>NC_090445.1:957354933-958049457 GCF_031143425.1 Pleurodeles waltl
ATATTTGATCAGGTCGAGCTATTTTTAGGACTTACTCGCCCCTTCTGACGAATTGACAAAAAATAGGTGATCTGTTCAGTCCGAAAGTGGAGGTGCAATAAAAGAGACCTTTAAATCTTGTTCTTATCGCACATTTGTTCTGTGTTCACAGACAGAGGTCAAAAGTCAGTTTGTCTTACAATTCATTTTCCTTCTGACTGCAGAGTTCCAGGACTTTGTAAGGTAAACTGTGTGACCTGCTGTTTAGAATGTAAAATAAAAGGATATAGGGTGTCAGGTTTTTCCTAAAACACATTTAAATGACCAAGTCAAATGTACAATCATTTCAAAATATATTTCACTAGTTGTTAGAGCCCATTTTGTTGTATTCCTGTGTGATGAAAAAAATATTTTAATAGGCTGAAAACAAATGAGAATACTTTAAGTGTTCATGTGCAGATATGTTTTCTGAAACTCAATTTTCACAGATTGTTAATACACTATGTAGTTTGATCAGTAAAGCTGCAAGTTAGTGGTTGCATTTCTTGGAAATGTACTGTGTGAAGATGACAATATGCAACCACATTATAGTTTAGTAATATTTTTATTAATAGTGAGAGTTTAAACAAATAGAGAAACACTCCTGCCCTGATGGCAATGCTGTTAGTAAACTAAAAGCAAGTCATGGGTCATGTGTCCCCTATACGTGGGCTAGGTTCTTGTGATACATGCAGCAAACCTTAGACTACTTAATCAACCAAAATAGGGTTTTGTTTGTACTGCAGAAAGGCAGAGCTCACATATTTGAATGTGTAATCATATGTGAGAATGAAGAAAAAGGTGACTCTGTAAACTATTTGCCCATGATCACAGAATTTGAGGCCCTTTTACGGGTCAAGTACATTACAGTTAGGTTGAGTAGATTATTATTAAGTTACTCGATCTGCAGGTCTAGTAACATTTTTATGATTTTTCGAGGCCTGAAAGGTATATAGCAATGTGGTGCAATTACAATTGGCAGTGGCAGAGTCCTGTAAGTCCTTTGTATATAATAGGTCAAGGAGGATTCAAACTACCTATAAGTCCCTAGTATTTAAAAGGGCAGTGAGGTTTAGAGGGCCAATATATTTCTTGCACTGGAGTGTGCACTGCTGTGCTGCCTGCTGTCATTTTAAAAAGCAGACCTACCTTGCAGACTGTCTTTAAAAAGCAAAATGTGTGCAAATTCTACTTTAGAATTAAAGGTACTTCCAAAGTGGTAATCAACCTTATTTTTTTTTTACATATATAGGTATGTCACCCTTATGTCACCCCTAGATACCTCAGGGGTGGGGTGCCATGTAACTATAATGAGGGACATTATAAAAGGTGTTTTATATGCCCTGTTGAAGGAAAACTGTCCATTTCATGTTTCCCATTGTAGATACTTAGCTCCATTTGATAACATTGGAATACCTTATATAAGCATAAATATTGCTAGTCATTGAAGGACTCAAAAGATTGATAATGACAAATCCAACAACTTGCCACTGTTAACTATATCATAACTAACACAGAAAATACATTATAGGAGTTTGTTTTCTGTGAGCCAAACTCCAGCCTGCTAGTAGTGGCCTCTCCTGATTAGTCAGCCTTAAAAGGATCAGCCAGGCTGCTTTGATGGGGTGATAGATGGCCTGCACTGAGCAGAGTATATCTGATGGGGGAGTTCTGCAGCTGGAGAGGTCAGGCTAGGAAGGGGGGTGGGTAAATCACACTGGGTTTCAAAGAGAACAGGACAGAAAGGAATGCCAGCCAGGCATACCCTCTTAAACTGTACCCCACAGACAGATAGCAGGCCCAGGATTGGAATTTGCAGATGGTCTTGGGGGAGGGGGGTTAATGGAAATTAACCACAGCAGTAGGTTGGTTTAGCCAGACCTTGCTCCTCTGGAAAGAAATCACCCATCTTGGATTTTGAAGTGCTATGCTTTGTGGGACAAGAAAATGTCACACTTTGGAGGAAGCTGTGATGCATTTGGGTGGCACCTGAGATTTCATTGAACAGGGGTGTCTCTTTGCTTGTCCTCCCAAGATGATTGAGTAAATATCTCAGAGCTGCATTGGAACTCAGATCTCTTGTCTGAAACCACAAAGAAAAAAGGAGGACTGTCCTGCTGAAGGACTGTGCCTGTTGCACACTGAAACAACAGCCCTAAGGACTTTACCTTGATAAGGACTAAGAAGGGGACTTTCTGAAAGCAACAAGTTTACAGAGCTTGCCTGCACCAACTGTCACAAAAGTCCTCAGCCTGGAGTGCTTCCAGTGGACTTTCAGGGATTTGACCAGGTGCACTGTGGAAATTGTCGTTCTAATCTTCCAAGGAGCATCTCAGACCTTCTAGACGCTTGGATTTGTGTTTTGAACACTTTGAACCCTCAGGAATAACTTCCAGAAGCTTGAAGCAACTTTGGGAAAAAGCGCCAGAAGCGGACCGAACAGATGTTGTTAGTCAGGCCGATTACCTTCAACTACGACCCAGCACTAATTTCAGATTTGCCCCACTGAATGCTCAGGAGCTCCAGACTTCCAAAATGTGGATGGGGAGCACGGAAAAGCAATCAGATGACATTGCATCAAAATCAGCTTGCTGGAGAGGACCTCACAACATTGAGAGAGAAAAGCTCCAGAAAAGTTTTAAGTACGAAGGTAACATTTTTATTGAAGCCTCCCGCTCAGTGTATCTGAACAGGGCTCCATCGAGGTCAGACTCAAGCTGTGACTTGGTCCCGGTCTAGCACGACCAGATGTCCCCTGTTGGCGGTATTGATTTCTAAGCACTAAAAAGTAATTTTTTTTGTTTTAACCTTTAAAAAAATCATATCTCTGGTTACTTCTATTGGATGGTCAGCATTTTGGTGTCATTTTAAAGGTAAAAATATTTCCTATTGTTATAAATCAGTGTGGGATTTATATTGTGTGTTGGGTCTCACTTATTTACTGAACTGGTGTATTAAAATGCTTTACACACCTGTCTCCTAAGTTAAGCCTGCCTGCTCATTGCTAAGCTACAAGGGGTTAAGCCAGGGGCTGATGTTGTGAGGCCTTGACCGGACCCAACATTGGATTCGTGGCCTTATTGGTAGTGGTAAGTGTGTACTTACCTCTACTAATATTCTGCCTTCTGGCACCTCTGAACTGCAATTTCCTTGAGATGATGTTCCATCCCTAAAAGTCTTATTTATTTTGATTTCTAATATGTCTCTCGAGATACAGGCAAACATTGACATGGTCAACTTAAGTTGTGAGTGTGGCTGAGTGATGAAAGCTGAAAACACACACTAGGCTAATACATTTTTTACAAATCATGCATGAAGAATTCAGAGTGACATGGATGGAGGCATTGAAATTCATACACATTCTTGTGCCGTCTCTTTGTTCCTTCTCAGCATCTGGCCTTTAGTGAAATTTCAATCTGGGCCTTTTCTCTGGGAGTTTGTTGTGAGGCTGTATGAAAAGAAAATGCCAGATGCACATATTGTTGGAAGGAAAATGTAAAAGCATGGTTTAGCGGATCAACACAAAAAATAATGTGTTATCAGTATGTGAGGAAAGCCCACAAATATCACCATTTTTAAAAACACTTGAAAGAATTATTGATATAATGCATTAAGATGGGGAACACACACTCAACCTCGTACTGTGATGACTAGTAACAGGCTTCACAGGCAAGATGGGTGGGCAATGGACAGCCGAGAATGCAGATGTAGTGCTCAGTAAGTAATATGTGTATTTAGTAAGTAATTAAGATAGCAGAGTAAAACAATTTTATTTTGTCAAAAAAGAGTAGATGCTGCAAAACAAATATATGTTTCTACTCTTGAGGCTACTCAAATACACCTGTGCTGATACAAGGCATGGATGAATAATTAATACAGTATATTCTCATGTAATGTCGATTGATCTTATTGATACTTTCACACTCCTTGATCTTGAAATAGAGCAATACAATGTGCCTTCAAAAGAATTTCAATTTGAAATCTGTTTCACTTACTATTTTCAATGCTTCTGTAGAGTATTTTTCCACAACTTAGTTTGCAGGAGATTTTAACCTGATTAATTGGTGGAGCGAATCAAATCATAAGGAAATGTACATCAACAGACCTGTAAATCTGACAATCGTCCAGATACTCATCCTTATACATGGATTTGGGAACTTAATGTTACTCCTCTGGCAGAAAGACAAATCTGCACTTTTGCACATTAACTGATTTCTCTTTCAAAATACATTAGCCAAAGAACATTCATGCATATTGGCCTCAACTGAAGACCCAGTTGTTGGGGGGTAAAGCATGTGAAATGCAGGCATTGCAGTAGTTCTCTGTCTGTGTAAAATGTCTCTACAATATTTTAGTAAAGTGTCAAACACACTCCTAGGACATTCAGTACCATATTTCTGCCTGCAGCATTACCTCACCTTCTTCAGTGGTGGCGGGTACTCATAGCAGGAAGGAGCCGGTAGAAAACAAACACACACAAACACTGACTCACACCGATGCATTCACACACATGCATGCATACACACACACATTCATTCATAACACTCACTCCCATATATTTATTATTTATGAATGCATGCACGTACCAAACATAAAAAAAAAAAAACTTACCTGCAGCTGTGCCTCCGAGGTCCCAGGATGGTTGAGACTGCCGCCTTCTCTCAGTGACTGAAGGCAACAGTCTCTACTCATCACAAAACGGGATGATATCATTGAGAGTTGCTGACCCCATCCCACTTTGTGACAAGGTGTCACCGATAGGCACTTGGCCCGGGTTACTTTAGGGCTTAAAACTGAGGTGCCCATGTCTAAAGCAAACAGTGATACTCCCTCTTGTCATGAAATGGAGGGTTGTGAGGTGCTTTGACAGGCTGAAGAGGTCACACCGACAGGAGCTGTGACTTCTTCAGCTTGGCAAAGTTCAGTTCAGGCAGCCTGGAGCCTGTACATCTAGCGCATATCTAGCTCCTGGCTCCCTGACCTGAGAATAGAGTGTCTGTGAGGCAGACATTTGCTCAGCCTGACAGACACTCTTTGTTTTAGGCAAAAGGCCCCTTCACCCATTAGGACAGGCCACAGCTGATCTGTCTTGTCAACATGTCTGACAATCAGGATGCCATTGTTCAGCACTAAATTAAGAACTACACATTATTTTTGTGCAGTAACTGCCTATGTTCCCATGATTTCTGCTTGAAAGAATGATCCATCACAACTTCAAAACTCTTGATTGTGAAGTGGGGGATGGAAGTGGCACTATGAGGGAGCAAAGGGCCGTTTTCAACACTTCATTATTCCCTATTGTCTTTATAGTTCTGTGCTGCACTGAAGTGCATGGGATAACAGCATTAAAATATACTATCCCAACATCCAAGCAGATTATATCCAGTCCTGTGGGTGCCTCCCAATATCTGACCCGTAACGAAAGCAGTACCCCAGAATCAGAGCCTTGTCTGTAAAATTGTACCCTACCCTCATTGATTTCTACGCTAAGGAAATCCTGCAGCACATCTAATTACATGCAACAGACTATATACACATACATCATTTTACATTCTGACAGATTTATACACTCCATCATTTACAATGTACTAGTCAAGTCTATCTTGCTTTGAAAACCCAAGCAGTCAAATATCACCCTGCATTACCAGCAGCATCTGTCTTGGTACCCTGGGAAAAATAAAAGAAAGGTTTTGGTAAACAGGCTCTCTGTTACTAAACACCTAGACTCTGGAAAGCATTGCCAACCCTGTTAAAACTTCCCATATCCTTCCGCCAGTCCAGGAAAGATCTAAAGACTTTTCTTTCCTATCAATGTATGCCTGTCACACTCTAAGCTTTCTGGCATTTGCCCTCACCAGTCTCTTGGAATCTTCACATAACATCATATTCCTTTCATCAACCCATTAATGACATTTGCTGTGTTACTAACCAGAACTTAGAGAGCTGATTTATTTGTAAATTACCCTGTGTACTTTAGTATACTCATTTTAACACAACTATTTCCCTTTACAAAGAAAAATTTGACTCATTATGAGTGCCCCACAGCAGTATCCCTTAAGAGGATAAGGTTTTGGGAAGCGACAAGCCACTGGGCATTTCCAAATTTGGGATTACTTGGCACACAAATCCCAGATCTGGAAACACTGGGTCTGGATTCAACCAGTGCTGCTCCACACCCAGTGAAACTCCAAGCAGTGTGTGCAAGCAAAGACACAGCCCAGCCCCTGTCTGACCCATGAGGCACCACACAGCAAGTAGACAAACCTCCCTAAAGCATTGCCCTGCCTTGTTGAGCCCTCTTGCCAGCCGCTCAACACTGACATGCAGCACTCCACCCCTGCTCAAAGGAGGTACCAAAGTGCACTGCAAAAGGTTCTCTTAATTGACACTGAGGTGGGAATGACATGCAGATAAGGACCTATTATTCCATGATCCACACATTATTCCTAATTCTGGTTGGAATAATTTATGCCCATTTCTTTGTATGTGGATACCAGACTTGCCAAATCAGTAAAACATTTCAGTATGAGTAGGTGGGGTGGCCATGAAAGGTGTGGGCCTTGTGCTGAGAACTGCTTCTGTTAGAGCCATTTCTGCCCCATCCACCCTCGATTGCACCTACTCAAAAAACAAACAAACAAAAAAAAGAACAAAAGCTTGCTGAGGATTCTGCCGCAGATGTATTGGGTTCTTTTCCACACTCCTTAAAAGCAACTGCTACTCAGAGCCTCCCAAAAAAATGGTTGAAAAGCCAGTATTCTGCTGCAGTGGTTTCCAGATGTTTTCCATCCCACCATATGATATCCGCTCTATTTAGAGGTCTCCAGGGGTTGCAGCTTCAACCCCTGCCTTGCTCTTTGCTACCCCTGGGACTGGCTTTGAGACCTTGCCCTTAGAGGTGGCAAATTCAGTGCCAGAAAGACAGTGGCAGTTTTTCCTTAGGAACGTCAGTTGGGGCTCCACTCTCTTTGTTTTCTGTCAAATTTCTATAACACTAATAGTGAAAAATAATATATTATTCACTGTTAGGGTATTAAAATGGAGTACGGCTAGCTGGCATATGCCCTTCCATGGCAGCTGAGGTAAGTAAAAAATGCTTTTAAATGTATGTTGTGTGCATGCTTGTGGGTAAGTGTGTTTGTCTGAGACAGTACATGTAAGTGTGAATTTTTGTGTATGCATAATTAGGGGTGAGTGAAAGTGGAGATCAAAGGGCATGTGATGTCGCTAACGGTACCCCTGGTATCTTGGTGAATTGACTTCCATGACCGGCTCCTCACCGGGTGACCGTGTGAGGGAAGCCAATATAGTGTGACATGTGGCATCAGCAGTGGCTTACAGCACTTTGTAGGGGCAGGGCGGCGCGTGCAGGGGGAATTCATTAAAAAACAAAAAAGCGTTTACCTGTATTGCTGATGCCACCACCACGCCGCTTCGCTGCTGCAGCTGCAGGCACAGGCTCCCAGCATGCACTGCAGCCTAATCCGAACGCATGACAGCTGCGTTCGGATTGGCCAGAGCGTCCAGCCAGGGCCCTACCAGGCAGACTGGGACCCTGTGCCTGCTCTGTCCAGCCCGGCAACACAGTGCCAGGCTGGAGAGGGCACAGTGCGCATGTGTGTTTGGCCAACCCGAGACGGCCGGCCAAACATACATGTGCACTGATGAGGAGAGCTGAGCACTCCCCCTCCAGCCCCTTCATAGCCCGTGGCCCCACCTCTTTTACTACAAAATTATAATAAACATAATTTATTACCACTTTATAGTAAAAGGTTTGCAGCTGCTGTTGCTGCAGGAGGGGGCAACGCTCCTCTGCCGTAGCGGAGGAGCCGCACCTGAGTGGCATTGCAGGCGTTCACAGGTCAGGGGTACTGATCAGGGATCAAGCACCCTCACAGACAACTCGTAATGTGACCCATTTTGTTCTCCCTTACCTTCTCTTTTAAACGAACTTGTAACCCCCCATTTGATTCACTACCCTCTGGAATCCTGTTTGAGTTCATCTGATACCTTTACTAAAATAACGTTTATTTCTTAAAGGTATGGCACACTTCTGCTCACAGATTCTCATGACTTTGATTAATATCCACAGTGTACGGTTACGTGTGCTCCAATGTTTTCCAGCCACGAGGGAGTGTAGTTAAAATATCCTACTGGTAATAACATTCAAGAGATTATAAAAATTCTCAAAATGTTTTGAAATGCGTTCACTGTCAAAAAACAACGCGCGGAATGAAAAGTCAAAGCACTGAAATGGAATTGTTACATTTTCCATACTTCATTCCTACAAATGAAGAGTTGGGAGATACAACTTTTGAACATGTTCACTAGTTGCCACTTTCTTTTTGTAGAATCAATACAAGATGTATTTTCTGTGTCCCCTACCAGCGGTAATCTCGGCGATTACTTGGTTGCCCAATATCCAGAATGTTTTTGAATCTTGCTGCCATTCTGCAGACTGTAACTGCCAGAAAATGCAGCTGCTGGCGGCTTCATTTTTCTCCATGTTGTAGGTCACAAGACGAGAAAGATGTATCATTACAAAATGTCAATTCAAAGAGCCCCTCATCTGTTATTTCAGAAAGCTGACATTTTAAACTTGCAAGTTCTGATGTGGCTGGACTGCAGCAACATGGAAGGGAGGCAATAAAAGATTAAGTACTCAATAAACAAGCTTGTTTTCTTCCAAACAAATCGAGATGTGTAGACAGAAATAAACCCAGGCCCGACGGTAGAACAAACTTTCTTGCATGCTGAGTCCAATTTTAACATTCATATACAACATAGTAGAAAAATGCCTCATCTTTGAAAGGGAGAGGACTAGAAAGGCGGGAATATGACAAACACAAAACGACGTGGACTTTGATGAGAAATTGAACACATTATTCAAATTATGTCTGGCTGCTAAATTGATAGCTTGCAGTTTAAATTTTTGAGGCGAAAAAGGAAATATAAAACAGCCACTTTTCTTTTTGATCCATAAGGGCTTCATTAAGAGTGAGAAACGACTGACTCCTTTAAAAGGAAACTGCACTTGACTGTGCAAGACCAAGCACTTACAAAAATTGATTCACATTGAAATACAGTGATTGCTTTTTTCAGACTGCGCCAATTTAAAAGCTGCATTTGGAAGTGGGAAAACATTCACTCATACTTATGATTGCTCCCAATCTGTTACGTAAACACAGCCATTACACTGCCTTTCTTTAAAGGGCCATTACTATCTGGAACATACACGCAGATGGATACTCTGTGCCAATTGCTTAAATAAACAGACTTATATTCAACTGTATGGAGAAAGTTTATATTATTCAACAAGCAAAAGTTGAATTTATGGCTGCAGACGACGACATTTGACATTGCGACAAATCCAGCTACGGAGAAGTGGCAGTTTATTGGGGTCTATACTGATGTGAATTCGCCATCTCAGTACCCAGGACACTTCCTTCAGGCCTGCAACCTTTCCGGTGATCCAGCTAAATACATCATGATTTTTTTACGAAACACAAGTTTCTCTTTGTAAACGTAGGCGTGCAAAAGGGACCAGCAGAGCAGTTCTAATAAGCAGATTCAAGCTGATACTAACGTTTTAAAATCTCTTTGTTGCCCCAGGTTCATGGTGCACCCAAATAGTGAATGCTGTTATTTAGGTAAAACTGATGTCTAATTATTTGTTTTGTATAAATGCACCTTAAGTAAATGAAAAGTCTTAATGGATCTGTAGCTTAGCTTATACAACATACTTCACCTGATACTTGGCAGAAGAATATACCACTTGCCACCACTGTATTTCATAATTCATGTTTACAGATTTATTAAAATACTGATATTTAATCTATGGCGTATTTAAATAAAATGTAAATATGTATTGTGAGTTATATTTATTTCATGTTATTGTAATATATGATTTTTAAAAATGATGCATTGTTTTGCAGAAATACAAAATATTAGTCATGTAATGTTCAACACCTCCTCAACAATGGTTTAGATTAGGTTGGAAATCGTGACCCTAACCATTTAAATGTCCAACATCTTCCCAAAAAATGGTTTAGAATGGAGTGGGAACAGTAAATCTAATTCTCAAGTGTTCAACAAGTTACTCAAAATAGTTTAGATTGTAGTGGGAAAGTTAACTTTAAACCCTTTAGTGTCCAACACCATCTCCAAAATGGTTTAGATATAAGTGGGAATAGTAAATCCAACCCCTTCAGGGTCTATCACCTTCCAAAAATGCTTTAAAGTGGGAATAGTAAATCTGATTTCTTTGTGGGCCAATGCTTTTCCCAAAATGGTTTTGATTGGACTGAGAATAGTAAATCTAATCCCTTTAGTGTCCAACACCTTTCCCAAAATAGTGTAGATTGGAGTGGGGATAGTAAATGTAACCCCTTTATTTCCCAATACCTTCCACAAAATGGTTTATATTGGAGTGGCAATAGTACATTTAACCCATTTAGTGCCCAAACCTTCCTCAAAATGCTTAAGATTGGACCCCAAATTATAAATATTTTATGAGTTAGTGTTCAATGCAGTTCCAAAAAAGGTCTAGATTGGAGTGTGAATAGTAAATTATGCCCTTTTAATTCCCATACTTTTACACAATATGGTTGACCTTAAAGGGGAGTACCATATCTAACTCCTTTAATTACCAACACCTTCCCCAAAATGGTTTATGGTGGAGATGGAATAGTAAATGTTACACTTTCAGTGTCAAGCATCTTCCCCAAAATGGTTTGTAGTTTGTTCTTTTGTAAAATGAGCAGTTTATTTTAACAATAATAACCAATGCATGTCAAGTTTTTTTGCATATCTTTATTTTTGTATTTTATATGTTATGGAATTTACATTTTGTAGGGTTTTTTAAACATATATTTTGTTTTTCAGAGAGCAAAAAAAACAAATTTCACGTTACAGTGATACAATATTTTATGTAGATTCTTGCTGGGGAAACAGCATTTACAACGCAATCATAACCACATGACTGTCACCAAGATGCCACTTCCACGTACATGTGTTTACCAAGCATGCCTTTACCACAACTATACCTTTTACCACACATGCATTTACGACAAATTACATTCTAAAGGCCTGACTGGTAAAAGCATATGTGTATATGTGTGGTAAAGGTTTTAAAAGTAAGTATTTTTTATTTTATTTTGTAAAGGCCTGAATGGTAAAGGCACGTGCTTGGTACAGGTAGGTATTAACTATACAGGGAGTGCAGAATTATTAGGCAAGTTGTATTTTTGAGGATTAATTTTATTATTGAACAACAACCATGTTCTCAATGAACCCAAAAAACTCATTAATATCAAAGCTGAATATTTTTGGAAGTAGTTTTTAGTTTGTTTTTAGTTTTAGCTATGTTAGGGGGATATCTGTGTGTGCAGGTGACTATTACTGTGCATAATTATTAGGCAACTTAACAAAAAAATATATATACCCATTTCAATTATTTATTATTACCAGTGAAACCAATATAACATCTCAACATTCACAAATATACATTTCTGACATTCAAAAACAAAACAAAAACAAATCAGTGACCAATATAGCCACCTTTCTTTGCAAGGACACTCAAAAGCCTGCCATCCATGGATTCTGTCAGTGTTTTGATCTGTTCACCATCAACATTGCGTGCAGCAGCAACCACAGCCTCCCAGACACTGTTCAGAGAGGTGTACTGTTTTCCCTCCTTGTAAATCTAACATTTGATGATGGACCACAGGTTCTCAATGGGGTTCAGATCAGGTGAACAAGGAGGCCATGTCATTAGATTTCCTTCTTTTATACCCTTTCTTGCCAGCCACGCTGTGGAGTACTTGGACGCGTGTGATGGAGCATTGTCCTGCATGAAAATCATGTTTTTCTTGAAGGATGCAGACTTCTTCCTGTACCACTGCTTGAAGAAGGTGTCTTTCAGGAACTGGCAGTAGGACTGGGAGTTGAGCTTGACTCCATCCTCAACCCGAAAAGGCCCCACAAGCTCATCTTTGATGATACCAGCCCAAACCAGTACTCCACCTCCACCTTGCTGGCGTCTGAGTCGGACTGGAGCTCTCTGCCCTTTACCAATCCAGCCACGGGCCCATCCATCTGGCCCATCAAGACTCACTCTCATTTCATCAGTCCATAAAACCTTATAAAAATCAGTCTTGAGATATTTCTTGGCCCAGTCTTGACGTTTCAGCTTGTGTGTCTTGTTCAGTGGTGGTCGTCTTTCAGCCTTTCTTACCTTGGCCATGTCTCTGAGTATTGCACACCTTGTGCTTTTGGGCACTCCAGTGATGTTGCAGCTCTGAAATATGGCCAAACTGGTGGCAAGTGGCATCGTGGCAGCTGCACGCTTGACTTTTCTCAGTTCATGGGCAGTTATTTTGCGCCTTGCTTTTTCCACACGCTTCTTGCGACCCTGTTGACTATTTTGAATGAAACGCTTGATTGTTCGATGATCACGCTTCAGAAGCTTTGCAATTTTAAGAGTGCTGCATCCCTCTGCAAGATATCTCACTATTTTTGACTTTTCTGAGCCTGTCAAGTCCTTCTTTTGACCCATTTTGCCAAAGGAAAGGAAGTTGCTTAATAATTATGCACACCTGATATAGGGTGTTGATGTCATTAGACCACACCCCTTCTCATTACAGAGATGCACATCACCTAATATGCTTAATTGGTAGTAGGCTTTCGAGCCTATACAGCTAGGAGTAAGACAACATGCATAAAGAGGATGATGTGGTCAAAATACTCATTTGCCTAATAATTCTGCACTCCCTGTATATATATCTATATATATATATATATATATATAGATATATATATATATATATATATAAATCATAAACACACCTTACCAAAGAAGGAATTGCTTGAATCTCCTGTGAGTGCAAAATCAGTTTATTGAGGCCTCTCCTGATGTGTTTAGTCCCAAATGACCTTTGTCAAGGGTAACAGGAGTAAAGTGACCAAAACAAATATAAATATACTAGAAACAATGAAAGGACCAATACAACATCAGCAACGTGGGCACCATCTTCGAATAGTATTTTACAAAGTGCGTACTATCTGACTATCTGACATTCATTGACTGCAAAGGAAAATGCAATGAATACAATCTTACATTCTTGAATATACTAGATAAACCTAAACCATTATCATATATCGTGGAATTATAATATTTTATCCAATACTATATACACTACAAAACTAAAAGACCCTCATATTACTATAATATAATTAGGTTCAGCAATAGCAGGAGCACAATCAATCATAGTGTTATACATCATAATTATAACTCTGTAGCAACTGAATAAACAACAGTATCCTAATCTCTACTTCACTGAATTAGAATACTAATCTAGTATTGTAAAATGTTGCCTAAGTGGGCTATTACCCCACATAAGACCACAACAGTAGCAATGGCTTGTGGTAAACCTAATATGGACCTAGTGGGCTTGCAAGGACTATAAAAATGTCCTCAACCATTCTTGCTTGTTCACATCACCACGCATTGACCTAAATGAAAAAATAAAATAAGAACTGATTCAAACTATGGTTACTAAACATCCCAATGAAACAAAGAGAGAGAGAAAAGACAGAAACACAGCTATTAATATGCCTTATCAATATAGATGTACAGCCATTTCTTTGTCTGAGTTCAATCTCTGAGGCATCAATGTATCAAACTGTAAGATATATTTTGATTCAAGCACCTGCAGCTCTTTTTCTCTGTAACCTCCTTTACTGTTATCCACAATTTTATCAATTACCACAAATTGCAGCAACGTGGGATTGTCTGAGTGGGTTTCTGCAAAGTGCCTGGCAGCAGGGTATGAAACATTATTATTTATAATGGCTCTCATGTGTTCCAACACACGGTTCCTGACTTTATGTATGGTACTCCTGACATACATACACCTGCATGGACGTATCAAACAATACACACTATATCCTGTGTTGCATGAGGTGTGTTTTCTGATGACAAATTCTTTGGCTGTGTTAGTTATCTGGAATTTCTTAGTATCATGTTTTTTACCAAGCTTTACAAGAAACCTTGTATTTTTTTGGGGGGGATTTATTCAATTATCAAATTCTTACTCAATGTATCTTTCAATGAACAAGATTGTCTGAAAGTTATCTGTGGAGTGGAAATAATGCGTTAGCTAAGAGTATTATCCGTATGCATAGTGTGCCAATATTTTGTTAATATCTTTCTCACCCTAGATGCTTGATTCAAGAAGGTTGTACTAAATCTCAAAACATTGGACTCTTCACTCTATAGTGTAGACTTTGGGTAAAATAAGTTCTGTCAGGATATCTTCTCTACCTTACTCACAGCTTGGTTTATTATTTTGTTTGAATAACCTCTCTCTTTAAATCTTTTCATCATTACTTGTTTCTCAATTTCAAAGGCACTTGGTGAACTGCAGTTTCTTTTTGCTCTCAGCTGTTCCCCATATGGAATACTGTTAACCAGGTTTCTGGGGGGGCACTGGGTGAAAACAAAATACTGTTGCCTGCTGTGGGTTTACAAAATAATGTTGTTTCCAATTGTTCACCTCTTACCTTAACTTCCACATTCAAAAACTCAACTATCTCTTTGCTGATAGATTCAGTGAACCATAAGTTCCAATCATTTTAATTCAAATTCCTGACAAAATTACACACAGAGTTTTCATCGTCTTGCCAAATTGCAAAAACGCCGTCAATAAATCTGACCCACAATATGATTTTTTCCTCAAATTCAGGGTAGTTATGCAAGACCCGCTCCTCCCACCAGCCCATCATCAAATTGGCATAGCTTGACGCGAAGCATGTCCCCATAGCTGTTCCCTGGGTCTGTCTGCAAATTTTATTATCAAAAATGAAAAGAATATTTATTTTTAAAAAAATTAACATGTCTAACCGCATTTCTGAGTGCAAAAGGTAGGACAAGGATTTTCCTTGAAAAAGGTGACTTCAGGCCCTCAATCCTTTATCATGTTGAATGCTGGTGTAGAGGCTAGTAATTTCTAGTTTCATAAGGACATACTCCTTTTCCCAATGTATGCCCTCAATAATAGTCAAAAAATGTGTGGTGTCCTTGAGGTAAGCTGGAAAAGCTGAAACAAAGGGCCTCAGATAATGATCTCCATAACTGTATGTATTTTCTAAGGGGGACCCTATAGAAGATACAGTTCGTCTGCCGGGGGGGGGGGGAGGGATTTGGCATGTTTATGTAATTTAGGCAGGAGATACAAAATCGAAATCTTTGATGTATTCAGTTTAAGGAAAAGGAATTCTTCTCATTCAGTAACCCAGCATACATTTGTTCAGCCGCCCTACATTCCTACTTACTAGAGATAGTATAGCAAGTAACATCCACCAATTGTCCTCTACCTTCCTTTACGTACATGTCCTTCGACATGACCACAATGTTCTCACATTTGTCTGACTCACGTATCGCGATCTCAGGATCCATTCTTAATCCCACAACTAGATGAAATTGTTTCTTTGTTAAGTTAGTATGCATCTGTGAGTGTGCCTACCTAATCGTTTAAAAAATATTTGATCACACCCCTCTTGAACACATTGATGGCATCGCAGGATATCAACGGCAAGAAAGTGGATTTAGCCTTGAAATTACTTGAACAATGAATACCTAATTCAATATCTGAATTGAGAAAGTTAAGATAAGGATCATCGTAGTGAGAGTCATTATCTCTTAAAGCTGTCAAAGTCTGCAGTAAATCAATATCACCTATCTATAGTTCACTAATAGTCACAGTAGAGTCCTTCTACTCTGAATCTCTAGGCTTAAGTTCATACCATTTCTTCAACTTTAATTTTCTCATGAAGTGGAACAGATCCACCCTACTCTGAACATGATTGAAATCAGTTGTTGAACAAAAAAGATAAGCCCAGGGATAATACATTGATTTTGTCATCAGTCCAACTACGGTTAGAATGTTTTACCACATTCATGGTGCTTTTGTTTGGCCCCTTGTCTTTACTCCCACTCGGGTCTTGCTCTCGGGTCTTAGTTTGACACTTTGCTTCCCTCTGCCTCTTCCGCCTCCTCTGCCTCCTTGATAGGTCTGTCCTGCCCTTAGCTCTGTCCTGTTTTGGTTTAAAAGTTGGAACTGCTTTACAAATTTTTTTCTTGAACTTCTTTGTTCCATCTGGGTGTATGTTGTGTCTGATGCATCTTAAGCATTACTGTCTGAGTATTCACTTGAGATGGGTTGTTAATCTCCCACTTTACTTGACTCCCTTGTAAGTTCTTCTTCATTGTACAAGTGGTCATATTTTCTATGGAACATCAAAATACGCCCTGTTTGACAATCCTTGTAGTTTATAATACATATTTGTTTTTTTCATTCATAATTTCTGTTTCCAATTTTTCCATTTTAATCTGTAAATGCTTCAAAAAAACATCAAAATGTTCCTATGATGTCATGTGTTCAAATTCCTGTTCAAGTTTATCAATCTCCACTAGCAATTTCACTCTGTCTTTTAATGCATATTTAATTAATATGCACATCATAGTCATTGAACATTTTTTTTTATTAACCTCCCATTCCATCAACATTTCAGGATCTGGATTCTCATATATGGGTGTTGTAAAAATTCTCAATCCTTTAGGTACTCTTTCCGCTTCCACATATTGTTGTAAGGACTTCACTTCCCACCATTTTGTTAGTTCCTTTATATTCAACTTCTCTAATTTATCAAATTTTAACTGAATTTGAATCCCCTCTTCTTCTGTTTCTTTCTGGTGACATAGAAAAAAATAATTTGCTTGCTTTATCCCTTCTTTTTGCTTCAATATTTGAGGCCATTTCAACACATATATCTGCTATTTTTTGCACTTCGCAGGCGCCTTAAAATGATGTCCCAATAATGTTCTCTTATCAAAAGGCACCACATGCACTAATTTCAACTATTTTCAATGTAAGAAGCCCCAAAGAAAAAAGCAAAATGGAACTCTCCACTTACTTGGATCGGACAGCACAGCCCCCGTTTCGGTGTATCATATATATTTGGTTTCAATCGGGTTCCTATTCTGGAAACCACCATCACTGCTGTTATCCACAGGCAAGGCATCAGACTAGTCACTAGATGTCAATTTCCAGGTTCACAATTATTGAGGAATAACACAGCTGCCAGATGCTAAAGTACAAGCCATTACTGTTGGATCACGGGCAACAGTGTATTGAGCCACCTTCTGAATGGAAATTTCAAATCCGCTTTTGTTCTTAATCTATCGTCACATAGCACGGCAGAATGATACGGCTGCCGGTTATTAAACCGAGCATATGAACAACTCAGCTTAAAGTGCCGACTGTTAGTATGCGGCACAGCAAATATCTAAGTTGCCAATGGTTGAAATCAATCCTGAAACAGTCTTGGCTCTGTCACACAGGGTTTATATAATTATTTCTTGGCATTTGCTGCCTGTGCATAATGCCGATTGCCAGTACCCCGAAGATGTGGTATCCAAATAACAGCAATTCAAAGAAATGTAGATAGCCCCAGATATACAAATATCCAATAATCAAATATATATATTTGTGAGGTTACTTTAGCTATTACACAGGTACATTATTTTAGCTTAGGCCTGCAGCTTGTGTGTCCTTTCACTCCAATAAAGTCATTTTTATAGTTCTTATTTGATAGCAAAGGCTTCGTTTTAGTGGGGATGTTTTTATTATTTTATCAGTTGCCATTTCGCGCAGAATTCTGTTATTCATACCCCTGCACAACATTTTCACTCCGTGCTTCACTCAAGGCTAAACGTGATTAGTTTATGAGTTACGGCCGGCACAAACTGTTCATCGTGTCCCCAAATTTCTTACACAGAAATAAACGTGTTGTCCTGTCAGGGCAGTTTTCTCAGAACACCAAATGTTTTATTATAAAACACCTCACTGCCCCTACATGATAGAGGGGAACTCCAGCCAGTTGCCATTGCATGCTACATGTCATCCTTGCAGTTTCTGCTGAGACCTCACGCCTTCTCTGCCTCTATGTGGGAGGACTCTCATTAGACCAACAGACCTCTTCTTTACCTACAAAAACAGGTATGGGGCAAGAGTTCCTCCCGGGTGGCCCTGATGGGCAGACTAGGTCTTACACTGCCATGCTCTTTTATAAAATATTAATAGTACAGGTAGGGATTCTAGTAGCATTGGTGTAACTTTATGGTGGAACTTTTCCTCTTCACTGCCTTGCTTTTACTATGTTTTATCATCCTTATAGTCGCAATACATGCAATTTTTTACATACAATAAAGTTGATTCAATAAAACCTATTGAAACTAGTCCTGCTTCTGTTTGTATTTATATGTGTGAGACATATGTGACTGACAGAAAGGGGTAAGATCTGTTCTACCACAATTTTCCTGAGAAATCTAAATGTTGGGAAGGGCTGTCACAAATCACTTTTACTCTTGGGTGGTGAGGTGCTGCTGGCTGGATGGAAGGGATAGGCTGACAGCTGCCACACAGCGCAGGATCAGACTCAGTCACCCATGCTTGATGATGGTGCTTTTGCCCAAATCCAGCAGTCTTGTTACTATAACAGGAGTCTTTATGACCATATTATATTTAGTGGCGTTCCCCACTAGGTAGTTACAGTTAGGACCTAGTTTCTACAGAAAAAGCATTTCTTTTCACTTGCCTATATTTTTGGAGCTGGATGACCAATTTTCACAAAATATTCCCAAACAAATTCAACGCTCATGTCAGCTGCTGTCTGAAATGCTTCAGGTTGTTCTGTCAATAGGGGTGCCAGAAAAAGGGGGGGTGTTCCAAAACGTTTTCTCCATGTTTACATATGTATTTTGAAAACGAATATCAGACGAACCACTGAACGGATTTGCAACCAATCTGGCAAAAAGCTAGCTCTTGGTTCAGAACGATCCCTTTTTGATATTTGGTGTAAATCCGTTCAGTAGATTTTTAAAATATCAAAGAAAAAACAAATTTGTATTTATAGGGAAGTGAATGCTACACAAAACCCTCCCGATCTTGTATTAGTTCTCACTGGGTGATGACACTTCATCACAAAAGTGTTGCCACCCATCTTAGGACTCAGCTTCAGCTGAGTCCCAGAAAAAAAGGTAATAAAAATGAAAGGGGGTCAGGATAAGAACACCCTGACCCCTCAGCTCTGGTGCTGAAGTCCCAGAGGGCCCTTCCCCAAAGCAAAAAAGCTTATTTTTATTTTTGGTGTGAGTCGCAGTGGACCTGGTGAAAATTCATTAAAAAAACAATGCACAGGCTCCTGCACTTGTTTTGTAAACAGCCCCTTGGTAAGCCATGTCCCAGGGACATTGACATTTTGAATTCTGGGGGGCTGAGCCCCCCCAAAGCCCCGGGGACCACCAACTCGCTGGGGGAAACACAGTATTAAATGAGGAAAGGGTGCCCGGCCTCCCTGCAGCCCTGGGGACCACCACCACCACTCCGGGGCCAAACAGTATTAAATGTGGGGTGCCACCTAGCCTCCCTGAAACCCTGAGGACCGCCACCGCCTGGGACCAAACAGTATTAAATGCAGGGGACGTCCTGCCCCACGAACACCCAGGGACTGCCATCTCCCCAGGGCAAACACAGTATTAAATGAGGGGGGCCGCCCACCCACCCCACATCCCTGAGGACTGCCACCTCCCTGGAGGTAACATGGAATTAAATGCAGAACAACTGCCCAGTCACCCCCCCCCCGAACAACCAGGGACTACCACCTCCCCAGGGCTAAATTTAGGGCATCCAAAGTGGACTCCCGACCCCAGGACCACCACCTCCCTGGGGCTAAATGAAATGTTGGAGGGGGGTGCGCGCCTCCCCTCATGGAGCCAATAATGACCCTGGGGACACAGCTGTTTCCTCTGACACGGCGAGAGCTTTGACAGTTCCAGTCAAGTCAGATCAAACACTCGATCAATCAATCAATCAAGCATTTACAGAGCACAGCACTGTCACTCCTAGGGGTATCTGGGCATTGTTTCAAACAGCTCTCACTTGCTGGTAGCAGAGGTTTCCTCTGTTTCCCAGCCTGCAGAGATGAAGGCAGGGAAATGGAGGAAACAATAGAGAGCTGAATGTTTAGCTGGGGATGCTTTAGCTTTATGATGGTGTCCCCAGGATTTGATTGGCCTGGGGGGGGCTGGACAGTCCTCTTTTATCCAAAAAATAAAATGTTTGTGCCGGGTTGCAGAGCATGGGGTTCCCGGTGCTGAAATCAGCCCGGAAAGGGGAGTCACACACCTCCCCTCAAAAAAATACATATATTAAAGCCGGGCCCTGGGGGTTGGAAAAATATCAAATGTTTAGGCCGGGTTGCGAAGGATGGGATTCCCAGGCCGAGATTGGCCAGGGAAAGGGAGCCATGCAGCCCCCTCCCTCAAAAAAATACACATATTAATGCCGGGCCCCAAGGGATAGTGTCCTTGGGCTGAAATCAGCCCGAGGAGGGGGGCCATGTAGACCTGGGCCAGCTCCCACTGCGCATGGCTAAGGGCCCTGTGAAGCGTGAGGTTAGGGGGTTAAATGGGTTAAATGTGGCCAGGTCCTGCAGCTAACTGCAGCCAAAGGGTGTGCACTGTGGTGGTTGGATTAACATATAATAATGAAAAATACTTTACTTTGAAAAAAACATACACGTTTACTGAAAAAAACAAAGGTTACAGAGATGTTATAGTTAGTAAATAGATTGAAAAAAAACTCATAGAAATTCACTTGGAAAACCAACAGTTACAGGAATGTTATAGTTAGGCTCGCATTTTGAATGTACAAAACCATAGAAGTTCACCTGTTATAGTAAGAGTTATCTCAACTAACTATAACTCGTGCCCTAAGGTAACTGTAACTTACAGATTCACTCCTTTGGGAGGAACAAGTTGGCAAGAGTGCTGGGCTTTTGCAGCATCGGGCAGCATCCATATTGCGCCTTTATAGGAATACGATCGCTAAAGTTGTGTCTCCAGCAGTAAACATTTATGTGGCTAAGGCACAGGGTGCTGCTGTTTACGGCGCAGAGATTTGGGGCATGTCAGATAGCAGCAGGATAACCAAAATTGAGAATAGCTTTGCATGGGCTTTATGTGCTTGCCCTACTAGCACCCCATTAACCCCCCTATTTTTAGAACTAGGGTTTAAACGAATGGCTGACCTAATTATCCTACGGCCTCTATTATATTGGGTGAGGCTTTGGATAGTCCCCGAACTGGCTATATATAAGTCTTCTTTATTAGAATTGTTAAAAAGCCCTAACTCTATGTCCATCCCATGGATCAAACACGTATCCAGCTGGTTTTGTATGCTGGGATTGAGGAACTTTTGGGAGAATCCCCAGCAACTTGTGAAGTCTCATGTAAAAGCACTGAAAGGAGTTTACTGGTCCCACATACGTAATAATTACATTTCCCAAAAATCGAATGGTCATTTAACTAATTTGTTTATTGATTTCAAATGGGACCCAGAGTTCGAACTGTATCTATATATAATACCTGATTTACTAGGCAAAAGTTTGTATGCCAGATTTCAATTCGGAACATTACCTTTGAAGGCCTTGATGAGCAGATTGGGACCCAAGTTAAGCTCTGATATTTGTCCTGCATGTGGCACTTCTCCCGAACCAGTAGAACATGTTATGTTTTTTTGTCCCGCTTACTCAACCCCAAGGTTTAAATGGATTCGCAAAATCTGTCGGGAACTGAACTTAAGGAAATATGTTTTAGCTTTGAGGATTTTAAAAAGCCATAATTCAAATGTGACAATTTATGCAGTAAGCAAGTTTTTAGTAACGGCATGGCGCATACGCATCTTTTATTTACAATGATTTGAAATTGTTCTAAGTCGGGCAAACATGGATTTTATTCTTTTAAATTTTGTTATGATATTATGATGTTTATTTATATCTATATTGTATTGTATTGTATTGCTTTGATGGTCGGTTGGCCGAATAAAGCTTATGTGTGATTGATTGACTGTAACTTGCACCCTTTGCCATGCACTGCTAATTACCACACAAATTACGGCACTCATGACACCTTTGATAACCTTATTGATAATACAAATATAATATTTGCAGTAAAATTCTTGATGAAAAAATTGTGCTTGGCAAAGGAGCGAGTTACAGTTACCCTGCATTCAAAATGTCAATGCCTCCGGGATCTGGCCCACCCCGGGGCTTCTTGAGAACAATAGTGGGAGCCTGTGCTTGGTTTTTTTTCCCGCAAATTCCCAACTTCGCAAAATGGCAGTTAAAACATTTTTTTTAAAGTGATTTTTAGCCCTGGTGGGATCCCTCTGGGACCCCAGCACCAGATCTAAGGGGTCAGGCTGACTCTACCCTGGCCCCTTGTCTTATTTTTTGTACCTTTTATTGTGGGACTCGGCTGAAGCCAAGTCCCATGATGGCTGCCAACAGCTCCTGGTTTGAAGTGTGGGCAGCCAATCAGAGCTCTGCAGCTCCATGCATGAGCTCTTATTATTCGCGAAGTCGTCAGGGAGGATCTGTGGCCCTAAATATACGAATGTATTTTCCCTTTAATATCTCAAAAACTACTGAACATATTTACCTAAAAAAACTGCAAGTGTAATCTGCGTATCAAAAGCTACCTGTCTGCCAAATTTAGTGTAATTCTGCCCAGCGGCTCGGCCTGTAGTCTTGCTCAAAACTCCTATGGGAATTAACATGGGAAAGCATGTTTTTTGACCCACCCCCCTTTTTCTCATACCTTGCTTGACAGATCACCCAGATACTTTCTGTGTGCAATAATAATAATAGGAACACTTTTTTTGGAAAAGTTTGTGATGATTCATCAAACGGTGCCAGAGATATAAGGAAGTCAAAAAACACTTTTTCTATGGAAACATGGTCCTAATTATAACTACCTAGTTGTTCCAAATGTCTCCAAACCTCTGGATCTTCTTCCAGAGGCCCTTTTGGGGTCTTTGAAGTGTCCACAACTTGATCCAAGGTTCCAAAAGCTCTGAGTTGCTCCTTGGGAGTGAGTATTATAATACTCAGAATTAACCTTGTCGGAATACTTAAATAGCCACTGAACACTGGTCAGCTGGACACTTCTTTTCTTGCAGGACTTGATGCAAGGGACTCTGGGCAGCTCCTTTGTACCTGTAGTCTACAGATAGTCCAGTCCTGGAGTTGCAGAAGCAAGCCAAAGTCCTTTTCTTGTTGAAGTCCAAAGTGTGAAGCTGGCGCAGTCCTTGTGAGTGCAGTGTCCAGGTGCAGGGCAGGGGTCTAGCAGGGCAGTCCTTTTTCTCCAGTACCTTCTTCCAGCAGGGATCCGATGTGTGGGTGCATCTCTGCAAAATGTTTTCTTGCTCCTGGAGTGAAAAGCAAGGGGGCAGCTGTCCAATCACTGGCAGGCCACTCCCCTCTTGGATGACCACTTTCTGGGAAGTGTGGCAAAAATCAATCCCAGGGAGCAACATTTCTTAAAAATCCAAAATGGCAGAAATTGAATTTCAGAGGTTAGGTTTGGCTGAGCCCACCCACTGGTGTGGCTAAAAATCCTTAACACTAAACCTCTCCTAATCTAATCAAGACTGCACCTGGTTGCCTGGGTTTGCAGGAAATGGGGGAGGCCCAGAGCTGCTCTAATTGTCCTTCCCTCCTTAGAAGACCAGTTTGACTGCTCTCCCCCTCATACTTTCTCACCATAAGATGCAAATCACCTTCCCAGGCACTTCCTCTATGTTTAACCCAAGCCACTTCACACCTCATCAAGGCAACCTGGTCAGGCTTCCAGAGGCTGGCCAATCAGAGTAGGGCACTACAGAGGGGGAAACTGGTAACTTTTAGTAAGAGCTCTAAAACTATTTTCAGTTGAAAGTTATGTGAAATCCAACAAGGGAAAGTTGTTGGATTGTTTATAACAATCAATTTGAGAACAAACGTGCCATTTCTAGCTCCTTTGAGGCATTATTAATTAAAATAAAGTCTCCCCATTTAGCCTATGGAGCCTATTCGCTACAATGAGGGAAAAACGAATGTGCCTATTTTTTCTCACCAGGGCTTATAAAACATACTTTATAAGGTCCCTGTTTATAGTTACACTGCACCCAAGCCTGGGGGCACTTAAAGCACACCTTAGGGGTGACCTTTATGTAATAATAAGGTGGTTTCAGACTTTGGAAGTACTTTTAATTCCAAAGTGGAATTTGCATGTAACAAACATTTAAAAGTAGCCAGCAAGGCAGGCCTGCCTTTAGAATGACCCTGGGCACCTCAGCAGTGCACCTATGCCGGTGTCCCTAAACTTACATGCCCTACCACATACTAGGGGCTTATAGGTAGGTTGAAGTAGCCAATTATAAGTAGCCTAATTTGCATACTCATTTTACACAGGGCACAGGGCCTGGTTAGCAGTACCCAGGCACCATCAGAGTCAGGAAAATACCAGCAAAAAAGTGAAAAATGGGGGCAAAAAGTTAGGGTTCTCTGCAATCAGCCCAGTTTTCTCACAATGGATTTTTGGGTGGTAAATGTTTTTGGGGGTTTAGGGTGGGTATGGGTTTTTGGGTGGCAAGGGCATTTTTAGGCTTTAGGATGGGTATGGGGTTTTGGGTGGTCAGGGCATTGTCAGATGTTAGGTTGTTAGGATGAGTATGGGCTTTTGGGTGAAAAGGGCATTTTTTGGATTTAGGATGGGTATAGGTTTTTGGGTGGCAAGTCATTTTTTATGTGTTTGGGTGGGGTATGGGTTTTTGGGTGCTAATGGCGTTTTTGGGTTTAATGTGGGTATGGGTTTTTTGGAGGTAAGGGGTTTTTAAGGTTTAGGGTGGGTATGGGTTTTTGCATAGTAAGAGGCTTTTAGGGTGAGTATGGGTTTTTGGGTGTAAGTTTTTTTTGGTTTTAGTGTGGGTAGGGATTATTGGGTAGCTAGAGGTTTTTAGGAAATAGGGTGGGCATAATTATTTGGGTGGTAAGGGTTTTTAGGGTTTCGAGTGGTTAGGGTTTTTGGGTGGTAAGTGCACTTTTAGGGTAAACGGTGGGTAGAGATTATTGGGTGGCAATGTGATATATATATATATATATATATATATTCAATGAAAAAATGAAAGATTACAGGGACGTTATAGTTAGGTTCTGAATTTACTTGTACAAAACCATAGAAATTCAGCAGTTACAGTTAGAGATCTTTCAAGTAACTATAACTCGCGCCCTTGCCAAGCACAGTTTTCTTATCAATAATTTTATTGCAAATGTTGCAGTGATAATATCAAAGATGCCATACAAGATCTCATCAATGATTTAATAGGTGGAGTGATTAGCTGTGCATGGCAAAATCGCGAATTATAGTTACCTTAGGGCGCAAGTTTACATTATTCCAATCCCCGCCACGCACGGCATTCGGCCATGCGCTGCGGGGCTTGGTCACAAGGCCTGGCCTGTAGTCATGCCTTGCAGCCAAACCCTTATAAACACCCAACCCCGAGCCAAGCATGTCCCTTTGCCGTGGGCAGCGCAGGTTGGCCATAGGGCCTGTCTCTGTCAGTGGATCTGTGAGTGGGTGCATGAGTGTTTGAGTGGGCCTGAAAGTGGGTGCAAGAGTCTGAGTGGATCTGAGTGGGTCCATGAGTGTCTGAGTGGGTGTGTGAGTGGGCGCATGAGTCTCTGAGTGAATGTATGAGTGAATAAATTAGTGTATGAATGAGTGTGCTTTTTCTTTCAAATTTTTCCATTTTCGTGAATATCGTTAAACCCATAATTTGCCCCTAAAACACACCCCTGGGGTCAGGGTACCTTCGTCCTGAACCCTTATGGCACTTTCAATTTGGATTTTCACCTCTGGGGACCGTATCCCGTGAAATGAAATGGTGGCTGCAACTTTTTACTCAGGTTGGAGCCAGCCAGTTGCAACGTTTCTTTTCACATACATATTCGCAAACAAATTGTGAATTACTCACAAAATATTTGCGAAGTCATCAAGGCCAGAGGTACACAAATTTATTTTTTCTTTACTATCTCAAAAACTACTGAACGGATTTACCACAAATAAGTGAAACCATGATCTAGGTACCGAAAGCTAGCTTTCTGCCAAAGTTGGTGTAACTCAGTCCAGTGGGTCGGGTTGTAGAAGGGTCTAAAGGTCCTTTGGGAATTAACAAAGAGAACTCAACTTTTTTCACCCCACTTTTTTCTCTGCCCCTGCTTCACGGATCACTCCAAAACGTTCTATGTGCAACAAGAATCACGGCAACACTATTTTTTTTGAACATTTTGTGAAGATTCGGCAAACGAGCCAAAGATATAAGCAAGTCAAAAAAACCTTTTTCTATGGAAACATGTTCCTAACTATAACTAACTAGTGTCAACCGCCACTTGGTAATCTAAATTTATATATATATATATATATATATATATATATATATAGACAGATAGATAGATATACATATACAAACATACATATACATATATGCATCCATATATATAGATATGTGTGTGGTCACTACTAGGTAGTTACAGGTAGGACCATGTAACTATTCAAAAAGTGTTTTTTACTTGCCAATATCTTTAAGACAGCTTGACGAATCTTCACAAAACTTTCCAAAAAAAATTGCCAGTACGGTCAGCTGCTGCCTAGAATGTTTTGGGGTGATCCGTCCGAGTGGGGCCAAGAAAAAAGGGGGGTCCCAAGACATGTTTTCCCCACTCATTTTTCTGTAGTGATTTTGATCAGCGACAGCTGCACAGAATTAGACCAGATTTGGCAGGAAGGTAGGTCCTGGTTCAGAAAGAGTTTTTTTTTTGTTTGGGTGTAATTCAGTTCAGTAGTGTTTGAGAAATTTAAGGGAAGACAAATTTGTATATCTGGAGATGCGAAGGACTCAAGAACCCTAATGATCTTGTGCTTCGATCTTATTGGCTGATAACACTTCAAAAGAAGCTGTTGAAGTGTTGTCAGCACACTTGGGGGTTCAACTGAGTCACCCAAAAAAGTAAAAAACAAAACAAAAGGGGCCAGGGTATGAACACCCTGAATCCTTAGTTCGGGTGGTGGGGTCCCAAAGAAAACCCCCGCCGGGCTAAAAAGATTTTTTTTAATTTTACTAGCAGAGATGCAGTGGATCAGCAAATACGCTTGTAACATTTTTTTAAAATAGAAAGTGCAATCTCCAGTGCTTTGTTAGTTTAATGTCCCGGGATGAGCCAAGTTTTTTAAAAGCTGGGGGATGGCTCCAGGCCCCCTCCCGTTGCCGCAGGGACCGCCACCTAACCGGGGCTCCTTTTTTTGATGTAGGGTCCTGTGTGTGGGGACCGCCACCTTCAGAGGGCTTTATTGTAATATGGCGGGGCACTCCATGGGGCAACACTGTCATTGGAGCACCCCAGGGGCCATCACCCCCACCTGTGGCAAATGTATAAGAAAATAAAGGGGGTCCCTATAGGAACCCTGCACCCGGGGACCACCAACCCCCAGGGCTAAGTTCTCATTGGGAGGGGGCATGTGGCTCCCCCGTTGTGGAGCCACAGATGGCCCTGGGGGCCATTATCCCCCAAGGCTGGTTCTTGCTATGTCCTGAGGGTGCCCACCCATGGGACATAGCTTTTTGCAGTGGCTTAAAAAAAAAAATCTAAAATGTTGGGACCACAGAGAGGCCTTGAGGGCTCTCTTGCAGAGGGCTTTTGATTATTTATTTTTTATTTTATAGAAAAAATATTTGAATAAATAAAAAAAGTATAAATATGTAGGGACCGCGGGGGAGCCCTTAAGGGCTTCCTCGTGGTCCCTGAAAGCCCATAAAGGGCTAAAGAAAAATAAAGAATAAAAAAAATAAACCCTGTTAACTCAGTGTGAATGTCACAGTTATAGTTACCTTAGGGCATGAGTTATAGTTACTTGAGCTAACCAAAACCATAACTGCTGATTTTCTATGGTTTTGTACAAGTAAATTCAGATCCTAACTATAACATCCCTGTAACCTTTGATTTTTTCAGTGAATTTCTATTTCTTTTAGTGTAAAGTAATTGTATTACTATACGTTAATCCAACCACTGCCGTGCATGGCCTTTGGTTGTGCGTGTTGGGGGTTGGCTGAGGTGCTGGCCTGTGGCCAGGCTCTGCGGCCAACCCCCTATAACTACCGAACCTCACATGTATAAGTCTGAGTGGGTCTGTGAGTGTGTGCATGAGTACCTCAGTGGGTTTGTCAGTGGAAGCATGACTCTTTGATTAGGTCTGTGAGTGGATGCATGACTGTCTGAGTGAGTCTCTGAGTAGGTAATTGTCTGAGTGTGTCTATGATTGTGTGCATGAGTGTCTGAGTGGGTATGTGAATGAGTGTCTGAGTGAGTCTGTGAGTGGGTGCATGAGGGTCTGAGTGGGCCTATGACTGGGTGTGTGAGTGTCTGAGTGGGCCTGTGAGTGGGTGTGTGAGCATCTGAGTAGGTCTGTGAGTGGGTACATGAGTCTCTGAGTGCATCCATGAGTGAGTGCATGAGTTTCTTAGTGGCTCTGCAAGTTGGTGCCTGAGTGGGTCTGTGAGTGGATGCATGACTGCCTGAGTGAGTCTCTGAGTAGGTAATTGTCTGAGTGTGTCTATGATTGTGTGCATGAGTGTCTGCGTGGGTATGTGAATGGGTGTGTGAGTGTCTGAGAAGGTTTGTGAGTAGATGCATGAATGTCTGAGTGAGTCTGTGAGTGGGTATATGACTGTCTGAGGGGGACTTTGAATGAGTACATGAGTCTCTGAGAGGATCTGTGAGTGGGTGTATGAGTGACTGAGTGTGCCTGTGAGTAGGTGTGTGAGTGTCTATGTGGGTGTGTCAGCAGCTGTGAAAGTGACTCAAAGGAACCTCACCTGTTCTTTTATCCAACAAGAGTCCATAGCTTTGCACAAAATATCTACTCAAGTGGAATTCCTTTCTATGGGCACATGTCTAGTATGTATTCTACTCTACAGCTGTAAAATGGAGCACAAAGAAATGTCACCAATGACCTTGTGTATGTTTTGGCAACATGATGGTTCCTGGGGTGTCTTTCCCTAGAATTCTGTGATAACATGAATCCTCCTATAGAGAGGCCAACAAAAGCCTAAATCTCCACCAAAACACTGTATGACTTAAGTACTTCTTTGTTTTGTGGAGATGTCCTGAAATATTTCTCTGCATCAAGAATCAGGTACCCAAATTGGTGGCAAACACACTAGGAGCTGTTTGGTAAGCTGTCCATCATCCTGGTAAAAGGCAACAAAAAACCTTTGCATACTGCAAAGGTAGACGGTGCGAGGCCAAGCGGATGCAGCTTCCAGGTGATTTTCACATTTTCATACTTGTAGCAATTTCAAGGGAGAACCATGGACTCACCAGGAGAGGACAAGAAATAACCCACTTTTCAAAGTCACATACAGATTGCTCTCCAATATATCAACATTGCATTCACCTCCACAAAGGATTTCAGATTTTAATAGAGGAGAGGGGCCACTCTTGGCCCCAGGGACCCCATCCCCTGGGGTATGGCCTTCATTTAATAGGGGAGGGGGCCCAAGTAGACCCCTCAATGGGCTGATCCCAGACCCATAGACCTCATCCCCTGGGGTCCAGTCATGTCTCCTGGGTGCCCCCCAGGGTATCCAGTCAGCAGCTTTGGGGGTGCGAGGGGAGCCTGGATGCTCCAGTGGTCCAGCAGGCTCCATGCCCCCTGTGGGACCTAGCATTGCTCTCACACACAGGGAGCTGTTAAACATGCAGCTCCCTGTGTGCGAGAGCAATCATTTCATCTGTTTTCTTGCCTGCACATCTGCAGACAGTCTGCTCTCCACTCCCAACAAGTGAAGGTGGTTTGACAGCTCTTACTTCCCGGTAGCAGAGTTTATGTTTGCCATGACTTGATGTGAACTGTCTCAAACTGTTGATTTCTCAAAACAAATTGCTGTAGCCTTACTGGAAAATGATACATGTCAATTTGGGAAAATCAATATTATCTTGTGTTATGGGGACAGATCACAAGCACTGATAATAAAAAAGAAGTGAAAAACACTCAAAATGCCAGCAAAACAATCTGAAACAGTGTGGTGGGTAAACTCAAAAGATGTCCTTTCTAACCCCAAGATTGGTCAATAAATTGGTAGTGTTTCTCACTCTCTCAAGGTGTTAAATGGAAGGCCCATTATGCCTCAATCCATTGTTCAACATAAGCAAAGTTAGCTTGGGATAAAGTATAGGGAGGAAAGCAAGAGGAAAAAATGGAACAGGCATAAAAAATACTTTGAGAAGCTTTCCTAGTGTGATACTGAAGGCTGAGTCAATGGTTCTGTTCCTTTTTAAAATGGTCAACCTGATTTGTTAGTAACTTACCTAAACCATGGGTACTTAGAAAGCCTAGCCAGAAGCATCTTGGACTTTAATTTGGCCAACAGAATAAAGGTTTGTACTGAATACCATATGTGATAAAGTATATGTGCATCTTCAACAGCCTTTAGGGTCTCCATTAGAAATACATTTTCCAATCCTGCACTCAGTTAAACTTTGGGGATTCATCGGTTAGCAACTGAGGCTGAAAGTATTGATGCATTTCTTCAACCATGGGAAAGGATATTGGGGCAAGGGTTTCCCTTATTATTAATGATTCTCTGGACTAAGGGCCAGATGTAGGTAAGTTAAATTTTGCGACTTGCAATTTGCGAGTCATACCGACCCGCAAATTGCAACTCGCAAAACCAAATGCAGAAAGGTGTCTCAGACGCCTTCTGCGACTCGCTATGGGGTCGCAAAGACCCACCTCATGAATATTAATGAGGTGGGTCGCAGTTTGCGACCCCATAGCGAGTCCATGCACTCACAGGAGTGGTGGCCTGCTGGAGACAGCAGACCTCCATGTCTGTGACTGCTTTTTTAATAAAGCAGTTTTTTTTTCTTTTTGCAGCCCATTTTCCTTAAAGGAAAATGAGCTGCAAAAAGAAAAACTTCCGTAACCATTTGGTTTCGGTTTTTTCAGTGTGGTCCGTGGTCCATAGGACCACTGCCTGCTCTGAAAAAACATTTTTATTGGCATTCACAAAGGGGAAGGGGAAGGGGTCCCATGGGGACCCCTTCCCTTTTGTGAATGAGTTACCACCCACTTCAAGTGGGTGGTAACTGCGAGTTGGTTTGCGACCGCATTCGCGGTCACAAAGCAACTCAGCATGGCGATGCGGTCGCAAATAGGAAGGGAACACCCCTTCCTATTTGCGAGTCGCAGCCTCAAATACCGACTCGCAATTTGAGGTTGTGCATAGTGTTAGGCCTTTTGCACGCCTCAAACTGCGCTTTTCGCAGTTTGCGACATGCAAAAGGCTTCCTACATCTGGCCCTAAAAGTCATGAGGGACAAGGATTTGTTTGCATTATTGACATTCTATTTATTGGCTAATCCTAAAGTAGCTTAGATATGGTTCTCACACCTGATAATGCTATTTGTTGATTTTCCCAGGCTGATTAAACCTTTTCCTAGGTTTTCAATAGATCTGGCCAGGAACCCCTTTCACAAAATCTTTCGGATCATCTGGCCTTGTAACCATGCAGAATTTAAAGGTGGCCTGAAATTGTAACTCAGCAGAGTTTCTTGTGCTCTATCAATTCCACTGAATTATATGTATGCTGCTCGATAAGGTTGGAATGAGTTTCATGGTTCTAGGTTGGATGTTTGGGCCAAATACTTCCATTTATAAAAGTGGCAGTGAATTTCTTGGCTCATTTATATAATAAAGATAATGCATAGTGGACTATTAACACTTACAGGTCAGCCGTTTTGGAACAGCATGCAATAGTTCAGGAACCCAATGGATAAATATTTCTTAATCAGGATTACTTGTGGGGCATCAGGGAGTGCTATATTTCATAATCTAGTGTCCTTCTACTGGACTTTTTTCAATTAAACACTTGTCAGATAAGTTGCTTTGGTTATTACTCCATAGAGAAACAGATTTGGGGACCCTATTTTTTTTTTTTAGAAATCGTTTTATTAAACAATTGCTCAGCGTACACATTTAGCATCATCATGAATCAATAGGGAGAAGCATTATATAGATAATAAATGATCCCTCACATTCACAACCAGTAATTAAGCAAAGATGTATATGATCCATTGTGGACCAATGGAGGCCTCGGCAAGGGTACATCCCTGCTTCAGGCACTTACCAGCCCCATCCCCAGTGCCTTATATTAGCATCTAGATTCAACCCAGGGGTCCAGATCTTTGAACATTTTTGGGGCATCCCCTACTCTTGTAGATCACCTGTTCAGCCCTTTGGCACTAATCCAGGTCTTTCTTACGGTCTAGGAGAGCTGCTGGTTGTGTTGCCCCCCCCCTCCAGTTTGCTCTCGCAATATTCCTCCTGGCCACCCCAGCCGCCAGCATCAGCCAAATCCTCTGAGGTCTAAGCCTCCTCCTCTCCCCAGTTATGTGCAATATAAACCATCTGGCCTTCAGTGGTACAGTGAGACTGTATACTTGATTCATGACTGCTATCACCTCCCGCCAATAGGCCTCAATTAAAGGACACTCCCAAAGTGTATGGAGAAAGGATCCTATCATATCACACCCCCTAGCACAAAGAGTGGAATCTCTACACCCCAGGTGATGAAAGAGTGTCCGAGAGAGATAGGTGTGGTTGTTGTGGGGACCCTTTATACAAACAAGACGTTTCACAAGAAGGGATTTCATTTGACATCATGATTATCGCGAGAATATGACTGTTACTTTTATTTTCACTTTTTTCTTAATGTAAACCTGTGTGTGGTAAATACTAAGGCCCTCATTTCAAATTTGTCAGGATTAAGGTGCTATGTATTGCACCTGACAAATAATGATACCATGGGGTTTGTAATTTAATGGGTCATTACATCTATCACAGGTTTTTTGGGAGTAGCATGCCGATTTTAGTGGTTACCACACTAAACTCCACTGGTGCTGTGCCGAAAATACCATACACCTTTCCCCTGTTTAATTGAGGCAGCTTTGACCTGCCACAATTTAACAAAGGGTGACCTATTTAACAGACCTGGTAATTACTGGATGAAGAAAATATCACCCAACTCAAAATTCCAGTCCCTGTGAAAAAAGGGCTTATGGAGGTGTCTGAAAATTCTGATCAACTTACAGTCATGTAAAGAAGTTGTCAAAAAGCTAGAACTTCCAAAATCAGATCCCTTACAACCTCACACCTATCAATGTACCTTCATATTACCAATTCTCCTGGTTCTTTCTGCTACCTTGACTAATCAGGGCTCACATATATCATGTAGGAGACTGAGACTGATGTGACCAATTTATTTCTCTAAAAGTAAGAAATTAATTGAGTTATTTAATCAGTGGTACAGGCACATCATATAGCATTGAAATTCCTCTAAGTTGCCACCATCAGCTGGATTCAAATACCCCTGATCAAAGTGCTAAACACAAAGCATGTACATTCAAAATAAATTCCTTAAGCATGCTATATGTTGTCAAGGCCCTTGCTGATTACTCAAATGGCATGGCATAACCCATCAAGACACTTTGGGTAAAATGATTGAATAAAGGCAATATGATATATATATATATATATATATATATATATATACATATTCATACAATGTCATCAATTATTAGAAGAGTTTCTTGGTGGAAACATAATTACAACTCATGAGGGGCCTAAGATCAGTTTGACCATTCAGTGATCCCAAGTAAGCTTATAAAAAATGCTGTCCCCGTGCTGTGTGATAGATCACAATCATTTTTGCTGCCAAACTCTCCACGATGGTCCATTTTTCATGTTTGATAAAGTTTTACTGAAAGAACAGTTCAATTTCATGCCATGGTGAATAAACATGTTGCTTAAAGTTAATCCTAGCTATGGGAATTTAAGCTGGAGGCCAGCAATTTTTGTTCTAAGCAACAATCAAAGAGCAGCTACCAACCACGGCAACTAATCAAGTTATTTTTGACAATTGACCAGAAGTGTGAGACGGTCTTACAATCATACCACTTGGGTTAAATTGGGTAGATACATGAGCTAATTTAATTCAGTGGGTAATGATGCCAGTAATGTATGCTTTCATCTGACATTTATATTGAATTGAATTGAGGTCCTTGCTATGAGCAAATGCTCATTTTTGTGGTCATCCCCATTTTTAGCTACATTTTATTGCTGGTTTGAGACTCTGCACATTGGTGCATACCTATCCAGTGTCCACTGTATATGCTCTGATCCCTAAAACATGTCAAAAGTGGCTTACTTCTAATTGGTATATTTAACTTTCCTATAAGACCATATTATATGGTGTTCCAAAATACACCCATGGCATGTTACATTAAATGTCACTTATGGACTGCAGCACTACTATGCTGTTCAATAGCATGACAAGACAAACCTGTTTCCAAGTCTATCATTGTTGCACGGCGATTTAAGTTTTAAAACAGCAGCCTGAACTGTCAAAATTACCCCTTTTGACAGGAGAAAACCTCCCTTTTTACTATTAATAAGTCAGCCCCATGTAGGTGTTATAGCCCACAAGGCAGAGTGCAAAGTAGGACATGTGGAAATTTAAAGTTAACATGTCCATTCAGTGAAAGCTATTTCCACAGTACAAAGGCTTGCAGGCCCACAGAGAAATACCAGGAAGCACTAATAAATGTTAATTCTGCTAGCTCAGGCTACAGACTCGCCAGAGAAAATGAACATGATAATTTAGCATTTACTAAAAGCTTAAATTAGTGGTGAGGTCAATTTTTTTAATAAATAATACTTTTAGCCCTCTAACTGTCACAGAGAGCAGAGATAATGGCTTGGTATATGGAGGTGATTACGTTTCTCTGACAGGAAGTTCAATTTGTTTGAAGTAAATTGAGGTCCTGGGCACAAAGTGGCCTCCCCCATCAAATCAGATGTCTGAGGATACCTGGACAGACCCCTCTGTTTGTCCTCCTAGTCAGGCAGGAACCAAAACGAGTGGAGGAAAAGCTTTCCTCAGACCTGGTTTGAAGTGAACACATAAAAGGGAGTGCTCATTACTCTGGCCAAATCTCTGGGTGCACATGAAGAGATGAAGGCTCTGCACAAGGGGAGAAGGGTTTCTCAATCTTGGATTTAGTAAGTGAGGGATATCCTCTCTCTAAAAATCTCTGTGTCATCGTCATGATTTCAATCTTGAAGCACTCATGACTTCTGCTCAAGTGAAGCTTGAACCCTAAGTATTGTTCCTGAGATGCTGGAACCCTCTGCTGTGTCTAACTGGACTTCTGACATCAAGGGAAATCTGAGGCATAGTAAATATTTGGACTTCAAAGCCACTGGAGGATCGGCACAAATCTGCCAAATTGATCCAATGGGTTTCCCCTACTCGGAGCTTCTTTGCAGCCTTGCCTCACTGGAGGATTTAATCAATCAGTCCATATTTCTTAGGCGCTGCTTCTCACCCTAGACAGTATTGAGGCACTGTGCTGCTGTGTCAGTAGAAGAGGCAAGTTGTGAGTCCCTTTCTCAAGTGGGACAGCGAGGGTGAGGCATGGAGGGGGAGGTAGTTCCAGGACTTGGTGGCGAGTAAGGAGAAGGAGCAACCTCCTGTACGGCAGTGTTGGATGTGTGGTATCTGGGCGAGAGCTTGGTGAAAGGAAAACAGGTTTCTGGGGGATCGGTGGAAGTTCAGGCAGTGGTTCCATTAGGAGGGTCCTAGGTTGTAGAGGGCTTTGTAGGAGTGGGTCAGGAGCTTCAGTAGACATCTCTTCTGGATGGGGAGCCAGTGGAGGTTTTTGAGATGATGGGGGTCCTCCTGGGCAGGGTGAGGATGAGTCTTACTGCTGCAGTCTGGATCATCTGAAGTCTTCTCATAAGTGCAGTGGTGGTGCTGGCATATAGGGCGTTGCCGTAGTCCAGGCTTCTGGTGATGAGTGCCTGCGTCATTGTTTTCATGATGCTGAGGAGGAGCCCCTTGAAGATTCTGTTGAGCATGCAGAGGGTGTGGAAACATGATGAAGCAACCGCATTGACCTGGTGTTCTGAGTTCCAAAAAACAGACTAAATACCAACATAAAAATCCTGAACAAGGAGCTGAGAGGCGAGGGGGAGCACCTGTCATGTTTCTCAACTAAGGAGCCACCTCCAGCAGTCTGCTGCCTCTGATGCAGCTGATGACACAAGAAATGGTGACCAAGCAGTTTGCCTTTAGCATTTGAAGCAGCCACAAGACTCAGTGTGGGATTCTCTTATTCCGGCGGCTCGGAAATTAGGTGCCGGTGCTGCTTGTGGCAATTTTCCAATGCAATTACACAAAAAGAACTGCAAGCCTCACAGAGCCTTGAGGGATGGCACACACCTCTGCAGACCACACAGATGAGGCTGGAGCAAGAGGTTCCGCTTAACATGGAAATGAGACAGCATTGGTATTTGCTGTGGGCTACTAATCCTTAACTACCCCCTGCTGGCAGCAGGATCAAGTTTCGGACTGGTTCCTCTGGGGGGGCACATTAAGTGTACCCCCGAGGGCAGTAGAGGACTGGTCAGCCACAGGAGTGGCCCTTCCAGTTGCAGGTGCGGCTTGCTGCTGCCTGGCCTCTCCGCAGTTTCATGAATTAAGAAATGTGCTGCACGTTTACAGGAATACAAGGAGGCTTACTACTATTGCCTGATCAATTCTGCTCGTTTGACCCTGAGCACAGCCAATAAAATAACATTTTATTAACTTTCCACTGATGGAGTGGCATTCAACCAGTGAGGTTGTGGGGTGATCATGGACCCAAGGGAAGGCACGGAAAGCCATTAAAAGCATAAAAGCCCATTAGAACTAGTCAACATTTAGTGGCATCACGAAAATGGAAGGTCAATTGGAAGTTGGAATTAATGGATGCGGAGGAGTGGTTAATTCCAGCAATTCAGTATTGTGCTCTATTAGGGAGCTCCCTGGATTCATAAGGGAACCCCAGTAAATCTTCCATCGCTGCCACTGGCACTCTTGAAACTGGGCAAGAGTCGTCCCCCCTCCTTCTACAATAACTCAGCAAGGGATGGACTCTGTTGTGGGTACAATCACCTACCCTGCTCTCAAATCAGCTGCCCATTCCATCAACTTCCAGCTCTGAGAAGCCGTCATATCCTCTTTTTGGCATTAAGTCTCAGAAAATAACTGCAGGGGAGAATAAGAGTAACACCTCCGTTAATGAAGGTGAGGAAGGAATTTAGGAAGTGACCTTGGAGGATTCCTCTAAAAGCCAGCAGGAGGGATCCCCTATGCAAATTCCAACAGTCTGTCCTGTTCCACCTGAACAAGGACTGAAGAAAGAGACCCTGACTAGGACAGCATTATCAGGCATTGAGCTCCTGGAAAACCCTGGAACATCTGTGGAACCTGCTCTTTTTCTCGACATGCTGCAAGGGTAATTTGAGAAATGAAGCACAAACAAGAGAAAGCTTATACAGACCCAGCTTTGAGAAATCAAAAAATATTCTTCTTCAGCTCAATTTGAGACTACCTCAAACTGAACAGGGCATATCTGATTTAGAGGATTTCTGTAACAGGGATGAACCTCAGATTAGCAAATTGGAATGGAAGATACTGGATCCTCAGGCCAATCTTAAGGGTGTTGAGAATAGATCCAGACATTTGAATTTATGATTTACCAGGATTCCTTAAGGAAAGGAATGTGGACAGGATCCAATTAAATTCATTTCAGATTTGATCCAGCAACATGTGTTCCCTGAGACTCAGCCTAAGGCAGAGGATGTCTCTTCTATGTGAGCTCATCGGGCCCACCCAACCTGTGAATGCTAGGATTCTCTGCACTTATCTTGTAAATTTCAGAGATTTCCATTTATAAGAGAGCATTCTGTCAGACGCTCTCAGACAAAAAGGATTTCAGACATTGGACAACTTCCGATTTAACATTTTTTCAGACATGACAGCCGTGGCCGCACACCATTGCCAAGTGTTCAAGGCTATGATCGAATTGTTTGAAAAACAGGGTATTCAATCAGCTATAACACAGCAATCCAAGCTCAAGGTGTTATTCAAGGGACAATTTCAGATACCTGGGTAAGTGAAATAAGCCCATGAACTTTTACAACAATTGCAAGAAAATACAAAAATGACTGTACTGTTGAGTTTAATAGGTTTCTTATGCCAAATTTAAGTTTGATTTCTACATTCACACTAGTGTTTTAACCGCTCCAATTATTTAAATCCTTTGTCTTTTTGAATTTTGGGGCTAAGTAAAGGCAACCTCCTCCTGGGTAGGCTAAGTGACATATTGCACTCCAAGGCACACTGCTAAGGTAGGGGAAAGAGGGTGGGGGTGTTGGGCAGCTCCCAGGGGAGGATCTGAGGCTGGCAGGGTTCTCCTTGGTGGCAGTTTCATAGAGAAGGGTTACTAGGGTGGAAGGGGAGGGTAGGATGGGAGGAGCCAAGAGGGTATCGGGGCACGTGTGGGGTGTTCTCAATTTAGCGAATGTCAAAATAGGGGAAAAACAATGCAGCAGATTGATGTCAAATTAAGGGATCTCATCTAGAAAGATTACATTGTTTTCCTACAATGTGAATAGCATCAATAATAGAACAAAGAGTTGAGGCATTTTAGCATGGTTTAAATCACTAGATGCAAATGTGTTATTTTTACAAGAGACCCAATTGAAAGACAAAGCCTGCCTACCCAGATTGGCAACTTATATTCAGCAGTTGTTTTTTGCCTCTTCTCAGGCCTTGATACTCAGGGGCGCAGTATTGATCACGGAAGCACTCCAACGCAAAATACTCAGCGTCATTAAAGATCTGCTTGCTCAATGGTTGTATGTAAAAGCTAAAATACAAAATCAGACTTCTTTTTATTATCACATTCAACTCAATGGACAAACTCTGCTATCCTAACTAATGCATGCACAGACCATTCTGTCATTTCTTTAGAGATTGCTTTTCTGGCTCCACCAGTTCAAATACCTAGATGGGTTTTAAATAAATCACTGCTTACAGTCGTTCCTGGGTTGAACAGATGTGCCATATACTAGAGGAAACGTTGAACTTTAATCTGGGTTCTGCGTCTGACTTCACAGTATGGGAAACACTGAAGGCTTTTTTGAAAGTTAAGGTTATTTCTTTACTGCCTGACCAAAGACAGACAGAAAAGGTGAAATGTGTTCAACTCCAGACCACCCTGAATGAAGCCATTAAAGCGCTTGATTGGGCCGCTACTGTATATACAAAGGTAGAATTCATGCCTCCAGAAAAGATACGAGGAAAATGAGCACATGGGTAAATTCTTAGCCTGGTCTGTCAAACAGAGAGCTAATGCCAATACAATTCAGATGATTCGTGGCCCGCTAACTGATACAGTAGTATCACAGCCCCATGCAGTTGCTGAGGCATTTCAAGATCATTACTCCAGATTATATTCCAAATATCATAGTCCTTCCTTGGCAGAAGTTCAGCAAGTGGTAAGGTCCCTGTCTAATGCCAAAGCTTGTGGTAAGGATGGTATACCCACAGAGGTCTATAAGACGTTTTCTCTGCAATTAACCCATTTCCTGGTTCATCTGTTCTATCTGGATGTGCCATACCTGGTACTTCTACAGAATTGGTTATGGCTAGTTTAAAACAAATAAAAAATCAAATATGGATCTTAATTCATATTGGCACATAAGTCTCCTCGACAGTGATTATAAATTGTTTACTAAGATTATCGCCAATAGGCTATCCTCAGTGATTCACTTAATTATACATACAGACCAGAATAGTTTTCTCCTGGATTGGTATATTATTTTGAATACAAGTTTTTGGGCTCATGCTATGGGTTTTTATTCAAACCAAAATGTCAATGCAGAAATGATAAAGTTGGATGCCAAAAAAGCTTTTGATCTTGTTGAATGGGAAGTTCTATTTGCAATTCCCATAAATGTGCTTTTCCACCCTGATTCACACATCTATTGAAAAGATTAGTCTGATATAAAAGCTAATATAATCATTAAGGATACATCAGCTGGGGAGAATGTTATTAGACGGGGTACTCAACAAGGATGCCCAATGTCTCCCAATCTGTTTGCCTTTTTTTATTGAGGCATTAGCTTGTTACTATTAGCCAGGATCAAAGTGTTTGTGCGCCTCTACTTTGTGCACTAAAGTTCAAGTTATATGCCGATACTATGGTCCTGTATTTAGCTGCAGAAGACTCTTAATATCGAATGACCCTTAATCCCCACAGATCTTTCAAAGGGAAATTTACTCTAGATGGCTCCTCACTCGAGAAGGTGGGCATTTTCAGCTACCTGGGCATAACACTCACTGACAACATGTCCTGGAAGCCACACATAGGAAAACAAGCCCTTAAATTAAGACAAACAACTGGGGCTCTACTAAAAAACTTCCACCTCTCACACACAAAACCTATTCGCCCAGCATTACAATTATACGAAGCCCAGGCAGTTTCCTCAGCGCTCTACGGGGCTGAACTTTGGGGTTATACCAAAACCCAAGACCTAACCACCGCTGAAAACAACTTCTTAAGAAACCTTGTGTCCCTTCCGCTAAGCACCCCACTGTTCCCTCTTTTCAAGGACCTCGGCATCAAACGCATTGGTCACAAAGCCCGCCTGCGACCTCTGCTGTACTGGCGGCGTCTCTGGACCACTCCGGAACTTGTCATCTTCACCGAAGCTCTACAGGTCATCCTAAAAGCCGACCACCTGCACAGAATCCCCTGGCTACGATCCATCAAGGATTTACTCCACTCTATCGGGCTCGATGATCTCTGGAACTCACCAGCCACGTCAGTCTTTCCCTCGAAAAGCGAACTAAAGAAACTTTACTGGCAAAGGGCCAACAACGAAGACACTCGGGCTGCACTCCACACTACATTATCTTGTGACTTTGCCAACCTAAAAGAGTCATGCAAGTACGAAACTTTTTGGGACCTAATCACGGCCCCAAGGGAAAGGAAACTGTACTTCCAGCTCCGCATTGGAACACTCCCATTAAGACTTTTCACCAGCAGCTGGTCAAACAACGAATCCACCGCATGCCCTGCTTGCAAAGCCCCCGTGGAGAATCTCCCTCACCTCCTTTTTGCATGCCCCGCGTATACTGCCCCCCGTAGGAAATGGCTGGCCCCGGCATGCAGACTACTGGGAGCACGCTGCTCAGCGCTAGCTCTGCGAATCCTCAGATCAGACACCAGACCAACGCTAGTGATCGCTATCGCCAAATTCCTCGGAGCTAGTTGGCTTATTAGAGGGAAAACTCTCCTGGACAAAGACTCCAAATAAGACTGTCCCAACATCCTGCAGAGTGCATTTCACTTCATTTAATTTTTTCTAATTTCTTTCCATTTTATTCTATCTCATTTTTATTCCATTTTAATTTTTTATTTATATTTCATCCCCTTTTATCACCATATTTACCTGCAATTTTATTTTATCATGTGCATTTATTTGTATTTATTACTGCTCGCGCTTTTTTGGCTCTTGTAGCCGCAATAAAGCTTCTTTGAATTGAATATCGAATGTGCCTTTAATATAATTAGTGAATATACACACATCGGCGGCTACAATGAGGCAAAATCTGAAGCTCTGTTATTCAAAATGTTTCCTTGATATTCTTCCCATCAGTATGCGGGTAGGTTACCATGCAGAGCACCCTATTCACTATTTAGGTGTCAAGGTTACTTCAAAATGTGAGGATCTATACACTTTTAATCATGTTTTCACCCTCTCTAAAGTGTGTGGTTTACTTTAAAAAATGAGAGAATGCCCCTATTACAATCATAATCTGGGTCTCCCTGGTAAAAATGAATATGCTACCTCTGTGCTTGTTTGTTTTTACTAACGTAATGATTACAATTCCACAATCGTTCTTCCATGCCATTAATGCAAAAATGTGTTGCTTCATTTGGCAAAGGAAGAAATTAAATTACAGGCCGTCCAATCAGATCAGGAAGGGGGTGGGCTAGCACATCCGCGATTTAGGGCTTACTATCAAGCAGCCCTTCTAGACTGGCTGTTGCATGCATCTAAAAACATAGCAAGTGATTAGTTTTATTTGAGTACCATGTTAAATAACTCTGGCATAATTCGTATTCCTTTTTGGAGGTCCCTAGATCCCATTAATTTGTGTAGATCGTTTTAACCAGATTTGGGAAAAATACAAATTTCACACCTCAACATTCACATAAGAAACTTTCCTCCCGTGCCGGGTTGGGTTTACGCCTTGGTAGGCCTATATTTACTACTGGGTCAACCTGGGTTTCCAGGGGATCGATGATTTTTTCTGCAATAATGAATTCATTTCATGGCAGACATTAATACGAAATAACTTAGCTATACACTTTTCTCAGTTACACCCAAATCAAACATTTTTGTTCTTGCTACATGTTCGATATAAACACACTGTCTAAGAAAATCAGCCAGGCGTTTTTTTATAACCCGTCTAGTAGGAATGGGGTGTAGAGCAATACTCCAGAATCTGCTACCTGATGTTATGGGCAAAATCACTTCTACTACAGGGTGTAAAATACCTGTTGCTCAGTGGAGTTATTACAATCGATTCAGTGCTAAAACCATTTGTGCAGCAAACTTTAGAAGAATGGGGTTTCTCTGTAATTGGAAGCTATACTATACCCCAGATAAGACTACATATAGGTACGCTGAAGCATCGTCTGTGTATCTGAGGTGTTGGGTGTGAGATTGGCTCAACATAATGTTCCAGGTTGTTTTCCTTTTGGATTGCAATTTTCTCCGAAATTGGGGCATGGATGAAGCAAAACTTCTCTTCCGATATTCTCAGGGCAGTATTTGATATTTTGACATTCTCTAATAATATTTCCATTGGGCTGACCCAGCTTTTCTTTATTGCCACTTCATCCGCAAGGTCACTGATTCTGACAAACTAGAAAATGATGTAATTCCATCTGCCTCCCAATGGTGTGCCAAAAATGAACTTTCACCAGAATCTGTATGCCATAAGAGTGGGATCAAATAAAAGGTATAAGAAAATATGGCAGAGCAGGGAAGAATGGAAAGTCAACAGATATTATGGTGTAATAGATGCCATTCTTCTGAGACTGATGCAATTTTGCACAATAATGATAGGTTTCGCATTTGCACTTCTATCCTTTTTTATATTAACATGGGCTTGGATGGATCTTTTTATGCATTCATTACACTTTATACAAATCAGTATAAGTCTTCCTTAAGAGTGAATTAATCTTTCAATAATTTCTTTAAATTTGCACTGTATGATCCTGTTTAGCATTTGTATGAGATTCAGATATTGATATATGTTGTTATATATCTGCTGCATTATTATAAATACAATTCTTAAAATAACATAAAGCCTGACCAGGGAAAGGTGCCAAAAGTATTTGACAGGTGAGAGGACTTCCCTCATGAAATTATAATTTTGTCACTCAGAGTTTATTACGTCAAAACCAACAGCTTCACAGGGACCTTGTCTAATGCTTTACTGGTGTCATGGAGCACTCCTTGGATACAGCCAAGGATTTTTACTTCCATTTTTTGAGACTAAGTCCCAAGGTAAAACCTTTGAACGGGTGGAGCATGTTTGGTGTATCTGACACCCATGCTCCATTACAGTCAGCCCCAAATCATGCCTAGGTCCTGGTCTACTGTGACCAGCTGACCAGCATTGGCACTTAGGACCTGATTTTTAAAAAGTGGCGCTGCATCCAATGCAGCACCACTTTTCTTGCGCCCATTAGCACCCTCCTAACGCACCATGTGTGTGCTGTATTAAAGAGGACTAGCATAAACATTTTTTATGTTAGTTTGACGCTTTGTAGGATTAGTGTCAACAATTTTGACATTAATCCTGTAAAGTCCATTGAACCCCGTTATGAATAATGGTAGGCCTCCTTTTAACACCTGCGCTGTACAGGCGTAAAAAATGCATCAAAAAATGCTGCAAAGAAATCTTTTAGATTTCTTTCCGCCAGTTTATCAGCCGCCCCAAATGGGGAACGCCCCCTTTGCCTACATTAAGCCTGACACAGACATAATGTGCTGCAAGGGGTTACAAAGTAATGCAATGCATGCATTGCGTCACTTTGTAAATCTGGTGCTGCGATTCTGGCCTCGTTGGGCCACAACAGCATCAAAAAGAATGACATAAATGTAACCGTAGGTCCTCTTAAATCAGGGCATTTGTGCTTTTTAGTGCTATTTCACCTACATCTTTAACTATTCGCATCTCATGTTTCCCTCATTTTATTTTTTTCATTCTGGTGTCATTTTGTTCATTAATGTTTGCTCAACTTTTATAAAGTTGATTTTTATTTCTTTGTGTTTTTGACTTTTTATCTGTTTTGGTATTTCTAAATGCTTGACACATTTTCTCTAAGTTAAACCTGCCTACTGTGTGCCAGAGAAACCAGGGGTTGAGCTCAGTTTTAAATTATTAAAACATTTCACTGGACCTCACAGGATAGTGCTTTTATTACTAAATGTGTATCTTCCACCGCCGTAACTAATAAACCACTTTCTGACACTTGCAATTCAGGACCAGACTCATCATGCCAGTCACAAGATCCTGAGACTTTGGCTTGAACCAATCTACCACATGATGCTGTATTGATGCTTCATTAAAGGATTTTTAGTGTGGAGCATTCAGCATCCTGCCTATTCCTGATGAATGGTTAAACTGGTTCTGCAGTGCTATTCTTATGGCATCATTCTTCTCTCAATTGACGTGATCATATTCACTATTTCCCTAAAGCAGCCCTTTGCTGTGTATATCAAAATGTGAATGACCTAAATAACATACAGTAATATGGGCAGCAGTATAATTTTAATTTCATAAACTTACCTAGTCCAATGGTGAAAAGGTACCACTCAGTACTGAAAGACTGGAGGATCTCTTGAAAGAGTGAGATTAATCTCATGTGCTCCTTTTTGTGCTATCTACCATATATCATGGATTTATGCATTCATTTTTTTGTATCTTGGATTATTTTAAATTGAATTTAGATCTATTAGATAGCCAACAGCCTCCGTAAGAATTAAAAATAAAAAGGTTTGTACTGGAATTTAAATTTGAAATATTATAATGTTATAATATGCTCAGCAATGCTATATTATGCTTTATTTTGATGTATTTTGTAATCGTATTTTATAATATGGTATATGTTATGAGGGGGATATTATGTCATGTTAGGTTTTATGCTTTCATCTGTTATGTTCCTTTATGTGATGCAACGTTATTTTGTGCTTGATATGATATTTTATGTTATGATTGAATTTGGCTATTTGCTGACTGTGGCATCTTGCTAATCAGATCTGCTTACAGGAAAGTTACAAAGGAAAGCAACTTCTGAATCCACCTGGCCTTGCAATGTTTGCAAAACAATGTGTGAGCTTTTACAGCTCAACTGAAGGGGTCCTCCTGAAGGTAGGAAGCTGCAACCGCAAACGTGCACATTCTAGTCTAACTAAAACAACGATGGTGTAAAACAGGGACATGAGATATCGTTGTAGAACCTAAACAATGAACATTCAAATAAAAATATGAGGCCCAGTTCATTGGCCATACTTATGAATTCTTTAACATGCCATCTATAAAAAGGTAATATTTGTTCACTGGGTTGCTTTATTGTTATCTAGGTAGTTGGAAAAGAGTAATAATCAAGCCACTCTAAAAAACACAATAGAATCCTACCAATCCTAAAAATGTCAATTTAATAGGTTTAATAGATACAAAAGCTAAAATATATACCGAAACACATCAATGGCCCTAAAAGACTGGATTGAAGAACAAAACCTTATTCCAGTGGTAAAGGGTGACTTTGAGGAGGACCATTCTATGATGGATCATTTTAGTTGTTGACTATAGCGTGAAGTGGACAAAGCAGAGGGGTGATCTATTCTGCTGCTTTCTCAACATCTGGGCAGCACTGAATTTAGTGGGTAGGAAATAGTATAGAAAGGATTGATGGAAATAGGATAACACCAGCTCATCTTTGATTTCTGAGGGTCCTCCACTCTGATGACTGGGCTAGAATGTAAGTCGATTGGGATCGCAGGTTGATCACTAATGTACCAATAAATAATAGGCTGAAGCAGGGTTATACACTTGCACTGACCCTCTTTGCATCATGTTTTGCGGATCTACCCTCGTGTTTGTTGAAACATTCTCTCCAAAGAGGGGGTGGAAAGGTATCCTGAAACTTTTATTTGAAGACAATTTCGTAAAACCGGATGTTACCCAAACTGGTCTCCAACAAAAGCTAAATGTTTTCCACAGTCTGCCAATAGAAAAAACCATAGAAAAAACATAAAGTTGTCCTTTAGGCACAAACTCAAAGTAGCATGCATGGCATATAAAAGGAAAAATAAGAGTGGAAGGAGCTAATTATAAATTAATAGGAATCGTTTTTTTCAGAAATATATACAATTGGGTGTCCAGCAAGAACTGTCTGAAATGTGTGCTTACATTCTTCTGTCGTCGGCCTGAAAAATGCAATAAGGAATTTGGTGGTTTGCTGCATATCCCTCTGCTGCATGCTTATAAAGCCATGGTACAGTCACAGTTTCTGTGAGAGGCCGAAATCATGAGCATTCTGAGGGATCTTTGAGACAAATTTGAAATTATGTTCCTCAATAGTTTGCTACCATTACATCCACTCCAACAAAAAAAAACAGATAGTGAAAACAATACATCTAGTTTTTTCTAATTTTGTAACAGAATTTGGGAACTCTTCGGAAAGTAAGATTTTTGAACAGGCATTCCTCTCCTTCCAATAATAAAATACCAAATTATTGCCCAGTATTCCTTAGAAAAAGTGGAAAATTGTGATTTAAAAGGGGCATACCATGTCAGAAAAAGATTGTCATAACGATAATGTGTTGTAAGCAAGATACAGAAAACCTAATGTCCCATTTGAATATCTCACAAAAGGAATTTAAGATTCTCATTTCAAAGGTCTCCAAACAATGTGCTATGGATTATTTTGATTCAAAACAGTCGATAGCATTTATAAGGCTATCTTAGGTGGAACGGCTGAAAGTACAAACTACAGTTTGAAACAGGACAATCCTTTTATGCGCCCTCTGTTACTGAAAATAAGTTGCAATCAAATAAAGTGTTTGTCGATGCAAAATAGGAGGTAAATGTACAAATATTCTCATTTTATTTATCTGCCGGAGTTTTTGGAACATAAGGTAATGTTTTGTTAATCAGTATTCTTAAAATATAGTATTATTTCAAAAAGGTTTGACAAAACCATTTTAGGGATGGTATGTGCATTGGGCTCTTTCAAAAATATCTACAGAAATGTGAAATCTCAACAATTGCATGTCGTTTCATGTTCAAATGTTAGTTATTACATTGTGAAATTGTTTTACAGACTACGGTCTAAATAAATGTACTTTTGAACTGAACCATAAAGTTCATGGAAATGACTCACTCTATTAATTAGAAGCTAATGAAGTGAGTGGGTATGGTGTGGGTGTTTTTGTTTAGTTCCAGAGGTCACCTCTGACCTATTTCCTATAAAGATTTATCACCAGAATAAGCACATTTTCTCTTAATTGTAGATAACACCGAGGGTTCTTTCTACAATGTGCGTCAATCATGAAAATGTGAAATATAGTTAACTATGTATAGATAAAATATCCCATGCATTTGTTTACATCGTCCAGTCCGCCCAGCTGCCTATCTTAGTCTCTGTGACTCGGCCCGAATGCCTCTTTGCCTTTCTGAAAATCCACATTTATATCAATATATCTCTGCCTTTGTCACTGAAAATCTTTGCTTTTAACTCTTTATATATAACCCATATGTTGCAATTTCTGCCAGAATAAAACATCATTGCCTGGAGAATATTACTAGAGTAAACCCAAATGTGCAATAAAAATGTTGCCTCAACAGACCGTAATTGCTTGTGGAAACAATTCCATCAGAACAACATTACAGGTTCAGCTAGAGATTGATTGATTTTTATGATGTTGCAGGATGTTATATCCTGTGGTTAGGCTATAATTGCTACATGAATGCAAAACAGATTTAAAACAACGTTGCAATTCTTTTCCGAATAATTGTATTAGTCCTTATCATCAAAAATAAATAGACTTGTACAAGGGATGATACACATTTCTTTTTAAAATGAAAACAATATATTCACAATTCCTTCATGGTTAGAATCCCTCTTGTCATCCCTTTCCATAGGCTTTACGATGCACAATTAAAATATTCCCATAATACTGCAGCAAAGTGATAGTGCTTCATTATATGCTAGAACATTCTTTTTAAATCTCTGTTGCTTAGTAACATTAATAACATTGGTAAATAATGTATTAAGTCGAGTGGATGTTTGGAAAGCTATTCTAGAGAACAAAAATATTGAAAATGCACACTATGGAGAAGAATAACCTGGTATTTGGAGCATATGACAAAAAATGCATTTAATATTTATAATTCCGTCTTACTGGCCGAGAGCAGAACATTTAGTTTTGGGTTTATATAAACCACTTGTGTAGAAAACTAGAAAAATGTGGATGTAACTGTCTCACAGAGAATAATTGTGTGATACTAAGAGCATGTGAATTTTGGCCGTTTACTTAACTGTTTAACCGTTTCACTGCTAAGCCTCCCTCCCAGGCTAAAACCTCTTTAGGCTATTTGGAGTAGTTCACTCTGATAGAGCAAACCGTAGTAACAATTTACCTGTGTTCGGACGCTCTTTAGGCCGATGAATCTTTTGACTAAGTGGGAACTCTCTGTACTCTTAATCGATCAGTCGCATCAGATCAATAATCAATAACGTACATAAGCAATACCTTGATCAACATAACACTTAATGATTAATCCAGAATACATTTCGGCGAACCCTGACCTTTCAGTCAGGAATAACCACACCAGTTTATTGCAAAGTTAGTGAATTTATTTCCCTATATTAACAAAGCTAGCACGATATAGATGTGTCTCAACACCAAATGATAAACATAAATGAACATTAATAGCTGTCCATAACATCGAAACAAGTGTAATCTATGTAGCATTTGAATCACAAGGCATTCGATAATGGCAATACAAAGCACTAATACGATAATCTGTAATGGGCTAATTGCGTACATTTAGTCAGCATAACAAGATCTCAAATTGCATCGTGCGACATATGGAATCCTCATCTAACCTCAAATTAGCATCGGCATGTGGGACTTCATGCAAAAACAATTTAGCAACATAAATTTAGAAAAACTCCTAGCTAGGGCTCTTATCAAAAATCAGCAGTTGGTTACCTAAAAGAAACACAATGCAATTTTACAATTTCCTTTCATATTTACCAATTACGATCAGCATACAAGGAAGTCTTCGTCTCACAGGTACCGTTTCTCGATCAGCATTGGACGGGACAAAGGGGCAGGGGTGAACGGGGCAATCGCCTCACGGCGGCAAGTTAAGACTACTACTTCATGCAAAGGGACAAATCAAAGTTAAAGTCTCAAGGGCAAGAATCATTAAAGTCTCTTTCTCTCGACTAGAGAAAGCATCAAAGTCTCTCAAAATGGCGTCGCAGCGAAGTGGGCCATAATAGCTACGAAGTCTGCAAAATGGCGGGTATCGAGCTGGTAATGGCTGTAATGGCTCAATGGCTACCTTCTTCTCGTGCACCTGGTTTTTATAGACAACAGTTCGAGTCCAGTAGGGTCTCCATTGGAGGGTTCATAGGTTAGCTTCAAATTGTCCAATCAAAAACGACAGTTCTCAAGCTTTTACTTAAGCATACATTATCCTTGGAGATGGGTACGCAAATCGCAACATTGTCTACCAATTAGCTCACTTTCAGAGCCTCCATTGTCCGCACCTGCAAGTCGACCTTGAATTAAAGAGAAAATATGCCAGGCTGGCACGAAACTTTAAGATAAGCATGTGAACAGTTTCTGTGGAAAAGTACAGCTTCAAGCAGAAATACACGTTTAATAGCACATTGGAAAAATACGAACATCTAAACCGTGAGACCAGGCCACTAGGCCAAAGCCTCCTCTAAAGTAATGCTAAGCTAACGTAGTTCAAACAAGCAAATCGAAGCACACGTTTATGATTATGTCAGATTAGTGCAATTCTAATACACCACGTTATGTATAAAGCACGCGTATAAATGTTGGCAAACTACTCTGAGGGCACATTTTGTCCCCGTACAATCTTTATTAGTTCGGTTAATGTCACACATGATTATTTCACACTACGTTTATGCGTTAATAAATCAAAACCTTCATTTTCTGCTTCATCAATCCCTCCTCTGATGACTACTTGTCATCACACAAATTAAGCCCACAAATTTTATTCCATTAAAATTCTGTCAGTTCCCTTTTCCTTTTAGTTCCCCTAGTCTGTGCTTTGTATTCTTCTGCCATTCTTTTCATAATTTTCTCCTCCTTTCTTCTTTTTATTCTTTCCATAATCATTATTATTCCCCTTTTTATTCCCCAAATTCCAAATACACAAATTATCACTATTAAAATTCCCTCTATTATTTTTAACAATATTCCATTCCAAATTCCCCCAATCCAATGTCCCACTGAAGCAAGTCCTTTTCCAACCTTCTCCCACACTCCTGGTTCTTTCAGTTCCTTCAAATCTGCACTTTCTTTTGTTAGATTAGCAAGCATAGTTTTAATTTTCACACTATTGTCAGGTATATAGGTACAACAGTGTCTTGCACCAAGCATTTTGCAAACACCACCATCCTTTGCTAAAAGAATGTCTAAAGCAAGCCTATTTTGAAGAGTCATAGCTCTTTCCGCTGCAAGTTCAGCATCTATCAGTATTATAGCACCTGAAAACTTTGTCAACATGTTATCCACTATAGTAGACAACTTTCTTATTTTGATGGAATTCAGCACAACTCCCAATGAAGGAATCATGGCTCCAAATATATCACCTACCACAGCAGCTGCGGTCTCTCTTTTCTGGATACGATGGGATCCAGATGTCTTTTGAATCATCGATAGGTCATCCAGTTGATAAACCTTTGGGAACACTATACCCAAATAACATCTTCCCCACCATCCCTTTGGAAGACGATAATAGGCATTATACCCACAAATGTAATATACACCTGGAATGACAGGGTCAAGTCCGTCCATCATGAATGTCCATTTGGCCTTAAAGATAAACGTATGTTTACACTCACTCGCACCTACAAAAATGTTGTCATAATAAGATTCACCTCGATATATACAAAATTTCCCTACATGCCAAGCATCTAAAGCAATTTTCCCTCGTGTTTTTATTGCAGCAAAATCATAATTATCTACTGAAGTCCTCTTATGTAACTCCTTTTCTAATTTCGCCTTCATTTGAGCCCTTCTATCATCTGTGCGATCTAAAAAGATTATTTCTACTGCAGAGAGTGAGCAAGTAAGATTTTCCCTATGAGCGTGAGCCGTTTCAAAAGGTAGCATTGGCTCGAAAAATTCCCTCATAATTTTTGCATCCCAATCCTTTGCAGTCTGGCTTAGCTGCGCTATTATAGGAACATAAGCAAAGGTAACATCATAGTTTGAGTAAAAATACTGTATGTTAGTTTGACCATAAAATCTAGACATTACTATACTACATGTAATCCCGTATGTAAGAGGCATGTGGTGATATGTCACCCCTTCCTTCACTGATGTCGGTATCTGGGTACACACATAACAATCTTTCGCATCCATTGTCTCAACATATTCTGTTAGTAAGCGATAGAAAACATTATACGAAAGCTCTTTCCTTTCATGCAAGAGTCTCTCATCCAGTGCTAGTCTTTTCAATGCGGTTAGTTCAGTGATAGTAACAGGAGCAATAGTAGAAGCCTCAATAGTCTCATTCTCACCCTTTCCATGCATTCCAAGCACAATTGCCATTATTATTAGTACACATGTAACTATCAAGCCTATACACACATATTTACAATATTTCTTTCTATTGTTTTGCGTCATGATCTGTATAGAATCAGAGAGTTAGAAGCACTTATAAATGAAACTTATTTAGCAATTCAGTTACAAAGCTGAGCGAGCGCAATGTTCACACCGTCTTCTTCAAGAGGCCAAGTCACTTATCGGTTAGCAGCATTTGTCTCAATTCGGCAATAACTCAGTCTTTATCGGTTTAGCAAATGTCTCATCCAGTTTAGCAATGTCTCAGCTGGTTGTTTATTTCACGTTAGATTGTAGCAAGCAATATCATTTATCACCCTTTCAATCAACACTGTCCATGAAACTTTTCTTTTCTATTGGTATCTCTTCCTCTTCTTCGTTCTCGATGCTTAGAGATACAAACTCGTCAGTCCAATCGTCATTGACTGCATATGCCCATTCTGGACCGGAATACCTTCTGTTCGGTATCCTTTTCCTTTTCAATTTTGCTTCTCTTTTCGATTCTGCCTCGCTTGTACTTTCCTCTTTTGTCAAGTCTTTTTCTTCACTCGAGGTTGGTACCACGACAGACACTTCTTTTCTTTTCTCTTTTACTTTTGGCCTTTCTCCGTCGTTCAATCCTTCTCCAGACCTTTGTTTTACTGGTGATATACTTAGTCTCCTCTTTGCACTGTGTCCATTTGATGGACCTGCGACCTTTTCTGTAGAGGTTTGAACTTTTTCGTTCTGCTCTGCCTTGTCCCCTCCTTCAGGGGAATCGATCACGTTCTCTTTTTCTTTTTCTGTATCGTCTGTTTCTGGGAAAGCCCCCTTCTGATCAGGCTCTCCTGCTTTTTCACCTTTTTCGAGCCCTTCGTCACCGTTACTTTCGTCAGGCTCTGTATCACTTTCAGCTGCTTCAGGTTCTTTGTTACCTTCAGCTGCTTCAGGCTTTTTGCTACCCTCAGCTGCTTCAGGCTCTTTGTCACCTGCAGCTTCTTCGTCGCTGTCTGAACTTTCTCCTTGGTCTTCCCCAAGTGAATCGGACTCTTCGTTCTCCAATAATATCTCTTTCTCTCCTGCTTCTGCTTGTTCGCTTTCTGTTCGCTTTTGTTCTACCTCAGCACTCGGCACTGTTTTATCAGGTACTGGCAATTTCAGCGCTTCAACTTCCTCATCTGTGGGACACAACACCTTCTTTGTGTGACTGGCGTGAATCCAGTTGGGAACCCCCGCACACTTCACAGCGGTAGTTGTCGTCAGGATCACTTGGAAAGGGCCTTTCCAACGGGGTTCCAGACACGACTTTCTCACGTGCTTCTTTACCACGACCCAGTCACCTGCTTTCAGTGCGTGTCCTGGACCTTGGATCGGTGGCAAGGTGGTTGCTTCCACCTGGTGAGAGAAAGAGCGAACCACGTCAGCCAGACCTTTGCAGTAGTCTAACACCATATCATCTGTAATATTCAAAAGCGCATTTGCGGGAACTGCAGGAAGTCTCATAGCCCTGCCCATGAGAATTTCGTGCGGAGACAATCCAGTTTTTCTATCAGGAGTGTTTCTCATTGACATTAGCACTAAGGGCAATGCGTCAGGCCATTTCAAATTTGTCGATGCACATATTTTCGCCATTCTTGATTTCAGTGTACCATTCATCTGCTCCACCAGTCCTGATGCTTCAGGGCGATAGCTACAATGCAGTTTCTGCTCAATGTTCAGCGCTTCGCAAAGTAACTTTATCACCTCGTTGTTGAAGTGACTTCCCCTATCTGATTCTAAAGAGATCGGGAATCCGAAACGTGGTATCAACTCTCTCAATAATAGCTTTGCAACTGTAAGGCTGTCATTTCTACGTGTGGGGTATGCCTCAATCCAGTGACTAAAAATGCACACGATCACCAACACATATTTCAGACCTCCATGCACAGGCATCTCAATGAAGTCCATCTGCATACGACTAAAAGGACCGCTTGCCCTACCAATGTGGCTCGCGTTCACAACTGTTCCCTTTCCTGGGTTCATCTGCTGGCAAGTGACACATCGATGGCAAACTGCTTCTGCAGTTGACGAAATCTGGGGTTAAACCAAACAGTTTTGAACAATCTTATCATGGCATCTCTCCCTAGGTGAGCTTGCCCATGATAGAACCGCGCAAGCTGTGATAAGAGACTATTTGGCAAAACAAATTTTCCCTCATGTGAAACCCATAACTCGTCTTGTCTCTTTATACATTGTGATTTAATCCAGGAATCTCTTTCATCCTCCCTGACATTATTCTGTAGTGCTTTTAGTTCCTCTATCGTATCTACGACCTTCAAGGCAAATGCTTCAGCTGGTTCGAGTTCTGGCTCACTTATTGAGTTCCATTCATCTCTCAGTAATATACAGTTCAAGGCACAAAATCTTGCGACTTGATCTGCATATGCATTTCCCAGAGAAACATAGTCCTGTCCTTTCGTGTGAGCACTGCACTTTACCACTGCAACTTCAGCTGGCACTTGAATGGCATGTAACAATTCCCTTATTCTCTCCCCGTTTTTCACTGGGGATCCTGAAGAAGTCAGGAAACCTCTCTGTGACCATAGTTGTCCAAAGTCATGCACAATCCCAAACCCATATTGGCTATCGGTGTAAATGGTGACTTTCATCAATGCAGACAGTTGACATGCCCTGGTAAGGGCTACAAGTTCTGCTACTTGTGCAGAATAGACTCCTTGAAGCCATCCCGCTTCCAAGACCCCTGTTACAGTGCATACAGCGTATCCTGCTTTCAAAATCCCCATCCCGTCTCTTAGACATGAACCATCAACAAAAATAATTTGGTCATTTTCATCGAGTTTAGTATCCCTAATGTCCGGTCGGGGTTTTGTGCAAAATTCAGTCACCTGAAGGCAGTCATGCTCGACGTCTTCAGCGTTCTCAATTTCAGCATTTTCACCAGGAAGCAAGGTTGCTGGATTCAACGTAGTGCACCTTTTCAGCTACACATTCGGTGAGCCCAGAATTATCGTTTCATACCTTGTGAGTCTTGCTCCGGTCATGTGTTGCGTTCGGGAGCGGGTCAAAAGTATCTCGACTGAGTGAGGGACCATGACTGTTACTGGGTGTCCCATCACTATTCCTTCACTCTGAGTGAGGCTGATACCAACTGCTGCTACGGCGCGCAAACACCCTGGGAGTGCTGCTGCGACCGGATCCAAAGTAGCTGAAAAATACGCTACTGGTCTGTTTACGCCACCATGGGCTTGAGTCAAGACAGACAAAGAACATGCATCACGTTCATGGCAAAACAATGTGAAAGGCTTTGTGTAATCAGGCATACCTAAAGCTGGAGCCCTACACATGCATTCTTTCAATTCAACAAAGGCATCCATCTCATCTCCTTTCAGCTCAATTTGATCCAAAGCATCCTTCTGGGTCAGTTTCAGTAAAGGCTTCGCTAGAGTCGAGAAGTTGGGAATCCACTGGCGACAGTAGCCCACCATTCCCAAGAACTTCCTCACCTCCTTTCTCGTCTTGGGCGGACTCATCTGAAGTACACTTGTAATTCTTTCCTTCATTATCCTCCGTGACCCTTTCTCTATCTGGTGACCCAAGTATTTCACTTTCTTCTGACAGAACTGTAATTTGGAAGGAGACACCTTGTGTCCATTCCCTCCCAAATGGTTCAACAGAGCAATGGTATCGGCTGTGCAGCCACTTTCTGTCTTTGATGCAACCAGTAAGTCGTCAATGTACTGTACTAGGGTTGACTCGAATGGCAACTCTAACTCTTCCAAGTCTTTCTTTAGAATCTGATTGAATATTGACGGTGACTCAGAAAACCCTTGAAGAATTCGACACCAACTGTATACTCTGTCTAGGAATTTGAAACAAAAGAGAAATTGGCTGTCCTCATGAAGAGGCACAGAAAAGAATGCTTGTGACAAATCGATGACCGAGAACCACTCAGCATCGCAAGGAATTTGAAACATTATCACAGCTGGATTCGGTACTACTGGGCAGCATTTGACTATGATGTCATTTATTTTCCTCAAGTCTTGCACAAGTCGGACCTTTCCACTTGGCTTTATTAGTCCCATTATCGGTGAATTACATGGACTACTTAACACTTCTTTCAGTACCCCCTGTTTTACAAATTCGTCAATGAGTTGGGCAACTTTCATGAGGGTATCTTGTGGCATGTGGTATTGTGGGGTCTGGGGAAAGATTGCATTGGGCTTTACAGTCACTTTCACTGGTTCCACTCCTTTCATCAATCCCACCTCTTTCCCTGTCATGTCCCACACTTCCTTTCCGACTGTCTCCCGTAATTCGGCTGGAATATCTTCTTCAGTTATCATCGGGAAAAGGCAAATCAGAGGATACTCTTCATCGACCGTTTCCATTTCATCCCCCTCTACACTATCCTCTTCCTCCCCATCGCTGCTCGTCTGTATCGTTATTCCTTCGTTCGAACACATGATCGAACATCCTAGCTTGCACAATAGGTCTCTCCCTAACAGCGCTATTGGGCTTGAATCACATATCACAAACTGATGCACCCCTTGATAGTTACCGATGCTGACTGGTACCGGATCCGTTATTGGGTTCGTCAGGTGCCTGTTTGCTACTCCCACCACTTGAACTGTCCTCCCTGAAAGTGGCAAATTTGGTACTTCACTACTCTTAACAGTTGAACGTGTGGCTCCCGTGTCCACCAAGAATGAAACACGATGACCCATTACTCTTCCCTCTACGTACGGACCCTTTTGATCAACTTCTAAGGATGCTGCAAGCACACAATCTCCTTCCTCTTCTGAGCTCTCACTTTCCCATACATTGTTTATTCCACTCTCACTGTGTAATGGGAACTGTTGTACGGTGCCATTTGTACTCATTACCTGACCCGAGACCTGTGGAGGAACCATCCCTTGCTGCTGACTCATTGGTGCCAAAGGTATTTGCATTTGCTGATTAGGTACCATGGGTAACTGCCGTTGCATCGGCTGCATTTGCGTCATCTGCATACGAGGCATCTGCATCTGCTGCGGCTGCATAGGTTGTAATCCCTGCAATTGATTTATGGTCTGAAAATTTGGGTTTGGACCTCTCATTTTCGGTCCTCTCATTGTCTGAAATGCATTGACATCATTGTTTTGCTGACCAACACCTACACCTGCACCTGCACCTTCCTGCACCACCATCGGGCACTCGCGTTTCCAATGACCTACAATTCCGCACACGTGACACGGCATCACCTTCTTCATTGCCTTCACACCCGTTACAACAGTGTTTAAATCCGGACCATTATTCACAAAACCTCCTCTGCCTCTGCCTCTCGCCTGTGGCTGAAATGCCATGTTTCCCTGCAACTGCGGCTGCGGTTGCGGTACCTGCTGTTGGAACCCTTGCATCCCTTGCAAACCTTGCAGACCTGTCTGAGCTGCTTTAAGTTGCATCATCATCACCTTCTCTTTCAGCTTTTTCTGTTTCACCTCAATTTCGTCGCTACAGTATTTCGCATAAGTCAAGACCTCATCAATCGGTTTAGATTGCCAGCAAATCAAATGCGACTTTATCATCTGACTTATCTCTGGTCTCAACCCTTCCACAAATCTAAACACAAAATGAAGCATATCCTTCGCCTCGATTGTTTCCGTGCCACTGTAATTCTTGAACGCCTTCAACAACCTCTCATAGTAACTATGAATCGATTATTTTGCCTCTTGGGCCGTTCGATCAATCTTCTGCCAATCCACATTTTTCGCGGCAACCTTCGTCTTCAAATGCTCAATCACCTTATAGTACAAACTCATCACCATAGGTGATGGTGCACCCGTCTCCCTGTCTCTCTCTGGTTCACTTGTCGGCCAACCTACAGCTCTTTTGCAATCCTCCCACAAATCTGCCGGAACCACGATCTCAAAGAGAGTGTTCAGGTCTTCCCAGAGACATTTTGCAAGCTTCACAAACCTATCAGTCTGTTGGTACCATTCAATCGGCTTCTCTCTCAGTTTGGGAAAATCATCCGTAAATGACTGAATGTCGCTTCTGTGCCATGGTACATGTATTAATTTTCCCCCTGCTGTCTCCCTCATTGGTAACATGGTTACTGTCTCGCTGCTTTGTGGTCTTTTCTCATTATGCTCTGTAGCACTGTCCCTCCTCTTTTCCTTCCTCTTTACCCATCTGCTTTCCCACTTGTCTAAGCACCTCCACACTTGTGCACTCTGTAGCAATTCTCTGAGGTGTGTCTTCATGCCTGCTGACCTCATGTGTTCAAAATCTGTGGTCCCAAAATCCAACCTGTAGCTTCTGCTCAAGTGTTTCATCTTGTCTATGTCAACCCCGTTTCTCTCAGCTGCTTCCTGCAAGCCCTTATTTACCTTGTTCACTTCCTTCGTAATCCTGGGACATAGATACCTCAGTTCTTCTTCCGTGTAGGATTCTAGCCTATTTACACCCATAGTCCCTTCCACCAATTCTTGTGCTTCCATGTTCAACCTGACCCTATTCATATAGTCTTCTCCTTTCCCACTGGCTGAACTTTGTGTGGAATTTAAACTGTTGAACCACTGTGTCAGCTGTTGCGCATTTACCCCCATCAGTGTAGCATTCACATCGACTGCCATTGATGGTTGCGGCAACTTTTCAGTATTCGATGTTAAAGGTATTATCAGTGGGGGGCTCGACCTCACCAGTGTAGACTGAGCACATATGGGACTAAACTCCATCAAGGATCCAGATCCACTTGGCTGAGCTGCTATCGGAGTTATCCCTGGAGTGTTCTCTATGCACCTCCTCTCTGTCCCATTCTGCAGCATAGATCCCTGACTGTTCATGCCTAAGTTAGGCTGGCTATACAGAGGTACCGGTGGACCTACAGTAATGGGTAGTGATATCGCGTCTGGGTTCTGTCCATATCCCATGTTCTGAGGCATGTTCATCCCCATACTATGGGTCATCATTGTCGGCATGCCCATCTGACTCCCCGTCATCTGAGCATGAGCGTTTCCTCCCTGCATCTGCTTTTGAGGCATCATAAACTGAGTTGATTCAGCCTGTGTCATTGTTGGATTGTGACCATTCTGTACTCCCCTTACTGTTTGTTCTAGAACCATTCCTCCACTATTGTCACTGCTGTAGTACCCTGGCATCTGCGGTTGATAATTTTCTGCTGGTTTCATTATGGGCACATCTGGATATATTCTCCTAACCTGCGGTATCTGCGGGGTGAACAGCAAACTCGGGTCCTTAGATCCCGATGGCGCTCCTGAACTCTGGGTTTCACTGTTCTGTACCGATGCCGGAGGGGCAGAACTGGTACTTGGACCTTGTCCATTCTCCGCATAAGGTGGTGGACGGTCGTTCAGCAATTGCATTATTAACTCCTCATCCTCTAACTCCTCTTCTCTTCTCAACTTTTCCTCGTCCTCTCTATCCTTGGAACACTTCCTGTCTGTCTTACAGGTAGCTTTCTTACCTGTCTCCTCTTCTTCCTTAGTAATTGCGGGAAACAATTTTATCCCCTGCAATACATCTGACCTCCACACCTTCTGTGCATTATCCCACCTAGCATCCGCTAGTGTCTTTTCTACCTTCCTCATCCTTGTTTCAAACTTATTCTTCTGTTGCTGTCTAGCCATTAATTCCCAGATTGCCAGAGCCTCAAACTGTTCCGGCCTTGGAGGCACCTTCATGTCATACATCGTGAATCTCAAATTCTCTAGGATCCTTATATTGAATGTCCCATGTATCGGGAACGCTACGCTCCCATGTTTCTCTGTCAGTTTGTGCCATTGCTTTAGCCAAAGACACGGAGCTACCCCTTTTTCCTCCATTACAATATAAGCTGGTGTGCCCTCGGGCGGCGTCTCCTCTCCTACGCTCGCTTTGATGTAAGACTCCCCCTTCATCGCACTCCTAAATGCTTTAAGGAATTTCATTTTCTCGTCTTTTATTTCACAAAGTTTATAATCAATAGGTCACTTTTATTCCACAAAATTTGTAATCAATAGGTGACTTTAATTCCCGGAATACTCTTCGCTTGCCTTTCCCCTTCCAAACGAGCCCCACGGACTGCGTCCAATCCGTGCGCGACCCTTCTCTCCAACCAACCTATCCCAGCGCGGCTCCTAGTGACGTCACACTCACACACACTGCGGTTGACAAAGCCTCGCGTCTAGTCTTCCTTCAGTCACCTCCTCCCGTAACAACTTCTTGCATGTATCGCGAGCTACCAAAAATAAAACAGATCTGTCGGTTTACTACAGGAAGGGTAACACAATCGCTTCAGGACCTTAGGGACCTTTCACTAGCCTCGGCCGCTATTCCGTCTTTCTCAGTCCCCACATTCGCAAGCAAATCTGACCTGCAGACCTACTCTCAACTTGTCAATGATCTGTTCTAGTGCACTTAGAATCTTGTCAGAGCCCGAAGTCGAAGTTTCTTTCACTCCCTAACACACGTACCGACTCGTTGACCACGCCCGATCAACCTACTAAACCGCCCAGACCACAACATGGATCAACATACTCTGGAGTCTCTTGACCTCGCAGGGCCCGTCTCAACAACAACAACCACGTGGACCTTTTTATGCACAAAGCGCCACACGCACATGAAGTTCGACGACTTCCCTACTCTCACACCCGGAGCCGCACCTCCGCTATTTCCATGAAGTTCGACGACTTCTCTACTTCTACACTCGGAGTCGCACCTCCGCTATCCTTTAAAAGAAAAAATCCTCGCAACCTTTTCACACACCCTGCGGCAATAAGCTGTGCAAGCGCAAAACCCTAACTTCACTCATACCATCACTAGTACCGCCAACGCTGTTTCCACACCTCCGTTCTCTCCATTCGCAAGCTCCGAGATCCCGGGAAAGTCGCGGTGGACCTAGCCCATCATCATTCTGTCAATCTATTTTATCCAAGAAAAATCTAATTCAACTTCTCGAGTGGGGTCTCAAAATGCGTAACCGTTAATTCAACACCATGTATTTTAATAGTACAGGGTCCCAAGAGACGAAACCGTCCTCTGCTACCATCTACTGATAGAGCGAACCGTAGTAACAATTTACCTGTGTTCGGACGCTCTTTAGGCCGATGAATCTTTTGACTAAGTGGGAACTCTCTGTACTCTTAATCGATCAGTCGCATCAGATCAATAATCAATAACGTACATAAGCAATACCTTGATCAACATAACACTTAATGATTAATCCAGAATACATTTCGGCGAACCCTGACCTTTCAGTCAGGAATAACCACACCAGTTTATTGCAAAGTTAGTGAATTTATTTCCCTATATTAACAAAGCTAGCACGATATAGATGTGTCTCAACACCAAATGATAAACATAAATGAACATTAATAGCTGTCCATAACGTCGAAACAAGTGTAATCTATGTAGCATTTGAATCACAAGGCATTCGATAATGGCAATGCAAAGCACTAATACGATAATCTGTAATGGGCTAATTGCGTACATTTAGTCAGCATAACAAGATCTCAAATTGCATCGTGCGACATATGGAATCCTCATCTAACCTCAAATTAGCATCGGCATGTGGGACTTCATGCAAAAACAATTTAGCAACATAAATTTAGAAAAACTCCTAGCTAGGGCTCTTATCAAAAATCAGCAGTTGGTTACCTAAAAGAAACACAATGCAATTTTACAATTTCCTTTCATATTTACCAATTACGATCAGCATACAAGGAAGTCTTCGTCTCACAGGTACCGTTTCTCGATCAGCATGGGACGGGACAAAGGGGCAGGGGTGAACGGGGCAATAGCCTCACGGCGGCAAGTTAAGACTACTACTTCATGCAAAGGGACAAATCAAAGTTAAAGTCTCTAGGGCAAGAATCATTAAAGTCTCTTTCTCTCGACTAGAGAAAGCATCAAAGTCTCTCAAAATGGCGTCGCAGCGAAGTGGGCCATAATAGCTACGAAGTCTGCAAAATGGCGGGTATCGAGCTGGTAATGGCTGTAATGGCTCAATGGCTACCTTCTTCTCGTGCACCTGGTTTTTATAGACAACAGTTCGAGTCCAGTAGGGTCTCCATTGGAGGGTTCATAGGTTAGCTTCAAATTGTCCAATCAAAAACGACAGTTCTCAAGCTTTTACTTAAGCATACATTATCCTTGGAGATGGGTACGCAAATCGCAACATTGTCTACCAATTAGCTCACTTTCAGAGCCTCCATTGTCCGCACCTGCAAGTCGACCTTGAATTAAAGAGAAAATATGCCAGGCTGGCACGAAACTTTAAGATAAGCATGTGAACAGTTTCTGTGGAAAAGTACAGCTTCAAGCAGAAATACACGTTTAATAGCACATTGGAAAAATACGAACATCTAAACCGTGAGACCAGGCCACTAGGCCAAAGCCTCCTCTAAAGTAATGCTAAGCTAACGTAGTTCAAACAAGCAAATCGAAGCACACGTTTATGATTATGTCAGATTAGTGCAATTCTAATACACCACGTTATGTATAAAGCACGCGTATAAATGTTGGCAAACTACTCTGAGGGCACATTTTGTCCCCGTACAATCTTTATTAGTTCGGTTAATGTCACACATGATTATTTCACACTATGTTTATGCGTTAATAAATCAAAACCTTCATTTTCTGCTTCATCAACTCTTAGGCCCCATACCTTTTTGTCCACATAACTGATCCACTTCAAATTTGTGTCTTTTTGTCCAACATCCTGGAGATTCTTAAGGCACCCAGGTTTTGTGGATTCCCCTGGAGAGGATTGAGAAATTAGCCAGCATACAGCTAAATTGTGGGTTCTTTGAGAAACATGGGGAAAAAGTGCTGCAGAAAAATCATATTTTTCCCTGTAAATGGCATCACAAAAAGGTTTGGAATGCTAAACTGACCATCTTCCCAGCTTTCAGGAACAGGCAGCCTTGAATCAGAAAAACACAGTTTTCAACATAGTTTTGGCATTTTACTGGGACACAGCCCATTTTTCCTGTTTTTGTGATTTCAACCTCCTTCCAGTTAGTGGTAGAAATGATTGTGTAACTAATTGTGGATCCCCAAAAAGCTATATATTGCTAAAAAGTAGACACAATTCTAAATTCAGAAAGGGGTCAATTGTGTAGATCCTTCAAGGTTTTTCCACAGAAAGTAAGCTGAAATAAAAAAAAGCATTGACATTGAGTTGAAAAAGCAGCTATTTGTGGCTACGTTTTCATCTGTAACTTCTAACTGTCTCAGATTGTGGAATGCAGTATACTGGTATGTCTGCTGGATGCTTTTGGTTGTGGAGATATATATATAGGGCTTGTAGGTTCACTAAGAACCCTAGGTAGCCGGAGCCAATAATTGAGCTGCAAATTTCAATGTTTTTCATTGTATACAGGGTACACAATAATTAATTTTATAAAATATAAAGACTGAAAAATAGGTATCAAGGAAACTTATGTATTTCCTAAATGGGCACAAGATATGAAGTTGAGAAGCAGTGGTTATTTGCACATCTCTGAATGTGGGGTTATCAGTATTAGCATGAGACTTAGAGGGCATTTCTCAAACTATTTTCTTTCTTACAAACTGTTGCACGGTTGGAAGCTACAAATGCAAAGAAAGATAATTTGTAATAACACTTATTCAACTATCCTGTGTTACCATAAGTCTCTTGATAAAAACTGTACCTCACTTATGTGAGTAGGCCTAGTGCCCACAACAGGAAATGGCCCAAAATGCAACATGGATGCATCAAAGTTTTCAATGCAGAACAGAGACATTTTTTGCAAAGTGGGTGTCTGTGCTTTTGGGACCCTCCCTCAGCTGGTACCTAAAGAAACCTTGCAAACCTATACATTTTTGAATCCTAGACTCAGGGATATTCAGTGTTGGTGGCTCTTACCAGGCTGTTTCGCCCAGAATGACCTGCAAACCTCAAACTTTGACTAAAAAAATCACATTCTCCTCACATTTCTGTGATGGAGTGTTCTGGAATGTGAGGGAAGTCACATATTTCCTACCACACAGCCTTCCCCTCACTTGTGCAGGTGGGCCAAGTGCCTGTGACAGGGAAGGGCCAAAAAAGTGTAGAAATTGAGAGGGAACCAAAGCAGGTCCAAAAAGGCAGGTTTTTTCATATGTTTTTAGGCTGACTCTGCTTTGGGCACCCACACAAGTGTGGCGCAGAGTCTTTATTACTACAGATGGAGCAATGCTGGGTGGTAGGAATTTTGCGAATTCCTGTGGATTCGGGAAGTTTCCATCACAGAAATGTAGGACAAATTTATGATTTCAGGCAAAGTTAGAGGTTTGTGGGTAAGAAAATGATGTTGGGTGCATGTGAAGCACACCAACCTGCACTCCACAGATGTTTAGTTTGTAGAAGCGTCTGGGTCTGGTAGATTTTTTCCAGATGGCAACAAACCCAAGTCCCAAAAGTGCAGCCGTTCCCCATTGCAAGTGAGACAATATTGGGAGTTAGCCAAGCTCTCATGGCCCATGTGTAAAATCAAAACCCAAAAGAGTCAAATGTCCTCCTGCTTGTCATTAGGATGAGATCTTTTAGTCTGTAGGGAGGGCAGAAAGACTGTTGCCCTCTCCAGTTGGGGTGAATAACTATTGCCCATGGTGGTTGGCAGCCCCCACCCCTCTATTTGTTCAAAGAAATGAACCCCTCATTGCTAGTGGGCTTTCTGCCCACCCTGGGGGCACATCAGGGGTAATAATCCCCATCTACCCTCCATGGGCGGCAGATGGACTGTGCCCATTTATGTTGGGGGGGTGGCAGCATCACCCATTCTGGACAGCCCCTACACTACCCAAAAAAATCCTTGGTGCCAAGTGGGCTTTCTGTTCCTCTCAGAGGGGCAGATGAGGACCCATTGACCCCATATGCACCCCCAGGGAGGGTAAAAAGACTGTGCTGAATTTTTTTTGTTTTTTGTTAGAGAGGGATAGTAGGCAGCAGCCACCCCTAGATGAATAAAAACAATTGTGTTGCCTAGTGGGCTTTCTGACCCCAGGGGGCAGATCGAGGGCTATTGCCCCATTGCGCCTCTCAGGGGGGCAGAAAGACTGTGCCTATTTCTGGGAGGAATGGGGGCATTAAAATGCCGATTCAAGGCAGCCCCCACCCCTAAATATACATAAAAAAGTTATTCCTTGCTTCATAGCAGGCTCTCTGCCTCCCAAGGGGAGCAGATCAGGGGCTATTTACTGAATATGTCCAAATACCTCCAGGGAGTAAAAGGCCATGACCCCCTCCCAGGCATCTAGTAGGTGGATCCCTGCTTGGGGATCGTCGTCCTGCAGTAATCCCCAAGGAGGGATCTGCTAAGAAGGGGTGCCATAGAAAAGGGGAGATTCTTCCCTTACCAATAATACCTCTCCCGCCTGCCTCAGCTTGGAGGGCTGAGATAGCCCCCCTGAGCACCAAGGCAGTAATAGTGAAATGAGCGGATCCGCTCATTTCACTCTGTTTCAATGAAATTATGTCAGAGTCCAGCCCTCGCAGATTGATATTTCACTGAAACTAAAGAAACAGCCTCGGGAGATAGGAAAGCTCTCCCCCATCTCCAGAGGCTGTTTCTTTCTAAAAGAAATTCCTCTGGTGTCTGCACCAAAGGGATTTCAAGTGCCGTAAACTTGGAAGGCTGGGAGCCATCCACGCACATAATCACTATAGGGTTGGATGACTCCTGGGTGGCTGACGCATGTAAGCATTTAAGTTGAGGTACGTTATATAGGGGGTCATTCTGACCCCGGCGGTCTGAGACCGCCGGGGCCAGGGTCGGCGGGAGCACCGCCGACAGACCGGAGGTGCCCCGCAGGGCATTCTGACCGCGGCGGTTCGGCCTCGGTCAGATGCGGGAAACCGGCGGTCTCCCGCCGGTTTCCCGCTGCCCTGCAGAATCCTCCATGGCGGCGGAGCGCGCTCCGCCGCCATGGGGATTCTGACACCCCCTACCGCCATCCTGTTCCTGGCGGGTCTCCCGCCAGGAACAGGATGGCGGTAGGGGGTGCCGCGGGGCCCCCGTAAGAGGGCCCCACAAAGTATTTCAGTGTCTGCTATGCAGACACTGAAATACGCGACGGGTGCCACTGCACCCGTCGCACCTTCCCACTACGCCGACTCAATTCTGAGCCGGCGTCCTCGTGGGAAGGTTGATTTGCCCTGTGCTGGCGGGCGGCCTTTTGGCGGCCGCCCGCCAGCACAGGGCAAATCCCAAAATACCCTCAGCGGTCTTTCGACCGCGGAGCGGTATTTTGGTGGGGGAACTTTGGCGGGCGGCCTCCGCCGCCCGCCGAAGTTAGAATCACCCCCATAGTCTCTTTAACTGGAAGCTGTATTTTGGCCTGGGGTATATACCATATCAATATATTTTCATCCCACTGATGTCCAGTGTAGTAAATAATAGGACATCAATTGCTTCTTAATAATGTTTCAAGAAAAGTACAAGTGCTTGTCTGAAATGAGATGTTTGCAAACAAAGCCAAAGAAGAACAATATGTATTGAGGCCTCAGTTGATATGACAGCTATGAGCATCCTCATGAGAGTTCAATATATGCTGTGGATTCTTCCTCAGAGAAGTTTTCTAGACCTGTGACATGGAGTCGATCACAAAATATTTTTGACATTGTAATTTAATTCCCCTGCTCATAACTTAAAGCAATGTTTGGTGCAAACAACTTTTATCATAATATTAACCCCTTCACTGCCAGGCCTTTTCCCCCTCCTGTGCCAGCCTTTTTGTGGCCACTTGGGGAAGTTCGCGCTTAGGCCCTCATAACTTTTTGTCCACATAAGCTATCCCGCCAAATTTGGGTCCTTTTTTTTTCCCAACATCCTAGGAATTCTAAAGGTGCCCAGTGTTTGTGTGTTCCCCTGGAGGAGACAAGAAATTAGAAAAATGGGAAAAAAGGACTGCAGAAGAAAGTATGTGTTTTTTCCCCTGAAAATGGCATCAACAAAGGGTTTGCTGTGCAATAATCACCATCTTCCCAGCTTCCAGGAACAGCCAGACTTGAATCAGAAAACCACTTTTTCAACACAATTTTGGCATTTTACTGGGACCTACCCCATTTTTACTATTTTCTATTCTTTCCAGTTAGTGACAGAAATGGGTATGAAACCAATGTGGGATCCCAGACAGCTAAACATTTCCAAAAAGTAGACAAAATTCTGAATTCAGCAAGGGGTCTTTTGTGTAGATCCTTCAAGGGTTTCCTACAGAATGTAACAGCTAAAGTAAAACAATATTGAAATTGAGGTGAAAGAAAGAGCCATTTCTGTCCATGTTTTCTTCTATAACATTTTTCAGCTATGGCAGATTTTTCAAAGCAATATACCATTACATCTGCTGGACTCTTTTGGTTGTGGGGATATATAGGGTTTGTAGATTCATCAAGAACCCTAAGTACCTAGAGCCAATAAATGAGCTGCACCTTAAAATGGTTTTCAGTGTATACCGGGTATATAGCAATTCATTTGGTGAAATATAATGAGTGTAAAATAGGTACCAAGAAAACATTTGTATTTCCAAAGTGGGCACAAAATATGGTGTTGAGAAGCAGTGATTATTTTCACATCTCTGAATTCTGGGGTCCCAATATTAGCATGTGAATTAGAGGGCATTTCTCAAATAGACTTCGTTTTTTACACACTGTCTTACATTTGGAAAGAAAAAAGTAGAGAAAGACAAAAGGCAGTTACACTTATTCTTCTATTCTGTATTTCCCCGAGTCTCCCGATAAAAATGGTACCTTACTTGTGTGGGTAGGCCTAATGCCCCCAAAAGGAAATGCAACAAGGACACATTACATTTTTTAATTGAAATCTGACGTGTTTTTTGGAAAGTGCCTTGCTGTGGATTTTGGCCTCTAGTTCAGCCGGCACGTAGGGAAACCTACCAAACCTGTGCATTTTTTTAAACTAGACATCTTAAGGGAATGCAGGATGGGGGGAGTTGTGGGGCTCTCACCAGGTTCTGTTACCGAGAATCCTTTGCAAACCTCAAAAATTGGCAAAACAAAAAAAAACTTTTTCCTCATATTTCGGTGCTGCAAAGTTCTGGAATATGAGAGGAGCCACATACTTCCTTCCACCCAGCATTTCCCCAAGTCTCCCAATAAAAATGGTACCTCACTTGGGTGGGCAGGCAATACCCCAAAACACAACGTGGACACATCACATTTTCCCAAAGAAAACTAACCTTTTTTTTGCAAAGTACTCAGCTGTGGAATTTGGCCTCAGCTGGCACCTAGGGAAACCTATCAAACCTAAACATTTTTTTAATAATAGGCACCTAGGGGAATTCAGAATGGGGTGACTTGTGGGGCTCTCACCAGGTTCTGTTACCCAGAATCGTTTGCAAACCTTAAAATTTGGCAAATAAAAACACTTTTCCCTAACATTTCGGTGCTGCAAAGTTCTGAAATCTGAGAGGAGCCACAAACTTCATTCCACCCAGCGTTCCCCTAAGTCCCCCCGATAAAAATGGCACCTCACTTGTGTGGATATGCCTAGTGCCCGCAACAGGAAATGCCCCAAAACACCAGGGGGACACCTGCGGTTCTGGTCCTGGGCTCACTACTCATCTAGGGAAACCTACCAAACCCAGACTTTTCTGAAAACTAGACACCCGAGGGAGTCCAGAGAGGTGTGACTTGCGTGGATCCCCCAGTGGTTTCTTGTCCAGAATCCTCAGTAAACCTCAAATTTAGCAAAAAAAATCATATTTTCTCCACATTTCTGTGTGAGATCACACCAGCACAAATTTCCTACTACCCAATGTTCCCCTCATTCTCCCAATAAAAATGATACCTCACCTGTGTATGTGGGCCAACTGCTTGTGACAGGGAAGAGCCCAAAACGTGTCAAAATTGAGGAGGAACCAAAGTGGGTCCAAAAGGGCTGTTTGGAAAAAATGTTTTTAGGCTCACAAGTATTTTTATTGTTGTTGGAAATGGCCCTTTTTACAGGGTCATCCCCAGTCTTTTTGCCTCCTGCCTCCTATTTTTTTCTGACCTGTTGTTGTTGGCTTTTGAACTCTGAACACTTTACCACTGCTAACCAGTGCTAAATGTCATATGCTCTCTGTTTAAATTGTATGCAATTGGTTTATCCATGATTCGCATATTTGATTTACCAGTAAGTCCCTAGTAAAGTGCACCAGAGGTGCCAGGGCCTGTAAATCAAATGCTACTAGTGGGCCTGCAGCACTGGTTGTGCCACCCACATCAGTAGCTCTGTAATCATGTCTCAGACCTGCCACTGCAGTGTTTGTGTGTGCAGTTTTAATTGTAAATTCGACTTGGCAAGTGTACCCACTTGCCAGGCCCAAACCTTCCCTTTTCTTACATGTAAGGCACCCCTAAGGTAGGCCCTAGGTAGCCCCAAAGGCAGTGTGCAGTGTATGGTTGAGGTAGGACATATAGGGGGTCATTACAACATTGGCGGTAAAAGGCGTTTACCGCCGTGCAGAAGACCGCCAATACACCGCCGCGGCCGCAGAATCCCGCCACAGCTATTATGACAAACCTCGCGGAATCCTCCGAAATTCAGACACCCACACAACACCGCCACACCAAAGGTCAGTGATGAACTGGCGAAAACAAAACCTCCACCTCCACGCCAACAGAAACACGCCCATGCTATTACGACCCACGAATCCACGCGGCGGTCTTTCAACCGCGGTATTCCATTGGCGGTACACACCGCCGCGCTCAAAATACACAAACATCTCCAAAACACCGCCACATTGGACAATTCCAAATACACACAACTGACACACATACAAACACCACTCCCACACACCCAACACAATATAAAACACACACCCACATCTCCCACAAACCCCTACGACCACAAATTAGAGACGAAGGCCAGAGAGGCTGCACAGCCAAGACAACACCACCATACAGAGGCACACAACACCATCACCCAACCCACATCCACGCACAAAACACCACACACCACTACACATCACCACACCCATCAATACTCACACCGCCCCACACATCACACACACCACCCCATGTCACGCCAAAGACACTCCCGCTTCTCCGAGGAGGAGCTCAGGGTCATGGTGGAGGAAATCGTACGGGTAGAGCCACAGCTATTTGGCTCACAGGTACAGCACACATCAATAGCCAAGAAGATGGAGCTATGGCGAAGAATCGTGGACAGGGTCAACGCAGTGGGACAGCACCCAAGAAATAGGGAGGACATCAGGAAGAGGTGGAACGACCTACGGGGGAAGGTGCGTTCAACGGTCTCCAGGCACAACATCGCGGTTCAGCGGACTAGCGGCGGACCCCCACCTCCTCCCCCACAACTAACAACATGGGAGGAGCAAGTCTTGACCATCTTGCATCCTGAGGGCCTCGCAGGAGTCGGTGGAGGATGGGACACTGGTAAGTCAAATCTTAACTATCATATCCCCCACCCTACCTGCATGCTATCACACACCCCCACCCTCACACCCTCCCCTATCACCCCAAATCCTCAATAATGTACTAATTACACAAACCACACATCCCAACACCAAGCCCTGCATGACAGAACTAAGCATGAACACCCAGCACTAAAGCATGCCCACTGCACACACCTATACAACCCCCTAAACCACCATCACCCAAGCTCCCACACAGGAATGCTTGCACTGGGGTACACGCTCACCCACCCATTGCACACCATTACACACACACATGCAATAATCATGCTCTTATGCCCCTGCAGGAACCCGAAGGACCGTCACCACACCAGAGGGTCCAGACAACACCACTCCACCCCCAGAAAAGGCCCACAGTGACGATAGCAGCTCTGCCCTACTGGATCCTGATGACCAGCCTGGACCATCGTGGGCCTCAGGACAGTCGGTTCCCCTTGCACAGGCACAGCCCAACACCGACCTTCCACCCTCTGGTAACACCAGCACAGCACCCACCCAGTGGGCCCAAACCTCCCTACCCAGGACAGGTCAATCAGCGGTGTGTCAACCACTACAGGGAACAAAGGGTAACCCACCACCCCAACAACAACAGGGACCTGGGGGCAGTGGTAGTGGGCACACGGTCCAGGGGACGGAGGCACAGGAACACAGGGGAACTGGGAGGGCGGCTGTGCGACAGGGGGCGGACAGGCCAAGGGAACCCACTCTCCACAAGGCCCTATACTCCATCATTTGAGCATACCACCACTCCCAGGAGACGATGGCGACGGTCCTGGACAAGTTGCAGGAGACCCTGCGCCTGCAGGAGGAACAGTATTTGGGGTTCAGGGAGGAGCTCAGGACCATCAGCTCCGCCCTGGGCACCATCGAAGGGGTGCTGAAGGACATACAGCAGACCTTGAGGGACACCATGGCACTCCAAGTGGCCTCTGACACTAGCCAGGACGATGAACTGCCCACCACCTCCGCCGGCGCTAGTGGACAGGACGCCCCGCCACAGGACCACCACACCAGCACCCCACCCCCTGCAGACGGACAACCACCACGCAAGCGGTCCCTGAGATCCAGGAACAGGACAGAGCAAGATGGCAAGACCCCCGCCAGGAAATGAGACCACCCTGTTTGTCCTCCCACTGTCCCAACTTGTTACCCTGTCCATACTTAAACTGCCCCAGCTACACTTCCTATGCCCAGATGGGCAGTGCACCTGTGAGACTAATAGACTGGACTTTGCCATGGACATTCCTCCACCATCACCCATCACCATTTTACCACCCCTCCAATAATTAGCACTTCAATAAACACCCTTGAAACACAAAACAATCTGGATTTAGTAAATATGTATTATCAATGACAGTGTGATAATGCGTTTCGTATTGTAAAGCTAACATACCTATGTCACACATCACAAGTACTTGAAGGATGCAAGCAGATGACACGTTGGTAACCACACCTGTAAAAGAGTAATTGAAAGGTACAACTCAGTTACCAAATAGTGGTTGAAACCGACAGACAGGATAGAGGTAGACCTGTGAAAGTTAATGTAATGTCAAACATGAAAATGTTCTCACCTGAGTGTCACTGGAAATATTGCTGTATGACTGACTCCCTGTTGTCGTTGTCTTCTTCCTCAGCTTCCTCCACATCACTGTCCACAGGCTCCACAGGCTCCACAGCTGCTACAACACCGTCATCTGGATCATCCTCCTGCAGAAAAGGCACCTGGCGTCGCAAAGCCAGATCATGAAGCATGGAGCAGGCGATGAGGATCTCGCACACCTTCTTCGGTGAATAGAATAGGGATCCATCTGTCATATGGAGGCACCTGAACCTGGCCTTCAGGAGGCCGAAGGTGCGTTCAATCACCCTCCTAGTCCGCCCATGGGCCTCATTGTACCGTTCCTCTGCCCTGGTCCTGGGATTCTTCACTGGGGTCAATAGCCAGGACAGGTTGGGGTAACCAGAGTCTCCTAATAGCCATACACGGTGCCTCTGGAGTTGACCCATCATATCAGGGATGCTGCTATTCCGCAGGATGTAGGTGTCATGCACAGAGCCAGGGAACATAGCATTTACCTGCGAGATGTACTGGTCTGCCAAACAGACCATCTGAACATTAATCGAATGATAATTCTTCCTGTTCCTGTACACCTGTTCACTCCTTTGGGGGGGGACCAGAGGTACATGACGTTGGGGATATGTCCAAGGGCATAGAAGTCACCTTTAACTGTAAGCAAATCTGCCACCTCAGGGAAAATGATGTATCTCCTTACGTGTTTCAGCAGGGCAGACAACACTCTGGACAGCTTGTTGGATAACATAAGCTGGGACATCCCTGATGCCATGGCCACTGTTGTCTGAAAAGCCCCACTTGCAAGGAAATGGAGCACTGACAGCACCTGCACGTCAGGGGGGATTCCAGTTGGATGGCGGATTGGTGACATCAGGTCTGGCTCCAACTGGGTACATGGTTCCTGGATTGTGGCACGGTCAAACCGGTAGGTGACGATGACATGCCGCTCTTCCATTGTCAACAGGTCCACCAGCGGTCGGTACACCGGAGGATTCCGCCATCTTCTCACATGTCCCAGCTGACGGTGCCGACGAAGGACAACAGCGACGAATCAGTCATAATTCCTCCAGGTATGTACCCACAGTTACACACAAGACTACACCACTCAAAAATCCCTTCCTGTATGTGTGCTGAGTGTAGGCCTAGCTATGTGTGACGCAGAAGTAAATGAAGCCATGTGGGCTCCTGAAATGGCGGCTGCCTGACCTCTAAACTGGGACAATGGGATTGTGGGGTAACTGCGCTGGCGTTGCACACCGTCGCGGCGCAATGCTGCATTGGTTAACATTGGACCCTATGGGTCCCAGGAGCCAATGAACAGGTGCGCCGGCGGTGATGAAGCGCACCGCCACGGACGTCACCGCCATTTTCTATCTGTTCAATCACTAGATACCTGACCTTCGACAGGAGAGGACCTACACTGCAAGTGCTGCTGTGACCTCGGTCTGGAAGTGACGATGGCTGCTGCGTCTGGGGAAGGGCCCCTGCCTTCACTGCACAGGAGTTGGAGAAACTGGTAGACGGGGTCCTCCCCCAGTACACGCTACTCTACGGTCCACCAGACCAACAGGTTAGTGCACAGGGAGCACGTTGTATGGGCTAGGCCTGGGTGAAGAGGGCTGGTTGGAAGAGGGAAGGGGGCCGAGTTCATAGAACATTAATGCATGTGAATGAATGGGCCACATGGCCAGAGTAGGGAGGGGGCCACTCACATCGACAGTGCAGTTGGTAATGACTGTTCCTCTTTCCTTGCGCATGTCATGTAGGTCAGCGCCCACCAGAAGAGGGACATTTGGCGTGCCATCGCCAAGGAGGTCCGGACCCTGGGGGCCCACCAGAGACGGGCCATCACAGCAGACACAAGGGGGTGAGTACAACCTCATTCTGCGTGCAGTGGAGGGGTCTGGGTGGGGGAGGAGGCCTGTGGGTGTACCTAGGCTAGGGCGAGTTTCGTAGGCTAGGCCCCTCCATAATGCAGGCCATGTGGCACTCTACCCCACCTCAGCAGAGTGCCAAGTACAGGTATAGTTGCCCCTGTGGCATCCATGTGAACAGATGTCCACCATAGCCATGTAGGCCATATCCCAGAGATTGCATGTGCAGAGGGCAGGAGCACGGCGTAATGCAGGGGGCTGCTGTGTCTGTCTTTTCCGCCAACGGTAGTGGTATGCCATGCACCAAAACTCCCTTTCTTCTGTCTCCCCCCCTTTTCTGCTCTCCCTGTCCTTTTGTACATCAGCATCATCAGGCGGAGGTACAGTGGTACCGGAGCACGAGGGAGCTGCATCCCACATGGCCATGGAGGGCCTCACCACGGACTCAGAATGCACCAGTGGGACGGAGGGTGAGGGGAGCTTCACGTCGGCCACCGGATCACCAAGCAGCGACACAGACTCGTTCGCCGATGGGGGCTCCCTTGTGGTGGCGGCACCATCTGTGCACCCCACTTCTACAGGTACAGCCGCCACCTCCCCTACCAGCACCGCCCTCCCAGCAGCCCCTCAGCGTTCGCCCCATGCCCGCTCACCCAGGAGGGTGGGCATCACCTTTGACCCAGGCACCTCAGGCCCTGCCCCTGTCACCCCAGCTGCCCTCAGTGAGGAGGCCATTGACCTCCTCAGGTCACTCACTGTTGGGCAGTCTACCATTGTGAATGCCATCCAGGGTGTAGAACGAGAGTTGCAACACGGTAATGCATTCCAGGAGGGCATTCATTCTGGTCAGGCTGTCCTTCAGCGAACCCTGCAATCTCTGGCCTCAGCACTGATGGCAGCCATTGTCCCTGTGTCCAGCCTCCCCCCTCCAACCTCCTCCACCCAGACCCCATCTCCTGTACCCCAGCCCATCCCAAGCAAACCTACAGACCAGCATGCACACAAGTTAGCACACACAAGTAGCTCAAGCAAACATAAGCACCACACAACCCACAGGCACTCACGCAAGCCTCACCCACGTACAGACACAGCAACATCCACTGCCTGCACTGTGTCCCCCTCCTCCTCTTCTCCCTCCTCCCTCCCAGTCTCGTCTACACACACACCTGCATGCACCACATCTACAGGCACCGTGAATCGCACAAGGAGACCCAGCACAACAAGCTGCTCACCAGCACTCACCACCTCCACTGCCATTTACACGTCCCCTGTGTCCTCTCCCAGTGTGTCTGTGATGCCCCCTCCCAAAGTACACAAACGTGGGCACCCACACACCCAACATCCATCCACCTCACGACAGCCTCCAGTACCTGCACCTGCACCCAAAACACCTAAAGTGACACCTCCGACAACCACCTCCTCTTCCTCCACTCCCAGACCCCCTCCAACTACCCATCCCAGTGTACGTCAGAAACTGTCCCTCTGTAAAGTTGACCTTTTTGCTCCCACCCCTCCTCCAATTCATCAGTCCCGTCGTAGCGCCTCAGCCAAAAAGCCTCCAATACCAGTGGTGCCTGTTCAAGGTTTGTGGAGTGCACCGGCCACCAGGGCAGGCAGTGTGACCCGGAGCCAAGCACTGGCAGCCCACACCTTGTAAAGGCTCTAAAATTAGAGATTGGACGACGGGACCGTGTGAAGCCTCCTGGTGGGAAACCAACTCACATGGGTTCCAAGGGGATTGGAGACTCAGCTGTGACTCCACCAAAGGTGGGGAAGGGCCAGAGGAAGTCTGCCCAGCCTGTTGTGAGTGTCACGGCGGAGAAGGGCGCCATCATTCCCGGCGGTCGAGACACAACCGCCAGCACCGTCGTCACTGGTCAGGAGACCATCGCCGGAGTCACAGCCCAGGAGGGCCCAAGTATCGTCACTGGTCAGGAGACCACCGCCGGAGTCACAGCCCAGGAGGGCCCAAGTATCGTCACTGGTCAGGAGACCACCGCCGGAGTCACAGCCCAGGAGGGCCCAAGTATCTTCACTGGTCAGGAGACCACCGCCGGAGTCACAGCCCAGGAGGGCCCAAGTATCGTCACTGGTCAGGAGACCACCGCCGGAGTCACAGCCCAGGAGGGCCCAAGTTTCGTCACTGGTCAGGAGACCACCGCCGGAGTCACAGCCCAGGAGGGCCCAAGTATCGTCACTGGTCAGGAGACCACCGCCGGAGTCAGTGCCCAGGAGGGCCACGGCTGCCGCAGCCCAGGTGGGCTATGATGGAACGTCATGCCACACACCAATGCCCAGTGTAGGGAACGTCATGCCACACACCAATGCCCAGTGTAGGGAATGTCATGCCACACACCAATGTCCGTACCAGAATCGCCATGGCAAAGCACAGCTGAACAGTCCAAAGACCGCCAAGGCAAAGCACCGCTGAACAGTCCATAGACCGCCATGGCAAAGCACCGCTGAACAGGGCAAAGACCGCCATGGCAAAGCACCGCTGAACAGGGCAAAGACCGCCATGGCAAAGCACTGCTCACCACAGGGCAAAGACCGTCATGGCAAAGCACCGCTGAACAGGGCAAAGACCGCCATGGTGAGGACCGCTGAACAGGGCAAAGACCGCAATGGTGAAGACCGCTGAACAGGGCAAAGTCCGCAATGGTGAAGACCACTGAACAGGGCAAAAACCGCCATGGTGAAAACCGCTGAACAGGGCAAAGACCGCAATAGTGAAGACCGCTGAACAGGGCAAAGACCGCCATGGTGAAGACCGCTGAACAGGGCAAAGACGGCCATGGCAAAGCACCACTGAACAGGGCAAAGACCGACATGGCAAAGCACCGCTGAACAGGGCAAAGACCGCCATGGCAAAGCACCGCTGAACAGGGCAAAGACCGCAATGATGAAGACCGCTGAACAGGGCAAAGACCGCAATGGTGAAGACCGCTGAACAGGGCAAAGACCGCCATGGTGAAGACCGCTGAACAGGGCATGCACCGGGTAGGAATGAATAGACCGCCACATCAGGCATCCTTATCCCATGTGCAGCTGGGACAGTGACAGGACAGGAACTTTCACGGGGAGACTCATCCAGTCTGGGCACCAGTCCCCCCCAGAACCAGTGGAGAATGTTATCGACTTGTGAGACTGTGGCTTTGCACTCCCCAGGATGGCACAGTGGGCAAGCCACCCACTGTAGAGACTTGTGAGACTGTGGCTTTGCACTCCCCAGGATGGCACAGTGGGCAAGCCACCCACTGTAGAGACTTGTGAGACTGTGGCTTTGCACTCCCCAGGATGGCACAGTGGGCAACCCACCCACTGTGGAGACTTGTGAGACTGTGGCTTTGCACTCCCCAGGATGGCACAGTGGGCAAGCCACCCACTGTAGAGACTTGTGAGACTGTGGCTTTGCACTCCCCAGGATGGAACAGTGGGCATGGAGCCCCGTTGTGGATCTGGCTTTGCACTCATCCGGCTGAGGTGCCCCCCCTTCCCTTCCCCCTGAGGTGCCTGTAGTATTTCTATCTGATGCCCCGGCAGTGTTCTCTCCGATTGCGGTCAGGTATCTTTTGTGGGCCTCGCCCATGCATTTTTGGACTGTTGGTGCACGAACATTGTTATGTACATATCTGCACTACTTCTCGTAATGTATATATTTCTGACATAATTTCGTATTTATCAGTATATTTTTGTAAGACATGTAGATTGCTACATTACAATGTTTGAACGGATGTTGCTTTGTCTTTTCATTCTTCCGGGGGGATTGTGGGTTGTTACTGTGATTTTTGTGGATGCATTGGTGTGTATGTTGTGTTATGCGAGGTTGGGGGTGGGGGTGTTTGGTGGGTGTCCCCCTAACTTTTGCCTCCCCCCACCCCCATGTCGTAGGTGCAGTACTCACCGTTGTCTTCAGCGCCTACGTAGATGATGGTCGTAGAGGAGCAGAAAGACAAGGGCAGGGAGTATTTGGAGTTCCGGGTCCCTCGAGTCCTCGTTCCTCGTGGGATGTTTTGAGGTGAGCGTTTTCCCATTGCAGAAACTGTTTCTGCCGTGTTTTTATCCACGTTGAATCCGCCCCGGAAAAGGTGGCGGATTGGCGGGTTATAATACTATGGGCGGTACATTGTGTTCCGCCTGTCTGTTGGCGGTGACCGCCGTGCTGCTTGTCTGTACCGCCGTGGCGGGTGGTGTGTTAAAGTGGCTGTCTTTTTTGGTGGTTTCCACCAGGGTCATAATTCCATTTTTTTATCCGCTGCACTGTTTGCGGTATTACCGCAGCTTTAACACCGTCCATCAGGGTTGTAATGACCTCCATATTAATGTGTTTTATATGTCCTGGCATTGAAATATTGCTAAATCCATTTTTCACTGTTGCAAGGCCTGTCCCTCTCATAAGTTAACATGGGGGCTACCTTTAAATCTGATTAAAGTGTAGATTCCCTTTGGGAGCGGAAGGACATGTGGAGTTTGGGGTCTCTGAGCTCACAACTTAAAAATACATTTTTTAGTAAAGTTGATTTTAAGATTGTGTGTTTGAAAATGCCACTTTTAGAAAGTGAGCATTTTCTTGCTTATACCATTTCTGTTTGTGGATTCCCTGTCTGGTCAGTTTGACAGTTGGGCGTGTTGCACCTCACACTAGACAGTGACACAAAGGGAGCTGGGGTGTAGTCTGCATTTCCTGATGATCTATCTGTGCTAGGAGGGAGGGGAGGCGTGGTCACTTACACCTGAAAGGGCTGTGCCTGACTTCACACAATGGCGTCTCTGACCCCCTGGTGAGTGTGTGGGGCCTGGCCTGGGCAAGGCAGGATTTCACATTCAAAAGAGACTTTACTTTGAAGTAGGCCTACTTCAAAGGAGAAATTGGGTATAAGAAGGGCACCCAAAACCACAGACTTTAGAACACTTCTGGAAACAAGAGGAACCTCTGCCTGGAGAAGAGCTGAAGAGCTGAGGAGAAGTGCTGCCCTGCCTGTGACTGTGCTTTGTGGAGCTATCCTGCAGTTGCTGCTCCAGAGTAAGAGGGCAAAGACTGGACTTTGTGTGCCTTCCATCTTGTGAAGAAATCTCAAAGGGCTTGATTTAGAGCTTTCCTCCTGTTGTTTGAAGTCTCAGGGACAGCAAATACTTCTCTCTGCTAGCACCTGGAATCTCTGGAGAGACTCCTGCTCTGACAAGTGGTGCTCTATCCAGTCCCTGGGCCCTTGAAAGAAAAGCTGGTGGAAATCCAAGGAAATCGACTTCGGACGACTTCGGACCGGCGCCGCTGCTGAATCCGGTGACGCCGCTTGCAACCGACTCCGTGATCTTCGCTGGAACGCGATGACCTTTGCAGGCCCGACTCCGCAGCAGCCCCGCTGAAGTCTGCGACTCCTAGGAAGTCGCCGCACCACGTTGTGACCGATGCGGCTCCAAGTGCACGGATTCAACATTTCACACAGACGCCGTGATCCCCGACGTCGCGCATCGACTTGTTTTCACTCTTCACCAAAGGTACTGTACTTGGGGGTCTACGCGACTCCGTGTCCGGTGCTGCTGGTGTCGGCTTGTTGGGAACGACCCCGTCATGATGCCGTGTTAACACCACATCGAAGCATTTGGTGTTTCTAAGTGCTATTTTTGAGTTTAATCTTTAAAAATGCATAACTTGAATTGTGTATGTCGGATTTTTGTCGTTTTGGTCTTGTTTTGTTTAGATAAATATTTCCTATTTTTCTAAACTGGTGTTGTGTCATTTTGTAGTGTTTTCATTAAGATACTGGGTGTGTTGGTACAAATACTTTACACCTAGCACTCTGAAGTGAAGCCTACTGCTCTGCCAAGCACCAAGGGGTTAAGCAGGGGTTAGCTGAGGGTGATTCTCTTTTACCCTGACTAGAGTGAGGGTCCTTGCTTGAACAGGAGGTAACCTGAATGTCAACCAAAGACCCCATTTCTAACAATTGCTATGGATGCAACAATGCTGGGTGGTAGGAATTCTGTGGATTCCTGCAGATTCCAGAATGTTCCATCACAAAAATGTGAGGAAACTGTGTGATTTCAAGCAAAGTTGGAGTTTTGCAGGGCATTGTGGGTACGAAAATGGAGCGGGGTGCATGTGAAGCACATCACCCTGGAATCACCCAGATGTTTAGTTTTCAGAAGTGTCTAGGTCTCGTAGATCTATTTACATTGCAGCATCCCAAAGTCCAAAAAGTGGAGCCCTCACATTCCAAGTGGGACGATAGCCAAGCTCTCATGGCCCAAATGTACAATCAAAACCCAAAATAATCTAACGTCCTTTTGCTTGCCATTGGGATAAGATCTTTTAGTGTGCTGGTGGGCGAGCTGAAAGACTGTTACCACCTTTAGTTGGGGTGGGGGCATAACCATGCCCATACTGGTTGGTAGCCACCAACCCAGTATTTTCTTGTTTTGTTTTTTAATTCCCTGGCATCTAGTAGGAATTCTGGCCCTCTGGGGAGTGGATCATGGGTTTGCCCCATCTGCCCACCGGTGGACAGAACAACTTTGTCCCCATTTATTTGGGGTGGGGTTATGGCCATACCCCCACCCTCCTATTTTGAAATAAAGTCTTCCCTTGTGTCTAAGGGGCTTTCAGACCCCGTCCACCTTGGGGGCAGATGCGCCTTAGAAAAATAGGGCAATCTGCCTGGGGGGGCAGAAATGGCCAACAGTAATGTGCTCCCTTTGGGAGCAACCCTTGCCCAAGGGTCTGCCCCCCCAAACAGAACACACACACAACCTATCCCTGGTGCCTAAGTGGTTTCTGCCCCCCTTGGGGGAAGATGGGCCTAATAGAAAGAAGCTGATATGCCCCCATGGGGGCCAGAAATGGCCTACAATAAAATGTACCCCCCGGGGAGCGACCCTAGTCTAAGGGTTCGCTCCCCATCTGTAAAAAATAAAAAATGAGAAATCCCTGTGCCTAGTGGTTTCTGCACCGCCTTGGGTCCAGACTGGCCTAATTAAAATAGGCCAATCTTCCTCCTGGGGGGGGGGGGCAGAAATGGCCTAAAATGAATGTGCCCCCCAGGGGAGCGACCCTTGCCTTTGGGTTGGTCCCCTTATGAAATTATAGAAAAGAAAAAATACCGGTGTCTAGTGGTTTTCCTTTGATGCCTCTCTGATCTCCCCCAGCATCCGATCGAAGAGAAATGAAAGCATTTCTCTTCCGATCGCGCTGGAAGGTCAGCTTCCAGCACGATCTGTGTGACCTCTGATGAGGCCAGTGCGCGATCACACGCTGACGTCATCAGATGTCACTGGAGAGAGGTGCTTGGGGGCTCAGAGGTGGAAGGGGAAGCGATTCCACTTCCAATCCTGCCCAGGGGAGAGGGGTGGGAGGCCGACGGGAGGAGCGCTAGTGCTCCCCCGTGGGCCCGGTGCAGGAAGAGCTAGTTACATCCTCGGCACCTGAGCATCGTGGATGAGGACGTAACCAGCTTATCCCAGGCACCCAAGGAGTTAAGAAAACAGGCTTCTGAAGGTGGTTAAGTGTGACAAGAAGGTTTTTGTAGAGACTTGTACTGTAGATGCGTGCTGTAGTGTGCTGCAATGTCATGGTGTTGTGTTACACCGTCCTTGTTATGTTGCATTCTTTTTTGTTTGTTTTGTTGCGTACTGTTTTGTGTTTTGAGCTGTTAATGTGATGTGTTTTGTGTATGTTATTGCCCTATATTCCATGGTTTAATTTAGATATTTGAAACAAAAAGCTGCTACATTAATTACAACAGTAAAAAGACAGCATCAGAAGACAGTTTTGCTCTGCGATATGAGTGCTTTGTGAGTTTTCCATTGTTCAATATCAGAACAATACAGTCACAAGAGTCCACTTCAATAACAATAACAAACTTTGATGAGTACACAAAATTGGCTATTTCGGCTATGCCGCATGTTTGTATTTTGGCAGAAAAGCCACGCTGCCTGGATAATACATTTGAAATACAAAAAATCTGAGAGAAGCTTACATGTATTACTCTCATTGTTTAAAGATGTGAATATGAAAAAAAAAGTAGCCAGAAGTCCATAAGACATCTAACGAAACATTATGCATATATTAGCTGCCAGAATGTCCACCAATTAGATATTAAGGGCTTGATTTAAAGTTTTATGGACAGGTTATTCCATTTCAAACACAACAGAGTTCCCTGTACTCCTAATCCCTAGTCCGCCCAGCTCTTTTAGAGACAGTCAAACCTCTAGTTTTCGGTCAACAGGGCCCCTGTTGGCTCAGTTGACTGAAAACGTCCTTCAACAGAGTAGGAGGACGTCAAAGGAAGTACATTACATTGTGAGCCCTATTTAAGATGGACATTATATTGTCTTTTTTTCTTTTCTTTCACCGCCTGAAAAATCTTGGTGGTAAGGGAGATAAAAAAAAAATGAACCCAACAATCTGAGAGAAATCTCCCCAAGTGTGGCAGTCATTATTATGTGTGTTTTCTTTGGGAGTTTGTTTTGGTAAAAACAAAAACTTTTTAAAAGTTTGGTATACGGGTACTGGGGTCCTCCACCATAATTTTGTACATTGAATGAAACCTCTTGATGCTGGTACCTTTCAATGTACAGACAAGACTGCTAGGCAATACATTTGTTTGATGGTAGTTGATCAGGATCAGATAATGTTCGCAGCCACCCAAATAAACAAAGTACCATCCGTTAAATACTAAATCAAGCCCTAAGTAGGTTTCTATTGCACAAAAGCGGGAGCTTTGACCTGGCCAGATACCTGCAAAACATCTAAAGGTAGCAGGATAATTGCAACTTCTGGTCTTTCATTGCCGATATTTACGTTTTTATTTTTATTTTGCCCATTATTGCAAAATACACAAACACTTTTCACTGCTTAAAGTGAAAATGGGCAATATAAAAACAAGATATAATGGTGACATATGCACCTCCCTGAGCTCTCTAAATTGCTTTCTCACTTTTTTCTCTCTTGCTCCCTGCTATATATTTATATATGTCATAGTTAGGTGAATATATCAGTGACAACTAAAAAACTCATACATTTGCCAGGTATAGTAAGCAGAGCTAGCTATAACATTGTGCCCCCACGATGCACTGCTTTTGACTTCAGGACCAGGGGACCCCATCATCCCAGGCCATATCTAATTTAAAGGAGAAGGGCCACAGGGCCCTCCTCCCCAAGCCTAATATGCCCCTTCGGACTCCATCCCCCAGAGCCACGTATATTATTCATGGGGGGTGCATGTAGCCTAACTCCCTAAACTGTTGTTCACCCCAGGGACCCCATCCCCAGGCCCAATCACTTTAATAAGGGAAGGGGAGAACCCCAAGCTTCCTGAATCTATTATGGCACTGGGACCCCACCCTCTGAGGTCTTTCCACATATTAGATGGGTGCTGTGGTGCCTCCCCTGGGCATCCACCAAGCACAACATTGGGGGCTACGGGGGCCAGGTTCCTTGCGGCTCCAGGTTGCTCACCATATGCTGGGGGAGTCTGCATTGCACCCACCCACAGGACGCAGCTATTTATGCTGCTCCTTCCGGGCGGTAGCAATATCTTGATCGGTTTCACTGCCCACATCAGTGTGGGCAGGAAAATAAATCTCAAGTCTGCTCCCAGCATTTTTAAAGCTCCTGTCTGCTGGAGTAGACTTTGAGTTTTATGCCATTTGGCAGGAGTTTTAAAAATGCTCCCGCCAGGGAGGAGCAAATACAAGGTTCACTGTCTGCACTGGTGTGGGCACAGAAACTTCTGTGTCTCAGGGTTAGGCTTACGAGGACACAGTATGTGAGCCGGGCCCGGGGGATTAGGTGACAGGGGCAATTAAAGTCTCAAGGAGGGGACATTGTGGCCCCCCTCTCTTTTAAGTAGTTGCCCTGGAATGGAGAAGCTCAGAGAGCAGTCTCTTAATCAACACTTTAGACCTCCAGGGATGGGGTCCCTGGGGCTGAATGCAGCTCAGAGAGAGGCTGTGTACTCCTTCTCTTAACAAGTGCTCCCATCCCTGGGGGATGGGGTCCGGGGCTGAAAATGGCTCAGGAAGGTGGGTTGCTCTTCCCTCTTCCCCAATTAAATACATTGTGCCCCTGGAGATGGGATCCCCAGGGTCAAAAACAGCTCAGGGAGTGGGGCCATGGGCCACCTCCCCTTAATTAAAAAATATGGACTCTAGTGACCATTTTTTCAGTGATTCCTTCAGGATGTGTCAAAATTACAATTTTTTTCTAAATTTAGCCCCTTGGGGATCCCTCTTTGTCCCTAACATGGGGGACACAGAAGCCCCCAATGGGGCCTAACTCCAGGACTGAGGATTAAACTTTGGGCCTGATTTAAAGTTTAGGAGGGGTTACTCTGTCACAAACATAACAGATATCTCACTGCCGTAATACAAGTTCCATAGACTTTAATGGAATTGCAATACGAGTCCTGTAATTGCTGCTAACAACTTCTTCCCCATTTTGCTGGCAGCCAGTCAGAGAGCTCTCTATTTATTTCAATTGGGTTAGAGGGACTCTTGTTAGAGTCTCACAAATCTATTCTTCCAGATATGAACCTTAGTTTCTCAGAAACTACCGAAAGGATAAACACCAAAGCATAAAAAGCACAATCTGTGTACCACGATCTAGCTTCCTGCCCAATTTGTTATAATTCCGTTCAGCAGTTTTTACAGTAGCGGTTCTTTAAAAAGTCTCTGAAAAATGCCTGGGGATTTTGCATTTTGGGACACTCCCTTTTTTCTCGGCCCTTGCTTGATGGATCATCCTGAAACTTTCCACGCACAAACTAGACAAATAAGAGCCCTGTTTAGCAAAGGCTCACAGAGATTTGTCAAATGTTGCCACATTTTTTAGCAACACAAGAAACGCATTTTCTATCTAAATGCTGACCTAACTAAAACTTCCCAGTAGCAACTGCCACAAAGGTTAAAGTGATGTTATAGTTAGGTGAAGATGTGATTAAACACTGAAATTCACCAATTATATTTATCTCTAGAAACTATAACTCATGGCTTACAGCAGCTGTACCGTTTGTCCCCACCATGCCCACTGTTGTCATAAACAATGTCATTTCATTTGTTGCAATAATGCTATCAAAGATTTCATTGAAAACATCATGAGTGATTTAATATGCAATATGTGAGATCATAAGCTGTGCATGGTAAGTACATAGGTTATAGTTCTTTAGGGCACGTGCTATAGTTACTGGTTATGGTGAATAACTAACCATATCTCCAACTAATGCATGGCTCATGACCACACATTATTGTGTCCATTGCCAGTCACATTGGCCCTCACCAGTCACTTTGTTATCCATGCTTAATAGGGAAGTAGGATAAGGGGTTTGACAAAAATATTTTTTTTCCTTTTGGAGAAATGAAAAAATGTTACATGTGAGTCTCGTTTCTGACTGCATGTTTTTTATATATTCAAAATCTCTGGAATTCTATGTCTGTTATAAACTCATTGAGTGATCCTGGAATTTTCTGTGAACTGGTTAGTATTCAAAATGTCCATTTTAGACCTGACAGCCTTAAGGTGGTCACCCCTAACTTTTTGCCTGCCTCCCTCCACTTTTTGGATACTGTTTTTGCTGGTTTTAAGACTCTGCGTACTTTACCACTGCTAACCAGTGCTCAAGTGCATATGCTCTCTCCCTTTAAACATGGTAACTTGGATCATACCCAATTGGATTATTTAATTTACTTATAAATCCATAGTAAAGTGCACTAGATGTGCCCAGGGCCTGTAGATTAAATGCTACTAGTAGGCCTGGAGCACTGATCGTGCCACCCACCTAAGTAGCTCCTTGACCTTGTCTCAGGCCTGCCATTGCAAGGCCCCTGTGTGCAGTTTCACTACCAATTCGACTTGGCATTTAAAAGTACTTGCCAAGCCTAAAACTCCACTTTTTCTATATACAAGTCACCCATACGGTATGCCCTAGGTAACCCATAGGGCAGAGTGCTTTGTGGGCAAAAGGCAGGACATGTACCTGTGTAATTTACAAGTCCTGGCAATGTAAAACTCCTAAACTTGTTTTTTACGCTGCTGTGAGGCCTGCTCCCTTCATAGACTAACATTGGGGCTACCCTCATATACTGTTTGAGTGGTAGCTGCTGATCTGAAAGGAGAAGGAAGGTCATATTTAGTATGGCCAGAATGGAGGTTGGATTTAACATTACTATTTTAGAAAGTGAGCATTTCTCTCCACTTAAATCATTCTGTGCCTTACAATCCACATCTGGCTGGGTTTAGTTGACAGCTCCTTTGTGCATTCACTCAGGCACACCCCTAACACAGGATACTCATCCTCACTTGCATACATCTGCATTTTGAATGAGTCTTCCTGGGCCGTGAGGGTGGAGGGCCTGACACGTACATGTCAAAGGACAGTAGCCTGCCCTCGCACAAAGGACTGCCACACCCCCTAAAGGGACCCTGGCAGACAGGATTGAACTGAAAGGGGACCGTGTGCACTTCTAAGCCACTCTGAAGTCTCCCCCATTTCAAAGGCACATTTGAGTATTTAAACAGGGCCTCTGCCCCTACCAACTCAGACCCTTCCTGGAGAAGAGAACCTGAACCAGAACCTGCATCCTGCCAAGAAGAACTGCCTGGCTACCCAAAGGACTTTCTGTGAAAGACTGCTGCCTTTCTGTTGCGCTGCTGCCTTGCTGATCTCTGGCTGTTGTGAGAAGTGCTCTCCAAGGGCTTGGATAGAGCTTGCCTCCTATTCTCTGAAGTCTCAGGACCAAAAAGACTTCATCTCTGCAAAAAGGACTCATTGTGCAGCGAAAGCCGATGCACAGCCTGCCAGAAACAACGCACAGCCTGGATCGCTGTGAGAAATTCACTGCACGCCGAACCGGAACGACGCAGCCCGACTTCCAGAGAGGAATCGATGCAGCACCTGCTGTGCGGTAGAAATTTCCATGCAACGCCCACCGGATCGACGCAGCCTCTGTGACTTTGTCCTGTCAGCGCCGGATTTCAACACATCATCCCCAGGTTGTCTGAAAACCCAACAACCCAAAGAGGATCAACGGCTGACCACTGGAAATCGACACACAGCCACTCCTGCATGGAAAATAAATGATGCATCACCATGTGTGGCACGAGAAATTGACGCACACCTCCCTGTTTTCCACGCATCTCCTCCTCTGCGGTTCTTTGCCGAGATTTTGAACGCAAACCAGGTGCTTTGTGCTTGCAAGAGACATTTATTGGTTTTAAGACACTTTATATAATTGTTACAGTGATATCTCAACATATACTTTTTGCATTTTAATCGTTTTGACCTGCATCTTATCAGATAAATATTATATAATTTTCTAAAGACTGTGTGGTGTATCTTTGTGGTGTTCTACTGTTTTATTGCATTATTTATTGCACAAATACTTTACATATTGCCTTCTAAGTTAAGCCTGACTGCTCAGTACCAAGCTACCAGAGGGTGGGCACAGGATAATTTAGATTGTATATGACTTACCCTGACTAGAATTAGGGTCCTTGCTTGGACAGGGGGTAACCTGACTGCCAACTGAAGACCCCATTTGTAACAGTCCACAAAAGTTAGGAAAAAACGTGTCATAATAAATGTACAAATCCTAAACCAGACAGTACTGTAGTAGCTCTGTTAATTCAATATGATAGACATCTGTTTGCCCAAATGAGCACTTTGAGATCATCAGCCTCATTGGGAATTTAAGGTATCTCCAGGGTTTGATACTGTCATTTAAGGTCTGCCTTTATTCAGAGTTACTTAGCGTAATTTTTACTAATCAAATCATCTCCATTCACCACTGTGTCTGACAACACACAGTTGTGCTTCTCTTTCTTAGGAATTGATGCTGTTCCCATAATATTTGGAATCCCAAGTTATTGCCTTGAATAAGAATCTTAAAAATCCATAAGTCCAGATCAAACAGAAGTGCTACTGAGACTACCAAATGTTTCCCCCAGATCATAAGGGAAGTGAGAAAGAAGAAATATTCATCTATGTCATCATGTTTAGCAAATACTTCAAATAAAAAAGAGTATTCTTAATCATCTGTGTATATTGAATTTACATTCTAGTCTCTTCTTTTTTTTTTTTTTGCTTGCTCAAGATCTTCTCAAGACTTGCAATATACTAACATTTTTAAGGGATTTTCTTGGAAATAATTCTTGCAAAGCAGCACACATACAAAAGAACAAAATTGTAGGGGGCAAAACAAAATGGTAACAAGTGAAGAATACAAATTGTAATATGCATTAGAAAAATAAAGATGGAAACCAGGGTGTGTTTTATTGTAACATTGAAAAGGCATCACAACAGGAATGCTGGTGTTATATAAGGCCAGCATTAGATTTTGAGGCCCCTGGTCCGACAATCTTTTTTGACACCCCTCCCCCAATGTCCTCCATCTCCAATGATTCCCTCACTACCTCCTTCTAATAGTGCTACTCATCTCTCCACAAGCAAACAAACACAAATGATGGACAGAATGTGGAACCAATCAAATGTTCACCCCCACTCACAGACCTCGGTTTAATCCATCAATTCCTTTGTTCACCATACCACCCAGTTTGGACCCAGCCATATGCAAATCAGTCTTGACCCTGTTCCCCATGGGAACGGTCCAGCCTGAACTGGCAGCCCAGGTCCTCCCTGGACTGGAAACAAGCATCCTGGGACCAGTTTCAGGGTATCGTCCTTCATCTGCCAAGCTAGCTTGAATCCAGTGGAACAGTGAGCCCGGGATCCATATCTGGGTATACCCAGTGCACTTAGGCCTGAATGGCAGCACCATTTGATTTCTGCTTAAAATGGGTTTGCAGCTTAAAATACTGCATAGTGAAAAACAATGATAAGACGGAGAAACAACCTTTGCACACAAAGATTAGTACAAGTATGCCACCTTACATGAAATGGGAGCTTTTAAAACCCCCTCTCTGAAATTATATGGCTAAAACAACTGCTCAAACAATGAATAATTCTGAGAAATGTATTCCAAAATAGAAATACATACCCCTTGTTTAGGGTATATCGCTATGAGTGAGAGAACAATGTTGCAATTAAGTAACTATAAGATGAGTAACGCAATATCCTGCCTGATGTAATAAATGAATCTTCTAAGTTGCTCTAATGAGAGGACATGTTAACAGTACTCAATCTCCACCTGACTAGAATGTCATTTAAATGTAAATTCATAGCAAAACCACTCCATTAATGGTCTTGGCTCTGTAGGCATAGGAAAAATAAAATACTACAATTTATTAACTTCTAGTCATGAACTCATTAGAGATGTCATACTTTAGGTTTTAAAAAACCTGCCTTTATTTATCCAAAGACATTGAAAAAGGCAAGGACCTTCTTTACCTCTTACATAAAGTAATAAGTATCATTCTCAAATGACAGAGACGGTACTAGTTTCAATCATTCATTATTACCTTAAAACAAGAAATGCTTCAACATGATGATTCAGGAGCATATTTACAAAATAATGATGCACCCCTGTGCTATATAGGCCATATTGGGATCCTGAGCTGTGCCATTAGGAAAGTGCAGGGATGCATCATATTTACAGCAATATAACACATATCTGTGCTTTCCTCAGCTCTGACACACAATTGGCAGCTCCAGTGGAAATGATTGTTTATTTGCAGAAATAGATAACGTCCTGCACATAAACAAACATTAATGGCATTTTCCTCCTTCAATGTGTGCTGCAGAATGTCACACAAATATAGAAAGAAGAAAAAACAAGGAGAAAGAAAGATACTACTTCTCGTTACACCACTTTTACGCATCACTGAGGTGGCGTGTTCATTTGACGCAATCCGAGCCTTGTAAATTTTGGAATGCGTCAGACTTCATGGGTGTTGCATGGGGACATCCACAACAACATCCATGGAATGCCCCTTTCACGCAGAGTAATGCATGAAAGGAGGCCACATTTACAAGTCCATGAAAAACCATTTAAGGTGGCCTTGTGCAGCCTTGTAAATATGGGCTGGCACACTGTGCCACCGGAGCATCAAAAAAGTGATGCTCCTGTGCCACTAGGGGCCTGTAAATACGCCTCCCAGTTTCATAGCAAACACCTAAATATTAACATATAGTTGAAATGTGCCATTGGCAGACCTGTGACAAACAGCAGCAAAAGCTCAAGATTCCTGGATTGGATTTGAAATAAAACCCTTGGGGTTATGTTAGAACTGACATCCTCGGCGTGGTATTCAACGAAACACTTTGCTTTCACTCCTCCTGGTTTGCTGAATTTCTTTCAGTTGACTACGTTCACTTTACACTGCTAACTAGTCCTAAGGTGCTTACCCTCACTCATTCAAACTTGGCACAATTGGCTTACTTCAAATTGGCACATTCAATTATTCTTAAGTCTTTAGTAAATTGTACTACATGTGCCCAGGGCACTGTAAATGAAACACTACTAGTGAGCCTCAAGTACGTATTGTGCAGTTCACTAATATAGCCCTTTAAAACCTGTTTTAGGCCTGCCACTGCAGCTTGTAGTGAAGTTCTAAACTAGCATTTCAACCTAGCATAACAAACCTTTTGCCAGGTCTGAACGTATCCTTTTAATACATTTAGGTCACCCTTAAGTTAGGCCCTAAAGGCTCAAAGAGCAGGGTGCATTGTGTCAAATAATAAGGAAGTTTGCTTCAGTTTCCCCATTCTAGTAATTTTTCACTGTTCTAGGTCCTATCTCTCCCATTGGCTAACAGTGAGTTACCACATTACATTTAATAGGTGCAAACTTTGAATTGGTAACAGACGGAAATATGCTGTTTAGACTGAAATGAATTATATTTTTAAATCCTCTTTAATGATAAAGTCCGATTTTAAGTCACAAATCGGAAAATGGCACTTTTAGAAAGTTGCCATTTCCTTGTCCTTACTATTTGCACCTTCTACCAGTGTCCTGGGTCACAGGACTGTGAATGGCTCTGCTGTTGGGTTTTGTGTATTTCTCCCAGGCAGTCACACAAAAGGGAACTAGATGCTACAACGATGTGTCATCATGTCAGGATACCTGAGGGCCAAGCTGTACCAAGCCCACTTACATTTCAAAGGGTTTTCCCTTCAGCACACACAAAGGAACCTGGCATTGGTCTTTTGTCACCTCAGGCCTCTTGGAGCATTGACAAGGGAAGGGAAGATCTTTTCAGAACTAGATATTGGAATAGTATAGGTAAACCACCTACCTGAAAGGGTGACATTAGGTATGCATATTAAACCTCCAGAGGCACTCTTTAGTACACTCCTTGACCTGATGACATTTCAGAAGAAGGACTGCCATGCTCCCCGGGGGCCTGGCCTCCTGCTACCAGAGGACTGTTCTGCCTCTTTAGCACTCCCTTAAAACCCAGATGGCTGCTGTGCTGCTTAAGGATTGCCCGATATCTGAGAAGGAAGACTGGACCTGCTCCCTTCACCCTAGGCTACCTGACTGACTTCAAGGGTCAGATGACTGACCTCTTGTCTGAGCTACAGGGACACAACAAGCTCCAGAAGCCTCCCTGCAACTTTCCAGCTGACCTGCTGCACTGGACTGACTGGACCTGCAATTGGACCTGCCTGAGCCCAGCTGGCCTCTGCTGGAGAGAGTTCTGTGTTCCCTAAAAGGTCCTTTTTCAGTTCCAGGACCCTTGGCTGTCATCAGCTGAGACCCATTCTATGAAGGTAGGTAAAACCCTGAAGTTCTGGACTCTTCATGACCATCAAAAGACCCTTTCATGCAGAGACTCTGCCTTTTGGGATGACATCCAATGCACAGCTCCAGTGAACCAGACTCTACAGCAACCACCAGCGATCTGCACTTCCTGCTACAGCAACAACAGCCCACAGTGACCGCCAACACGAAGCTCCAGCAATGACTGTCCACAACGCCAAATGGCTCTTCGTGCTGCAGTGCTGACCGTCCGTGATGCTCTACCAGATCCTCACGGCCTGTCCCTCAGCAAATAAAACTCTTTATGCCAGACTATGAGAAGATCATTTTTTCAACGGAAGTAACCTGGTCCCTATATGTGACCTGTACTCCATTACTGTTGGCCTGACATTATGACTTTCCCCTGTTCCAGCATGACCAGATGAGCATGAGTGGGCCTTTATGGTTTTAGGTGCTATAGCTAAAAATGTTTAAACGGAATATCTCTGGTTCTACTGATTGGGTTTTTGTTGTTCTGGTTGTGTTTTATTTATTTAATGCACTTGAATTTTCTGTATTGGCTTGGAACTCTTCTTGCGTTGCATTTTCACTTTTTTACTGTTTGTATGCTGCATAAATGCCCTGAGTTACGCCTGACTGCTTTTGTGCCACAATACCAGATGGTTAGACTGTGGTTCATACTGACAAAGATTGTGTTTTTGCCTGAGTGGGGCTTTCACCATCCCCCACCCCAAGCAATAACCCAGTTTCCCACAGGGTACACATTTCTTTTTAACCTAGACACAATTGCAAGTTGTATAATTGTATGTCCTCCATTGTTCCATCCAGGCATTGTGGAACAGGATTAATACCCACTTTTAATGACAGGCTCAAAAAGGCTAGATAAACAAATAGCCAGCACTGGCTGGTTAGCAGCATGTCAAAATGAGGGAAACCATGCATTAGATCTAATCTATATTAAAACAGTGTGATTGCTGCTAAATAGGTTTACATATTTCATAGTCTAGGCTGATCATTAGAGAGTGAATACTAAGCTATTTAAACTAGTCATTCAGACTATGGGATAACAGTATGGGAAAAATGTTCTACAATGAACTGCAATAAAGGTGAATAATCTCAATCTCGTTGTTCATGAAATAATTTCTTAGACTTCTATAGCAAAACATATTAAAGGAAAAACATATATTACCTTTTAATTCACCTTTTTAGGTTATTGAGATGAATCTGTCAAAAAAGACAAACCTGCACATGTTGATAGCATAAAGTACTAATTTTGATTCTTTTTATATTGTTACATCATTCAACTCCAACCAAGAAGACACATGCCATTATTGATTTTAACAATGCATTTGAAACAAAATAAATGTTTACCAAGTCCCAATGTAAAAGAGGTAGGATTTCTTTCTGTTTCCAGTAATTGCCCTGGATTAAAACTTTATAAGTGCCAATTCCTGCTGACATTATGTATTTGTATCCTGTTACAGAAAGTAGAAGCACATATACATACAAATCAACTGCTATTGTTGCAAACCTAAATGTAACTAATGTTTGCATACTTGTATTTGGATTTGAGATTTATTGAAGTGTAGTAATACTTAAGCATCTCTTGGCACTCATTGGAGAACTGGGTAAAGAATAGAAGAAGAGATCATGAAAATACCTGGAATGAAAGGTGATTCATCACTATTTGAAGAGAAGCAGGCAATTCATTCCAAATGGAATAAGCTAGGGCATGATGTCTCTATCTGCCAAAGCAGATTTTATCAAAAAAATAATATAGAGGAGAATGTGACCCTTTTCGGTGGCAGTCTATTTTGTCAATTTCACGAAAATTAAATCATGGGAAATTAGCTGTTTCAATTTAGAAACAATGACAGCCTGATTAGACAAGGCAAGTCTTGATCATCTGAACTACACTTTACATAAACATCTCGTCAGACAGCAGCTAATTTGCTGTGGTAGGTTTCAGACATACCAAAAGAATGCATCTATGTAAGATTATGAATTATTATTTGCAGTAGGCGGTTGTTTATCTCGAGGAATAGTAACACTAATTAGCTAGGGTGAATGCCAAAGTCACTACATGAACCAGAGCTCAACCACTTGATAGCTGTACCACAGAGCAGATAGGCTTGACTTATGGCAGTGATTAGAGTGCCAAAAATAAGAAAAGTCAAAACATAAACCAAGAAAAATCCAAAACTGAATTTTCAAAATAGAGTATATTTTAATAAAACGAATGACACAAAAATGATACAATTCCAGCATGGGTAACCAGAGATATGAAGTTTTAAAATTGTAGGTAAAAAAATAATTGAAAAAAACACTATGTTCCAATCAGAGTCTACGAATGTGGTGTGATCGTGACTTAGGAAAAGTTTGATACTGACTGTGATGGATCTCAGTGTTGGCTACACCAAGCAGGGGGGCACATACTCCTGTACATCTTCAACGTGACTAGTATAGAAATAGCAGCCATGCCAGTGGTTTAAAACAACATGCACAATCTCACATAAACAGCTTAAATTAGCTCTTACAAAATGTCCATGGTAAACGGATGATATAAAAGATGCCATGGATACTTATAACAGTGCAGCAACTGTGGCAAAGAAAGATATAAGGATCAAGGTACATGAGGAGCTGGAAGCAGCTGGTAATGCAAAGGACACTATAGCATTGTGGAGAGTGGTAAAACTCACTTTTGAGGTCGAGCGTGCTTTTAATCACGCCAACTGCACACCCATCACTATCACTCGTTCGTGGGCTTGCCTTTCAAAAATCCTTTGTTATCATTGGTAAATGCTTTACGTTTGTCCTTCCTTGGGGTGGTTTAGTTACCGCCTTGGACATCAACCCTGCTACATGCATAATTGAACGATTGTTAATACGTTTGACTGCGGGCAAACTTCTTTTTACTTTTGTGTCTCTCTTTTGTGCTCATGCTCATGGCATCCATGGTGCTTTGACTCAGCTTGCTTATGTCAACTGTTTTACTTTTCATTTTCAATTTAAGTGGCAAGAAAGGTCCAGTTAGGATTTTACAATGTTAACAGCTCTAACTCGACTAAACACGAGACCCATTGCATTGCAAATGCTTGTTTACTGAATATGAAACATCAAAAGCAGAGAGTCTAATCCCTGTCGACATTTGCGTTGGGTACTTTTCAAATGATTTAGACTCTGATCAGGCTGCTGCTTTAGCCTCACAACTGACAGTGAAAAAGTAAGTTTAAGAATTAAGACTAGCCCCTCTGGAAAAGCCCCAGACATGGGCAGCATCTCTATGGGTGTATTTAAAGAGGATATCACCTTCCCTGCCCCAATACATACACATGTAGATAGACCAGCCAAAGTTGATTCAATTATTACATCATGTAAGAAGGCAGTTATGATGCCTATCTTTAGAAAAAAGGTGACAGGAATCTGCATAGTTGTTACCACTCAGCCTTTCTTGTAGACTCTACAATCAAAATCATGGGCTGGCTTCTTTCAAGAGTTTGACTATGGGCAAAGGGAAAAAATGTCTAGTCCGGACTACAGTTTAGGTTTCTCCTGTTTGTTGGAACTGTAGAGCAATGCCCTAAACATTAGCTTCCAATGGGGTAGCATATCAACGCAGGGAGCGGTGCAATCCACATGGCATTTGTGGACCTCTCCTGTACATTTGACAAAGTGAATTGATCCAGATTGTGAAACCTCATGGAAAACATGGGGGTGGAAAAAGCATTAATCACCTTGTTCAGATGCTAACACTGGGAGACATCTGCTAGGGCCTGCTATGGGCCACACAGAGAATGCCCCTGTCTAATAAAATCTAAATCCAGGGTCCATCAGGGTTGTGTTATGGCATCATTTTTACTTTTAATTTATAGCAACGGGCTGGAGATGTACTTGAGTACCACCAGGAAAGATACACCACAATTAGTGAAATTACCAGTTCCAATCCTTTATACACAGATGATGCTGTCCTTATTTTGAGAACTGCAAATGGATTACAAAGTCTGCTTGACTCTTATACCTGTTTTACGAATGACTTGAACCTACAAACAAATTTATCAAAGTCAGTCATCATGAATGAACCCACAAACATTAAAGCAATGTCCATTGAGAGAGTTCCTGTTGTTACAGTCACAAGGTTTACATACAGAATCTGTTTAACTCTGTGTTAACCTGGGGCCACTTACATACTCTAACAACACAGCAATTACACAGAGCCATAGAATCTGTCTTCTGTTGTGCCTCAAAGTTGTGCCATAATCCAGTAAACTAGATATTACAAATTTATAGGACCAATTTGTATCTCTGTTGGGCAATAGGCGGCAGGAATATGAGGGTTTATTAATGTGACACCCTGTGGAGGGTAGAGAATAATTTTTAACGTAGACTAATAGCTGTCCACAATGCTTGACTACATAAATGTGCCTTTCTGAGGCGGGACTGGAATATCTGGAATATGCTATCAAATTATGTCTATTGTTCTTATGGCTTTGAATTTAAAGAAAGAGAAAAGCTAGCTTTTCAAAGGCAGTCATCAAGGATTTGTTTAACTTTAGGCAATATGCAAGCAATTACATGGCTTACCTCTGTGAAAAAGACATTTATTGCTTTCAGGAGTACTAAGCTTTTTACTAACCATGAGGCTATAGATATAAAATGCCTGCTTTTCAATAATCCTGCTAAGATGTGTATTTCAAAATCCAAAAATATGCAGATTGTTGCTCTATACTCTGTTCTGTCTACTACAGTTGGGATGGCACTCTATTTAGCTTTAATTTAGAAAGCCTGATTAACATTTAACCTAATGTGTCATAGAATTAACACTTTGCACATTTTTTTTGTATTTCCTATGCAGAGAATTTGCAGCTAGATGTATGACACCTTTTTAAGGTTGTAAGCGGACCGATTCCCAGAATCACAATTTGGAATTGCAAATGCATACAATTTCGGTATTTGGAAGGGGCATGTTTAGGGTGTCCCTTCCAATTCCGAATCGGAATGGGATGTATGAATGTAGTGTGACTGAAATGCAGTCGCAAAATATTCACACTTTTCCACCAACTCAAAGTTGGGACCTCTTCCCCTTTGAGAATGTTTAAAAATATATTTGTAAGCAAAGGAAGTGGCTCCATGGACCACTGCCTACTCTTAAAAAATCAAAATGAAAATTTACATTTTTTAGTTTAAAACATATCCTGTTATAGTTTATGGAAAGCGGGCTGCAGGTAAAAAAAAAGATTGCTTTATTTAAAAGCAATCACTGACATGGTGATCTGCTGACCCCAACAGGCATGCACCCCTGTGATGGGAGTGAATTGTAGTGGGTCACAAAATGCAACTTACCTCAATAATATTCATGAGGTGAATCCATTTGCAACCCAGTACAAATCACTATTTAGGGAACATGGGCTAAATAACCCTGTAAGAGATGTAGAGTCTATGTCTAAAGAGGATTGTGAAAGGAGAGTTGGATTCTCTGCCCCAAGTGCCCTTTTAATCCTTAGTTATGTGTGTCTGCATGTTTTAAATCGTACCACACCCAACTCAAGTATTGAGACCAACCGTGAGAGACTGGTCTGTATTGTTTTATATTTTTTGATCAGTTTAACAATTGGCGGTATTTTGATGTTTTAGTTAGACCTGCTGTGTTTGTAGTCATAGTAGTTTTTTCATCTCCTTCAAATTGGTTTGTGTTTCTTGATGTTGAAAAAATGTGATGGCAGTGTGTGTGGGCTGGTCCTTGGCTGGTGGTGTGTGTGGACCGGTGCATGGCTGGTGGTGTATGTAGACTAGCGCTTGGCTGGCAGTGTGTGTAGTTTGGCCCTTGGCTGGCAGTGTATGGACTGCTGCTTGGCTTGAAGTGTGCGTGGGCTGGCACTTAGTTGGCAGTTTGTGTGGACTACTGCCTGACCGGCAGTGTGTGTGGCTGTCAGTGTGTGTGGACTACGTACACATACCACCACTGAAACACCAGTCCACACATTCCACCAGCTTTCAGGTGGTGTGACTGTTGTGTCTGAACTGTCATCTTGCACTTGGTGTGTGCGCTGGTGGTGTTTCTGTTTTGGCTCTAGCTGGTGGTGCATGTGAGCTGCCATTTGGCTAGCTCTGTGAGTAGTGACTTGCTGATGGTCACTACACACACAATGCCAGCCAAACAATAGTCCACACACTCCAACAGCCACCAGGCAGTGTAATTGCTGAATCTGTCCTGTGGGTATACGAAAGTGATAGGCTCTTGAATGGTGCTGTTTATTGATATGAGTGTTATAATGTGCTGAATCTGTGGCTGATGGGGTGAATGGTTTTGTGTGTGTCACGCATGAAAGGTGAATGAATGGCCAGTAAAGCAGTTGGTGCCTTGTCATGGCTTCACAGCTCACAAGCTGTGAGTCACTGGTTCACTATTCTGAACTTTCAATTATTAACAGTGAATTTCATTTTTGTGAAATATCTTGCTAATAGAATTGACATTTTGAACTTTGCACTCACCCTTGTGCCACATCCAACTAGTATGTATGTGTGTATGTGTACTTGTGGAGTAGATGGTTGTGCAGTAATATTTGTGTTTTCTGTCTTTCTCTGCCAGGGTGTGCATGGCCTCTAGTTAAAATTTTGAAACTCTAGATATTGTCCAAACTGGACAACAGGGGGAATACTCCAAGATGTGGATCCTTCAGAGTGCTGGAGTCTGCTAGAACCTTCAAGCTTCAAGCCCCCAAGAGTTTCCGCCTATCTCCTGATATAAATGGTACTTCACCTGTGTAGGTGGTCCTAGTGCCCACAATGCAATATGGTAACATCAAGAAAGGGGGTAGCTGTAGTTTTTGGACCTGGGTTCAGTGGCCACCCAGGAAAACCTACCAATCCCAGGCATTTCTGAAAACTAGAGAAGCAGAGAGTACAGGGTGGTGTGCCTCTTGTGGATCCCACAAAGTATTCCTACCCAGAATGCCCTATAAACCACACAAATTTAAATAAAATCAATCATTTTCTTTGTATTTCTGTGATGTATTCTTCCAGAATCAGAAGGAACCCACAACATTTCTACCACCCAGTGTTTCTCAACTTGTCCTAATAAAAAAACGCCCCACTTGTGTGGCTATGTCTAGTGCCCGGGACAGGAATGGATCAAACTAACATCAATGGGAGTCCTCACAAAGGCACACACATTGACCTTGGTTTGACCTGCTCCTGTCTTGGGCACTAGGCCCAGTCACAATAGTGTGCCGCATTTTTATTGGGATAGGTGGGCAAATGCTGAATGGAAAGAAATGTGAGGGAAGTCACACAAGTCACCACTCCCTGGATTTCCTAGGTATCTAGTTTCCAAAAATGTACAGGTTTTCTTGATTTCCCTAGATCCCTGCTGAGCTAGGGCCCAAAATCCACAGTTCGACACATTGCAAAAAATGGTCAGTTTTCGGTGGAAAAATGTGATATATCCAAGTTGCATTTCTGGGCCTTTCCTGTCATGGGTACTAGCTCTACCCACACAAGTGAGGTACAGTTTTTATTGGGAGACTTGCGGAAACGGTAGGTAGTAGGAAATTAGTTGCTCCTTGCAGATTCCAGAATGTTCCATCACAGAAATATGAGGAAAATGTGTTTTTTAGTCAATGTTTGAGGTTGGCAAGGGGTTCCAGGTAAGAAAAACAAGGATGTAACTACACAAGTCACCCCACCCTGCATTTTCCTATGAGTCTAGTTTTCAAAAATGTACAGATTTGCTAGGCCCAAAATCCACTGCTAGGTGCATTGCAAAAAAAGGTTGTTTCTTTAGTGGAATAATTATGTGTCCCTGTTGAATTATGTGCCCTTTCCTACCGGGGACACAAGGCCTACCCATACAAGTGTGGTACTACTTTAATTGGGAGATGTAGGAGAACACATTTCTCCCAGTCCCAACAAGTCTTACTACCAACTTTCTTTGTCTGCATTTGTGCCTTCCAAATGTAAACCTGTGTGTTAGAAAGAAGACATTTTGATAAATGCCCTCTTACTCACATGCTAGTAAGGATGCCCACAGATTCAGAGAGGAGCAAACAACCACTGTTTATAAACCTTATATTGTGTGCAGATTTGGAAAATACATAGATTTACGTGATACCTACTTTTCACTCTGTATATTTTACTATATGAATAGCACTATACCCAGTACATAACGAAAAACCTTTGCAAGGTGCAGCTCAATTATTGGCTCTTAATACCTTTAGTTCTTGGAAAACCCCAAAACCCTTATTATCCGCACAACCAGAAGGGTCTAGCAAATGTAACAGTATATTGTTTTTGTAACTTGGCCCCCATGCAGAGAAGTTACAAATTAAAAGGTTGTCACAAATGGAAGTTTTGTCCTACTAATTTTCAACATTTTTTAATTCAACACTTAGGGCCTGATTTAGATATTAACGGACGGGTTACTCCGTCACAATGGTGATGGATATCCTATCTGTTCAAATATACATCCATTAAGACATAATGAGATTTAGATTTCATTGGACAGGATATAATTCACCCTTGTAACAGAGTAACCCATCTGCCAATCTCTAAATATGGCCTTAGTTTCTTTGAGGGATCTACACAAATGAGACTGACTCTACACAAATGACTCCTTGCTGAATTCAGAATTTTGTCTAGTTTTCAGAAATGTATAGCTTTCCATAATCCACCATGGGTTTCATACCCATTTTCACTACAAATTAGTAGGAGGTTCAAAGAACAAAAAATAGGAAAAATTTGCTAACTCCAGGCAAAACGGCAAAACTGAGGTAAAAAAAATAATGTTTTATGAATCAAGTTTGCCTGTTTCTGAAAGCTAGAAAGATGGTGATTTCAGTACAGCAACACATATTTGATGACATTTGCAGGGAATAAAAACAAACTCATCTGCAGCACTTTTTTTTCCATTAAAAAACAACTATATTTTGGCTAATATCTTGGTCCCCTCCAGGGAAATCCATAAACCCTGGATAGCTTTAGAATTCCCAGTATGTTGTAAAAAGGATGTAAATTTTGATAGCTTAAGTGGGAAAAAAATAATGGAGCCCTAAGCGCGAACTATCCCAAATAGCCAAAAAAGGCTTAGCACTGGGAGGAAAAGGCCTATCAGCGAAAGGGTTAATTTTTCTATATATTGTCTTGTACTTTCAAGGCTACATTTACCTGAATAAAGATGATGATGATGCACATCATGATGATGAATTTACTCTTGGGTAGCTGGATTGGTGATGTGGCATCTCTTACAGATTAAAACCTCTTACCCATAGCCCTAACGATAAAATGAAAATCCTTAACACCTACTTTGTACTCCTTGGATTTACATGCCTTAGAATTTAGCTACTTCCATAATAACATACCTAGGCCTCTAACTATTAGCTTTTTTTCCTTTTTTTTTTTTCATTCCTATTATGCGACAGGTAGCCAATTGCCCTCATGATCGCTATTAGCATGAAAACTCTGGTGCGCTTCAACCTGAGCGAGACCATTTAAAACATTGATTACATTAGTTGTATTGGACCTGGTACATTTCCTGTGCTGGTCAGCAGGTCTTAATCATTGGACACCTTCCAGCTCATCTGCCCTTCCTGGATTCCACCTCATCCATCAGTTCTCTAATAGAATCACACATCCCTACCTTTCCTGACCTAAGACATTTACTATTGAGCCTGACAAACCATAGTGCTGATTGTACCCACACTATAATCCCCAGGGGAGGAGAAGATATCCATTTATTTAACAGCTCTTTTCACGTCCACAACTCTACTGCAAAGAAAAGTAATCCCTGTTTCTTGGGTAGTTTAACAACAGACCCATTAACCTCAGAGAAACCATAAATCATCAATGCAAGGCTTACCATGGTTTCTGTACCCAATATCTGAGTTACAGTCTTATCCACTTCTTTCCAAAAGAGCTGAGTACCCGGATACTGCATGAACATGTGTAAGTCATCCACCTTCTCAAGGCTGCATATTTGACAACCCTTCAAAACTTGATTACCCAGCCTCAACAGCCTTTTCAGGGTCCAGTAGGCTCCAAGCAATGTAAACAGATGATTCTGTAGAGATGTGGATTTCACTGATTTGTACAAAGTAGACTTTGATACTTGCCAGAGGTTTCTTAGCTCTAGTGTCAGCAGGTCCCTTCTCCAGATCTCTTCTAGCAAGATGAAGTCTCCGTTCATGACTTCCATTATCCCCAATACCATTTGCCACGTCTTTCATTATAGGAAAGCTATCTTGTAGCTGATTATCCAGCTGGGCATCGCCCCTACCGTACTTCCATGCATACAGCTGGCCAACTGGTATTATTTAAACCTGAACAGCCTATCCCCTGTTATCAGTGACATATCTTCCTAGGATGACAAAGTTCCTTTCTGGATGATCTGTCTCCATCTACTTATCCCATCATCTCTCAAAGGTCTTGCTAAACAGTCCTGTAGACAATCCAGAGATTAAGGCAAATTCAAAATAGTGGTGAGTTTGTTATGATATGATATCTGTAATACCCGTCTAATTTCCACCAACAGTCTGATCGCTGAGCTCAAAATCTTCAATATGACCATTTAAAAAATGTTGGATTTCCGAACCTGTATAATAAATGCATGTTGCCCTGTAACAGTTTTTTTTAGCATTGCTTGAAGCATGAGACTTATTTGTGATAGATCCACACCCATGTGCAGTCTTCTAACATTCTTCAGCTGAAAGGCACAACAGTAAATATGGAAGTCCGGGGCTGCTATGTCTCCGTTGACTGTTCTTCTGCAAACCTTTTTCCATGCAATTCTAACCCTTCTGGAGGCCCTAATACGTCTACTCACTCCCCCCTCAACTTCTCAAAGCAATCTGATAAAGGCATTGTGTTAAAAAACAAAGTACAATTGGGTAGTATCAACTTCTTTATAATATAGGATCTCCCTATAATCGTAAGTGGAAGGCTCATCCAGGACTTTAACACTCTTCTAGTGTCAACATTGGGAACAGCGGGCATCCTTACTGGGTCCCTCTCCTTATTTTAACCAGTTTGTTCAGTCTTCCATTCAAAGCAACTCTTGTTCTGAGCACTGTATAAACTACTTTAATTGCTCTGGAGAATTTCCCATGCTGGTCATTATGATTAAGCTCTGTATTTAAATATGACCAACTCACTGTGTGATAAGACTTAGTGGCATCCAATGGTGAACTTGTTAATGATATGTTCCATTCTATTGCCATATCCTCTCCTCCCACCAGCCAGTGTATTAACTCATGTTATCTGCCGACCCCTGATGAAACCCTTTTGTTCCTCATGCACTAGAGGACCACCAATACATGTGTAGATTTTTTAATCACAGTTTAGCAGAGAGATTGATCTGAAGTATTCACAGAGTTTTGGGTCCTTACTAACTTTTAAAATCATATTAATAACGGTTTCTTTGCATGAGCCTGATGGATTATTTCCTCTCTAAAAAGCATCATCCATCAATCCAACAAGGACTGGCAGCATCTTATCCCCCAAGACAATATACAGTTCATTTGGGAGGTTATCTGGACCTGATGGCCTTTCCTTTATTAATTCACGTCTTTCTGACTCTTCTACTGATTAAGGCAGTTTTATGTCAGGTCCAAGCTTTGGAAGTGAGGTCCCCCTTAGCTAGTCTTCTATCTGATCGACCAACACCTTGGACTCATCAATATATAACCCTTGATAAAAATGAACAAAAGCATGTTCTATATTCCATTCATTCATACACCAACTCCTGGTGTTTTTGTCTTCTATCCCACTGATCATATCCCTTGTATTGTCTACCTTAGTTTTCCAAACTAGGAGCTTCCCACATCCTTCCTCATGCTCAGAGTGAGCTACTTTACTGGTCGGCCTGTAAGGATATCCCTTTATTTGCATGCCCATCCTGAATTGTTGGCATGATGCTGCTGGAAATTTGACTCAGAGTATACTGAGGCTTGCTAATCAGACCTCAATGCCAGTGTTCTAACCCTGTACAAAGTGCATGTTGAATTGGCTATACTCAATTGGAAAGCTGTGACTAACATATAAGCCCCTAGTAAGTGGTACCCAGAGTAGCCAGGGCATGTAAGGTAGAGTGTCCACTCAGAGCTTCAGCATGGTTTGTACCCCCTTGTGCTTGACAAAGTACAAAATGGCTCTCAGCTTGTCACAACAGACTAGAAGAACAGTGGTTTATACTGCCAGCTTGACTTTGCATTCAAACCAATGGCCTTTACAATATATGTAAGCCTCCCCTAAGGACAGCCTATAAAGCCCTCTGGCAGGGAGCTGTGTATTTTTAATTAGGATATATCATTTTCATATGTCTTAACAGCATCACTTTCAAATTGTTATTTTGCTGTGTATAAGTTAGTAGCCCACTGGCTAACACAGGGTTACGGGTTGTCACTCCAGCCTGGCTAACTTCTGAATGGGACTACCGAACTGGCTCATGTAAGGTATCAAATGTATTGTTGCATTAAATCTGACGTGATGCCCAGGTCGAATTTAATCTTAAAATCAATGTTTAACAAGTTTTAGAAATGTGTCAGTCAGTGCTCCAACTAGCCTAGCAGCCTCAAAAGGGCCCTGGCACACAGACGGCTTTCTGTCTGCCTTGGGAGATGTGTGACTTACTTCCAGTTTTAGGAACAAAGGCATTTGTCACATAGAGAGGTGATACCTCCTCTCCCAGGATGGCCACTCCGGGTGTTAGCCCAAAAGACGAGCTTCAAAGGGGATCTCGCCTTTGTGGGGGAAGTAGAGATAATATCCTTGAGCAGCATGCCTTTTGTGCCTCTAGACACATTGGAGACAGAGCCAGAGAGGGAAAACTCATCCCCAAACCATTTTCTTTTCCATGGGCATGTAGATCTTTGGCAGCCACACCTCTAGGGTGGGTTACCAATCTCCTGGCAACTGAAGAAGGGTTGTGCCATCATGAAAGGGGCAAGAATATTGCACTCCGAGAAAGCTAGGTGCACGTCACTATGGAGGAGGGGACCAGTAGCCTATTGCCTAGGAACTGAGTGGTCCCCTCAGGGCCCTTTCCTGGGATAAATAGGGCACCCTGCCACCCTACCTCTCAGGTCATGTTGGATTTGGTGAAAGGACTGAGGAAGGACTGCTATGCTGCCCTTGGAATCACACAAAGAGAGGGTTCATCATCGGAAGGACTGCACCAGTTGCACTTTGGGCTAGTGAAATTTGTACTCTGCATGTGGCGCCTGGCTTGGGGAAAGTTGATTCCCAGACCAAGATCAAAGCAGTGACTCCAATGAACAGTCGGCTAATCTCCTGGAACCAGTTCCAGGGACACAAGAGCTGGAGAAGTGCAAACTGACAAGTTTGTAGCCACTGCAGAACTTTTATCACTACCAATCACTGGACAAATCCTAGATAGCCAAAAGTTGCACCCAAGTCTGTCTGACCTAGGAGTGCAGTCCAAGACTAGACTTGTCACACTCAAGGAACACAAGCCTCCACCTAAGGATTTTGCCCCAACTGGGGTGCATGGCGACCAGTAGCCTAGCATCGGTTTGCCTACTACAGCAATGTAAATGACTTTGAGGAACTCCTTTCTCTGTGGTCAAAGCCGCTCCACTTCACCAGTGGACCGAGAAACAACCACTAAGACTTCCCTGTCGACTGCACCACAACCAAAGCATCCTTTGAGCATCTTTTGCCTGTATATTCAGCATCAGAACCACTCCATTGAGGTCCATGGTGGTCGTTCTATGAAGTCGGGAACTAGTCTTTAAAAACTCTCGTGGCCAGATATCTGTCCAAAGTGTCCACTCTGGCCCCCTAAACCTCTGTCAAGTTGGAATTGGTCACCCATCTGGGCCAAAGTAGTCAAACTAACCGTCGCAAACGTTTCAAAAAGTTACAAACTTTCTGTTGACCAATGCTTGTTTGTGGTTATATTTAAAAGTGATGATATTGTCTAACTGTCTGCCTGGAATCCTCTGGTGGATTTTGTTCATTGAGGTATCTAAAAATTATTTAAAATATAATCTATTTTATTAATTGACGTCCGATTACCTTCATGTTGTGCAACTTTCTTATTTCGTTTTTTAATGCTGTTAACTGCTTCACACTAAGTTCCTCTTCCAAGCATTACTGCTTGCAGCCACAGCTACCAAGAGTTGACCTTAAGGTTAAGTAAATAATATATTATTTTAGAGTGCATTGCACCATAAGGCCCTAAAGCCATATCATATTGTACACCCAAATCCTCACACCTCTCATCTAATACACCAAACATCTTCCTCATGTTCTACTAAACTAGCCCATGCTTCCCTGAGTTCATTTTTAAGAATAACCAATTAATAAGCTCCGCATTGGTGGTCCCTGGCCATGCCTGAAGCTTAATAATTCTCTCCTGTAAATCATGAAAGTTACACAGGACTTGTTGTTCTTATATGCAGCTATACTCATGATCCTCCCTCTAATGAAAGCCTTAAAAGAATCCCAAACTATGTGAAGGGTAGCAGATTCTTTATGTATTTAAAAACATCTTACCATGTCCAGTCTCAGCTGGTCAACTACTGTCTGGTCCAGCAACATCTTCCTGTCTAAGGTCCTTCTAGGGGGATCTAAACCCTTGCCCCAAAACAAATCCAACTTGACTGTCAATTGATCTGATAGGTGCTCAGATAGGTGGGCCACTGATTTCACCTCCCTAGAAATTCTGGCATATATCAGAAAAAAGCCAATTCTGTTGAAATGGCCATATTACTTATTATGGAATGTAAATTCCTTAGTATTCCTTAGTATTGCTGACAGCCATAACTTGTGACAATGAACCACATAACACTCCCTTGGCAACCCTCCCTGATATCCTCAGAATACTCTTATTATACACCTCAGCCTGATGAAGCATTTAAAAAAATGTTTAAATGAATACAATAATGTGCAGAATGAACATGTAGGCCTTACACGAAAAGCAATTAATTTTGATTCAAGTGAAAGTAGTAGACTGTCACATTTACATGTATTAGGTTTGAATAAATGAAATTGCATTTCCTTCAAAGCTGGCCTGTGTTAAGAATGTGAAATGTTAAATTTCTGACAAGCTGGCATGTTGTGAAAGTGAAGACCTTATGTAAAATAAGTTAGTTTTGGCCTTCCTATAGGCATACTGCATAGAATACAATAATATATTAAAATGTTTTAGTTTAACTTTGCAAAATGTTTCTAATCATACAAAGACGTAGTAAAGGGAATTGAGAGGCAGCTTGTGTTTCAGTAAAATGAAGTAGAAGCCAATGCATGAAACTGCAATTTTCAGAACGAAAATTGATTAATATGATTCATTTAAACATTGCTGTCTGTGGACTATTGTTTCTGAGCTGAGAAGATGGCGAAATGTTGCATCCCAAACTATGTAAAGGGTAGCAGATTCTTTATTTATTTAAAAATATCTTACCATGCCCAGTCTCAACTGGTCAACTACTGTCTGGTCCAGCAACAGCTTCCTGTCTAAGGTCGTTCTAGGGGGATCTAAACCCTTGAACAAAAACAAATCCAACTTGACTGCTGAGTGATCTGATAAGTGCTGAGATAGGTGGACCACTGCTTTCACCTCACTAGAAATTCTGGCATCTATCAGAAAAAAGCCAGTTCTGTTGAAATGGCCATATTACTTATTATGGAATGTAAATTCCCTAGTATTCCTTAGTATTGCTGACAGCCATAACTTGTGACAACGCACCACATAACACTCCCTTGGCAACCCTCCCTGATATCCTCAGAATACTCTTAATATAAACTTGAGCCTGATGAAGCATTTAATTTTTTTTTAAGTGAATACAATAATGTGCAGAATGAACATGTAGGCCTTACACGAAATGCAATTAATTTTGATTCAAGTGAAAGTAGTAGACTGTTACATTTACATGTATTAGGTTTGAGAAAATGAAATTGCATTTCCTGCAAAGCTGGCCTGTGTTAAGAATGTGAAATGTTACATTTCTGACAAGCTGGCATGTTGTGAAAGTGAAGACCTTATGCAAAAAAAGTTAGTTTTGACCTTCCCATAGGCATACTTTATAGAATACAATAATATATTAAAATGTTTTAGTTTAACTTTGCAAAATGTTTCTAATCATACAAAGACCTAGTATAGGAAATTGAGATGCAGCCTGTGTTTCAGTAAAATGAAGTAGAAGCCAATGCATGAAACTGCAATTTTCAGAACGAAAATTGATTAATAGGATTCACTTAAACATTGCTGTCTGTGGACTATTGTTTCTGAGCTGAGAAGATGGCGAAATGTTGCTGTGCCCATGAAAACACCCAAAACTGATTAGCTGATGGGAGGAAGAAGAAGAAACATGTTGCAAAGTTTAGATTGCTATTCTTATATTAATGCATGTTCCTACAGTAGGTTGCATCATTGCCCTCATTCACACTCCAGCCTGAAACTACATTGCAAGTTTCCTGAACCTTACTTTATGGGAGTTTCTGCTTTGATTGGCAACTGATTCTTGACTCTGAATCTTTATGCTTGAACCTCTCTATTGGATCTCTTTATGGGTTCAGTTTGACACCTTTTTCTCATTCTTCCCAAATCCATTCTTAATCTTACAATAGGGGCTCTTTCCTTCATGGAACACGCTTAATGCATTTATTCTGACATTGATTTACTTTTTTGATTTACTATTGATTGATATTGATGATATTATGTGCTGATTACAATACATATTTATATACTAAAATGATGAATAAGGAAAATGTTATCTACCCAGTAGACATCTGTTCATGGCAGGTAGTCCTGTAGATTCACATGCTTTGCATAAGTCCACCATCTAGTGTTGGGTTCAGAGTGTTACAAGTTGTTTTTCTTACAAGAATCTTTTGAAGTAACAAGATTGAGTGACTCCTCTTGTCGGTGATAGCGCGCATGGGCATCAAGTCCTTTTTTAGATTGTTTTCCAGCAGGCGGGTGAGGTAAAGAGTGTATATATAGATAGATAGTAAATAAAAGAAGATGTCCATGCAGTGTATTTACCTATGTACAATATTTTTTATTACAACAACTACAGGCTTCTGGGGGAGGAGGGAGAGCGTATGTGAATCTACAGCATTACATACCATGAACAGATGTCTATTAGTTAAGTAACATTTTCTGTTTGAAGGCTTGTGTTGCTGTAGATGCACATGCTTTGCATAGTCTGTAAAGCAGTCCCTTCCAAGTAAGCGGTGGCTAGCCTCTAGGAGTTGGAGAAACTTTAAAAAGTGTCCTGAGCACTGCTTGACCAACAATTGCCTGTTGGTGAGCCAAAACATCTACACAATAGTGTTTAGTAAATGTGTGTGGTATAGGCCAAGTACCAGCTTTATAAATATCTCTTATTGGAATATTTCCTAAATAAAAAAAGCCATAGAAGCTTATTTGTTCCTAGGTGAATGTGCTTTAGGATGTGTAGGTAATTGTCTTTTAGCTTTGAGATAACATGTTTGAGTACAATTGATTATCCATCTACCTATTACATTTTTAGAAATTGGATTGCCCTTGTGTGGCTTTGAAAATGCTACAAACAGTAGTTTAGATTTTCTAAAAGTATTAGTCCTTTCAATGTATTACATACAAGCTTGTTTAACATCTAGTGTGTGCAGAGCTCTTTCAGCAACTAAGTCTGGTTATGGGAAACCTACAGGTAGTTCAACTGATTGTTTAATGTGAAATGGTGAAACTACTTTAGGGGGGAATTTAGTGCTTGCCCTAAGGACTACTTTATCTTTATATAGTAGGAAAAAAGGTTCCTCTGGAGTGAAAGCTTGTATCTCACTTACACGTCGAAAGAGAAGTGATAGCTACCAAAAAGGCAACTTTCCATGAAAGAAATTTCAACAAACAATAGTGCGTGGGTTCAAATGGTGGACCTATAAGTCTAGTAAGGACAATGTTAAGGTTCCATGCTGGAGCTAGAAGAGCCCTGGGTGGAATAATGCTTTTAAGTCCTTTCATAAATGCATTAATTACAGGAATTCTGAACAAAGAAATATGTTGTCTGTTTTGAAGGTAAGCAGCTTGATGTAGTCTAATAGATGAATGTGCTAAATGTGCCTTTTGTAAGTGTAGAAGATAACAAACAATATCTTGTACTGACGCTTTAAGTGGGTCAGTGTGTTTAGGTTGACAATAGCATATAAAACATTTCCATTTTGCAGCATAACTCTGTAGTTGTAGGTTTACGTGCCCACCTAAGAATGTGCATACATTCAGGGGGAAGTTGTAAATACCCCAACTCTATAACTTCAGGAGCCATTTCGCAACATTGAGTGTTTTGTGGTCTGGATGTCTGATTTGACCTCTCTTTTGAGCCAAAGGTTCTGGTCTGTTGGGAAGTTTGTGATGGGGAACCACAGACAGATCCAGTAGTGCTGTGTACCAAGATTGACTGCCCATGTGGGAGCTACAAGAATCATAGTGAGTGATGTTTGTCTCAGTTTGTGGACCTTAAAAGGAATGAGTATGAGAGGTTAAAAAGAGTAAGCAAATGTCCCTGACCAATTCATCCATAGAGGACAGCCCTTGGACTGAGGCTGTGGGTATCTGGACGTGAAGTTTGGCATTTTGAGTTTTCTACGAAGGTGAAGAGATCTCTTTCTGGTGTTTCCCAGAGGCGAAAGTATTCTTAAAGTACTTGTGGGTGAATTTCCCTTTCTTGGGCTTGTTGCTGCACACTGCTTAATAGGTCCACAAACTGATTGTCCATTTCTGGGAGATATTCTTCCAGTAACTGAATGTGATTGTGAATCACCCACTTCCAAATTGTATGAGCTAGAAGGGACAATTGAAATGAGAGTGCCCGTCCGTTTCTGCAGATAATACATAGTTGTCATGTTGTCTCTACGGAGTCGAACTACTCTGTGAGAGATTTGTGTCAGAAATGCTTTGAGCACTAGGAAGACTGCTAGCAACAACAAGTAGCTGAAGTGATAGGTTTGTTGAATGAGATCCCATTTTCCTTGTATTGTAAGATTGTTGAGGTGAGCTCTCCAACCCATCTGTGTTTCATCTGTTGTGAGAGTGATCTGAGGCATAGGGTCTTGAAAGGTCCACCCTTTTGAAAGGTTGGTGGGATTCCACAATTGCAGAGAGAGGTGAGTCTGGCAGTCCAACAACACTAGATCCTTAAGATGACCCTATGACTGAGACCACTGACGAGACAGACACTGGTGTAGTGGACACATGTGTAATCTTGCATGAGGACAATGGCAATGATTGAGGCCATCATCCCTAATAGTTGCATTACTAGTTTCACTGTGTATGTATGATTCTCCTGTAATTGAGTCAAAAGATGTTAAAAAACCTGAATCCTTGCTGGGTTTGGATATGCCAATACTGAGTGAGTATTGAGAATTGCTCCCAAATAAGACTGTATCTGTGAGGGTTGAAGATGGGATTTGAGGTAGTATATTGTAAATCCCAAGGTGTAAAGAAGATCTACTGTGTACTGAGTATGCTCCTGAGATTTGTGGATGGTACTGGCTTTTATGAGCCAGTGGTCCAAGTACAGGAAAATGTAATGTGTTGCGTTCTGAAAAATGCAGCTACTACAGCTAAGCATTTTGTGAATACTCTGGGAGTGGTTGTTACCCTGAATGGTAGAACTTTGAATTGATAATGCTTCCTGCAATGACAAATCTGAGATATTTGTGATATGCTGGATGTATGGGAATATGGAAATAAGCATCTTTGAGATCTAATGCTGTCATGTAATCTTCTTGCTGTAATAGGGAATGAACATCTTGCAGAGTGACCATATGACATGCTCTGAAATCATGTATAGGTTGAGAGGCCTGAGATCGATAACTGGTCTCATACCATCTCATCTGGAACCATCTTTCTTTGGTATAAGGAAGTATAATGGACTTACTTAACCCTTGCTGAGATAGGGGAACTGTTTCAATAGCTCCTTTGAGAAGAAGGGACTGTACATCTTCTTTTAAGAGAATGAGATGGTTGCGTGAGAGCTTGTGAACACGAGGAGGAATATTTGGTGGAGTGGAAATGAGTTCCAGACAATAACCATGTTGGATAATTGATATACCCCATTGGTCTGGGTGATACTGGACCAATGGGGATAAAAATTTGCCAATCTCCCCCCCACTGGAGATGTATGTGTTGTGGGAATTTATAAAAAGTCACTGTTTTGAATTGGAGGGAGAGCCTCTGGAGGAGGATATTTTACCTCTACCTGTGTTATTTGAGCCTCTATAAGAGCCTCTGAAGAAACCCCTGTTGTAAAAGTGTGTTTCTTGATGATTTTGTGAGGTGGAAGGCTCAGTGGATGATGTTTTGAAACTACCCCTAAATTGTGGTATATGAAAATCACTCCTAGTTGGCATAGTTAGTAAGGCCCTCATAGCTTTAGCTGTTTCAGAGTCTTTCTTCAGCTTATCAATAGTGGTACCAATCTCAGGGCAAAATAAATGGTCCTAAAGGCATGTTGAGGACTGCTTGTTGTGTATCTGGCTTGGAGCCTGAGCACCTCAACCAAGCATGTCTTCTTATAAGAACACTAGTGTTCATGCCACGTGCTGCTGTATAAGCTGCATTAATGGCACATCTGATTGAGTTGTTTGAGATGACCTGCCCTTCTGTGATATCTCCTGCCCCCTTTTTTGGTGTTCTTGTGAAAGATACTGGAGTAGATTTTCCATCTCGTCCCAGTGGGCTTGGTCATACCTCGCCAGGAGTGCCTGAGAATTGGCAATTCTCCAGTGATTTGCAGCTTGAGCATCTACCATTTTGCCCGCTGCTTCTAGTTTTTTACTTTCCTTATCCGGAGTCCTGTAGACTGGCTATTAGCATACTTTCATGCTGCGCTTAACACTACAGAATTTTGAGGTAGTTGTGTTCTTAAAAACATTGGATCTGAGAGTGCAGCGTCATATTTTTTATCTACTCTTGGTGTAATGATCCTTGCCCTAACAGGTTCTTTCAATATGTCTGTTGCATGTCTGAGCATACCTGGTAGCATCGGTAGAAACTGACTCTTTAAGAAATCCTCTTCGGTTGGGTCAATATGCACCTGCACATTATTATATGCTGCTGCCCTTGCAATAACTTGATTATATACTGCTGTATCCTCAGGGGGTGAAGGCCTTGCTGGATAAAATTCAGGGTCATAAGGGAAAATGGGATCTGGATTGTATAGATCCCATGGATCTACATCTTGTGGAACATCAGCTAAGTCATCCCTAAGAGGCGATGATGATCCTTGTGGAGAAAATTGAGGTTGCATAAAAGAAGTAGGAGGTTGTGGTGGTGGTGGAGTAGGAGGACATGCAGGAGAGTGAGGTGGAGATGGCTCAGGTTAGTCTGGAGCCTTGTCTTTTTCTTTGGAGACTTTCTTAGGGGGAGGAACAGTGCATAATGATTCTTGGAAAGTAAGTCTCCTTCCAATTGGAACGGGAGGAGAAGCAATAATTTTCCCTGTTCCCTTTTGCATATGAATTTTGCACTGGCGACCATCCATGACTTCCAAAATAGGCGCCACAGACGACGTCTCTTTAGTTGATACTGTAGAGTCTTTGTGAAGCATAATTTTTGGTTCAGAACTTTTTGGGACTGAAGTCTTTTTTTTTAGCCAAAAGTGTCAGCGACAAAGCTGCTGGTTGCTTTGTCGATGTTGAGGTCGTTGATTCGAAAGTTCGCCTCAAACCCGATATAGATTGGGATGGCATTGAGTCTTTGGCCGGTGCCAAGGGCATCTTGGTCTTTATGAATTTTGGTGACGAACCAGAGGGTGGGGCATCGAAATGCACTTTTTGGATCCTACCATGGCCTGAAGGCAGTGGTGAACTGATGACCAACTTGGAATTTTTTTTTAACATCTTTGCGTGTTCAGATGGGGCTGGTGTACTCACATTGGGGGTCATTCCGACCCTGGTGGTCAAAGACCGCCAGGGCCGCGGATGACGGTAGCACCGCCAACAGGCTGGCGGTGCTTCCTAGCCCATTCTGACCGCTGCGGTAAAGCCGCGGTCAGAAAACCGGGGCCGGCGGTTTCCCGCCGGTTTATCCCCGGCTGGGCGAATCCGCCAGGGCAGTGCTGCAAGCAGCGCTGCCTTGGGGATTCTGACCCCCTTTCCGCCAGCCTATTTCTGGCAGTTTTCACCGCCAGGAAGAGGCTGGCGGGAACGGGTGTCCTGGGGCCCCTGGGGGCCCCTGCACTGAACATGCCACTGGCATGGGCAGTGCAGGGGTCCCCTAACAGGGCCCAGGGCGGCTTTTCACTGTCTGCTTAGCAGACAGTGAAAAGAGCGACGGGTGCAACTGCACCCGTCGCACGCCTGCAACACCGCCGGCTCCATTCGGAGCCGGCTTCAGTGTTGAAGGCCTCTTTCCCGCTGGGCCGGCGGGCGCTACCTTGGGTAGCGCCCGCCGGCCCAGCGGGAAAGTTGTAATGGCACCAGCGGTCTTTTGACCGCGGTGCGGCCAAATGGCGGTTCCCGCCAGGTGGGCGGCACCCGCCGCCCGCCGGGGTCAGAATGACCCCCATAGTGTGCTGCTGAAATCGACTGGCTCTCGATGTCAGAATCTTGGCCTGACTCAGAGTCTCAGATTGAAAGGGCTTAATGTTGTCCAGCTTCTTTTGTGCATGTGTCATCCAATGCCTTCAACAGCATTTCTAACGGACACACTCTTCAGTCCTAGAGGGTCTTTTTGGTTCAAAAAGACCGGGTCTCTTCCTTATGTTCTGGGGACAAGCACAAGTTACACATCTAAAGTGTTGATCCATGTACGGAAACTTGGAGGGGCATCGAGGTAAGAACCTAAACAGAGTTGGTTCCATTAACCCAGCATTTGTTAACAGCAGTTGGCGATGTAGGCCCAAAAAGGGTGTGGATGCCCTAGAGGTGCTGAACCAACCCCAGCGATGAAAATTGGATTGATTGATTAAAGTGTGGAAATACACGATCAGAAACTATACTGACATCGAAAGAAAGATGGAAAGTAAAGTTCAAAAGAGACCGAACTGAGATCTACCAGAGCGAGAGGAAACACTTCCGAACCTGACTGCGGAGAGAAAACAATCTAACAAAGAACTTGACGCCCATGCGCACTATCACCAAGAGGATGTGTCACTCAATCTTGTCACTCGAAAAAAACTCTGAGCCCAACACTAGATGGCGGGCTTATGCAAAGCATCTGTATCTCAAGCTACACATGCCATCGAACATAAAGCTTTTAAACTCACACCAGCTCTCCTCACTCAGTAAAAATAATAATTGAAATTGTGATGACTATTTAAATTGATGTGCAGCTCCTGGTTAATCATATCTTAGGTCAAAAGTCTATCCACCTAGCTCTATCCACCTGAGACCTAAGGATTTCTCCCTCGTGAGTTGCTAAAACTTACCTCCTAAACTGATATTTAACTGAGATCCCTGCTCCAACAAAACCATAATCTAGTGTCCAGTCTAGCCCATAAGCACTAGAATCATTAGCTCTCAAACATAAATCCACACACATGAAAAGTCTAAGGTGAAATCCTAAATCAGTGGCCTCAAAGTACAGTTCGAACTATTCATAAAAATAGGATGATCCAATTTAGTTAGCCCAGGATAAATAACAACTCTACCTATATCAACCTGAAGTAGTGTAAATACAAATAATGGAAATAAATGTACAGTGTAAACCTATATTCCTGTTTTTACGTACTTGAAATTGTAGGTACAAAAGATAGACTGCCATCTTATTAAGTAACACTATAATATTTTAGTGCCAGACAACTACTAGATACTCTGATAGAATGACTTATGGCCTTATTTTTACCAACAGTTGGGAGTGCTAATCCCACGTGCAGCAATATCAGATTGCTATGACTAAACCACACATCCTATCCTGTTACATTTGGGGAACATAACATTTCTGAACAAAAAATCCCACTCATAAATCTCTTTCAGTGTTCTCCCACTGAAAGATACCTATGTAAATTAGGTTTAATGTTCATGAATTCATCACATATTATAAAGAGTTCCTCAGGACCTCCGTTTCACAGTGCATCCAGATAACTATGTTTTACTTACATAAACACAAATGTGTGGAAAGTGACTGTATTACTGTTGGGGAACTATTCTAAAATGCCGAAGAAAATGTAGGACACAGAGGAAGTTTGTGAATGCTGACCAATAAACCAAAATATATATAGAACTCAAATAATCCTCAGAAGGATTCCATGCTTCGAGAGGGCGGTTCTGACTATCTGTTCCGCAAAAAATATTTTGCTTTTGGATTAGCTGATTTTTCTAACTTTTACCGTGAGGGAGCCTCGTATTCTGGGACTCACTCACAGTAAAATCATGATAAAATGGACTGAGCACGTTTACCACTGTTGCTGCCTTGTTTAGATAAGTCTGCTGCGACGCAGCAAGGGTAGGTGACCGAGGGCTGGTTACACGTATTAAGGTGTGAGGGTTGCATGGGGAAAACTCCTGCTGTGCTCAGTCCGAGAACTGCACCCAGGTAGCCTGGTGCAGAAGGGACATTGCTGAGTGGGTGGAGGCCAGGAATAAGCCTTATGATGTGGGTCGAAACATGTAAGAGGTAGTCAGTGTACTTTACTGTCTTGACTGTGGTGACACTCCATTATATTCCAATGGGAAAGGCTGCACTAGGGTGCAAATCCAGTTCTCAAGGGGCCACAGACTCCAGGGCTGCACCAATGTACACTGTAACCTATATGAAAAGAACAATGCAGTAGGTTACAAAATAATATTTGTAGAGCTTATGGGTCATCCAGGAATGTCATCTTTCTCTGACTCAGGCCAGGATCAGTGCCCAGGCCTTTGTGACCCTGCTGGTCTCGAATAATTACTGTTCTCTGCAGAAACAGGGCCTTGCATCAGTCAGCCAGCTGTCATGCCAAGCCAGGAACTGAGCCTGCATCTGGCCACTCAGAAGGGATAGCTTGGAGGAATTGCTGGTGGAGGCCCTGGCAGGAATGTCAGGGAGAAAGGGGAGCTGAGACCCTCAGAGCACATGTGGCAACTGACTCCTTGGCAATGCCATATTGACCTGTCCCAGAAGACTGTGCAGGAAGTTTGGGATCAGGGGTGGAGAGGTGATGTGGCACATCAGGTTGGCCAGAGGCGCAGCCCTGCTGGATACTTCCACCCCCACTTAAAAGGCCTTGCACAGGGGAAAGGGCTATCTCTGGTATGTGCTTTTCTGCAGGGCATTTGAACAGAAGACAAGCGTTATGAACAACTAGAAGGAATACCCCCCTGACTGACACCTGGAGCCAGGGCTCTGCCCCTGATTGACCCTAGACCCTGTGGGGCATGCCCCAGGACCAAGTAAGCTGGTTCCCTTCATCCCCCTGAGGACAAGTTGCGGGAAAGACTCTGCCTCTGTGCAAGGAGAGTGCGCTGCCCAGAGAGGGACACCCAAATGAAAGGCTGGTGCAGGAAGTCAGTGAGACTGGCTCCCTACCGAGTTGGTGAAGTTCAAGGACAGGAGGTCTGGAGAAATGGCTCCAGGTGGCAAAGGTTTGGCACCAGGAGGGTAAAGAGACCAAGGTCACCCCGATGATCCCCCAGCAAAGAAGTGCATTAGGACTTAACTGCTGATTGCCACGTTGCCCTTAGTTGGGCCAGGGCCCAGGCCAGAGGGCTGTCCCCAAACAGATGACATGACCGGTAGCGCTGTGATGCATCTCCCGGCGGAAGGCCGTTGTGAGGGAGCACCATCACGCTCCCTCAATGCTGAAGGAGAAGAGCCCAGGACCACATTCCAGGGGTCCTCCACCATGAAACTGTTGACAGGGAGTACCATTGCACTCCCTGTAAAGATGACCCCGAAGACTATGGAGTCAGTGAAGTGCTGTAGGACTCCCAACAGCAGCTGTAGGGGCCAATGACCCCATCCCTTGGTGCAAGATGCCAGCCAACAGTATTACGACTGGCAGCCATGAAAGCACCTGCCCACAAGAGCGCACGGACTGAAGAGGAGTACTGGCTCCAAGGCAGCACTAGAATGTGTTGGCCAGGCAGGGAGCTGGCAGGAGTGGCAGGGTGGGGGCTACCCGTGTCTGCTCCCCAATGTCACTTGCTGCATGTAGGGAGTCTGAGTGGGACCAGACATCCTGAACCAGGAGCTTCAGCTGTAGCACAAGACCACAAATAAGGGAGAAATCAGAGCTGCTCTCCCCAGCGCAGTGGGAGAGCTACTCATTGCATATACACACACTCCCAGAAGAGCACCCATAATGCTATGTGGGCCTGCCCACATGTTTGAGAAAAGAGCCCCTCCTGTTGGCATTGTGGTGGCTCCAGGAGAGCAGAGTCACAAACCAAAATGATCATAAAGTGTGGGGGAAGCTGCTGGAGGAGCGGAGCCACCCCCAAAGAAAGATCCAACTGTCCCCACCCTCACGGGTACCTTTGTGTTCTCAAGCTCTGTCCCAGCTGGAATTTTTGTTCAAGGTAGTGGAACTGCAACCTCTGGGGGTGAAGATCATGGCTGCAGTCCTTGAATGTGATTAACAATGCATTGCCATAATGGTGATCACCCTCTAGGGGTAAAAGACTGTAATTACCTGTGTTTTTACAGAAATTGAGTTTGTTAAGAACTATGATTAAAGTGCAGCATGTTAGGCTGAATGTGATTAAAAATGTAGGGGTGCAGCGTTGAGGCCAATGATGTGACATATGTATGAGAAGCCACCCTCTAGGAAAGAGAGGTGATACTGTGCAACTGTGAACAACCAAGTAATGTTATTTAGGGACTATGGGACAGATGTACGTAGCGTTTTCTTCATTGCAAATGGCCCAATTCACACGAATCAGGCCATTTGTGACCAAAAAAACCATTTCCAATGTACAAACCCAATTTTGCAATTCGGTAATCTAGTTGCCTAGTTAAATTGCAAAATGGGTTTGAGAGACGCTATTAGGAAGGGGCATGACACAGGGATCCCTTCCTAATAGCCAGTTGCAGTGGTATGTATGATTGTTTTGCAGCCGTGAATACGGTTGCAAAACAATCACAGTTACTACCAATGTCAAATTTGTGGTAACCCAGTTGCAAATAGGAAGGGGTCCCCAAGAGACCCCTTTCCCTTTGTGAATGGGGGCACCAAAATTTTTTCTGAGCAGGCACAGACCACTGCCTACTCTGAAAAATGAGAAGGAAACGTTTCATTTTTTTTTTTGTAAGGAAAACGGGATGCATTACAAACAAACTGCTTTAAAAAGCAGTCACAGACATGGTGGTGTACTGACCCCAGCAGGCCACCATCCCTGTGTGTGTGGACATTCGCAAATGAGTCACAATTTGCGACCTGCCTCATGAATATTAAATGAAGCAGGTCCCTTGTGACCCATTTTGGAATCACTAGCAGTGTCTGAGACACTGTTGTACATCATGCTTTGCGACTTTTATATTGCGAGTCGCTAAATCTCGCAATTTTCAAATCATAAAACCTGACCATCATACATCTTGCCATATGTCAACTGTGCATCATTTTTAAGTTGAAGGTTTCAATGTGGAATAGGATAAAACTTTGTCAACACCCTTTAGGGGTGTGGTTAGACTGCCTAGATCATGCTGAGAGTAATCATAACAATACAAATTATTCCAACATGCCTATAAATGTTTCTTGTTACTGCTTTAAGTAATGAGTCTGACAGCCACTGGTGATCAAAGTAGTGTTTCATTGCCAGTATTAGGCACTCTCACTCCAAGTTACAGTCAGATAAGTCAATGTTTTGCCATGTGGGTTGTTGGTCTATATCTTGCCTTGGGAGAGAAGAATAATTAAGCAATGTCATCCAAAAGTAATTCCATCAGCTAGTGTATATTTGTAATAGGCTGCATAGTATTGAGTAATATGTGTGTAATAAATGTGTGTGTAATAAATTCTTCTTTACTTTGAATGGCTCTGGGGCTCTGACAGCCATTTATTTCTGCACAGGACTTACAGTGCTGTACACTGGGTGTCCGTTAACTGTTTGATACTCAATTCAGCTAAGATGGATAACTGGGTCTGGGAGGCTACATCTTACTTTGGATTCCTGATTTGCTGCCAGACATCATCCTACTTTTGACAGCTGAATCTTTTGAGGAAAAGTCTTTTGTTTTTAGGTTTTGCCTGCACAGTCTATGTGCTGTGCTTGTGAAATCTATTGTATTCAGTATAAGTGGTATAAGGGGCCTAAATCCTGCTTTTCAGTGATTCCTGTGCTTGCCACTTATATTGGCTGGAGCATACTATTTCCTGCATTTACCAATGCTTGTTCCTTGCCTGTTTGTTCTTATCAGTGTCCCGAGGCCCAAGTACCGTTTTTATCTCCTTTTGTGGAACTCTTTTTACTTTAGGTTTTGCCTTCACAGCGCTTGCTTTATTTGTCCTCTGCCCAGTTCACTTTTTGAATTAATTGTTAAACTACTCCTGGAAGGCTGACTGCCCTCCCACTTCCCATCTTCTCTTATTATCCTCCTCTTCCACGTGGTTCTATTCGCTTGCATTTCAAGTGGGGACTGATAACTCATACCGAGTCATTACTCTGTCACTGATTCTAATGAGAAAAGTGTCATGGTCATATACGTGCATGTCTGCCGGGAGCAGCCCGATTTCCCATGCCCTGGATGGAGTCCACCTATGGGCACCGATGGACCGTGATCTGCAGAAGGTAAGGCAGGAGGTCACCTGCAGTTGTCTATGGGCTACTATATTTTTGTCCACAAAACACAATAAACCCTCCCTTCACAGTACTGCGTGTTAAATACTGTTCCATGAGGCTGCCCCAGAAGGCACGCTGGGTGCAGAAGGGTGATTTTATTGTGACTGAGTATGGGGGTTAAACCACATGTACCTTAGGTCGAGTAAGGGAGTCTCCTTCCAGACCCTCTCCTACCTAGCTGCACGTTAAGCGTGTGTGACACCTGTTACCTCAGCAATGTGCGGCATTTGGTCCAGGGGCTCTGCACACAAATACGACAATAAGTAGCTCATTAGTCAGTAGGCGAAGATTATTCTGCTGTGCTCACTCTGTAATCTCCCCTCGGTTGTGCCCCCTCCCCACTCAATACTAATTAGTGATTTCCAAATACCCCATTCTGCTCCGAAATTCGCACGTTCTGTCTCGCTCAAGCGCTCTCTGGTTTATCTTTGTGCAGCGTTCAGACATTTTGACCGGTAGTCTCCAAGATGGTCCCCATCCTCACTCCCCCACTCCTTCTACATGTCCTTTTAAACCCCAATCTACTTGCTCCTTTCAGTCCCCCTCCTCCCGCTTTTGATTGCTTCTTTCCTCCATGCCTCTACCACTCACCGAGCTAAAACTTATCACATCGGCGAAACCTGATGCATTTACCATCGCTTGTTACCTCAGTATTCTCATTTTCCCTCATTTATGCCACAGTACAAGCCGGTTTGGATTAGTGTAATTCACTCCTCCTTACTCTGTTCGATAACTGCAGTTGCTCCAAAACAGTGTGACACATTTGTGTCTGAATCTGGTTCGACCCGCAGCTCTCACGATTTACAAAGTCTGCATTGGTTTCTGGTGAATCTGTTTTTGTTTTAAGACCCTTAACAACTGAGGCCCTTCCTTTGTTCGTCAACTTTGAATCAACATTGCCCACCTAGAGCTCTGTTCTGCCAAAGCCTCTTCTCATTGCATCCCCAACATTTCTAACACGTGGTAAGGAGATATTCGTCAGGCATTATTTGATTGTTCTTTTTAGATTTAGGAAACCCCTTCAAAATGTCTTTTTTCTGCATTAATTAGATATTTTTAACAAGACTTTAGGAAACAGTGTTATTTGTATTGGTTTATTGTTAGTACCAGGACGCGATTATCATTTGTGCACGCTACAACAGACAAAAAATACATAAATAACTAAACGTTCGCTGATGATTATTTATGTACTGTGATCTGTCCCCTTTCTACCATGAAGATCGTCAGAAAGTTACTCCAGCCATGGGCTTGTGTCAGCTGCTTTGCAAGGTGGTGGAAGTGGTTTCTCCTCAAGGTAGAATGTTTTCCTGGGGAGAAAAGAACTTTAAAAATGTGCAGTTGCACAGCAGGCTCCATTCTCCCTGTCCTGAAATGTACGCTAGTTGAGCTGCCTACTGTGGGAATAGGAGTCCACAGGAGATCTCACCCGATTTACCTGAAAGAATGCCTGGAATTCTGTGCATGGCACAGATTTTCATGCGCACCTCTGGGAAAGTGCGTCAATTGAAAAAAAAAACACAAAATAACATTCAAGTGGAGAAACAAATACTGCCTTGTAATTCTAGGCTTTATTAAATCAAGTGGGTCCTCTTTGATTTCGCCTTCAGTGTATTTGCTCTATTTTACCTGAATTTCCATTATCATGGTTGGCTTGCTTGTCACGACCCTATTATCAAACATATATTAATATCAAGTAGACGAGACTGCTCAGAACTGTGCAAGATGCTCCTCAAAGACATATCCTCTGAAGCCTGTCCTTCAATCCATTAACCTTTGCAATCAATCAAGTTCCCACACCTTAACCAGATATTTTCCTTTTTCATGTTCCTCTAGGGGCCCCTTATGAAGGACATGCCAGCCATTCGACTGAAATATCAATCATAAATGATATTCCAGGTATCTTCAAATGTGCTGACAGGCACACCGCAAAATTGTACAAAAGCAATTCTGAATTATTCACATATGGGTTTATAAGTATTTCTCTGATAACGTTACAACCTGACAATTCAGGTGCTGCTCTTGCTGCCTGATCTGGGATTTCGCTCAGCAGTATTTTCATCTTGGGGTGGACCACAAAACACTTGTGGAGGGCACTCCTTCATGTCCATGGTGGTACGCAAGAAATGGTTTGTACAATTACCTGTTACCACTCTATTATGGAAGCACATATGTGACGGTAGTGATGCGCCACAATATTTGTGGATATTTAGCAGAGAGAATGCAGATGAGGAAAAAACAGCACAGAAATACGAAACCATATTACAATACCATACCCCAATAACAGCAGCACAGCTCACCAACACAAGAAAACATACAAAACCACAAGTTTAAAATAACACAATACCAAATATGTAACACAATAACACAGCATAATTCACCCTTAAATGTGACAACAAAACAACGACTGCATTTAAAACACAAATCAGTAATAATGCAACTTGCAGTACCTATGCAACACAGTATTCCAACACAATACACTAGGACTACAACAACACAACAACATAGCACAACACATTTGCAATTGTGTTGTGTTTTGTATTTTGTATTATGATGTGGTGCTATTCTGCCATCTCTTTTGTTCCAATTTGTGATGTCTGATAGTTGTGCTGTTGAAAACTGAGCGATTGCGTTATTGCAGTGTGTGTGTTGGTGTTTTTGTTCTTTTGTGCCATCATTCTGTTTTGCAAGTGTGCTACTGTGTTGCACTGTGCTGTGCTATTGCATTCTCTGTGCTGTGTTCTTGTATTTTATTTTCCAAATATGTTGATTTGTGCTATTGCGTTGCATTTTTTTCCTCACTGTACTGTTGTTGATGTTTTGTACTGTATTTGTTGCATTCCATTTTTTTAATTCTGTGCGGCCGTATAATGATGGGCTACTCTGACTCCGTGCAGAGCCAATCACCTGTTTTAAAAGCCTGCAATACGTAAACTGAATTCATTTAACCCAAAATGTCTCTTTTTTCAGACAGCACAGCTTGAGAATAGTGAGCAGGGTTTGCCTCTGAATCTGAGCTGTGGTGTCTAAACTGACTCAGAGAAATAATGGGTTAAATGAATTCACTTACACTTTTGTTCATCGAACACTACAAAACAACAGCCAATCATGATACAGCCCGTTGTGTTCCGTTATGCCATGTGTGTTTATCGCACTTTATTATTTTGCTTACTGTTATATTATTGTGTTACGTTGTGCTCTGTAGTTACTTTAGAGACGTCAACAGGGGAGGCCCCTCCACAATGGCAGAAAAGCGTCGCCCCCCTGGTTAAGAGCCAGCACAGAAAGTAAAACAATACTTTAATATGGTTTTCTTTTTCTGCTGCTGGCTCAGCCAGCATGTGAAGGGAGGGGCGGGGCTGGGCCATGGGAGGGCGAGGGGAAGTAGAGTGCACCTAAGAGGGCATGTGTGTTTGGCTAACCGTCTTAGGCCAGCCAAACACACATGTCCACTTAGGTTTCTCCAACCTGGCTGTGTGGAACAGCCGGGCTAGAGAAACTGCAAAGACTCCAGGGCAGTGTCTGAGCAGCAATCCAAGTCACTCAGACCAATCTGATGCTGCTCTCATACTAGGTTTAGCATGAGATCAGCACCAGGATTGTTGGGGAGCCTGTTCTGGTGTCCCAGTGAATGCTGGGACACCAGAACAGCAGAGGAGTGAGGCGGCGGCGGTGCAAACTGTGTTTTTTAAAATATTTGGTCCCCTTGTCCCTGTTCTCTCCCTGTCATCCCACTTGACATTTTCAGCAGCCGCCCTTGGACATCAACAAATCCTGCTCCATTTACAGCCAAAAATCATTATCTCCTTTTAAAGTCCTAGTGATTAATAAAGGTTTATCACATTCTACACTCCAACGCTTCAACTACTAAGGACACCAGTCATCTCAAAACTGTAGTAGAGACCATGACAAAATTAGTACTTTCAGGACACGCTTCTTGTGATCCAGCCCAGGTAAGACGTTTAAATTGAGCGATCCTATAGCTAGTAAGAAAACCATGACGATAACATGAATTCCCACATTCAGAAACATTCTAGTGGAAAAGAGCCATAGTGGAATCGAGCCATAAGAGCTAGCATTGCTAGCAAGGACCAAAGACACACATTTTTTACTAATAGTTTTGTTGCAATTTACCAACTTTCACAAACTTTGCAAAGAACAATGAAACCCTCATGCCTGCTTGGAAGCATTTATTTCTAAATATTGAACTTTTGTGCATAAGTACTGCATGTTTCTAATTTCTTGGACAACATTTTCAAGGTCTTGTGGAGTTTGTGGAATAATACCTCCAGTGCTTAACTTAAGCTGGTGGTTGCAGGTGGGGCCCACTGCACTCATTTTTATGACTAGCACTTCCTTTTTCCACATGTGACTTAGAACAAAAGAGTGAAAAACCCTAAGCAGGGACAGAAGGAGGGAAACAGAAATGGAAACAGTGAAAAAGAAAGTCTGCAAGCACAATAAAGAACCTGCCAAAAGTGAGATGAAAGGGTCAGGAGCGTCTGTTGAGATATCTAAGAGGCATTAGGTGAAATCAAAACTACCCAGGCTTGGCATTCAGCAGCCAAAACACAATACGCCAACCGTGAGTTTCTGAGAAAAATCTGGGTAGTGGCACTGTTAGACTTGGCATCCTTGGCGTGGTCTCCCCTAACTCCTATGTAAAATGTATGTGTAATTGGCTTATCCATGATTGGCATATTTGATTTACTAGTAAGTCCCTAGTAAAGTGCACTAGAGGTGCCCAGGGCCTGTAAATCATTGAGCCTGAATCATTGGTGGTGCCACCCACAATTAGTAGCCATGTAAACATGGCTCAGACCTGCCACTGCAGTATCTTTATGTGTTGTTTTAACCTGAAAATTCGACTTGGCACGTGTACCCACTTGCCAGGGCTAAATCTTCCATTATTTTACATGTAAGGCACCCCTAAAGTGGGCTCTAGGTAGCACCTTGGGCAGGGTGCTGTGTATGTTAAAGGTGGGATATGTGCTGATGTGTGTTACATGTCCTAACAGAGAAATACTGCTAAATTCAGTCTCCACTTTTGCAAGGCCTATCTCTCTCACAGGCTAACATATGGGGGGCTGCCTTTAAAGATTATTAAAGTGAAAATTCCCTTTGAGAGCAGATTTCAATTTGGAGTTTAGGGTCTCTGAAGGGTCTCTGAACTCACAATTTAAAAATACATATTTTAGTAAAGTTGGTTTTTAGAATGTTAGTTTGAAAATGCCACTTTTAGAAAGTTGGCATTTTCTTGCTTAAACTATTCTGTGACTCTACCTGTTTGTGGATTGCCTGTCTGGTTCAGTTTGACAGTTGGGCTGTTTGTGAATCCTCTCTAGGCAGTGAGACAACAGGAGCTGCATATCCTGAAGAGCCTTCTGTGCTAGAGTGGAGGGAGGAGTGGTCACTAACACCTGAATGGACTGTGCCTGCCCTCTCACAATGCAGTCCCCAACGCCCTGGTGTGTGTCTGGGGCCTGGCCTGGGCAAGGCAGAATCTTGTTAACAACAGAGACTTTCTTTTAAAGAAGGCCTACTTCAAAGGCAGAAAGGGATATAAGTATTGGACCCCAAACCCCTTTAAATTATATCACTTCTGGAACCAAGAGGACCCTCTGCCAAGGAGAAGAGCTGAAGAGCTGAGGAGGAGTGCTCCTCTGGCTGTGACTGTGCTTTGTTAGGCTATCCTGCGGTTGCCGCTTCTGCCTGTGGAAGGCGACAAAGACTGAACTTTGTGGTATATTCCTTCTTGTGAAGAATCTTCAGGGGCTTGAGTTGAGCTTGCCTCTCATTTTGAAGTCTCAGGGCCATGAAAGACTTCCTTTGCTAACATCTGGACTCTCTGCTGAGACTCCTGCCCTGCCAAGTGGTGTCCTATCCACGCATCACCCCGAACCCTCTACCCACCCTGAGCTGTAAAAAAAGATATTCCATCCCCAACCCATAAAAACGAAATCTAAAGTACCCTGACACCACCCACCCACAGCCTTGAATCTGCCCCCACTGCTAAAAACTACCCACCAATCCTGCCCCAAACCCCACAGTGACCTCTCCCAATCCTTCCTCCTCTTCTCTCCTCCTTCCCTTCCTTAAACTTTCTCCACACCCCTTTAAAAATAAACAACATCGCGCCCACCCTAAATAAAAAAATACCCAAAGCCCCCACCACTGCCCCTTAAACAAAATAGCCCTCCCCTGATCCATCCACCCCAATCCCATAATACATCCCCCTCCCCTGCCCCACTCACCTCACCACGTCACTATCGTCTCTAGCCCAACCCCCAGCCTAATTCCTTAAAAAAAATACCCAAACTCCCCACCCCACCTCTTTAAAAAAAATAGCTCACCCCTAGCCCCCCACCCACCCCAATCCTTAATCCATCCCCCACTCGTGCCCCAGCTCACTCACCTCACCACTCCCGCCCCTAGCCCTACCCCTACCCTAATTCTTTAAAAAGAAATATCCAAACACCACACTTCACCCCTTAAAAAAAAACAGACCGCTCCCCCACCCACCCCAATCCCTTAATCCACCCCCTACCCCTGCCCAGCCCCACTCACCTCACCACGTCGCTCCTGCCCCTAGTCCAACCCCCGACCTAATTCCTTTAAAAAAAATACCCAAACCCTCACCCTACCCCTTGAAATAAAATAGCCCGCTCCAGACCACCCCAATCCCTTATTCGGCCCCTCAATCCGTCCCAGCCCCACGTACCTCACTGCATCCTCTCCCAAACAAAGCATGGCTGTTTCTGTGCCTTAACCACACATATGCATAGTTCAGCACATACATGTTTAAGGCACAGAAACAGCCATGCGTTGTTTAGGCAAGCGTGCTAACGCTTGCGTGGGAAACATCTGTGTTGTTTACAATGCATGGTCGAGGATGTTTCCCCCATTTACCCATCATATTCTACATAATAACCCATTTCGTATCCTAAATTGAGAGGATGGGTTGTTTGCTAAGTGGGGACATTGGATTAAATAAGGTATCAAACATTTCAACCAAGAGATCAAGGGCAAACCAATATTTAAGTGTTACTGGTTGAAAGGTTATTCATCACTGGATAATATAGAAACTGTGAAAGAGGTGGACACATTGGCTGCCGCACAAATTTATGAAAACAATTACTATGCCCTCACAAAACCTTAAATGAGAGTGTTTACATTATATCAGGATTTATTAATTTCTTACTGATATACTCAGATGTCCAATTTAATATCTTGCATTTTTAGTGTAGTCCCGTAGGCATGTGGCTTACTGCAGTGACTCGAATGCTTAATTTGAGGAGGTAGTAGCCGGTGGGAGGGCACAGGCACTTATTTGTTAGGGCTGGCACATATTTTTCGGCACCAGGCAGTTACTGCGGGCAAAAGACACATATGGGAAAGACGAAGGAAAGAAAACGGAAAAGTGTCACAAAGGGAAAAAGCAGAAAGTTGCAAAAGTGAGTTGAATGTGAAAAGTTGCTATGAATGGATTAAAAAACCCGGAGATGACTTTAGGATTATGCTGCTTCAGTATTCTGTGCTCGCACATTTAATTGCAGCAGCCGTATGTTTCAGATGAGAGCTTTTGGCACAGTCACGGTTTTATTTACAAATTAACCACTGGGCGTTTCAGAACATTGGTTGGTAAATAATGTCTGAGGAGATAACAGAGGATCATACGGTACTATTTCAATGTCTTAATATACAAGGAAGATCTTCGTAGGCATCTGGTAACTGTTTGCAGATAAACTGAGCTCTGAGAACCTCAGTGGATTGCTGTGTGAAGGACTTTTGGTCATTATTTGTCTCTTACGATGGTAGTTCAAAAGAACCGAGAAAGTGTGAATTGAACTAATACATTTTTTGTAGACTGTAAATGCAGAGTGCCATTACATTTGAACATCCACTGTTAAACCTGCATCAATTTGAAACTTTACAGGGGGCTCCTCATTAAACCTGCAAGTGTCCTTTTCGCTTCCAAGATGTATTCCTCCTTACTGATAACTAAAACACTTCCATCAGCCAAAGGCCATAGCATTATAGTTACATTAAAATGAGAGTTGATTTATGGAGAGAATCTTGAGTAAATATCACTCTCTGTTAAGCAAAAGTTTTACATGTCACATGACCTCATTTTAGTAGAATTACTGCAAAACCCAGAAAATGTCAATACCTCCATCACTTGAATTTAAAGGTAATACTGTGCCAGCATTTTTGTACATGCTTTTTGTAATGCAAATTCTACGCCGAAATGTCACTGTTTTGTAAAGCAAATGCATCTACAATAAAAACGTTAGGACAATAAATAATAATAGACTTGAAAAGAATACAGGTTTTGCAAAAAAATATCCAAGTGCAATGTCATTCATTTATGGTTAATAAAACTCAGTAATGGTATCCGCTTTCACCAAGCAAGGCAAAGATGGTATGATCATTTTATTAGCAAACTTACAGTTCAGACATATTTTACTAGTCTACGTCATACAACCAGTAGCGGCTTGCGGAATTAAAAGGGATGGGGCAGCACAGAGTGTGGCGAGTGGGGGGAATAATACATTTTTTAAAAAACTTACCTGCTCCACTCCCGCGCCGCTCCTCTCTCCCTCGTCGCTGTGAAGGCTCCCCCAGCCCGGCAACTGTGCTGCTAGGCTGGAGAGAGCTCTTTGCGCGTGTGTGTTTGGCCGGCCCAAGACAGCTGGCGAAACATACATGCACACTGAGGGGAGTGCACAGTACACTACCCTCGCCCTAGTCATACCCCATGGCCCCACCCCGTTAACAATCAAACAATAATAAACATAGTTTATTATTGTTTGGTTGTTAAAGGTTTGCAGCAGCTGTTGCTGGCGGGAGGGTGGCGCTCCTCAGCTCTAATGGAGGAGCTGCCCCTGCATGGCACACCAACAATTGTCAGTGCCCACCACAGAGGGAGAGCCTCCGATTATAGACAGAAGTACTGTCTCTCCAGCGCAGGCATGAGCTCTTGGCAGTTCACATTTGTTCTGGGGAAAGGTCCACAGTTTAAAATAGCTCCATAGAAACAGAAAGCCATCATCTCTTACTTGGACTTCACGGCTACAGTGAGAGCTCTAGTGTTCCCTTTTCTGAGTTGTTTTCCCAAAACTGGGAACAACATGCAAACCCTGTAATATTGGGATAATTCTGCATGTTTTCTCCCTTCTGGGTGAAATAACGGTTTCAAATTCACAAGCATTTACCACCGCTTGGTGCAGGTGGTGACAGATATGTTTCTTTTTCTTTTGCACTAGTATGGGTGTGTTATAAATTGTGTTTCTGGTTGGCAGAGGTATGTACCCTGTCCAAATAGGAACCACCATCGTAGTCAGGGTAAGTCAGGTACACAGTAAAGGTCAACCGGTGCTCACCTTCCGGTGGTGTGGCACCCAGCAGTCAGGCTTCACTTAAAATGAAATGTGTAAAGTGTTTGTGCAATATTTAAATTGTTAAAACAGTGAAAACACCACACAAAAAGATAGCACACCTGGTAAAATAAATAGAGCTTAATTTGTTAATCAAAACAAGACCAATCCAATAAGTAGAAGTTGACATACAATTTATAAAGAATAAATGAAAAAGTAGGGCTTAGAAATAAAAAGTGCCAAAAAGGGTCTATTTTGTCAAGCTAGACTCAGTCAAATCTGAAGAAGTCTTAACAGCCACGATGGAGCACGGGTCGGATACAGGGACCAATCTTGGCCTATTGAAATCAATACCTTGGTCGAAGGTTGCATCAACATCGAAGGAGGATGCGAGCAGTCAAGCGAGAAACGATACAAAGGCGAGGCATCATTATTGAGCCTGACGGTGTAGGTGATGCATTGGTTCTCACCTCACAATTGGGGATATGTCGCAGTCGAACACTTTGTGATGAAGTCAGTGCATCGTCCTTGAGTTGCGCAGCCAGCAATGTGTGGTCCTTGGGAAGCAATGCACCGCCTTTGGAGGAGGTGAGTTATTTCCGATCAGTGTAATGGCACAAATGTGTGGATTTTGGCAGTTAAAGCACCTTATACACACTTCCAATGGCCCAGGACTGGATTGGCACCTCTTGGTGGTTCAAGACATTCAGCAAGCAAAGTCTAGGTGCCATTGCAGGTCATATTCAAAGTCTTTTGTGCCCATGAGACTTCAGCATACACAGGAGGCAAGCCAGAAAGCCCTTGGAGTCACTCTGGGCTCAAAAGTGATGGGTCCAGTTCTTCCTCAGCAGGGCAGAAGATAGCAGGCAGCAGGGCAGCACAGCAGAAAAACAGTTCTTCCAGAGCAGCAGTCCAGAGTGGCAGTCCTTGTAGCAGCACAGCAGTCCTTCTTCCTGGCAGAGTTCTTCACAGGTCCAGATGTGTACTGAATTGGTAGGGTCAGAGGTCTACTACTTATACCAAGTTGTGCCTTTGAAAGAGGGGTGACTTCAAAGAAGGGTCTTTAAAGTGCACAGAGGTCCTTTCCTCCTGCCCTAGTTGCACACTCACTACAGGGGGTTAAGCAGTTCTTTGTGTGGGAGCAGGACACTGCCTGTTCAGGTGTAAGTGTCTGTTCCTTCGTCCAGTACTGCCCAGGATGCAGGAGTGGCTCCTCCATATGGGCGGAGGAGCATCACCCCCCCCCCCACCAGCAGCAACCACTGCAAATCCTTTTACATGGAAAAGCAGCGGGACATTGGGGGTGACGAGCTGAGGAGAGTGCACTGTGCACTCCCCTCAGAGTGCATGTGTGTTTGGCCGGTCGTCTCGGGCCAGCCAAAAACACATGCACACAGGGCTCTTTCCAGCCCAGCAACAAGGTTGCTGGGCTGGAGAAAGCCTGCACAGGCTCCCAGTCTGCCTGGGAACGCCCTGGGGGGGCACTACCAGACAATCCTGACACTGCTCTGAGCAGCTTCAGGATTGGCGCAAGGGAGGCTATGAGCCTGTGCCTGCAGCAGCGACGGGAGAGGAGCCTGGCTCGGGAGTAAAGCAGGTACGTTTTTTAAAATTATTATTATTATTTTTTTTTCCACGCCCTCCGCACCTTTCCCCAACCACGCGAGCCGCTACTGCCAGGATGACCCATCAACATGCAGATGGTCACTTAGTCACACCTGCCCTTCCTCTGAGAGAGGCTGCCCAGAGGGAATGAATTTAACCAGCTGTCACCCCACCCCAGATGTATGCTGGAGACAGGCTGCAGGCACACAGGACTAAGAACAGGAAAATGCCAACTTTTCAAAAGTGAAATTTTCAAAATTGTAATAAGAAATCTGAGTTTACCATTAAAGAGAATTTGTCATTGCAATTCCATAGGAACTAAAGATAACATGTCAACTCCTTCTCACTTATGAATTGTAGCTTATTAAATGTAATAGGGAATCCCCATTGTTAACCTATGAGAGGAGTATGCCTCACAGTACTGAAAAATTACTGTGGGAGTTTTTCACTACCAGAATATGTAAAACCTAAGAGTACACATCCTACCTTTCAGTTACATAGCACCCTGCCCTACTGGTTACTAGGGCCTATCTTAGGGGTGACATGTAATAAAAATGGAGTCTAAGGCTTGGCAAGAGGTTGTAAATGCCAATTTGACATGGAAGTGTAAACTGCCCACACCGGCTATGCAATGACAGGCCAGACACATGTTTGAGGGTCAGATGAGTGGGTGGCACAAGTCACACTAGTAGCATTTAATTTACAGGCCCTGGGCACAGACAGTACACTTTACTAGGAAGTTATAAGTACATTAAAAATGCCAACTGTGGCTAGAGCAATCAACCATGTTTATGGGAGAAGCACATGCACCTCAGCACTGGTTTGCAGTGATAAAGTATTCAGAGTCCTAAGACCAACAAAAAGAGTCAGCAAAATATGAGGCAAGCTGGCAAAACGTTTGGTAGAAGACCACCCTAAGTCTGACAGGGTGAAATGTATTTCTTTCTTCTGCTGGTGGGAGCTGCTTCTTCTCCTCCCACTACAAGGATGTGGGACATTGGGACCATGCACAGCAGCTGCCTACAGTCCCACAGCTCCAGTGGTGGTTTGGGGTCCAGTGCCCCAGCCCTGTAATTATGTATGCATTGCTTGACAACCCAATTATTAAAAACCCTGAAACAGCAGGAAACTTGTAGTTGCCATAGGCAATATCCCCCTTGAGTGATACCACTCTCCTCAAGCAGAGGTAAATGAAGCATCTGGGGAAAAACTAAAAGTGGGTTTGTAAATCAAGCCTTTTCCTGCTAAGTTCACAGAGAGTGGATCCTCAGCTTGGGTCACATCAGACTGAATTTGGACCACTAGCTTTAAGGAAAAACCTGAATACTTATCTCTTCAGCAAGTATTACAATGGTAGCAATAGGATCAGGGTCACATGTCCACAAAGAATTGCTATAGTCAGAAAGATTATTGAGTCATTTGTATGTCCATAAATAGCCATTGCCTGTATAGTGACAATTGGTGATACGTGACTGAAACATTCTGCTACTGACAGTGACTGAAGTGATCAGTCATCTGCATTCATGTAGATGGCAACAGGAGCACACACGTTTGCTGTGGCAATAAAAAAATGTTCAAAGGCAATTGTGAAGTTGTCATGTTTTACTTTTATTGAGGGTGGCTTAGTCAACTCACATTTGATTTGTACCAAAAACACCTAAGATGCATTCTGTCACCTGGACCTTTAGAAGATCATTTTGTGGTAATACATGGAAGACAAGGTATATAATGCGAGAACTGGATCAAGCATTTTTTAGGCTGTGGTCCATATAGATTACAATAAACATGTTGAATCTTTCTCATACACAGTTAATACCTTTTGTCGTCAGCTTATCATACACCAAATCTAAACTCCTCTTCATTCATATTGATAACAGAGCTCTACCCTAATTAACAACTGATGGTACTGCCTCAACTACCTTCTGCACACAGAGCTTTTCCTGCCAATCTACTATACAACCTTGCATATGCTTGCTGCTATTCTTGAGTACTACGTCTTACTCATGTTTATTATTTTCACAAAATACTAGTGGTCACTAAAGACTAATTTTACAACTATTTATCACATCATAATTTCACAACCATCCGTCTACCTTCAACCACTACAGCAGTAATTGAATGGACAAATAGTAACTAATCTTGACGGTCTTTTATAACTATATTGCATATTATTTATATACTTTTCAACTATTTAAATCACTTTACATTCGGACTATTGTTGCTTCAAATAAGACTCTCCTCCTACAGGCTTTAAATTTTAATTACATTTCAAACCTCTCATCGCTCTATACTATAAGTAACTCACTCCTACTCTTTCAGCACTGTACATTTTTGTGTTGGTTGCACTTCATGGCTTTATGGTGCTTAGTAAATATCCTAGTGAATATCTTCAATGTTATTTGTCATTCCACTTTTTTGATTGGAATGTTGGATTATTTATATCTCACCTTCTATTGTCACCTGAGGTCCAGGAAGCACTGCACCACTGGTCATTATGTTTCATTATAATTATACTACAACTATTGCCACAATTAGTCACTTAGCTTTTCTTCTTTGGCTAATTATATCAGATTTATGAGATATTTATTGTACCTTATAAAAAAATAAACAAATGGATTTCTGTCTTACTGTATTGGTACCATAAATTGATTCTAAATCTGTTAACATTCATTCACACCCTTAAAAACGTATGTTGACTCTTCTTGATGAAAATGTGATTTGGGTTGATTAAGCCCCTACCAATAAAAGGAAAACATGACAACTTTCCATATGACCTTAAACATTTATTTATTCTACAGTAAGACTTTGTGTGCTTCTGTTGCATGTACACATCTCCTTATCTTTTCAGATTACATCTCTCAAACTAACTGCCTCATTTCCTATCTGCTGCTTTTGCAGCTAAACCATTTGTTATGATTAGTTCTTATCAAAGTGTTCCATTGGCCACAGTGCTAAATTTACAGTATAGAGTTTTCACAAATTAACATATGCCTCCTTTTTATGTCTCATCTACAGACATATAGCTCCCCAGTAAGAGCTCATGTCATCACAAATGCACACACAAAACAGATAACACATCACACAACATGCACATAGACACAGATACAGCTAGGGGCTCTTTGGCAGCCCCCTTATCCTACTAGCATCAGTTGTTTATCTGGTTTTAGGCATTAGCTAACAGGGTTGTTGCTAAGCACTGAAGTCAGCCCATGACATTTCACAGATGTTCACACTTTCTGTTTGTTCTCATGAGTGTTGAAATGTTCATGTCATTCCAGTTCTCACTGCACACATCCATATATTGATAAAAGTTATCCATCCTCCAAGAATTGTGGGAGTATTCAGACATAGACTAATGTTACTTTTCCCAACACTTTAGCATAGGGCACCTGTGGCAGCAGCACGTAGCTGAGCACTGAGAGTTAGCCGGATATATCTGCATTCATGGTTGGCAAAATGTCTGCATGTTTTGCCAAAGAATGACATATTTCTGAATAGCAGAGGAATACTTCATCCTACTTCATTGAAAATCACTTCTCACAAGCAAGCCAGGCTTCACTCACTCCTTAGTTCAGTCACCAGGTGGTACATGAATATTAGATGAGTATTTACATTTTGATACATATTTCCAAATTAATTTAATATTATTATCTATGACTACACTGGGACTGAACCACCATTCCATGTGACCCTTGAATGCAACCTTGTGCTGGATCCAGGAGCCTTAATATTTGGCAAACAAAAAGCACAGTCTAGGGTCAGAGGGTGTCAAACTTTAACTATGAGAGCATCTACTGGCTTCCTGTGGAGTTTTCTATAAGAGGTAGAATGCACACCAATTAAACCTTTCCGGTGGAATCTGCCTTTAAATGGGTCCCTCATGCTTTGAAAATCTATGGAGGACCTTCATGATCTGCGTTTTACCCAGTAGTTGCTTAAACTCTCATTTGTGGGGAAATAGCACTTCCTCCATCAGGGTTTTAAGAAAGGGGGTATGTTGTAAATCCTGGGTCGAGCACACAACAGGTAAGTCTGGTGTACTTCTTTTTGTTTGGAGCAACAAAGGAGAGTGAACGCTCCTAAGCTGGCCATGGTGTAACTGAGAGCCTGAGAGCATTCCCTCATTTAATCAAAGCTCATGGAATCTGATATATGTCAGATTCCATTAATAAAGTCTGCAGGAGGTGCAGAAACACTATAACATATCCCCTTCTGTTCCACATGTTAGAAACAAAAAAAGGTAACTGTGCAATGTTTAGATACAAAAAATATTAACAGAATAAAATATTAAATTACACATGTTGCAAAAGTTTACAATAAAACAATTCACCCTCAATTTCTTATTGACCATAATAAAGCAACAATAATGGTTCTTTGAAAAAGTGAAAGTAGATACTCTGGAGCTATTGAACAAAATCTTTAAAATATTTTGTTGGTCTACGAACTCTTTTACTCCTGTCCAACATGGAGCTCCGAGAATCATTTGACATTCTAGTCTAACCCATAGTTTGGAAATCCTTAGCATTCCTTTCCCCCTCTAGGTAAGCATCCTGCATATACATATAGCCAATGTATCCTTCAACATTTTTCATGGGACACACTCCACCCCTCTAATATACTGCTATCCTGCGACAATTCCATCATTCACCATTCTCTAAAATAATGTAAAACTGGTGCACCTGCTTACTTCTGTATGGATCTCTAAAGTTGGATAGAACTTTCTCCATGCCTTGAACTTTACTCAGTCACAAATTTTAATCACACCATCAGAAGTCTGATCTTCTTTCCCTCCATTCACACTGCACCTCCTTCCACTTGACACCCACTCCTTCATCCAAGAAGGTACCAATTTAATTCCCGAAACTCTCTCTCTCACTAATTCAAACAGGGATTTCTTGATGTCTTCTTGCAGAGTTGTGTGATAGGGCCACAATGTCTTCGCCATGGATCTTTCAACATCCAGTCCACTCACATTTGCCATTTGCATAACCCCTTTGACCAGTCTATTGACCATCTCAACTATGCCATTCCGCGATGCAATGCTGGTGTGCAATGCCACATCTAACAAAATGTTTTTATTCAAATGAAATCAACTGGGTACCTTTATCTTTTATCAGTACCAATGGGCCACCTTCTTCTAAAAATATTTTCCTTAGACTCAAGATGTGAGCCCCCGTCACAATCTCTTTCAAAAACTTTACACATAACCACTTTGAGAAAACATCACTGACCACAACTGCAAAATATTTTCAGTTCGCAATTCTGCAGCTGAACCAATAAAATCCAAACAAACAATGTGCCATGTCTTATTAGGATTCACAATCAGTCCCATGATTGATTTTGCTTAAACCTTCAATCTCTTCTCTCCTTCCTTACAAATGGGACACCTTTCAGTCCATGACACCATTGGAGAGCCATACCTGGCCACCTAAACTGAGCTTTGAGATGTTGCTGGGTCAATCTGTGCCCTAAAGGACCCTCATTGGCCAATGTCATGAGTTTGTTCTTCAGACCTAAAGGTGGTATAAATATGTCACCCCTCATCAATACCTTGTCAACCACATAATAACAACTCATTCACCACTTTGAGATAAGGTTGCACTGACACTGACAGCTCTTTTCAGCTCCCCAAGCACACCATTTGCAAAATGTCTCTAAAAACATCATCCTCATCCATCTCTCGATACTATTCGTTAACAGTAAACACACCTTCCCCTCCCATTACTGCATCTTCAACCAAAGCTACATCACCATAACCTTCACAATTGAAACCAGGGGACAGTCCACAAGTTTCCAGTCCACTGACATTCCGGACAAATAATCAGCTTGAGTGTTTTGCAGACTCTGAACATGGTCCACTGTATATTGATATTCCTGAAGTCTTTCCACCAATCTTGCCAGTCTTGTTGAGCCCTTCCCTGCTGCTCCTTGAAGTACAATTTTGACAAAAGGTTTGAGGTCTGATCTCAATATAAATTGAGTGCTCCACACAAAGGTGTAATACTCCACACCCCAAGCTGCTGCTGGCACCTCTCTCTCTATAACACAGTAATTTATTTTTGAAGAACTGAGAGTCCTAGAAACAAATGCCACCGTCTTTTCACCAATTCCATTATTTTTGAGAGAGAATTGCACCTAAACCAGTGGCATTGGCATCAACCATCACTATGGATTTAAGCTTTATGTCAAAGGTATAAAATACCTGCTCCACAAATTTCAGTTTTTATTAAAATAAAACAATCTTCTTGTTCTTTGTCCCATGTAAAATTTGCTCCATTTCTGAGTAATGATCTTAAACACTTTGGGGGTCATTCTAACCCTGGCGGTCGGTGATAAAGCAGCGGCCAATCCGCCAACAGGCAGGCGGTCCAAAAAGTGCAATTCTGACCCTGGCGGGAACCGCCAACACAGCCCGCCACTTTAACACTCCGACCGCCACGGCGGGACCGACAAACAGCGCGGCGGTCACCGCCAACAGGCAGGCGGCAGACAATGTACCGCCCACCCTATCACAACTCACCAATCCGCCACCTTTTCCGGGGCGGGAGCCCCGCCGATAAAAACATGGCGGAAACAGAGTACGAACGGGAAAACGCTCATCTCCACACACTCCACGAGGAATCTGGACAGCATGGAACCCAAATTAAACATCCTACCAGCTCTTGTCTACCTGCTCATCTACCACGAGTACGAATGCCGGCGCAGACGACAACGGTGAGTACTGCACCTACGACACAGGGGAGGGGGGAGGAGGAAAGGTTACGTGCACACACATACGCGATACACCCACCCCCCCAACCCACCCCCCAATACCTACACACCAATGCAGAGCAACAAGTCAGAGTGACACCCCCCAGCCCCCCTGGAAGAATGCAAAGACATAATTAAAATGAAGTTTCAAATTTATGTATAAAATAGGTTCATTGAAGTCATGGTAAATATGCCATATGAAATATACAAAAGAAATAATGAACATAGTGCAAAGTATAAACATAGTCAATAAGTCCTGCACAGTCCGTTAAATATCCATAGTCTGTGGGCCAATGTGTACAAACACATGGGCAAAGCCCACACAGGAGACCGGATACCATTGGAGAGAACAATGCAGGGGCATCAGATGATAAAACAACAGGCACCTCAGGGGGAAGGGAAAGGGGGGCACCTCAGCCACATGAGTCCATGACGCCAGATCCACGAGGGGCCTCCATGCCCACTGTACCATCCTGGGGAGTGCAAAGCCACAGTCCATCAGATGGATAACCGACTCCACTGGTATTGGAGGAGGCATGGTGCCCAGAGTGCTTCGTGAACACCTGCTCGACACAGAACGGGCACTGTCAATGGACCAGCAGTGCTTGAGACGGCGGTGCCCAGCCGAGCGGTGCTTGAGACGGCGGTGCCCAGCGGAGCGGTGCTTGAGAGGCAGGCCCCAGCGGACCGGTGCTTGAGATGAAGGGCCCAGCGGAGCGGTGCTTGAGATGAAGGCCCCAGCGGAGCGGTGCTTGAGATGAAGGGCCCAGCGGAGCGGTGCTTGAGATGAAGGGCCCAGCGGATCGGGGCTTGAGAGGAAGGCCCCAGCGGAGCGGTGCTTGACAGGAAGGGCCCAGCGGAGCGGTGCTTGAGATGAAGGCCCCAGCGGAGCGGTGCTTGAGATGAAGGCCCCAGCGGAGCGGTGCTTGAGAGGAAGGGCCCAGCGGAGCGGTGCTTGAGAGGAAGGCCCCAGCGGAGCGGTGCTTGAGAGGAAGGGCCCAGCGGAGCGGTGCTTCACAGGAAGGGCCCAGCGGAGCGGTGCTTGAGATGAAGGGCCCAGCGGAGCCGTGCTTGACAGGAAGGGCCCAGCGGAGCGGTGCTCTTCACGGCGGGGCCCTATTCAGCGGTGCCTGCCTTGGCGGGGCCCTGTTCAGCGGTGCTCTTGACGGCGGGGCCCTGTTCAGCGGTGGATGTCTTGGGGGGCCCTGTTCAGCGGTGCCTGTCTTGGCGGGGCCCTGTTCAGCGGTGCCTGTCTTGGCGGGGTCCTGTTCAGCGGTGCTCTTCACGGCGGGGCCCTGTTCAGCGGTGCTCTTCACGGCGGGGCCCTGTTCAGCGGTGCCTGTCTTGGCGGGGCCCTGTTCAGCGGTGCTCTTCACGGCGGGGCCCTGTTCAGCGGTGCCTGTCTTGGCGGGGCCCTGTTCAGCGGTGCTTGTCCTGTCTTTCAAGGGAGCCAGACCTGGCCAAGACTCCCCGCTTAGTCGCCCTCCGACCTTGCGGTAAGCGGGGCCCTCCTATGATGGAGTCTTGGGCCCGTGGGTGTCGTCCGTCACACCCGGTATGGGGCTGGTGGGGCCCTCCTAGTGCGCTCGCCTGCTGCATGTCTTTTCCGCCCTGCTGCCCTTGCCCTCCTTCGCTGCAGCTCTCTGGCCCTTGCCTCCCTTAGATGATGTGGCAGGTGACTGGGCAAGGCCACTCTCCCTGGTGGCAGCCGTCTCAGGCTTTTCGCGCCGGCCCTTAATCTTTCTTGTCCTCTTCCCAGGGGGTGGGCTGGCTGTCCCCTTGCTGCTGGCCGATGTTCCTTCCCTAGGAGCTGGTGGACTCCAATAGCCCTGCACTATGGTGATACTAGATGCAGGGCTGGTGGTGGCTGAGGTGCTCTTTGGACTCTTACCAGATGGAGGGGGTGGGTCAGGTGATGTAAAGAGGTTAATTTTGGAGAGGAAAAGTTTTTTAGGAGCAATGGGAAGGGTAGGTGCAGTGGGTATGGGAGTGGAGGAAGAGGATGTGGTTGTACGAGAGTCAAGTGTGCTGTCTTTGGGTGCAGGTGCTTGGGCTGGAGGCTGTCGTGAGGTGGATGGCTGTTGGGTGGGTGGCTGCCTGCGTTTGTGTGGTTTGGAAGAGGGGGTGACAGACACAGTGGGAGAGGACACAGGGGACGTGTAAATGGCAGTGGGGGTGGTGACTGCACGTGTGCTGACTGTAATGGAGGGTGTGCTGGTGATGGAAGTACTGGCTGATGGTGGTGTGCATGCAGGTGTGAGTGGAGACGTCACAGGGAGGGAGGAGGGAGACGAGGAGGAGGGGGACACAGAGGTGGTAGTGACTGTTGGCATGTCTGCATCTGGATGTTGTTTGTGTGAATGCTTGTGGGATCTGTGGTGCTTATGTCTGGATGAACTGCCCTTGGGTGTTGAGGTGTGTGCAGGCTGGTCTGATGGTGTGGATCGGATAGGCTGAGGAACAGGAGACTGGGACTGGGTGGAGGGAGTTAGAAGAGGGAGGCTGGAGACAGGGACAATGGCTGCCGTCAGTGCTGAGGCCAGAGCGTTGAACGATCGCTGATGGGCAGCCTGACCCGAATGAATGCCCTCCAGGTATGCATTGCTCCGATGCACCTCCCTTTCTACACCCTGGATGGCATTCAAAAGGGTAGACTGCCCAACAATGATGGTCTGGAGGAGGTCAATGACCTCCTCACTGAGGGCAGCAGGGGTAACTGGGGCAGGGCCTGAGGTGCCTGGGGCGAAGGAGATGCCCACCTTCCTGGGTGAGCGGGCACGGATTGAAGGCTGAGGGGCTGCTGGGAGGGCGGGCTGGTGCGCTGGGTGGCGGCTGTACCTGTTGTGGCTGTGGGCATGGATGTTGCCGCCACCGCAAGGGAGCTCCCTTCCGAGGACGTGTCGGTGTCGCTGACGTCTCCACGGGTCCCCGTTGTGGAGCTCCCCTCGCCCTCCGTCTCACTGGTGAACTCGGAGTCGGTTGCATGGCCCTCCGGGGCCATGTGAGATGCAGCTCCCTCGTGCGCCGATGCCACTTCTCCTCCGCCTGATGATGCTAATGCACACATGCACAGGAAGAAAAAGAAAATGGGTGGGGGGGAGAAATGAAGACAGGTTGAGTGCATGCATTGGCAACACCGTTGGCGGAGAGGACAGACACAGAAGCCCCCTGCACTACGCTGCGCAATCGGGGTACACTACTCAGTTCTTGTGACTAGGCCTACAGGTCTATGGACGACAAATGCACACATGGGTGATGCAGGACCATGGATAGCTGTACTTGGCACCCTACAGAGGTGGGGGGCGGGGGCACAGGGCCATGCCTAACGGAGGGGACTAGCCTACAGAAAGCACCCTGGCCTTGAGTTACCCACAGCCCTCCTCCCCAACCCAGACACCTCCACTGCGCGCAAAGATAGCAGAATGTGCTGATACTCACCCCCTTGTGTCTGTTGTGATGTCCTCACGCGCCCATCCAAATCGGGGTAGGCCACCGCCAGGATCCGGGACATCAGGGGGGTCAATTGGCGGCTGGCACCCTTCCTACGTTGGGAGGCCATCCCCAGCAGAGACTCGGCGGTCTTTCTGGTCCCGCGGCGGATGTCCTCATTCCTCTTTCGGCAGTGGGTGCCCCGTCTGTTGTGGACCCCCAGGGCACGGACGTCCTTGGCGATGGCACGCCAAATGTCGATCTTCTGATGGGCGCTGACCTATTTGACATGTACAGGGTGGGAAATATCATCACTTTTCTGCATGGTAGATGTGAGTGGCCCCCCTCCCCAACCTTGCCATGTGGCACATGTTCCCATCTGTCGTGCGTTGCACTCCTCATTCGCTCCCCTCCCCACCATCTTACATACACCCCACTCAACACAGGCATAGCCCATTCAGCGTGCACCCTGTGTACTAACCTGTTGGTCTGGAGGACCGTAGAGTAGCGCATACTGGGGGAGGACCCCATCAACAAGTTTCTCCAATTCTTCGGAAGTGAAGGCAGGGGCCCTTTCCCCAGTCGCAGCAGCCATTGTATCTCCCAGACCGAGGTCACAGCAGCACTTGCAGTATAGGTCCTCTCCTGTGGATGATCAGGTCTCGAGTGATTAATCAGATTGAAAATGGCGGTCACGCCCGCGGCGGTGCGTACCGCGACCGCCGGCGCACATCGTCATTGGCTCATGAAACCCATAGGGTGCAATGTTAACCAATGTGACTTCGCACCGCGGTCTTCGACCGCCTACCGCCACGGTGTGCCACGCCAGCGCATTGACCTCACATCCCACTGTCACACTTCACAGGTCAGGCAGCTGCCATTTCCAGGGCCCACATGGCATAATTTCAACTGCGTCACACAGGCTTAGGCCGTGCATTGCCACTCATACAAGCCTTTCAATGCATTGCGATTCTTTTACTGTGCAAGCTGTGTGAACGAACCTGTGGTTTGCTTGACTTTCTGCTCCATGTTGTCCTTCCTAGGCACCGTCCGCTGGGACTTGCGAGGAGAAGGATAAATCCTCCTGTGTACCGACCGCTGGTGGACCTGTCGACAATGGAAGAACGACATGTTATACTTAGATACAGACTTGACAGAGCCACTATATATGAACTGTGTGCCCAGCTGGAGCCAGACCTGATGTCCCCCATCCGCCAACCCACAGGGATTCCCCCTCTGGTGCAGGTTCTGTCAGTACTCCATTTTTTGGCAAGTGGGTCTTTTCAGACAACAGTGGCCATGTCATCAGGGATGTCTCAGCCTGTGTTTTCTAAGGTTTTGTCCAGAGTGTTGTCTGCCCTGATGAAATACATGCGGAGCTACATTGTTTTCCCTGAGGAGGAGGATTTGGCTACGGTGAAGGGTGATTTCTATGCCTTTGGTCATATCCCCAACATCATTGGTGCCATTGATGGGACCCATGTGGCTTTGGTTCCCCCCAGTGGAAGTGAGCAGGTGTACAGAAACAGAAAAAGTTATCATTCGATGAATGTCCAGGTGGTCTGTTTGGCAGACCAGTACATCTCCCATGTAAATGCCAAGTTCCCTGGGTCAGTGCATGACGCGTATGTTATGAGAAATAGCAGCATCCCTTATATGATGGAACAGCTACAGAGACACCGTGTGTGGTTATTGGGTGACTCTGGTTACCCCGACCTCTCCTGGCTATTGACCCCAGTGAGGAATCCCCAGACCAGGGCAGAGGAACGGTACAATGAGGCCCATGGGCGAACTAGGAGGATCATAGAAAGGACCTTCGGCCTCCTGAAAGCCAGGTTTAGGTGCCTACATATGACTGGTGGATCCCTAATGTACTCACCAAAGAAGGTGTGCCATATCATCGTGGCCTGCTGTATGCTTCACAATCTTGCTTTGCGATGCCAGGTGCCTTTTGTGCAGGAGGATGGTCCAGATGGTGGTGTTGTTGCAGCTGTGGAGCCTGTGGAGAGTGAAGAGGAGGAAGACGACGGGGACGACACGGACAACAGGGATACAGTCATACAACAATACTTTCAGTAGCACACAGGTAAGAAACAGCCACCCCAATTTACATTTACTTAAGGCCTCCTGCGTCTTTACTGTCTGTGTTTCCCCCCAGTTCCTTTTAAGTTAATTGTGACTTTCCCTTCCCTTTTCAGAGCTGTATGACCGACTGCGTGACTACTGCTTTGTTTGCCCATGGACTAAAGCTTATTGACATTGGTATGTTGTCATCACAATGTTACTGAACATAATTGCACCGTTATGTGTAATACATTTGTGAAAAATACAATCCTGTTATTTTAAGTGCAATGAGTGATTTATTTCAAGTGCTACATATAGGTAAATGATTGGGAATCGGGGATGGGTGGGGGTGGAGTAATGTCCATGGCAGAGTCCAATTCTCAGTCGCACAGGTGCATTGTCCATATGCCTGTGGAAGGATGGAGCAGGGGCAATTCAAGGTTGGACAGGGTTACAATGTGGGACAGTGGGATGACATCAGGGGGTATCATATGCTGGCGGGGGTCTTGCAATCCTACTCTGTCTTCTTGTGAGATCTCAGGTTCCGCTTGCGGGGTGGTTCTTCTTCAGCAGGAGGTGGGGTTCTGGTGGACTGTCGTCATGTGGGGGCCTCCTGTCCACTAGCGCCGGTGGATGTTGTAGCCTGTTCCTGGTCCTGGCTAGTGACAGGGGCCCTTTGTGGTGCCACATGGTCCCGCAATGTGGTGACTATCTGGTTAAGGGCCAGGACGATGGTCCCCATTGCGGAACCGATGTTCCTCAGTTCCTCTCTGAACCCCATGTACCGTTCCTCCTGCTGTGCCTGGATCTCCTGGAACCTGGCCAGTACCGTCGCCATCATCTCCTGGGAGTGGTGGTATGCTCCCATGATGGAGGAGAGGGCCTCTTGGAGAGTGGGTTCCCTGGGCCTGTCCCCCCCCTGTCGCACAGCAGCCCTCCCAGTTTCCCTGTGTTCCTGGGCCTCTGTCCCCTGGACGGTGTGCCCACTACCACTGCCCCCAGGTCCCTGTGGTTGTTGGGGTGGTGGGTCAACCTGGGTGCCCTGTAGTGGTGGACACACCGCTGATTGACGTGTCCTGGAGACAGAGGCATGGGCCCGCTGGGTGGGAGCTGTGCTGGTGTTCCCAGAGGGGGTTGGGTCTGGTGTAGCCTGTGGCTGTCTGTGGGGAACCGACTGTCCAGAGGTCCCCGATGGGCCGGGCTGGTCGTCTGGCTCCAGGGAGACAGAGCTGCTGTCATCGCTGGGGGCCTCATCTGGGGGTGAGATGGACATCTCTGGACCCTCCGTGGCGGTGTGGTGGCGTTCGGGTCCTGCAGGGGTATTAAGGTATGGTTATAGCTTCTGTGTGTGGCATTTCGTGTGATGGGTGGGTGTCCGTGTACCCAAGTGCAGGCATTCCCTTGTGGGGGCTTTTGTGAGGGTGGCTTGTGGGGGTGATGTGTGTGTGCAGTGGGCATGCTTTGGTGATGGGTGTCCATGCTTTGTGGTCGCATGCAGGGCTTGGTGTTTGGATGGGTGGGTTGCGATGGTGAGCCTTTTGCAAGGAGTTGGTGTGATGGGGGTGGGGGTGTGGGTATGTGCTGGCATGCAGGTGGGGTGGGGGTGGGAAGTAGTAGTTAAGATTTGACTTACCAGAGTCCATTCCTCCAGATACTCCTGCGAGGCCCTCAGGATGCAGGATGTGCAAGACTTCCTCCTCCCATGCTGTAAATTCTGGGGGAGTAGGTGGGGGTCCGCCGCCAGTCTTCTGCACCGCAATGTTGTGCCTTGATACCATGGAACGCACCTTCCCCCGTAGGTCGTTCCATCGCTTCCTGATGTCATCCCGATTGCGTGGATGCTGTCCCACCGCGTTGACCCTGTCCACTATCCTTTGCCAGAGCTCCATCTTCCTAGCTATTGTGGTGTGCTGCACCTGTGCCCGAATAGCTGGGGCTCTACACTGACTATTTCCTCCACCATGACCCTGAGTTCTGCGTCAGAGAACCTGGGGTGTCTTTGGGGTGCCATGGGGTGGTGTGGATGTGGTGAGGGGTGGTGTATGTGTTGTGGAGTGTAATGTGTGTGGTGGTGTATGGTGTTTTGTGCGTGGTAATTGTGTGGGTGATGTTGTGATTTGCCTCGGTGTGATGGTCTACTCTAAGCAGTGCTGTCTCTCTCTGTCCTTGATTCGCTATTGTTGTCGTAGGGGTTTGTGGGTGATGTGGGTGTGTGTTTTATTCTGTATTGGGTGTGTGGGAGTGGTGTGTATATGTATCTCAGGTGTGTGTGTTTCAAATTGACCAATGTGGGGATGTTTTGTAAAGGTGTGTGTATTTCAACCGCGGCGGTGTGTACCGCCAATAGAATACCGCGGTTGAAAGACCGCCACGTGGATTCGTGGGTCGTAATGGCATGGGCGTATTTCTGTTGGCGTGACGGTGGAGGTTTGGTCATCGCCATTTTTTCGCTGACCTTTGGTGTGGCGGACTTTTGTGGATGTCGGGTTTTTGGAGGTTTTCAAGTTGCGGGTCAGAATGACAGTGGCGGTTTACCGCGGCCGCGGCGGTGTTATGGCGGGTTTCTGACCGGCGGTAAGCGCCTTTTACCGCCGAGGTCAGAATTACCCCCTTTGTCTGCAAACTGGGCATAGTATTCAATTAAAGCTATAAACAATCTAATTTGTTCTTTATCTATGGGGGGAGATGCAAATTCAGTCACCTTTAGTATGTTTATTTTCAGTTTGATCAACTTCTGCAAGTATGTGCAAAGCTTGTTTCAATATAACATTAGGCTCTTTGACAGTTTTACCAAAAATCACAATGTCATCTTGAAAGTACACTATCTTATCCAAACCTTTGACAATCTCAGTGACCATGCATTGACATAAACTGGCATGCAAGAAAACTGAATGGATACCTTTGGTGGTGTTAAAGGCTGTTAACAGTTTGAATTCCTGGTGGGGTTTTATCTGGTGGTACGCACTCTTCAAGTCTAGCTTGGAAAAGTACCTACATTCTTTAACAGCAGAATAAGTTCTCTATTATTGGGTAAGTGAAAAGTGTCAACTATCACACTTTGATTAAGAGATCTGAAATGTACACAAAATCTCAACCTCCAATCAGATTTTTTAGTAGTCAAAAGAGGTGACACTCAATTTGACTCCACAGGTTCTATGACCCCTTCCCGTAACATTTGCTGGATCAATTTCCTAACTTCATTTCGAATTACAATAGGTACTCTCCTAAGTCTATATTCCACTGGTAAAGCACCTTTTTTTCAACTCAATTTTGTGAACGGAACCCTTGAGGTAACCAAGTTTGCCCTCTAAAACATGTTGCACACTATTCCAAATCTGATACAGATTCTTCCTCAACCACCATAACCTGGGTCATAGCTCTAGCATTAATTATTACATGAAGGTCGTACTGGTGCAACCACCCTAAAATTGGGGGTCTCTGCTCACCCAGATATTCTTTGCCCTGAATGACTCTTTTTGCAAAAGCTATGTGTGAATGACCAAATATATCTATTGATTCACCTTAGTATGCCCCTGGGGAAATATCTTTAATTACCCCCCATTACACTCATGCTCAAACAGAAATTTTGGAATAATAGTATACATTGACTCTATATCCACCATAAGCTGGATAAGTCATTAATTTATTTTGAAAGTAGCTTTAGGCTGGGTTTTCTTCTTGTCTTCCTCTACCACGCTACCCTCACAATCAACACTCAGGGCCTCATTAAGAGTTTGGGGGCCGGCCTCCTCTTTAGGACGGAAGACCGTCAGTCCGGTGTTCCACCCGCTGGCCCTATTAAGAGTTTTCTGCTGGGCCACTGGGCGGAAACAGTATTTTCCGCTGCACCAGTGGGCAGATTACGCTCGATTACGAGCTGGCGGCAATGTTGTGGTGCTTTGGGTATGACAGCCCCTGTCACACTTTCCATTGCTTGCTTTACAGGGAGTGAAAAGTGCAACAGGGATGTCCATGGGGGCCCCTGCACTGCCGATGCCAAGTGCATGGGCAGTGCAGGGGCCCCCATGTGCCCTCAGCATCTCGCTCTGCCAGCCTAGCTGAAACGGCTAGCGGACACGGGTGTCGTAATCCCCAGGGCAGCGCTGCAGGCGTATTAAGACTGCCGCCACTGCCAGGCTTTTGACAGGCGGCAACCTGGCAGTCCCGCAGTAGGAGCATGGTGCTTTCCCCATGGTCAAAATGTGGAGGCGGACCGCTGCATTGACAGCGTCCGGCCGCAACAGCGGCCCTGGCAGTCTCATGACCACCAGGGTCATAATTAGGGCCTCAGTATTCTTTCATGAAACTCAGCCTCCATATTGGTGACGTCTCAAACAGCAGCTACTTTACTACACCCCTTGAATTTGCACACCCCTGCAAAATGGCCAATGTGGGCACACTTCCTGCACTCTTTGTTATTGCCATAACAAAATATCAGGTAAACCATTTGACTCAAACTCTCACACCAGTTACAAGTTTTAAGTGTTTGTTTAGACTGTACACAGTTTTTCTAGATTTAACAGAATATTTCAATGCATCCACAGTCTCTGACTTTGACCTCCCCCACTTCAGGTGCTTCATGATCATGATTTTTCTTTTTCAACACACACATACACAAATCAGACTGTAAAACAACTTTGGGTAAATCAATCACATCCTTCAAGTTGGGGCTCTTAGCCGCTCACCGGGATCTTTTTACTTTTGCACTGGACTGTTAGTTGGTCATGGAACAGTTCATCAGTCATATCTCCAAATTGACATTTGGTTGATAATTCTCTCAGCTTAGCAACAAACTCATCATTTGACTCTTCTGCTCTTTAATGCTGGGCATAAAACTTACATCTTGTCATGACCAAATGCTCCTCTATTGCCTATCTGATTTCCAATCTGTGTCTAGACTTCTTATATACTTCTTAACATCATGTATTGGTTGAGCATTCGGTTCAAGTGCTTGAGGCAAATATCTATATCCATGCTGACCTTCTTTACCAACAGTGCTTAAAAATAAAGCTATCTTCTGTACAGGGTGGAACTCCTGGCAGTCAAAGGCCTCTAGATAATTTTCAAACATTAAAATCCAATTCTCCAATGGGATTAAAGGGTCACCCACCCGAGCTAAAAAAACAAGGTGATGAAATCACTGATACGCAAGACGACGCCATGGTTTTTACAATAGGAGCTATTTCACACTGTGTATTAAAGAGGTGTTTTTCACACTTTATAATAACTGGTACCAAGAAAGAAAACAAATGAAACAAAAAGAAAAAAAAATTGTAAAAAACTCTCAATCTCAGTCTATAGTGAAGGTGTGCATATCACCATTGTGTACGCCAAGTTGATTGTGACGCAGATGGTGTTAATGCAGCTACCAATGAAGTATGTTAAAAGCCAATGTCAGATTATGCACTGACTCAAGGTGTGCACATTTTCAAAGGTGTGCACATCACCGTTATTTTGTGTTAACACTGTATCTCCGTTGTACAATGCACTTCTTTCAATATTTGGTGAGCATATCACCGCTGTACACTAGACTCTAAATAATATTTGGTGAGTATATCACCATTGCCAAAAATGGGTGCTATGTGCCAGGAAACCAATATTACTGTCTACATATAATTGCTGCTATTCGTGGAAATGAGTTTGCAACTTTCCTGGTGTGGGCATCACCATTCCACAAAGTGAGTTGACAAATTCAACAGTATTCTGAACATTGTCACAATTACTGGGCCTAAAACGTGGGGTGCCAAAACCAAGTGGCCATTGTTCGTGCTGATGTGCTTGCATCACACATCTCCCAGATTGCACTGCACAGGCCCAGTGGGCTTAACAGGAGGCCAATTCTTAGTATGCCGCTTCAGCTGTGCTCTCACCATTCAACTTCCCAATACTTGCAGTAACCTCCAACAGCGGATAGTTATTCTCGCTGCATGCTGTTCTTTGCCATTCTGTGGCTCTGGGAGCTTCCATGACTACTACAGTTTCCACAGCTCTGCAGGTCCTGTTCACTCTCTTCACACAGTTGCTCCAGTAGTGATGTAGATCTCCTCCCCATCTCCCTGGCCAGATTGTAACCAAATATTGTTGTAAATCTTGGGTCGGCCACACAACAGGTAAGTTTGGTATTCTTCATTTATTGCGGAGCAACAAAGGAGATCGAATGCTCCCAAGTTGACCAGGCTGTAATTGATCACCCAAGAACATACTGTCTTTTAAACAAAGCACATGGAATCTGACAGATGTCAGAATCCATTACTAAAGTCTGCAGGAGGTGCAGGGACATTATAACAGGGTACCTTTGGGTTGGCACATTGGATATGTGCTGGCCATCTGAAACAACTTTGCACATCTTTTCCTTTGCCTTCAATAGGTAGTGCATATCTCCCAAGGTTGCTGACTGTAATAGTGAAACAGATCATCATAATTAACAACATCTCCTTAAACTGGCTAGAAACATCAACATTTATCTGCCAATTAATATTTAAAATCATAATGTGTCACTCTTAAATACATGATCTCAGAGCTGTTTTTGCAATAATTATTTGTTTTCTCAGGGGTATATTTGTGGAGTGAAAGGGTTTGTTTAAATTGGTGCATTATATACCAAAGCATTACCTGATATGATAAATATGTTTCAGTGTTATTACTTTCCAAGTCTTGACCAAAGAACTGCATCCATATTGGGGAAAATATAAAATATTCTTAACTTGTACAAATAAATATAATTGTGTGGCCCATTCAAGTAATTTGAACAAAACATAAGGAAGGGAGACTGGAAAAAGTGCCAATTGTAATGTACATGAAAGAACATTTTGAAAAACATCACATTGACAACTCTTTTGTTTGTACTGTGAAATAATGGGGTTATTATTTGTTTACTTTTTTTCAGGAAATATACATTTCCATTTAGCTTGGCTGATGCTGCAATGAATTGATTCCTTCTTTAATATTTGTATTGCTTTGATAAATAAATAATATCCATTAACCATCAGCTCACAAATGCTCAGTATTTTTGTATATAGCTCACATATCATGTATGACTACTAAACGTAGTTAACAAGCAGCACAAAATGGAAAAAAATACTCCTGAGCATTCTTTTTTTAAGGTAAATCAGCTTTATTAAAATCAAAATACATATGGGTTACATGCTAACAATACAAGATATCTGTCACAATGATAATGATATCATTTTAAAAGGAATTGTAAAAGCTGTTTAATATTTTAAAAGTATAAAATGGGGAAGAAACAATGAAATGGAACAAGACCATTTAGAATGCGAAAGATACATTGGATCTTCAACAGCTAAATAAAAGAAAAAAGTAATATTCAAAAAAGCATAAATGTAAGCTAATTTAAAATTCACTCAAGAACAGAGAAAATAAAGAATTCATGGTGGCTTAAAATTCTCAGATAATGTACAATTAGTAGAATTACAAGCAACAGCATTAAGATAATCAGTCAAAGGTAACCAGTACAAATCTCTATTTATGGAAGGGCAGCATAAAGAGGTAAAAGCAATATCTAGTCTATGGTAGTGACAAACATTATTCCACCAAGCCTTATAGGAAATGTTGGATGAATTTTTCCAATTGAGAGTAATTTGTTGAAAGGCTAAAGCTAACATGAGATCCAACAATTTTAAATTATCATCATCTGAAACAATGTCAGCAGAGAGACTACCTAAAAAAAGCACCAACAGAGATAATTGGGTTCTCAAATGAAAAATGCAGGTAAGCTGACACCAAACATTTCTCCAAAAAGAGACAGTAGGAGGACATTCAAAAAGGATATGCATAAGATCTCCCTTTGGGCTATCGCAGGACCAGCAATTTGAAGTGAAGGATACAGAAAATGTTGCTATAGTAGAAGAGGTAAAATAAAGTCTGTGATAAAGAAAGAAAAGTGACTGTGTGGTAGAAGCTGATCTAGATATTTTATAAGATCGATGCCAGACCTTATTCCAAAAGGAAACAGTCCAGGTACATCCCAAATCCAATTCCCATTGAGATTACATTTTAGATTTAGGACGCGTCAAAACAGGAGACTGAAAAAGTTTATAGATATTTGATGCCTTAGGATGTGAGATAAGAAAGGAGGACAAAGAAAAGGGTAATTCCGAAGAAGAAGAAGGGGAAGGCAAGGAAAAAAGTACACCAAGCCAACGACTTCCCTATAAGTTGGCAGTTGTTGTACTGTTTTTGTTGGAAGGTTCTTGCATTATTTATCGTCTCAAGTATAAAAAAATCTTTCAATTTCTGCTTCACCTGGTTGCTCCGCTCTTTTAGATTAATTTCTCCCCTTGTCCTGGCTAATGCCTCTTGCGCCTTGTCAAGCTTTGTCTGTAACTCAGCAATTTGAGCTTTCTGGAGCTAAACTATTGAATGGCCTGAAAAAGCATTGGCCCTAATATCTGTGCCTAACCCAACTCAAAAAACTTGAAATCAGAAAAAGCCTATTCAAGATGCTGTATTGAACCAACTGGAAAAACAAGTTGCTCTGGATGATCCGTGAACCATGGGTCAATCAGTTTTAACTGATGCTTTACAGAACCAGGAACAGAGATAGTTTTTTTACTTTAATTGTTTTTTTGCTCAATTAGAGGTATCTCTTTTAAGATCCTGAATGTAATTTAAATCACCCATGTAGGAGGCTGGCCTGGCTTGTAGTGGGTACCAGAGGTACTTACACCCTGTCCAAGGTCCAGTTATCCCTTATTAGTGTAGAAGAGGTGTTTCTAGCAGCTTAGGCTGACAGAAGGTAGCTATGGCAAAGCAGCTTAGGCTGAACTAGGAGACATGTAAAGCTCCTACTATACCACTGGTGTCATATGCACAATATCATAAGAAAACACAATACACAGATATACTAAAAATAAAGGTACTTTATTTTTATGAAAATATGCCAAAAGTATCTCAGTGAGTACCCTCAGTATGAGGATGAGAAATATACACAGGATATATGTACACAAACCAAAATTATGCAGGTTATTGCAAGAAAAGTAATGCAAGCAGTGTAAAGTTACAATAGATTGCAATAGGAGCACATAGGTATGGGGCAACACAAACCATATACTCCAAAAGTGGAATGTGAACCACGAATGGACCCCAAACCTATGTGAGCTTATAGAGGGTCACTGGTACTGTAAGAAAATAGTGAGGGTTAGAAAAATAGCCCACCCCAAGACCCTGAAAGGTAGGTGTAAAGTGCACCTACAACCCCCAGAGAGCACAGAAGTCTTTATAGGGGGATTCTGCAAGGAAAACAAACACCAGCAATGCAACAGCAGTGGATGCCCAGACCTGAGTACCTGTAAGACAAGGGGACCAAGTCCAAGAGTCGCGACAGTGTCGAGAGTGGGCAGGAGCCCAGGAAATGCCAGCTGAGGGTGCAAGGAAGCTGCCACCAGATGGAAGAAGCCTGGTGTTTTGCAAGAACGAAGAGGACTAGGAACTTCCCCTTTGGAGGATGGATGTCCCACGACGTGAAGAAGCGCGCAGAGGTGTTCCCACGCAGAAAGACTGCAAACAAGCCTTGCTAGCTGCAAGGGTCGCAGTTACGGTTTTTGGATGCTGCTGTGGCCCAGGAGGGACCAGGATGTCGCCACTTGGATGAGAAGACAGAGGGGGCGTCCAGCAAGTAAGGGAGCCCTCACAGAAGCAGGCAGCACCCGCTGAAGTACCTGAACAGGCACTTAGAAGAAAAGTGAACCGGAGTCCACCCAAAGTCACAAAAGGAAGTCCCACGACGCCGGAGGACAACTCAGAAGGTTGTGCACTGCAGGTTAGAGTGTTGGGGACCCAGGCTTGGCTGTGCACAAAGGAAATCCTGGAAGAGTGCAGCTACAAATCACGCAGTACCCAGCAATGCAGTCTAGCGTGGGGAGGCAAGGACTTACCTCCAACAAACTTGGACTGAAGAGTCACTGGACTGTGGGAGTCACTTGGACAGAGTTGCTGAGTTCCAGGGATCACACTCGCCGTGCTGAGAGGGGACCCAGAGGACCGGTGATGCAGTCTTTTGTTGCCTGCGGTTGCAGGGGGAAGATTCCGTCGACCCACTGGAGATTTCTTCAGAGCTCCTGGTGCAAGAAGGAGGCAGGTTACCCCCAGAGCATGCACCACCTGGAAACAGTCGAGAAAGCCGGCAGGATGAAGCGATACAAGGTTGCTAGCTGTCATCTTGCTACTTTGTTGTGGTTTTTCAGGCGTCCTGAGCAGTCAGCGGTCGATCCTTTGGCAGAAGGTGAAGAGGGAGATGCAGAGGCACTCTGGTGAGCTCTTGCATTCGTTATCTGAAGAATTCCCCAAAGCAGAGACCCTAAATAGCCAGAAAAGGAGGTTTGGCTACCAAGTTAGGAGGATTGGCTACCAAGAGAGGTAAGAGCCTATCAGAAGGAGCCTCTAACGTCACCTGCTGGCACTGGCCACTCAGAGCAGTTCAGTGTGCCAGCAACATCTCTGAATCCAAGATGGCAGAGGTCAGGGGCACACTGGAGGAGCTCTGGGCACCTCCCCTGGGAGGTGCAGGTCAGAGGAGTGGTCACTCCCCTTTCCTTTGTCCAGTTTTGCACCAGAGCAGGGCTGGGGGATCCCTGAACCGGTGTAGACTGGCTTATGCAGAGATGGGCAGCATCTGTTCCCATCAAAACATTTCCAGAGGCTGGGGGAGGCTACTCCTCCCCAGCCTTCACACCTATTTCCAAAGGGAGAGGGTGTTACACCCTCTCTCAGAGGAAATCCTTTGTTCTGCCTTCCTGGGCAAGGGCTGCCTGGACCCCAGGAGGGCAGAAACCTGTCTGAGGGGTTGGCAGCAGCAGCAGCTGCAGTGGAGACCCCGGAAAGGCAGTTTGGCAGTACCCGGGTTCTGTGCTAGAGACCTGGGGGATCATGAAATTGTATTCCATGATCTTAGACATGTTACATGGCCATGTTTGGAGTTACCATTGTGATGCTGTACATAGGTAGTGACCTATGTACAGGGCACGCGTGTAATGGTGTCCCTGCGCTCACAAAGTCTGGGGAATTTGCCCTGAACGATGTGGGGGCACCTTGGCTAGTGCCAGGGTGCCCACACACTAAGTAACTTTGCACCCAACCTTCACCAGGTGAAGGTTAGACATATAGGTGACTTATAAGTTACTTAATTGCAGTGGTAAATGGCTGTGAAATAACGTGGACGTTATTTCACTCAGGCTGCACTGGCAGGCCTGTGTAAGAATTGTCAGATCTCCCTATGGGTGGCAAAATAAATGCTGCAGCCCATAGGGATCTCCTGGAACCACAATACCCTGGGTACCTCAGTACCATATACTAGGGAATTATATGGGTGTACCAGTATGCCAATTTGAATTGGTGAAATTAGTCACTAGCCTGTTAGTGACACATTTGGAAAGCAGAGAGAGCATAACCACTGAGGTTCTGGTTAGCAGAGCCTCAGTGAGACAGTTAGGCATCACACAGGAAACACATACAGGGCACATACTTATGAGCACTGGGGCCCTGCCTGGCAGGGTCCCAGTGACACATAGACTAAAACAACATATATACAGTGAAATATGGGGGTAACATGCCAGGCAAGATGGTACTGTCCTACAACCCGCCATTTCAAGGGTCACTCTGGCATGATCACTGCAGAAAACAATTTTTGTTAAGGGGGTGGCTTCATCTTGTACCGGGCCATAATAATTAACAAAATTCAGAAAGACTAATTGCATCCAGACTTTCAACCAAATCCATCTTCCCCTCTTAACCCTTATTACGTCTCTCACCTCCCTGTCCACTGACTGAGAAAGGAATATTGCCATGCCCTGAATAGCCAAACCTGCTAAAGCAAAAAAGACATAAGAATATTTCTTGGTGATATATATTTTCGGATTCTTACTTAAGGTGAGTGTCTTGTAAATAGATGGCCTCTGGATTAAAAGAAGATAACCAATTCATTGTAGCTCTATATTTCTGTTTGTTTAAAATGCTGTTTACATTACATGAAATGAAATCGTGCCAATCCTACCCATTCAGCTTAACCAATGTTTGCCATACCATACTCCCTCCCAATAAACACTACACTGGTTAGCCTCACCAGTCACATTGCTCTTTAGGTTTTGCCAACTTGAAAGAAAAAAGCTCTTCTGATCATAAATCTGCTTATATTTTACTATAATCCATCCCATGTGCACCACCCTCATCCCCTCAATCACACCACTCACCCCCAGTGCCTGCCTACCATTAGTGATGGAATTGCCCACACTACCCCTCACCTATCTCTACCTAGTGCAGGAGCCCTGTTATAGCACCAGAGCCCTGTTATAGCACCAAGACACACTTCCCTGGGAGAGAAGAAAAAAACCTCTCCCGCCCCCTGCTAATGCATCTATTGCACCACACATATTTAAATTTGGATGATGAGAGAAAGAAAAGCTAAAAAAAAACATTTCCATCAAGTCTTTGAAAGCATAAGACATTGAAAATCAGATCATCATCCAGCCCGTACCATCTTCGTAGTCCTAATACCTCTATATTAATATCCATCACTCTACTTTTTTCCCTTTTTGTCTCTGGTCATTCGGCCTGCACCTTCTTCAGTAGATCCTAGGCCTCTTCAAGCAATGTACACAGAAAGACTTGGCCCTTAAATAACACCATTAACTTTTGACTGTTGGACTGTGGAAGCCTGGGCCCAATCTGTCCTAAACTGCCCCACCATTCAACTGAAGTCCCTCCTTCTGTGGACCGATGTGACTGACATATCTGAGAAAAGTCTCATCTGGACGCTAAAGCATTCCCCTTTTAATTGCATGACCTGTTGTCTTTGCTAAAGCCTGTTAAAACAGGCTTCCCCTTTCAGGCAGTTTTATTCTTCAGGTCTATCTGTGTACCTGTACAGAAATAAGAAATGTCAAATCATGTAAGCCCATGTATCCATGTATAAGCCAGGATGAAGTCCCAGCAATGGCCAGGAACAAAGCAAAGGTCAAAACCCGGTAATAAAAAGTTTTCAAGTATGATTTAATCTTCTCATGGCAAGCACTCAAACCTGCTTTAAAACGTAATCTCTAAAACAGCAGTGCGGTCAACTAACAATGAATTTCCAAGGTCAGGATGTTCACGAAATTCTCTATCAAAAATACTGAGGAGAGAAGCCTGCGATTTTATGAAGGTAATAATGAAGATTCTTATTTCGGCAACTGAACCATCTTCAGTAGACAGTTTAAATTGTTCTTGCATGGCACTTCCATTTGTGACACATGCCTACCCTGCCCAAAGGTAAATACTGTATTTCTAAGTGAGCAGATGATCTTGCAATATAAGAGTTATTTTGCCAATGCTGTGGCGATCATATCTGAAATACTGTACACCTTTTAATGTAACAACTGAAAGGTTTTACTGATTTGTCGTTTCTCAATATACTAGCCACTAACACAATATGTATTATTTATGTGTTCATATACTTGGCTATTTTATTTCTTGTGTCAACATGTCACCATGTAGTCATTTAGTGTACCATTCATACAGCTGAATAATGTGATGGAAGATACGGTTGTATGTCATTATCCTACATGGGAGGGTAGTACCAAAAGTTAGGAGGATAAGCAGATGTTATGTTGGTATTCAAGAGAGGGCAGCAAAACTTGGTGGTGTGAAAGGAGGTTAGAGTCCATGGAGGTAACTGTTTGAAACGTTCACACAGTGCAGCAATCTCCATTTTTAAGTACACATTAAAAAAAATATATATATATTATTGCTGTTCCTCTATGTTCGTACTTCCATTTAAATATCTGTCTGACCAATTACATTTTTTAGCATTTTTCTCATTGTTCAAGGATTTGTTTGTGCCCTCATGCGGTGAGTTATTGGTACCCCAGATGTGAGCACTTTTAGCATTTTTCTCATTGATCAAGGGTTTGTTTGGCCCTCATGCGATGAGTTATTGGTACCCCAGATGTGAGCATTGAACTATCTTTGCTGGATGGATATTACTTAGGTCAACTAGAAGTTGCTAAAAATATTATGGGTCTGATTTGTTAAGGTAAATATTGACTCGTGTGCATATTTACTCACATGCATATTTACTACTATACCTAGGAATAGCTTGTCACATTTTTGCTGTTCACCATTTGTGGGTGGAGATTTATATCAAGGCGTAGGCGCACATGACTACACCCCCTCAAAAGGGGGGAGGGGTGAAACCACAGACAATTGTACTTTTGTAAAGTTACAGTGGTATTTTATGTTCTGACTAACTGAAGGACATGCACACCACACAGGCAGAGAACATTACCATGGAGATGGAGAATGCTTTATGTGAAAGTATTGGCAAGATTATTATTAACAAAATAAATACACCACAGTAATATACAAAATACATGTAGATTTGTTTAAAATACATACTATTAACCTGAAAACAATTAAATAACTTTTCACCAATCCTAAATTTAGATATGTAATAAATATAAAAATAAATTCAATATATAAATTAATTATAAATATTTTTTAACAATAGTTTAAAAAGAAAATTACTTTCACTAACATTTATTTTTATGCAACATTCAGTAAACGTGGTTAGAATATATATATTTAATTAATGTAAGTTTGTACCTTTTTATGTTTATACGATGCAACAATCTATAATTTAGTAAGGCTGGGCTGGATTACATTTACCCCTATTTTGATCTTTTTAGGGAAGTGTATTTTGTGAGTTGCAGCACTCTTTTGTGGTCATGTGTTTTTATGAGCTTATTGTTCCCAAACCCCTCCTTAAATTTTCCTAAACCCTTTTGTTTCCAGTAAATACTCCCTATTTTCCCATTACTCCCCACTGTCTCTCTCCTACTTACTAATGTGTGTGGAAAGGAGGAAATCCCTGGTTGTAGGTTTGTAAATCGCAATTTGTAAAATCAGGTCCAGAGAATGTAAAGATGTATCCTAACTACTACTGGGAGTGGTTAAGTGAACGAGTGAAGTGATCTTGTTTCTTTCACTTTTTGGCTGACCTACCTGCCTGTTTTTGTTTATTTTGTAGTTCATCAGGATTTTTTAGTAGTTCTTTGTAGAAAAACCTGCAATAATCTAACCATACTACAGACCGTGATGTGGTTATCATCACTAAATATCCTGTTTGAAGGAGTGGTAGAAACATGTAGTGGCATGCTACACAGATGTTAGTCCCCTTTACCACAGTTTTCCTCTGTGTTTAAAATAACAGTTTAGAGTAAGAAAATGCCTTTACAAGAGTCTCAAAGTATGGCAAAAGACTGGGCATGTATACTGAAGTTTCCGGATGCAGCATTTTACCCACAGGTTTGACCTGCTGAAATTCACCAAATGTTGAGATACTTAACACTCCTGGTAATTACTGCATGCAGTACATACCACCCAACACAGAATTTTCATCCCTTCACACCCAAGGGTTAGGCAGTGGTTGGAAAATTCTGCCAACTCATAAACAGAGCCTAAAAGTTACATCAATATGGAGTAGGATACTAAAAAACACCTAAAATATAACGACGTTTCAACATGTTGCATTGCTATTTTATATAACAGACTAATCACTCAAGATGACCTCAGAGACCTGTGGGACTCCATCTGTTTTCGGAAGCAGTGCATTCAATAACACTCTAAAATTATTTAGAAACAAAAATGGACATGTTGAAGGTATGATATTTTAGGTACATGATTCTTTTAAAACTTGCAATCACCTTTTCAACAATGACAGAAAATAAGTGTTATGAAGATATTTCAATGTGTGTGAGATTGAATGGTTTCAAGGTTGGTTGCTGTTGCCATTTGTATTACTGTAAGGAATTAAAGACAGAGTTATTGGGTACTTAGAAATGTGCAGCACATGTTTCCCCAGTTAAATGTTATCAATAAATAACAATATTCTTTAATACATCCGCCTTAAACCATAAAGACTATTTGGACGTGTAATTTCTATATACATGTGTATGTCTTTTTTATTAGAGTCAATCCATATTTCTGATTCAACAAAAGGTAGATATGTATTTCCATAAAAATGTATTCACATATTTTATTTGCATGAGTCACTCTTTCCCTAGGGAAGCAGTGGGCATAAAAAGTTTGAAAATAACCACAGACATACTTGTTTATGTTATTCACAAACTGGAAACTTAAAAAACTGCTGTAGCAACAGTAGGAGTAAATCTATTTCTGGGGTTATGTAATGGAAGCCGTTTCTCCAACAGCAATTGTATTTTCCTCTTGGAGTAAAACACTCAAAGTGTAGTTGGGCTAACGAAGCGTCCTAGGAATACTCCTGGAAACCTATGTGAATTCCAACATAGTTAAATGTTTGCTCCAAATGTATGAGGAATCCAAAAGAATAAACATGTTCATTTTTGTGAACTTGTTCATTGTATAGCTTTGGCAAAAATGTGTGTATAACTGCTATATGTAACTACCTTTTTAAACTCACAGTAACGACCGAATATTCATTATATATTGATATACAGATTGAGTTAACGTGATAAATTCTGTTATGAATGACATGGAGTTGTCTGATTCCTATTTTTGATCACATTGGAAAAACAAAAGTGACTGTGTTTCAGTATCCCAATGTTATATTTTACTCCATCTTTCACTCATCGGAGCATTTTTCCTGAATCCTCAAATTACAATACAGTCAGAAGATTGTCAAATAACCATTTGCCTGTGAAACAATTGACAAACACCCTGTAATTTAAAGTTTGCAAAATGTGCATATCTGGATGTTGTTAAAGGGGTTGACGTGAGTAATCATATCTCTTGTCTAGTTCAATCAAATATCCTGGAAAACCATTTGAAAACATCAACTGTGCCCAGCAAAGTCAATACTATTCTGCACTCAAAACTCTTTCAATTCATGTTACCTTAGAAGAAAATATTTTTTACGGGACATAAAACGTGGAAGTTATTTTTTTTCCAGAACACCATTCCTCCCAATATTACATTTTGTTATGGAACTAGTCAAAAACATTTAGGCAGTAGCACCTGGCTAGAACCTTAACTAATGTTGCATAAAAAAGGGAGAAAACCTTTTGGTAGAGACTTGAGCTAAAATTAAGGACCCTTAGGCCAGCCTCAGCTGAAGGACATTTTGCGTGGTCACCACAGACTTTGCAACGTAATGAGAGAGGCACATGAGGAAGGAAGTTGACCACATGTAGAAAGAAAAGGGCAACATTCCAGGCAATCAGAGAGAACATTTCAGGTTTTATTGTCAACAAAGTGTTAAAAAGAATGTCTTTACAATTCTGAATAGAGTGTGAATGTAAACATGAAATTTGACATTTATTGTCCCAATTAACATTATACTTTGACTTACATAGGGTCTGCTTCCCCTAAAAGTGGATTCTTTAACTTTTTTTCAGAATGTGGAAGCATACAGGGAATGCATACATTCCTAAGCACTAGTTCATACTGGGTGTTTTTAGGCACGTTCTTGCATAAGTACTCATTTCAATCCTATCTTTTCATTGCAAGCATAGATAATTCAGTTTCAGCGCCCCTATTTGCTACTTAATTCCTCCAACACAGATCAATAGGTAGGCCTGCCTAGATCTTGTATACATATCATAGGAACACCCATACATGCCTACAGACTAATTCAGGTGGGAGACTGCAGGTTTTTAAACCAAAAATGCCTTTATTATAGCCGTGTCCACTGTCTCCACTTCAATGTGAGATGATGTGGAAAATCAATTCTCGAGATTATTTTTCAAAATTTCCCTCTTATCAGGTGTATAATGTTGGCATATAGGTGCACCATACGTTAGTGCATCCCTCTTTTGAGCCATATCATTAAAGCTCCTTTAGCCATTTATTTCGGGATTGAAATTTAAGTAGCAGCAGACAATGAAGACTTGGTATGCATGTGTTGCAAAGGGGTTGAGAGGATATGAACCCTTACTCCTAATAGTAATTTAAACCTTCCTAAATATACTGGCTGGAACTTCCACCAGAATAGTCAAGAGCAATGAAGCAATGAAGTGGAAGCATGTGGTTTTTAACCTAAAATTGAGCAGGAGTTAAGTTGAAAATCAGTTATGTTTAGCAATTTCAATATATTTGCAACTACATTTAATATTGAGAAATTCTCTGAAGTGTGTTTTCATTTGGATTTTTTAGATGGTTACTCACATACCCACTAAGCATTTGTCAATTCAGTAGTGGACTAAATGTAGCATTTTGTAATCTGTTATGTCCCAAGTGACACAAGTACACATTACTTATCCAGCTGTACAAAGGCAACCCCCTTTTTTGAAGGACCCACATCTATGACTAATAAATAGGCAGATGCAAAGTCTTAAACATTGATGGTGACAACATGTACAACCACAGAACTGGGGTGGGAGCTTAAAAATAGAGATACTATAAATACATTGTCAAGTCTTACTCCCCCCCGAATATACTAACTTTGCCATCACCAGGTGGTGCTGCCTGAGATCAACCGGTGATTATGTATACCCATGAAAAAGCAAGGAAATAATAATTAGCTTAGACTTCCAAATGAAGGTGTCCTCACTCAAGTCAGGGAAAAGGAGATACACACCTGGTTAACTCCCACACACCCCCTTGTTAGCCTGGCACGAGCAGGTAGGCTTAACTCAGAAGCAATGTGTAAAGTATTTGTAACAACACACACAGTAATACAGTGATAACACTACAAAATGGACACCACACCAGTTTAGAAAAATAGGCAATATTTATCTAAATCAAACAAGACCAAAATGACAAACATCCAACATGTACAAGGTAAAATATAAATGTTCAAAAGAATAAGAGTCTTACTCCATAGAAAACAATGGAAACGTTGATTTTGCACGAAGTACCTGGTTAGCGACAAAAATAAAGCCACACGGTCAGGCGTGCATTGGAAAAGGCAGCGATGTGTCGATACCTTCCTCGCAAGTGAGCGATGCGTTGATTTACGGACGTGGCACCTCGGATCCGCAGAGAGTCAGGTTGACTTTGACACCCGGGGACGATGTGCAGAAAAATCAGTCGCACGGTGTTAGAAAACCACGCTGCCTGGGGTTTGCATCAGTATCAGCAGCTGCAAGCCGGTGTTGCGTGTCGTTTCTCCAGCCGAGATGCTTCGATCTCCCAACCGCGATGCAGGTGGAGCGTTGATTTTAGCAGCGAAGCCAGTGGCGTATCGTTTATCAGCTGCGTTGCAGATGGTTCATCGAAAATGCCCTGCACGGTGTTCTGTGCGTGGATTTTCAGCTCTTGTTCTGCCAACTTCACCTTTCAAGGGCCGGTAGACTGGATAGGGCACCACTTGGCAGGAGTCGCAGCAAAGAGTCCAGGTGCTGGCAGAGGTAGTCTTTGATGGTCCTTGGACGTCAAAACAGGAGAGAAGCTCAGTTCAAGCCCTTGGAGATTCTTCACAAGCAGGAACATACCACAAAGTCCAGCCTGAAACTGCAGGATAGCCCAACAAAGCACAGACAGGGCCAGCACTTTTCCTCAGCTCTTCAGCCCTTTTCCTTAGCAGAGGTTCCTCTTGGTTCCAGAAGTGATCTAATTTCCAGGGGTTTTGGGTCCAATACTTATACCCTTTTCTTCCTTTGAAGGCAATCATCAACAACTGCATGACAAAGATAAGCATTGCGGGTCTCTGAATGTTTTTTTGTGTGAAAGCACTCATATAACATTGCTCAGGGTTTCAAGGTTTTATGCTACATATATCACCTCCAACTCAAGAACACACAATTTAGATATCACACTAAACTGTTGAACAATTACTTTGGCTCAAAAGAGTAGAACGTGTTTCTCTCACAATGTGCCTCAAGCACCCATTGTGCAGAGTAGTATTGTTTCATGTAAGTGGATCAATTCATTGTCCTTCCCCTCCCATGCCTTGCGCAAAAGCAGTTTAAAGACTGTGAAGCTCTATAAATATCTACACGGAAAAAGCCACCACCAAATGATTGGACAACCCATGCATTTATGTAAACAGATTTCAAAGTTTCCTCAAGTAATTATTAAATACATTGTAACTATGGTGAATGTGAATTGCATGTTTGTTTCGTGGGGTCAGTTCAGACATATTCTAATTAAGAGAACTGTCTCACTGAATAGGAGCTGAATTTTAACACTTAAACGTAAATTCCAATGCACTCCAGGGAGATTTACTCAGCGCAGAAGAATTTGACTTTCTTCTTTATGCCTCGAGCACTGAAATCATGCAAAGAGAGCACAAACTATTGCACTCACGTCTAAAAGGATTCTCAGCTTATCAATCAGTTGTCAGATTCGGTTACAGAAACTGAATTACCTCCATTCACTGCAACCCACAAATTCACATGTTTTTAAAGCAAAATATCAATTGCTGAAAGCAAAGTGTCAGATGCTGAGTTTTGGTCAAAGAAGATTAGTGTTACAAAATCAAGTGAAAAGGAGAACATTAGAAACAATCAAGCATGTATTATGTAAGGAATATTTATTTTATGCTACAAATAAGAACAATATAGGCCTCTGCAAAGGGCTAGGAAGGTTGTTAAATACCACATTCCCTAGTTATAAAGATAGGGACTGAACCTTTAACAACTGGTGTAGCTTAAGGCAGAAGGGCTACAATGCTTATCGAACATTTCCTCCATTGATTGTCACATGTCTGAAAATAGAACAGAAGCGAAACAATGAGAATGTCAAAGGTCTATATGAACTATTATTGGCCCTTAGACACTTCATTGTTGTAAGTGGGGCTCCTACTATTACAATTTTCAAATAAATATTAAGGCCAGAAGTGCACAGTATGATGCTAAATTATTTCTCCACATTGGTGAATTAATAAATGAGTGTTTGATGATTATTATCAGAGAGGTCAAGCAGAACAATATTTTAATACATTTTAAATTTGCACTCGCCTACAGAGCAGATCATAGAGAAAGCCTGGAGTGGAGCTCCTGTTAAAAGCCCTGGTGTTCACTCAATGTGTCTTTGAACATAAATATCTTTTCTGACTTTAAATATACCACACTATGCCTTAATACTGTCCTGGGGCGATAGCCAGCTGTCTTCTCACACTTCACTAAAGACATAACAAAGAGTATCCTAATGCCTGCCATTAATGGGATGAGTGTGTCTTGCAGAGGAAGTATTGTCAGCGAAAGGTAAGGTACTGCTTTTCATTGAAATTATGAGGTCATGGTTCTTAGTTAAAATGCCCAATCAGACAGTAAAATAAATATAGTGCGCAGCACATATTTCAATAGTAGGGATTCAGGTGATTAACCGTAGCACAAGAGACTAGGCATTTGGTTGCATCTAAAGAAAGGTGAGCTAGTGTAGCTGCAGTTGAATGGTGTGGCTTCCTTAACACTACTACAGTAGTCAAAGGCGGGGGTCCGTGGCACTTGCTTAGAATGCTTTTCTGAGCAAGCGGGCTGTCGTGCATGGAGTGAAATGTTTGGATGGGTTAAAATCATTTAAAGACTACAATGATACTGTGACAGGCTTTGGATGGACCAAGAGTGAGTTTGGGGGCAAGCAAGTGCTATGGGCCTAATTGTTTTATATGAAGAGAGCTGGGGCTGGAAAGGTGGTGGGGGCAGGGGTAAATACAGTGCAAGACCCTGGTATCAGCAGTGGGTGAAACTAATTTATCCACTCAAAACATGGTGAAACCGACATTCTTCTTGGGCAGGCCAAACACAAAAATAGAAAGAATAGCTATATAACCTGGAGAGGAGAAATTAGGTAGACCAGAAAGCTAGTGACTCGTGAGCACATAGGACACACAGCCCACGCCAAGTTTATATTGGCTACTATGGACTAGCATACACTTATCGAAATGTTAAATTTGGGAAAGGGAAGTTCAGAAAACTGGAAGATTTATGGCTTCTCGTTATACGAAAAACAGATTGTTACTTTTACGCCACGTAATGTTAATGAAATAAGGAGGGGTAGATACATCTAGCCAAGTTAATTTGCTGCTCCAGTGGGACAATAAAGTGTACACCAATGTACTTGTGAGGTATAGGCAGTGAAATTATCGCAGAACCTTTAGTTATAAATTATGAGGTAATCACACTATATAAGTGTGGTTACTGTATCGGTCCAGGTATGTTAATGGACCAAAGCTAATCCACTTGTACTTCAGTGATGCCAAACTTTTAATTGTGAAGACAAAGTTACAGAGAATAACTTTATAACTATTATAAGGAGCAAGAACAGGAGATGATGAGAAAAGAAAGAATATTATCACGCAATAGGCTCCTAAAATTATGTAGATGTCAGATTCTCAGATGCAGTAAAAATCCCATTTAAAGTCAGCAGTAGCTCTATATATATGATAATGGGGCCCAGATTTAATAAAATAATTTTTCTCAATATCTGAAGACGCTGGCTGCTTGCCACGAAAAAAAACATTGCTATTAGTGACGATGCTCTCAGAAACTATTCTATAGTAGTTTCAAATGTTATGCTTGTACTTTAGCAAGTTGGAGGCAGGATAGAGCTTTCCATAATACAGGTATCCATTTATTATTTTCAAGTGCAAGTTACACAGTGCTGTATGATGAGTATGTGTATATTGATTGCTCTGTAATGTTAAGTTAGAGGTGGGAGAGCCTGGCTCAGCTCAAGGTCCTGTTGGAACCTCATGTGGCTTCTGTGTGCCACTCTCACTCTATCCAAGACGTGGTGTTAAAGTCAAAGCCAGTGTCCTTGGAACTTGGGAGACAGGTTCAAGTCTCGGTGTCACCTCAACATCCTGTGATTCTGGGAAAATAATATTATCTCTGTGAGCCTGAAAAAATGAATGGGACCTTGCGTAAAGTAGTTGGTGCTCGAGTAAAGCACTCCAATACCTAGGGTCATGTTTGTGCTATACAAAACCTGCAGGAAAATGTACAAAACAAAGTATTAACACAAAAGAGAGAGATTAATAGATATCCATTTAGTGGATGATTCTTACAAAGTGAAAACTGAAAACCTGGTAAATTGCGGCTTCCCTCTTTAATTTTAAATTTTTGATCTCGGCTTCCCTGCTAACATTTTGTGATCTTAGGCAAATATTATATTTACCCAAAACTATTTTTCTTCATAATCACGTAAGAGAGCCCGTTCAAATATGTGAGCTCAAAATACCAAATGTACAAAAACCTACTGTGCTTGATTAATACACTACAGTGTTACTCGATAGTGACCTGGATCACACACAGGGTTCACATGACAACTGTTGTTCCTTTTAATTCACTAATAGAACTGTTAACAGAGTGGCAACGGGGTAGGAATTGTTCCAAGTTCATGTTTGAAAACTGTTGGTAAGTACTTCTCAGTGCAGTGCTGTAATGTGACGTATTAATGTCATAGCTTTTACATGCTAAAGAAATAGTTTTTTTATTTTTTATTTTGAAGAGACTTTAGCATATTCTATGTGATGTTTGTTGTATGATTTACTTGGCAAATATTTTCAGGGCTTGGCTCCTACATGGGATTTAAAAGCCAAGCAATAACCCTAGTTCGGCTCTAGCTCGGCTGTCCCTGTTAATTTGTTTGCTCACTCACTTCTACATTAAAGGTTGTCTGTGTGAACAAACATTAGTCAAAATTCGGATAAACTAGTCAAAAGAAGAAAAGCAGTTCAAGTAAATAACCAATGTAAACTGCCAACATATGGTGCCCAGCAGAAATTTGTGATAGTTGTGAAAGGTTAGTCCAATTCGTAAAGCATCTACATATATAAGCACTGTTAAACTCCAGGATTGTCATCAATCGTGATCCATATGGATGTCCAAAAGAAGGTAAATACCATGAGGTGGTGACAACCTACCAGTGTACTGAGCTACCAGAAGGTGGATGCTTGATACACATTACTTTAATACGTGAACATGGAAATATTGTTCACAAAGCCCAAAGTAATAAGGTGGACTGTTAAACTCCAGGATTGTCATCAATCATGATCCATATGGATATCCAAAAGAAGGTAAATACCATGAGGTGGTGACAACCTACCAGTGGACTGAGCTACCAGAAGGTGGATGCTTGATACACATTACTTTAATACGTGAACAGGGAAATATTGTTCACGAAGCCCAAAGTAATAAGGTGGATTGAATTACACATGTGGGAAGATCCTTAAAAAAAGAGATTGTCTGACTCACTTTCAAGGTATTTCGAGGGTATATTAGAAATCCGAATTATGTGTCCATTTAGTTGACCAGATGGGCACGTAACTTTGACCCTCTAGGCTGCAGCAGGTCATGTGAGTCAAACATTTGTACCAGAGTCAAGACCGGAGGCAGAGGAGACTGAGGGCCTCATTCCGACCCTGGCGGCCGGGGACGGAGGAAGCACCGCCAACAGGCTGGCGGTGCTTCTTGGGCAATTCTGGCCGCGGCGGTAAAGCCGAAGTCAGAAAAGGGCAACCAGCAGTTTCCCACTGGTTTACCCCTGCCCCAAAGAATCCTCCATGGCGGCGCTGCTCGCAGCACCGCCATGGGGATTCCACCCCCTTCCCGCCATCCTGGTCACTGGCATTGGCACTGCAGGGGCCCCCTAACAGGGCCCTAAAATTATTTTCAGTGTCTGCCTAGCAGACACTGAAAATCATGATGGGTGCCACTGCACCCGTCGCACCCCTTCAACTCCGCCGGCTCCATTCGCAGCCGGCTTCATTGTTGAAGGGGCTTTCCCGCTGGGCCGGCGGGCGGCCTTCTGGCGGTCACCCGCCGGCCCAGCGGGAAAGTCAGAATGACCGCTGCGGTCATTTGACCGCGGTACGGTCTTCTGGCGGTTCCCGCCAGGCTGAATCTCCTTTCCTTTTGCCTACTCTTCGTTACACTCTCTGAGTAATGTGCCCTAGGTAGCACAACTGTTGCTTGAGGTTGTCCAATAACTTTAATATAGCCAATGGAATGGTGCATCTTCACTCCTTTCTGGGAAGTGAGTGCTTTTCTCTGGACCAGGTATCCATAGTATGAATCCACTTTATGACAGTTTTAGCCTCTTTTCCCTGCATTGACAGCTATTTAGAGTTCTGGTCTCTCCTTGCTTGGCAGCAGTTCTATGTGTGTTTGTATCCAGCAATTGCCTTCGCTGGTTATCCACAACTGTACGCCCTTCTTATATCACTTTGTTCCTGCCTAGCAACCATTTTCAAAACTAATGTTTCTTAGCATTTGGCACATTCTGTTTTTTCGAGCTCAGTTAAGATAACACCACTTTAAAGGATTAATCCACAGGAGGGACTGAGTGACTGAAGAGATTGAGTGACTGAAGTGCTTATTCTCAAACAGGAAGTTTGCCACTAAAGTATGAATCATGTCGAGGGTTTTAAGAAAGTGCGGACACCTTCACTATTGTTCTAGATCAAGTGAATGTTTCTTTCAGTGACAATTGAAATCTTCAAAGATTTATTCTTAATATCCAATTAGCCATTTTCCAGACAATCCATTCAAAATGCGATTATTTATCAGGGCTAAACATGCGTATCACAAATCGCACATCACGTTATGGAGAGAAAACAACTGAGGGTGTGTGTCTGCTATAGCTGTAGAAAATGCGGACAGACAATACCACAGGCAATTGTATATTGGAACGTTCCTACAGTTCACTGCGCAGATTGTGTCTCCAACTGTGGGGTTGCTTAATACTTAGCTTTGTTATCATATGATATATGTAATTTCTGGTTGCCAGCTACACAAAAGAAAACAAAAGTGTTATGAGTTAATCGGGGGCGGCTCCCCTGCTAGGGCAGAGGAACGTCGCCTCCCCGCTAGCAGCAGGAGCAGCAAACCCTTTATAATGAAAAGATAATAAACTCTGTTTACTATGTTTTTAATATAAAAGTGGTGGGCCACGGTCATGACAGGGACAGAGGGGGAGTGCTCAGCACTCTCCCTCAGTGCACATGTATGTTTGGCCAGCCGTCTCGGGCTGGCCAAACACACATGCCCAGTAGGCTCTCTCCAGCCCTGCACTGTGTTGTGAGAGAGCAGGTAGAGGCTCCCAGTTTAATGCTGCTTTGGGCAGCGTAAGGATTGGCAGCAGGGCAGGCTGGGAGCCTGTGCCTGTTACAACGGAAATAGCAGAGAGGATGGAGCAGTGCTGGAAAAAGGTACGTTTTATCTTTATTATTTATTTTTTGGGGTACCCATGGCAGGTGCCGCGCCACCCCACCCCTTTTCCCTCCCGCGATCTGCGCCTGAAGTTTATATGATCACACCAGTCTTTAGACACTAGTGTGCTTCCAGAGTGCTCCACGGACCAAGGCCTACTTCTTTGTACCCATTGGCTGCTTGAGCTCTTAGACTCAAAAGCTTTCCCAGTTGCTCCTGTTATTTACCCCTCCTGTATTTGTTTGCAGCTTATGAATTTCTTCAACGGTTCCTGTGATGATTACACCACTTTGCCACATCTCTTATGGCGCCTCCATGATCTTGGTTCCTCTTTCAAGATCTTCAAATATTATGTTGTTTTAGTCACTCCTTCAAGTGAACTTGTTAATTGACAATATCAGAGTATTAACTGAGATCTATTTTCCTGTACAGGTGTATACCACACACAGATGTAAAACAGGTGGTTCAGGGTTCGATCTGCTTTAGGCAGGGACAGTTTTTCATTACCCCTTAAATTATTTCTTCTTAGAGCATCTCTTGAGTACCAGCCATCGATCTTCTTTATTTCTTATTCAGCCAAGATATTATTGTGTTATTTTTACTCTGACACACTACTGCTCAAGTCTAATGCTTGGGTCTAAGAAATGTCAATGTTTTCAATGACTCCATCTTGAAGAAGCCACTTTTATTAGACTTGCACTCAGTCATATGCTGTACATTCACTGGTTATTGTAACGCTTCACCATCCTTCAGGACAGCAAATCCATTTCTCTGAGATACAATTATCGCACATGGGGTCATAAAAACTAAAAAGGGACTATACTCCTACAGTTATAATTATAAACTCCTATAATTATGAGCTTGGACAACCACACGTTTTTGGCATTCTCTGCAACTTCACACTGGTACAGACTGACCCAGGTACCACGCAGCTAATCAAATCAAATTGTTTAAAATATGATCTCTTACATAGTCACATTTTGTCTCTATTTATGTCGATTTTTGGGGTGGATATACAATGGTAAAACTGCTATTTGTATTTTGTTTCCCGCTTGTTCTATACAGAAGTTGACCAACTGAAATTAACACATATAGGCCCTCATTATGACCCTGGCGTTCAGTGATAAAGTGGCGGTAATACCACCAACAGGCTGGCGGTAACTAACGCCAAATTCTGACCATGGCAGAATGATCTCCGAAAGACAACCAAGGTACAACACCGACCGCCAGGGCAGAAACAACAGACACCACAGCGGTAGCCATCTACAGCCAGGTGGAAGTCAGAGTTCCGCCCACCATATTATGACTACACAATCCGCCACCTTTTCCGGGGCGGTACTAACGATATCAAAAGCCTGGCAGAAACACTGCACAGAAGTGAAAGGACTCACCATTGGAGACACAGGGAAGAACCATGCCACCATGGAACCAGAACTGCATGTGTTCCTGTTATATTCTACGTCCTGCTCCACCACGATCACCAATGCCGGTGAAGACGACGATGGTCAGTAGAGCCGCCTAACACACAAGGAAGGGGGGAGGAGAATGAGAGTGACACACACATGCACCATACACACCCCAGACACACACACCATACACACAACCAGCTGCCCAAGAAAACAAGTTAATCCCTGTAAATCGGCTGAATAATGCAAGGACTACAGGAATCTACTAAAGTGATTGTAATAAGATCAACACAGTATAAATAATAATTTTGCCAATGCTACAGATATGTACAAATGTACAAAAAAGGGACATTGCCGAGTCCTAAGTTCACGTGGGCCACATGGCCACAGGGCAAAGTCCAAGGCCCTACATGTTACCTGCATCAATACAGAGAGAACACTTCAGGGGCATCAGTTGGCAAATAGGCAGGCACCTCAGGGGGCGGGGGGCACCTTAGCCAGAGGCGGAAACAAGACCACTGGTCTTGGAGGGGGCAACATGCCCTGTGCTTGGCCCTCGGGTGTTACGACTCGGTCGTCCCATTTCCAGGGGGCGCTGTAAGGGGACTGTCAGAAGCCTGGGAATCACCTTGAACACCTATCTAGAGTCCCTTGCTGACTCCTGTTTGTTTCTCCTTTCTCCATGGTACACTTGTGTAGGACTACATTTGCTTCTTGGGACTGCAAATCCCATAATGCACAGTTTGGTAGTCAGGAAAACCCGGATTCTGTTTCCCATTGTTTTCAATGGGAGAAGTCCAGTTGCTCCTTTTCACTGGATCCTCTCCTCCAGGACTTGCAAGTGTCCGAAACCACACACACCTGAAACCTCTCCTGTGCAGCCCAGCTTGGAACTGCTTATAAGCAGCCATTTCCTCAAGCTCCCCGTCGTGCATCGGACTTCAATTCCTTTGTGTTACAGACCCCTTGTCGGATGGTGTTCCAGTTTTGTTCCTGTTCTGTTCCAGCCTGATCCTTTTTCCTGTTTCTCTGCCCTGCTCCTGCCTTGTTTCAGCCTGAACCTTCTCTCTGTTTCCCAGTCCTGTTTACTGCTCATTTCCTACTCCCTGTATTCCAGTCCTGTCCTTGCCTGTTCCAGCCAGAGCCTGTTCTCAGTTTCCCAGTCCTGTCTCTGTCTGTCCCAGACAGAAGTTTGCGCCCTGTTTTCAAGTCCTAGTCCCGCCTTTGCTTCAGCCTGAGCCTGTTCCTAGTTCTTGCCTCTGCCTCTTTGTTTGTTCCCTTCTGTTTCTGTTTCTTCTTGGTTCTTTGTGTCTGGTAAGTGTTCTATCAGTCTTCACCAGTGTATACGTGTCCTCCTGTGTACTGGGGTTGGCTCCTGGTTTCCAGGAGGCAATTCCAGCCCCCATCCTTGTCCAGTGTTATACGTTGTATATCGTGCCTAACAGTGACAGTGTGCTATTGCTGTTTTCTCAGGAATCGCCACTGTGTTTCCAGCTGGACCCACAAGAGCGTGTCCTGTGTATGTAAGTACTATCCTTGTTTGTGCTCTAGGGTCCAGAGACAGAATCACTTCTGCCGCCTCCTTTCTATGGGGCTGGCAGGGTGACTATCTGTAAAAGCAAACTGCACAGAGGCATTGAGATTCCCTGTCACTGTGGGAGGTTCTGCGCCTTACTCTGTGTACAACCCCAGCGTGTTTGTCCACTGGTAATCCGTTTCCTGTTTGTTCACACAAGGGTTGCTCTGCTTTTACTTTCCTCTTTCCTGTGCCTATCCATAGCTGTCCTTTCCGTGTATGCCTTTAGCTGCTCCTCTGCCCCAGTGTACTACCTCTTTAGGATATTCGGTGACCTCAAGGGGTGTCCCAACCAAAGTCCTGATCAGCCCCGCCCGAAACCGTGACAGAATGCACGAACCAAACATTTCAAGCTCCCCTGGCAGTAAAGGCACACACAAACCTAAAGGGCTTTCTTATCATGTTAAGACACCCCTTTCTAAGCCTAAACATTCTCTGAAATCCTCTAAAAAAGACCTTAGTTTAAAGGATAGACTTGTTAAAGAAAACCATAACTTGCAAGTTCAGTACTATACTGAGTGGCTTGCTAATCTTTCAATGATAGACTATTATGTTATTTGTGGCTATGACCCCCAGTCCCTGTCTGTAGAAGAATTACAAGGACGTAATGAGTTTTTGCAATATCTATTAGCTGAAGCCAGTAAGAATGTTCGTAACCGTGGAAGTGCTTTTGCTACCTCTGCACAAGACACTCAGACTCAAGAAAAACTGGTTAATTCCTTGCCTCATGCTAGCGCATCCCAACTTCACTTCCAGCACTCTGCCAAAACAAAGAACCCTGACACTGTTCAAGAAGCCACACTAGGGATTCCCTTGTTTTCTGTTGAGTGCTTCAGCCCATCTAGGCCAGTTTCTCAGAATTCAAAGTGCAGTGCTGACTCTTATAAAGACCTTTCAGTCCCTCAGAGCTTTCAAGTCAGCAGGCTAGACCCTGTATCAAATGGATCAGTAAAGACTGTGGGATTCCTTAGTTCCACTCATAAGGCTTGTGCTCTTCCTAAACTAGATGATAATACACCAGTCTCAATCCCTAAAAGCTCTGCTAAACCCTTTTCTATTCTGAGTGGGTTTGATAACAATATGGACATACACACACTAAAAGAGCAGTTTTGGCAGATTAAAAGGCAGATATCAGACTTCTATGATGAATATGTTATAACATACACTAGAAATCTTGCCCGTGGGCTCTTTTCATCAATGCATATTTCACTGTTGCCAGAACCAGACATTCTGTTTATCTGTAAGGTAGAAGAAGTAACAGAGCAGCTGATGGAAACTACTGCAAGGCAATTTGAAAACCTGAAAAAAGAAAATAATCACCAGCTTTCGCTTAAAGCACAGTATGCTACCTCATGTGCCTCTCCAAAGACTGCTATAAAGCAGATTTTCCCTGCTATGAATGAATGTCAAGAGACTGCTCCAGTTATAAATATATCAGCCTCTTCTTCAGACTCTCTCTCAGCTTGTAGTTTTCCAGAGAATATCCCTGTGCAGTTGACTGAATCTCTGACATCTCTGAGAGATTTGACACCTCTTGATTCAAAGGATAGATCAGAGTCTTCAGAAGGAAGTGTCTCAGCCCCTCAATCAGAACAAATAAAGCCAAAGGAAGAAGGGAGTTCTGATGCAGACTCCAATAGCTGCACCTTAAGAAACCAAGATATGACTTTACTGGAGATTTATGGCAAGTTGTGCAACAGTGTTGAAGAATCTGAATCTAGTGATGACAGTGGTTCCTGCCTTGCCGTGAACAAACCTGCAGATAGTGCTGTTCAAATGGCGCACACACCACAATTTTCAGATTGTGGGAATACTCCTGCCCTTTCAAACAATATCATATAATTTTCAGATAATGAAGAGACAGTTCCTGTTTCAAGTGAACTAATGGAATTTTCTAACCATGAAGAAATACCCGCAATTACTAAGAATGTAATGGACTCCTCAAAGTTCAAAAATCTCTTCTGTGTCAAAGCAAACCGTGGAGAATTTAGACAAGGAAGAAAGCCAGCAATCTGAAACTAAACAGCCTGTCATAAGAAATGAGAGCCTTCTCCTAGAACTGGACACAGTTGCAGCCTCAACCACTGATCCTGACCTGCTGATCCCTGCCAATGTGTATCCTGTTTTCAGCTCCACAATTAGTGAAGAACAGATCTCTGAGCTACCGGTATCTGATCTTGATGTAAAATCAGCCACACCAACGTCACCTGCTGTGTCCCTGAAATTAAAGACTCCTGAAACCCAGCAATCTGAAACCGAAGCTCAAGTACTGAAAGATATAATATGTCCCACTAAAACTAAAGACTTGAATTTGAATCTTGTATTCGAAGATCTGATGATAAGTACTGTTCTTAGTGTTTTATTGCAAGAAACCATCATCAATTCAAAGGCTAAAGCTGAAGCTTTAGATAACAATGTAGAGGCGATTTCTGAAGAGACTCCAGTTCTATTTCAATTCAAAGAACAACCTTTCAGTGTTAACAGAGCTGAAGATCAACTACCTGTAGTAGAAACGCTTTGCAAAGAAACCATTTCTGATACCATGAATACACCACAGAGCACTTGCAATGATGAAATCTCAGTCTTGTCTGAAGATCACCCTAAAGAATTAGCTTGTGGAACTTCTACATTTTCAGATGTTAATCCAGTTTCTAAAGACTTAAAAACTCTTGTTGATCCTGAATTTGATACTCCGAAGTCATCCAAGATGAAAGACAATTCTGACTTTTTCATGTTTACCTTGAGAACACCAGTTACCCATGTCTCCCAAGTTTCTATGCTTTGCAAGCCTCAGACCACAATCAATGCAAATACTGCTGCAGAAACAGACATATCCTGCTTGTCGGAAGGAGTTATAGACCTTACAGTTACTAATACGTCAATTATCTCCTCCAAAGAAGACAGTACTGAACAGGAAACTAATGTCCTAAAGAATACTGCCCATAATGCCATTCCAGATCTCCTTGCTCCTGAATCCACTTCACCAGAAACCAACTCCATGCACTCCTCCCGTATCAATCGAACAATAAAGAGGAAAGACATCAGAGCCCATATGGGTATTAATACATGCTTTGCTCATTGGAATATTCACCTATGGCAGGACTGTAAACTTATCAACCAAGGTTGGTGTTGGATTTTCTTGCTTTGGCTTTTCCTCTTCAACTTTTTTCAGCCAAAGGATCGCCTTCTCTTCTTGAGCAGACTGGTGGGAGGGGGTATACTGTTACGACTTGGTCGTCCCATTTCCAGGGGGCGCTGTAAGGGGACTGTCAGAAGCCTGGGAATCACCTTGAACACCTATCTAGAGTCCCTTGCTGACTCCTGTTTGTTTCTCCTTTCTCCATGGTACACTTGTGTAGGACTACATTTGCTTCTTGGGACTGCAAATCCCATAATGCACAGTTTGGTAGTCAGGAAAACCCGGATTCTGTTTCCCATTGTTTTCAATGGGAGAAGTCCAGTTGCTCCTTTTCACTGGATCCTCTCCTCCAGGACTTGCAAGTGTCCGAAACCACACACACCTGAAACCTCTCCTGTGCAGCCCAGCTTGGAACTGCTTATAAGCAGCCATTTCCTCAAGCTCCCCGTCGTGCATCGGACTTCAATTCCTTTGTGTTACAGACCCCTTGTCGGATGGTGTTCCAGTTTTGTTCCTGTTCTGTTCCAGCCTGATCCTTTTTCCTGTTTCTCTGCCCTGCTCCTGATTTTTCCAGCCAGAGTCTGCTCCCTATTTCTTAGCCTTGTACCTGTTTGTTTCTTCCAAAGCCTGCTCCCTGTTTCTCTGCCCTGCTCCTGCCTTGTTTTAGCCTGAACCTTCTCTCTGTTTCCCAGTCCTGTTTACTGCTCATTTCCTACTCCCTGTATTCCAGTCCTGTCCTTGCCTGTTCCAGCCAGAGCCTGTTCTCAGTTTCCCAGTCCTGTCTCTCTCTGTCCCAGACAGAAGTTTGAGCCCTGTTTTCAAGTCCTAGTCCCGCCTTTGCTTCAGCCTGAGCCTGTTCCTAGTTCTTGCCTCTGCCTCTTTGTTTGTTCCCTTCTGTTTCTGTTTCTTCTTGGTTCTTTGTGTCTGGTAAGTGTTCTATCAGTCTTCACCAGTGTATACGTGTCCTCCTGTGTACTGGGGTTGGCTCCTGGTTTCCAGGAGGCAATTCCAGCCCCCATCCTTGTCCAGTGTTATACGTTGTATATCGTGCCTAACAGTGACAGTGTGCTATTGCTGTTTTCTCAGGAATCGCCACTGTGTTTCCAGCTGGACCCACAAGAGCGTGTCCTGTGTATGTAAGTACTATCCTTGTTTGTGCTCTAGGGTCCAGAGACAGAATCACTTCTGCCGCCTCCTTTCTATGGGGCTGGCAGGGTGACTATCTGTAAAAGCAAACTGCACAGAGGCATTGAGATTCCCTGTCACTGTGGGAGGTTCTGCGCCTTACTCTGTGTACAACCCCAGCGTGTTTGTCCACTGGTAATCCGTTTCCTGTTTGTTCACACAAGGGTTGCTCTGCTTTTACTTTCCTCTTTCCTGTGCCTATCCATAGCTGTCCTTTCCGTGTATGCCTTTAGCTGCTCCTCTGCCCCAGTGTACTACCTCTTTAGGATATTCGGTGACCTCAAGGGGTGTCCCAACCAAAGTCCTGATCAGCCCCGCCCGAAACCGTGACATCGGGAGTGATAGGCCACAGTCTCTCGAGCTGGTGTCTTCCTCACTGATTCTGGAGGTGGCAACATGCCCTGTGCTTGGTCCTGGGGAATGTTAGACCACAGTCTCTTGAGTGGGTGTCTTCCCCACTGGTTCTGGAGGGGGCAGCATGCCCTGTGCTTTGTCCTGGGGAGTGAAAGGCCACAGACTCTCAAGTGGGTGTCTTCCCTACTAGCTCTGGAGGGGGCAAAATGCCCTGTGCTTGGTCCTGGGGAGTGATAGGCCACAGTCTCTCGAGTGGGTGTCTTCCCCACTGGTTCTGGAGGGGACAGGCCACACAGCAGCCTATGGAGGCAGGATCACATTTCGTCCGCCGGCGGTGACTGCTGCAATGCGGTGGTGGTAATGGGAGGCTCCTGTACAGCCCCTGCACCCTGCGATGTCTGCACAACCATGGGTGGTGGTGGGGTCTCTGTGACAGCTGCTGGTACAGGGTCCTTCTCCTTCTTGTCTGCTGGTTCAGGCTCCTTCCCCTTTTGGATGGCAGGTGCAGGCTCCTTCCCCTTCTTGCCTGCTGGTGCAGGCTCCTTCCCCTTTCGCATGGCAGGTGCAGGCTCCTTCCCCTTCTTGCAAACAGGTGCAGGCTCCTTCCCCTTTTGGATTGCAGGTGCAGGTTCCTTCCCCTTCTTGCCTACTGTTGCAGGCTCCTTCCCCTTTCGGCTGGCTGATTCAGGCTCCGTCCCCCTCAGTATTTGTGGCCTGGAATGTGGATGGAACTGGGCCCGTGGACTGTGTGGGTGAGGTGCTTGGCTGGGTTTTTGATACCCTGGCCACATGTGCAGGACCGGAGGGGAGGGATAGGGAAGAGGTCCATGGTGGAAAGGAAAAGCTTTTTAGGGACACTGTGGCGGGAAGAGGGAGAAGTCATGGGAGTGGAGGATAAGGGAGGGGTTGTTGGAGGTGTCTGTCTGCTGGATTTGGGTGCAGGAGCATGGGTTGTATGATGCTGTGAGGTGGATGGCTGTTGGGTGTCTGAGTGCTTGCGTTTTTGTACTTTAGGAGCTGGGGACAGACACAGTGGGAGAGGACACAGGGGACGTGTGCATGGATGTTGTGGAGGTGTCTGCCAGTGAGGTGTGTTCTGCTTGGTGTGGTGATGATGCAGGTAGTGGATGATGATATAGTGCATGCAGGTGTGAGTGTGGACGTAACTAGGTGGGAGGTGGAGGAGGAGGAAGAGGGAGAGACAGTGGAAATAGTGGATGTTGTTCTGTCTGCAACTGAATGGTGTTTGTGTGAGTGCCTGTGGGATGAAGTGTGGTGCTTGTGTTTGCCTGTGACACTCTTGGGTGTTGTCCTGTGTGCATGCTCATCTGGCTGTGTGCTTGGGATGGGTTGGGGTTGAGGAGAATGGGACTAGGAAGTGGAAGTTGGAGGGGGGCGGTAGAAACAGGGACGATGGCTGCCATCAGAGAGGAGGCCAGAGCCGGGATCGATCTCTGTTGGGCACCCAATTCAGTGTGAAAGACCTCCAGGAATGCATTAGATTGTTGTATCTGGCCTGATTGGATCTCAGGAGGTCAATAGCCTCCTCACTCATGGCACCAGGGCTCACTGGGGCAGGGCCTGAGGTGCCTGGGGCAAAGGAGATGCCCACCCTTCTGGGTGAGCGGCCACAGGAAACTCACTGATGGGCTGCTGGGAGGGCGGTGCTGGTACGGGGGTGGCGGCTGTAGCTGGGGTGGTCACAGAAGTGTCCACCACCACCAGGGAGCTTCCATCGGGGAAGGTATCTGAGTCTGTATTCTCCCCTCCAGTCTCCCCTCGCCCTCCGTCCCACTGGTGCCCTCAGCATCGGTGGACTCTGCCTCCAGGGTCCTGTGGGATGCAGCTCCCTCTGTTGCCTGTGCCTCTGCTCCTCTGCCAGATGATGTTAATGCACATAAGGAGAGGATGACAAAACAAGAAAGGGGAGAGAGAGAAAAAGGATACACTGGGCCAATGACTGCACCAACACCACCGTTGGCGTACACAGCACCCTCACACACAGGAAACAGGCCTATGCACTATGCATTGCACCACCACTGATATTGCTAGCAACCAAGGCATGAGGAGAGGCCTATACCGCCAACTGCAGCACACCTGGGACCCATGCAGCCCTGGCCAGTTGTGGATGCTAACAAGCTAGGTAGGCAGTATTATCCCTTCAGACCCCTAGCCACCAGAGGACCTACTGTGATGTCCTCATGTGCCCATCCAGCTCTGGATAGGCCACCACCAATATGTGGGCCATCGGGGGTCAGGGTTTGACGGGCACCCCTTCCTCATTGGGAGGCCATCCCCTGCTGGGCGTCTGCGTTCTTCCGTGCCCAGTGTCTCAGGTTCTCCCACTGTTTGTGACAGTGGGTGCTCCGCCTGCCATAGACCCCCAGGGTCCGCACCTCCTTGCAGATGGCACGTCATATACACTTCTTTTGATGGGTGTTGACCTGCAGAGGCAATACACACAGGAAAACACCATTAGATAAACCGTCCAGCCATTTACACATATGGCCTATCATACCCATTTATAGCACTATTGGAACACACATAGCCCAGCACTCAGTGTGTACCCAGCCAGGAGGACATCCCTCCCCCTTACACAGAGCCATCATACACACCTCCATACATGCATGCCACATGCATCGTGCCCACAGTATACTCACCTGTTGGTCTTGAGGCCCATACAGCAGTCCGTACTGGGGTAGAGACCCCATCCACAAGTCTCTCCAACTCCTCCGAAGTGAAGGCTGGGGCCCTTTCTCTGGTCACACGGGCCATGGTAGGTTCCAGACACAGGTCACAGCAGCACATGCAGTGTAGGTCCTCTCTTATGGAAGGTCAGGTAACAAGTGAGGAATCAGATAGAAAATGGTGGTCACGTCCGCAGCGGTGCATATCGTCACCGCCGGCATAGATCACCATTGCCCACTGTACTCCATAGGGCCCAATTTTAACCAATGAGAAATTTCACGGCGGTTCCCGACTGCCTCCTGCCATGGCGCACAACTTCAGTGCAATTACCTCACTTCCACCTGTCCCTCCACACAGGACAGGTGGACACCATTTTAGGGGGGCAGCCCTACAGAATAATGCTGTGTCACAGGAGAAATAGGCATATACTTGGACAAATCACACTGACCCATTACATGTTTACAGAATGCAAACTACTGTTGTGGCTCCATTGTTCCATTTGTGCCAGCCTCCTTACTCCTTTGTCCCATAGATTACTACCGCTGTGGATGAATTGGAGATGGAGACATACCCCTGTGTACAGACTCCTGGTGGACTTGGCTACACTGGAGGACAGGCATATAATACTCACCTATAGACTGGACAGGGACACAATCACAGAGCTGTGTGCTCAATTGGAACCGGACCCACTGGGATCACCCCTCTAGTGCAAGTGCTATCTGTACTCCATTTCCTGGAAACTGGTTCTTTCCAAGTGACAGTGGGCTTGGCAGCAGGAATGTCACAGACAATGTTCTCAATAGTGCTGATAAGAGTTTTGTCTGCCCTGATAAAACACATATGCAGCTACATTGCTTTTTCCCAAGTTGAGGATTTGGCCACTGTGAAGGCCCAGTTTTATGCAATGGGACATATCCCCAATATAATTGGGAACACATATAGCATTTGTCCCCCCCGCCAGAATGAACAGGTGTTCAGGAATCGGAAGAGTTTCCACTCCATGAATGTGCAGATGGTGTGCTTGGCGGACCTGTACATCTCCCACGTCAATGCTAAGTATCCTGGGTCGGTGCATGTTGCCTTAGTCCTAAGGAATAGCAGCATCCCAAATGTGATGGGCCAACTACAGAGGCACAGGGTGTGGTATAAGGTGAGTCCTGGTTCCCACCCAGTATATGTTGGTGTATGCCTATGCTGTTGGCCATATAGGATAGTGTGTGGCTAAATGTTGTCCGTCAATATTTGCAGGTGTCTCTGGTTACCCAAACCTATCATGGCTTCTGATCCCTGTGAGGGATGCCAGGACAAGGGCAGAAGAACATTATAATGAGGCACATGAGCGAACCAGAAGGATGATTGAGAGAACCTTTGGCCCCCTGAAGGCCAGGTTCCGGTGCCTCCATCTAACAGGAGGATCCCTGTGGTAATCACCCAAGAAGGTCTGCCAGATAGTAGTGGCATGCTGCATGTTGCACAACCTGGCCCTCAGACGACATGTACATTTTCTGCAGGAAGAGGAGACTAGAGATGCCCTTGTGGCAGCAGTAGACCCCGTGGACAGTGAGGATGAGGAGGCAGAGGAAAAGGATGAGGACAACAGAACATCTGTGATCCATCAATACCTCCAATGACACAGAGGTAAGACAGTGTAACTTTACATTTCAATGACTCTGGTTGTAATATGTGTGACAATGGCATGATGATATTTCCCCCTTCTATGCCCACTTACTATTCCCTCTGGCAATTCATTTTGCAGATGTTGGTGATGTGACAAATACTCCTGGTGTGATCACTACAGCCAGTTACAGGTCATTAATCGATGCTCATTCTATATACAGTTCATTTGCAATGTTTGTACCTGTTTCAAAAAATACATATTTGATATACATGACATACTCCAAATTGATTTTTTTCAAAGGGTGTATATTGAAGTGCTAAAATATAGGGGGAAAGTGCAATGGGATGGGGTTATGATGGAGGAAAGTCCAGGGTATTGTTCTAGTCTGTTTGTAGCACAGGTGCATTGTCCAAGGGGACATGGGAAGGGAAGCAATGGCAGTTCAAGATGGACAGTGTGACTGAGTGGGACACAAGGGGGACAGTCAGGAGAATCTCATTTCCTGGGGGGGGGGTCTTGGTATGTGTCTCGGGCTTCTGTCTGGATCGCAGGGAACATTTGTGGGGTGGTTCACCTTATGCAGGGGGAGGGGTGCTGGTGGCCTGTAAGTCCTGTGGTGGGGCCTCCAGGCCACTAGCGGCAGCAGAAGGCTGTTCAGATGTCTGGCTAGTGGCAGGGGCCCGCTGGTGTGAGACTGCCTCCCTCATACTGTTGGCCATGTCTGCCAGCACCCCTGCTATGGAGATCAGGGTGTTGTTGAAGGCCTGCAAGTCCTCCCTGATCCCCTGGTACTCTCCCTCCTGCAGCCGCCTGTTCTCCTGCACGTTGTCCAGGATCTGGCCCATCGTGTCCTGGGAATGTTGGTAGGCTCCCAGGATCTCGGAGAGTGCCTCCTGGAGAGTCGGTTCCCTGCTGTCCTCCCCCTGGCGCACAGCACTCCTCCCAGTTTCCCTGTTGGCCTGTGTCTTGGCCCCTGAACCGTGTGCCCACTGACCCCAGGTCCCTGATTGTCTTGTGTGCGAGGTGTGGCCTGGGGTCCTTGTACAGATGGACACACTGCTGATTGACATGTCCTGGGGACATAAGTGTGGGTTTGCTGGGTGGGTGCTGTGGTGTTGGATCCTGATGGGGGAGGCTCTGTGGTGGTGTGCGACTGGGCTTGGGTAACTGGCTGTCCAGTGGTCCCTGATGGGCCAGGTAGATCATCCAGATCCTGAAGACCAGAGTTACTGTCATCATTGTGGGCCTCTTCAGTTAGGGGACTGGATAGTGCTGGCACCTCCTCTCCGGTGACATTGTCTGGAGTACCTGTGGTGATGTAAATTATGTCTTATGGTTGATGTGTATGACATATTGTACATCCCTGGCTTTCCCTCTATGGTTGATTTGCCCTGCCAGCTTTCACTTTTGTATAATAGTGTATGGTGGGATTGTTAGTTCTCTATGCTGTGCATGCTTTAGTGATGGGGGTCCATGCAGGGCTGTGAGGGGTGTCCATGCATTGGTACAGCATGCAGGGCTTGGCATTGGGATTAGTGAGATGTGATGGTGGACTATGTGGAATGTAGTGGAGTGATGGGAGTGAGGATGAGGGTATGTGATTGCATGCAGGTAGGGGGTGATAATAGTAGAGAGTTGAATTAACAGTGTCCAGTCCTCCTCTGACTCCGGCCAAGCCCTCAGGATGCAGTATTGCCAATACTTGCTCCTCCCATGCTGTGAGTTGTGGGGAGGAGGTGGGGGTCCACCGCCAGTCCTCTGGACAGCGAGCTGGTGTCTTGCTGCTATGGAACATACCTTCCCCTGTAGGTTCATTCCACCTCTTCCTGATGTCATCCCTTGTTCTGGGGTGCTGTCCCACGGCATTGACCCAGTCCACGATTCTCCGCCATAGCTTCATCTTCCTAGCAATGGATATATGCTGCACCTATGCTCCAAATAGCTGTGGCTCTACCCTGACAATTTCCTCCACCATGACCCTTAGCTCCTCCTCTGTGAAACGGGGGTTGTCTTTGTGGTGCAATGGGTGTTATGTGAGGTGTGTTGGTGAGGGTGCATTGGGTAATGTGTTGTGGAGTGTGATGTGGAGTGCGTGAGCGGTGTATGGGTGTGAGTAGTGTGTGGCTCTAGTTGTCTCAGTGGTCTTGGTGTCTCTCTGGTTGCAATGATTTGTAATCATAAAGGGTTGTGGGTAATGTGGGTGGGTGTTTTATAGTGGTGTGGGTGTGTGGTGTGTGTATGGGTGTCAGGTGTGTGTTGTTTGAATTGGCCAATGTGGAGTTGTTTTGTCTGTGGGTGTCCATTGTGACCGCAGCGGTATGTACCGCCAATGGTTTAGCGCCATTTAATGTCCGCTGTGATGATTCGTGGGTCATAATGTGGTGGGCCATAATGTGGTGGGCGTTGTTTTGTTGGCATAACGGTGTGGGTTTTGATACCGCCACTTTAGCACTGACCTTTGGACTGGCGGATTTGTGTATGTGGCTGTATTCTGGCGGATTGGTGTGTGTGTGTGTTGGCAGCCGTCAGCGTGGCAGGAGTTATCGCCAATGTCATAATGAGGGCCATAGTTTCTTGACAAAGGGGAACGTGCTAGAAATGCATTATGGGAAAGGTATCAGGACATGAAAATTAATATTTACCAACAGCAATATGTGTCTACGATCACTGACAACTTTCAATATATTAAATGAATATTATGAATTACAAGAGAGAATCACGTACTGGTATATAGAATATATCATAATAGCACCACTATAATTCTTTGGATACGAAATACTTAAATATATATGCTGGAAGCAATTTGCAACCCAACGGACAACTGTGTAATGCGCTGAGGGACACTGACCTCATTGATCACTGCAGGGAACATTATAAATGCTAGTATGATACAGGCAATATCATCGTAGATTTTGAGCACTTGGTAGCATTTAATTACCTGTGCGGATGTTTAGCCGTATATCATAAAGTTTATATAGTTTAGGAATCTGTAATATTAGTGACCAGTTTTAAGTCAATAGCTAAGATTATGACCATTTCTTTCTTCATGACTGATGATAAATTATTCTACAATACATTCTTGCAATTTGATAATGACAAATCTCTATTATGGTGATCAATTGTATTTCATATAGCTACTTTAAATAGGTTAAGGAATCTGAATATACATATGATACATATGTATATTCATGTACATCTGTAAATTTTTAGATTTTCCCATACAGAGATATATACACATTTTTTTACATTTTCTTACACATAGATTTTGTCCAATAGAAAACATGAAATGAAATTGATGACTTTTTTAGAATATTGTGTTTTGTTAGGATCCTTACTGATTGATTTTATCATTATTGTTATTATTATTATTATTAGTATGTTGCCGGATTGAAACTTAGTGTATTTTGGTAATAATTTTTTATTAATAATTTATTCACTTTTAGGGTGTCATACTCATCTATTTTATTTCTATACTGTTGCATAGGTCCTTGGGGAAGATAGCGGCGCACATATACATTCTCCTGTTGCTGAATTTGTGGGGTTTATTTACAATTTCCTAATCGATAACAATTTGACCTATGATATGGATCTATTAATTAATCTCTTCAGATTCCTTTTAGAATATACTAATTTATAGGATTATGACTAATTTAATGAATTATGATGATGAATATCCATTTATTTATATATTCCACGTTGAAATCGCTTTTACCTGTATTTTATTTTGCATTCTCAGAATTGACTGAATTTACTCTATTTACTTGTCATCATTTGTCATCTATTTATAGCCTATATATGAAGTGGATGTATTGCAATCAATTGGCAGTACATATATTTATATATATTATTAATTACATTTATATATCAGGCTTTTAAAATTAAAATTATAATTGAAATCAAAACCAAAATTAAAATTATTAGGTATAAGTGGGCAATATGTGGACATTAAGAGCAAAAGGAAAAAGGAAAAATGAAAATTGAGAAAGAGAAGAGAAAAAAATAGCATACATGGGATTTGTTTTTTATTCAAGAATTGTAGACTGTGATTACAATTAATTAATTTTTTAGTGTTCACAGGTGACCAGACTATATTTGTGATAATGTATTATAATATGAGAGAAATATATAATGTCACATTTTTAGTTCATAGTTTATTTCAAAACATGCACAGGATTAGGAGTTTCTCATTTTTAAGTTGAAATTGTGACGTTACAAAATGGCCGCTCCATTTGCACTTCTCTTGAGCTATGTAATGAACATCAAAGAAGGACTATATGGTTTAAATAGTTGAGTGTAAAATGTCTGCCAATGTCCTGTTGAAGGCTTCGGCCGAAACGCGTAGACATTTGGTTGGGACAGCGTGTGTGTCTTTTGAATGGTGAGCACATTGTTGACCGTTTTCTTTGTGCTTTTTGTACCAATTTTTGCTGGTGTGATTTACCTGCAATCTAATCTTTTTTCAATAAACAGCAGCCGATGAATCTATCGAGAATAAGTGGTTTTTTGAGTATTTTACCAGCTGGTATTGAATGATGTGCAGCCCTTGGTGTGCGATTTAAATACACCATTTTTCTGGATATATATATATATATATATATACATATATATATATATACATACATATGATGTCAATATGAAGTCTTGTTTGACAGCTGCTCTGTTTGAAACTCTATTGTTAATTATCCCCCAGCATCATACCTCTCTTCACAGTCAAGGTGTCTTGCCTCCTTTCAGTGTTAAGTAAGACATTGAACATTTCATAAAGGCTTCTTTTCCCCACCCCAAGACATAACCTACAGGATGGCCAGGGGACATTTCCCATCACTCTTTATGTTCAATGCTTATAGGAAGCATGCTGGAACTAAATAGTGGGAACAAATTGCTGTTTCATTATTTTAAGGGTACAGAGAAGCTCCTCAGAATCAGATAAATATTACACATGCTGTCATGCCTTGTAAATAACCACATCTGGACAGATAAACATTGGCTAAATTTAAATGGTACGGCATTTCATCTGTCTTCCTGCTTCCCGAGTTGCCATGCTGCAGGGGGACTACAGTTCCCAGGAATCACTGCTTTCCCAGTAGGAGGGGCTTGTTGCGAGGAGCACTTACTAGCGTGTTAAGGAGTCGCAGGCGCAGGACACTATTTCATCTGTCTTCCTGCTTCCTGAGTTGTTGTGCTGCAGGGGGACAACAGCCCCCAGGAATCACTGTTTTGCCAGGAGGGGCTTGTTGTGAGGAGCACTTCTTAGTGGGATAAGGAGCTGCGGGCACAGGACACCTTTTCATCTCTCTTCCTGCTTCCCTAGTCGCTGTCCTGCAGGGAGAGTACAGCCCCCAGAAATCACCATTTGGCCAGGAGGAGGGGCTTGTTGCGAGAAGTGCTTATTAGCGTGTTAAGAAGCTGCATTGCACCATTTCAAATGTCTTCCTGTTTCCTGAGCTGCCATGCTGCAGGAGAACTACAGACCCTAGGGACCACTGTTTTGCCAGGAGGGTGGACCTGTTGTGAGAAGCATTCATTAGCTCATTGAGGAGGTGCAGAATGCCATGCTGGAGGAGGACCACAGCCCCAGGAATCACTGTTTTGCCAGGAGAAGGGACTTGTCCGAGGAGAGCTTATTAGCACTTAAGGAGCTGCGGGCACAGGACATGCATAGGACACACTTGGGTATGTGTCCCGGCAAAGACCGGGCCAAGACCGGGACCATCTTTGCCTGTCATCAGCTGGAAGAGGCTGGGCCGGGCAACCCCTCTTGGCTCTGGCTTAGGACGCTTCTGTGGTGAGTGGGCTTTTACCCCTAACATTTATTTTTACCAGAGAGAGCTTTTGTCTACACCTGTGATAACATCTTTAGAAATGTCTGTTTCACACTGTCCTTTCTGTGTGGTTGTACCAATTTGCCCCCCTTTTTAAATAAATGAATCTGAACCTATCTGGGGCATTGTGTGGAGGATCATGGGGAGGAGAAAGTTACCTGGGGGTAAGGATAGTGACAAAGCTACTGATAAAGTTAATACCCCCACCATACTACACTGGACTCCTTCTTGGCAAGAGCTGTTGAGGTCATCTCTAAAGAGATTGAACTTGTGGAGAGGTGTCTATCCTTGGATGTAGGGGAGCATCTTAATACCCTTCTCCCTCCCATGCTGCACCCAGATTATCAACAGTGTACTGGGTCTAATGATTCCCTGGTTATTTACAGTGCATCTGCAAAGGAATCAATACCTTAGGAGTCTCAGGGACATCTAATACCCATGATCTAAACAAGTCAGCCACTTCCTGTAGAAGTGAGATATGCCCACCTGTCAAAATAAAACAAAAATCTAAATGGGCTCATAGCTCTAAGCTTCATGCACAGTGGCACACAGACAAGAATCATTTGTTTGTCACACAACAGTCTGGGCCATCCCAACCTTATCTGCAATGAGGTGCTAGACAAATTTAAAGCTATTGTTGCTGCCTGTGTAACACTCCTCGGGCAAAGGATGAGGAGTGTGGAGGGTTCTGTTTTGGCCCTAACCAAGCTACATGACAAGGTAAGGGTAACCTCAGCCTCTGGACCGGCCAGTCCCATTGGTTCTGCCTGTCATGCAGGGACAAGTGGGGATGTGTCTGTTGCCACTTGTGCGTCCGGTGCAGTTGAGTGCTCATCCGCCGTATGTAATAGATATGCCAACAACAAACCACCAGCCCTTCCTGTCCACCCAGCTGATGGTATCTCAAAGTCATCAAATGGATTGAATGAAACATTCCAGGGGTTGAGGGCCATGGTACTTCTATTTTACGTGGAGTCAAATGCACTGCCTGGCCGGAAGAGGTTGATCAGCCACTCTTGAATGTCCCTCCTGATTGTTTTCCATATATTGCAGTAATGACAGATGTCACCCCTGTCCCCTGACACAAAGGAATAATTCACCCAACTTAAGAATAGGGTGTGTCATTGACTAGGCAAAAACTCAAACTTTAACATTAAGGACATCATCTTTGTGAGGAGGGAAGGGTAGATTGGCCACGCATGTAAGAACCTGAAAGGAGACTGTATAGTCATTAACTGTAAGCATCTGAGTTTAGCCCACCTCTTAATTTCAAGCAACAAGAGGGACAATCTACTGATTAGATGTATTAACATCTTCTACTAGCGTATATTTACACAAATCTGCAGCTCAGGACGCAGTCTGGACTCTTGCATACCCCCTCCCCATGGATTGTGGGGTTTTTAGACTCTGATCCCAATCTCAAACTGATTTTCCCCTTTGATGGACCAGAAATCTAATGATTGACTTGCATCAAAAGACTTGGTTTCTGTAAAAGAGCCAGACACAAAGCTGATTAGTTGGAATTTTGCTGCTATTGGGTCAATACAGAAGGACTTGGCATGGATGCACTTTGTTACTAAATTTGACATTATAACATTACAAGAGACTTGGGGGGGTCATTCTGACCCTGGCGGTCATGGACCGCCAGGGCCAACGACCGCGGGAGCACCGCCAACAGGCTGGCGGTGCTCCCATGGCATTCTGACCGCGGCGGTACAGCCGCGGTCAGATACGGGAAACCGGCGGTGTACCGCCGGTTTCCCGCTGCCCAAGGGAATCCTCCATGGCGGCGCTGCAAGCAGCGCCGCCATGGGGATTCTGACCCCCTTACCGCCAGCCTTGTTCTGGCGGTTTTGACCGCCAGAACCTGGCTGGCGGTAACGGGTGTCGTGGGGCCTCCTAACAGGGCCCCACCAAGATTTTCAGTGTCTGCCACGCAGACACTGAAAATCGCGACGGGTGCAACTGCACACATCGCACCCCTTCCACTCCGCCGGCTCCATTCGGAGCCGGCATCCTCATGGAAGGGGGTTTCGCGCTGGGCTGGCGGGCGGCCTTCTGGCGGTCGCCCGACAGCCCAGCGGGAAACTCAGAATTACCGCGGCGGTCTTTTGACCGCGCACCGGTATTCTGCCGGCGGGACTTTGCCAAAGTCAGAATGACCCCCTTGGTCCTCAGAGGAAACTGTGTGCGGTGGCTTTGAAAGTTTCTCAGTTCATGCTGTTGTTTCACCTGGACAGAGAGCGGGTGTGGTCTAGTCATTTTGACTAGAATTTCAAACTTTTATAGGATTGTCCTAATTTCATGGAATCACAGGGAATACACATTTTTTAAAAATGATTTTACTTAATAAGTTTAATATTTTGTGTGTCAATTTTTATTATGCAGTCTTAATGAAGACTGCCAGATAAATATCTTGTTTAAGGCACTATCAGTTCTATTATTGATGTCCATAATTCTCTCTAACATTTTTCATGTTGGTATAGGGTGTGATTTTAATGTGAAGTTGGGGAGGAAATTTACATCATATGATCCCTTTGTGAAAGCTGATAATTTATTATGTACCGATGCTGATTCCAGGGGCCTGAAGTTGCTTCACACAGTATGTAACTTTGGTTTACTTAATACAGCAGACATTTTAGGAGACCTTCATCAACAGCCCCCTACACGTATTGGTTGGGGCAAATGCTTAGTCATAGATTACACTTTTATCTCTAAGAACATCAACTGTTTTGCCAACTCGGGAGGGGTAACTGAAAATATTTTTAGTGTCCATAAACAGCTTGAATTTGTTGTTAACCAACCATATTGCATTCAACCCTCTATCTCTCCGGATGTAACTGATCTGTTCCAGACGAATAGCGGCTTAAGGCTAAGTTGGAGAGCTTGTCACATACCTACACTGTTGAGTTAACTTGTGGGGTGCCACCTTGATTTATTTGTTAATTGCCACCACCTTCTGACCTTTTAAACGCATTTATAGTTTTGAACTTGGCTATAAGAAACATTATTCAAGGCCACTCAAGGGCTAAAGTGCCCCCGAAACAAGGGTGATTTGATAAGGATTGCAGAAATGCTAACGAGCATTGTGTGAAGCCCTTTTTGCTAAGTGCAGGAACCAGCAACGTGTTGCAGAGACAGGGACAATTTATAAACAAACAATCAACAATAGGACACTAACACTCAAAGAGGCGACATGGGAACAGTTCGTTTACATATGTTGTCAATGGAACAAAGTCCTCATTTCGCATGTCATTGGGGTTAGGATCTAATATTAATCCTGATAAATGGATAGAGCACTTAAAAATCTATCTATTCATATGGGGGTAGCCTTATGGCCGGTTACATGGATAGTGTACCACAGTTCCCACTGGTGAATAGTTTTAGCACAGTTTCCACTGGTGATTAGTTTTAGGTTGGATGAGGTTTCTGCTGCAATAATGGCTAGCCCATCAAACAAGGCGCCAGGCCCAGATGGGGGGTCCATGGACTTTTACAAGGAGAACATGCATCTGTGGCCCCCGTAATTACAAATGTCTTAAACAAAGCAGCTTCTTCCGGTATCCCTCTATCTTGGCAGACTGCTACTATTGTGGCTGTATTCAAGAAAGGTAACTGACAGGACCCCCATTGTTACAGGTCCATCTCACTTCTTGATTCTGTGATTAAGATTGTGGGGTGCATTATTTTGCAAAGAATTTAGGACCGTGTGGAGCAAAATGGCTCCCTTTGCACTGCTCAATATGGTTTGAGGGAAGACTTGACGACTATGGAACAGTGTTTAAATATGCACCTTATTATATTGAAATATATGATTGTCAAGAGGGGCTCCTTTTATTCGGTCCTCATGGATCTCAGTAGTGCTTTTGACCGTGTTAATTAGTCTAAGCTATGGAGCATTTCAATCAACATTGCCCTACCTTCACCTTTAATGGATTTTCTTCATGCTTTACATAACGGAGGACAGTGCTGCTGTAACATTTGGGTCCAAGGGTGAATGTACAGACTCCTATGACCTGCATCAGGGAGTTTGCCTGGGCTGTTTCTTGGATCCTATTTTATTTCTTCTATATATACTTGTACTTATACTTATACTGTACTTATGTATATGTACTTGTTTTTAGTATCATGGAGGAAGGACATGCCCAGGATAAAATTGACTTTCATTCCAGCCTTACTCTACACTGAGGGTGCGGTCTTGCTCTCCAGCACACCAAATGGTCTCAGGGATCTTATCAATGCTTTTGTTGTTTTTATGGACAACCTTGATTTAGAAATCAATATTGCTAAGACCCATTATATGGTTTTAGGGAAGCAAAACTGCAAAAAATGGACTATCTCCTTCAAGGGTAAAAACATCATGAGGGTTAGTGAGTTCCCTATCTAGGGATTACCTTTGACACAAGGAATAGTTGGCTGCCATGCCTTGCAAACCACTGTTTCTGTTTTAATCAGTCAGTAGGCGTTTGTTTGGGCTGGCAGCTAGAGTGGGGAGATAGCCCATAGTGCTCCTGTTGGAGGTCTATAGACTCAAGTGTCTGCCAGTTATGACTTATGAAGCAGCTATATGGAGGGAGTGGGACTGCTTGTAACTTCAGTAGTAGAAGAACCATTTATGTAGAAGATTGCTAGGCCTCAGCTCAAGCAGTTCACAATTTTTTCTCCATAAGGAATTCAGCTTATCATATGTGAAAGGTCATATTGAACTTGCCCTGCACCTCTTAAGGATGGCAGTCTGAAGCAATCAATATATGGCCCTTGACCGTGAGGTGATTTTAGTGTGTTTAAGCTGTGATTAGGGGCACAAGATCCCATGGCTGGGTTATATAAAGAGAACTACCGGAGCTTTGGGCAGGCCCGGTCTGTTTTCCTCTTCCCATAGGTTGGGTCAGGGTGAGAGTGGTAAGATCAAGGTGTAATTCATGACATCTGCTTCTGTCAACTGGGAACAAAATTTTTGGATAGACCAACTTTGAGCGAATACCTAGCAAACAAAGTCAGTGATGGTTCCAAGCCTTATCTCTCCCTAGTGAGAAATGTTTGGTAACATTCCCTATTAACAAAGTTTCAGGTTGGCTCAACGCAGTTATCTTTGGTTTCCAACTGGCCAGTATTATCCAATAAGTATATTAGTTTGTCCTTGTGATAATTGATCCCTGGAGACGTTAGAGCGCTTTATCTGTTTTTTTGCTGCTAGTATGAGCATTTCTGACACAGTTACCTACTACCTATTCTTAAAGATTATGGGTTCCGGCAGTACAGACTAGCTCTTTATTTTTGTCCGTATGATATCTGAGCCAGGTGTCTGTTATACTGTGTGTGGCTTCTTAAAAGTGCCCTGTGCTGGCAATTTGATGGATTTTTAGCCTTCTGCTTAGTCTTAGTTGGCCTTTTATTGTAATCTGTTTTTTGGTGTTTAGGACTTGTTATGACTGCATTTTGCTACTTCTTTTCCATGGTTTTTAGCTGATTTTATGACATGTTGTTTTATTGTGATCTTCTATGGTTATTATTCAATTATCAAATACAGATAAAGATTCAGATTCAGGCAGGAAAATTGATGGAAGTCACGTAAGCAAGTTATGCCTAATGCTAAATTGCTATTTCTACTTGATATCTACTTGAGCTCCAGTTAATATACCCAGTGTTCGATCAAAAGAAGAAAGTCTCTGTAGTGGGTTTTTTCCTATTAATTAGCCATATTTTTCTGACAAATTGTCATGCTGGACAGTTTTAATGAATTAGTTTATTTTATTGTGGATCTCAGTTTTTAATTTGTATAATCAGCTAATATACAGTATCCATGTCTTTTTAAAATATTGCAGACTGTTGTGCACCATATTTTTATGTATATGTATGATTTTTATGGAACGTTTTGGACGAAAAAAGATTATTCCGATTCTGAATCTTAAATGGTACTATAACTTCCCTGTGATTCAGTATTCAAACTCACTTACAGAAATCTGGGACAGAGTCTGTTGATAGGATGAAAGGAAATGTCTGGGAGATATCTTTGTGACTACCTGTCTTTGAGCGCATAACCTTATTATATAACTATCAACATCATGCACTATCTCTTGGAACTAAAAAATATCACAAAATGATGCCCGCTTCCTTAATGTTTTGATTAGTAGCATCATGGTCATTTCCAGATTAGACAATAGTAACTCACAGCATTTGTAGCATTCATAGAAGACCTGCATGAACGTAATTTAATTTATGATACATGTAGGGTTATGAATGGTCACTAGTCTGAGGAAGGCTCAGAGTTTGGGCAGGAGGAGAGATCTACATACTATGCTCAAAGAAAAGGATCAGATACAAAGCTATGTGACTCATTCTTAAAAATCTAAATGTTCTCGTGTTTTTAGTGTTTTAGTGCGTACAGGAATTGATTAATTCATACCAGGCAATATTTGCCCTCTTTTCCTAAGCGAAAAAATAACGCATTTAGGGCCATATTTATACTTTTTGACGCAAAACTGCGCTAACGCAGTTTTGCGTAAAAAAAATTAGCGCTGGCTAACGCCATTCTGAAGCGCCATGCGGGCGCCGTATTTAATCAATGACGTTAGCCGGCGTTAGCCGCCGGCGCTGCCTGGTGTGCGTGGAAAAAAACGACGTACACCAGGCAGCGCCGGCGTAGGGGGATATGGAGCTTGGGCGCCAAAAAATGGGGCAAGTCAGGCTGAGGCAAATATTTCGCCTCAACCCGATTTGCGCCATTTTTTTCGACTCCCAACCCCCATAGAAATGACTCCTGTCTTAGCAAAGACAGGACTCATGCCCCCTTGCCCAATGGCCATGCCCAGGGGACTTCTGTCCCCTGGGCATGGCCATTGGGCATAGTGGCATGTAGGGGGGCACAAATCAGGCCCCCCTATGCCACAAAAAAAAATAAAAAAAATAAACCTACCTGAACTTACCTTAATGTCCCTGGGATGGGTCCCTCCAGCCTTGGGTGTCCTCCTGGGGTGGGCAAGGGTGACAGGGGGTGTCCCTGGGGGCTTGGGAGGGCACCTCTGGGCTCCTTCAGAGCCCACAGGTCCCTTAACGCCTGCCTTTTCCAGGCACAAAGAACCGGCGCAAAAGCGGCCGTACGTCATTTTTTTTGACCCGCCCACTCCGGGGCGTGAATTTTGCCCGGGAGTGTAAATACGGCGCACATGCCTCGGAGTAAATTTTTTAGACGGGAACGCCTACCTTGCATCTCATTAACGCAAAGTAGGTGTCCACGCTAAAAAATGACTCAAACTCCATGGACTTTGGTGCTCGACGCGTCTAACGCCAAAGTATAAATATGGAGTTAGTTTTGCGTCGGAATTGCGTAAAAAAAAACGACGCAATTCCGGCGCAAACAGAGTATAAATATGTCCCTTAGTTTAGTGCTTTTGTAGCTGTCTTCTTATAGTAGACATAGATGACAACTTTGGGAGCTCAGAACTGGAAAAATACATTATATCCCAGAATCAAAAATGTCAAGCATGTTTACATGCCAAAAACAATACTTTATTTGCCTAGATAATTTTGTTCTTCTGATTGTCAAGATGCGCTTTAACACATTCGTTCATTCAAATTGGAATTTTCAATTATTTTGGCTGTTGCACTGCATAAAAATCTATATAGACCCACTGAACAGGACATTATAGAAGCTCATGCATACAAAACAGAAAGGTACCTAAAATGTGAATTGCAGAAAAAGACTCTTGCGTTAATAAATATAATAAATTAACTGGCATGTGCTGTGCCTTCACACAAGTTTGAATAACTGTAAGGGTGAAGCCAAACTTAACTTTCAAAATGTTACCCTATTTGAGAGATCCACTGGTGCAGGGAGTCACACTATTAGTTCACAGGGTCTGTACCCTTGCGATAATTTCACCTTACGTTCTTTAGGTTTAGATTTACATGTATACAAATGTATCCAGGGACAGCATCCTGAATATACTGCATTATCTGTCCCTCATGAACCAATGCTGAGCATCACTATGCTGGGCACTGAGCATGTGCAGAAAATGTGGTTGCCTCTAAAATCTTCGGTGGATCTGCAGTAGTAACGTTATATTTTTCAGGCCTATCCGAGAAAGAAGCTTGATAGCAGGACGTATCAATTCCAAATAGTTTATTTACATTACTATTATTAAATATATATGTAGGTGGCAATATCAAATCCAAATACCCATAACTGATTATTGGTCTTTGATACTTATGAGTGAATCCCTTAACTTGGTAGCTTTGTGGGGCACATGGTCATCCCGGAAAGCAAAGCAACCAGGTAGCAAGGCGTCAGAAGGACCTACCCAAACAGGGTGTTAGATAACATTAGTAGCAGTTGACTTAAAATTTCAAATACAATTTTATGGAGCCCAGGAGTATCTAGAAACCTATTTGCAGAATACCTCACCTGACCTAGGTGAACTCTTTCAGCACATCTGGGAAATCAACAAAGACTAGATAAAAAAAGAAGAAAGCCAACCTACGAGTTCAGAGCATTATTTATTTTCAGTGGAATACAAAATAAAAATATATAATTTTATATCAGTATCAAAAAGCAAAACGTCATGATTTTGGGACTTTATAAAATGTACAAATGAATACCCATGTATGCAATTGCACACACTTACAAAACCAACTTCATAACTGATTTGTATTTTTTGACAAGAGTTGGAAAGTGCTTTGTACTATAAGCACCAAATAAAACAACCACATGCAAAGCTAAAAGGCCTAACCTTAACTGTGGGGTTAATATGATTTTGTATATTGCTTTGTAACTGCAGTAACATTAGCGTTTGTAATATGTGTTATAAAAATATTAAATTCATTTTTAAACATGTTTTACTCTTTTAGTGTTCAAATGGCACATAAATCAATGTCTTTGTGTAGATATCATTTTTTGTGTGTAATGTTTGAAAGTGCAACAACTAATAAAGCACATAAATGTGTGAATACAAAGTAGAATTTCAAAATTTAAATACTGCAAAAAAAGCAAAAATGTGTTAATCTAATCATTTTTGTGAACATAGACTAGTGTTGTTGGTAAGTGAACGTTTAAAATGACTAGGTGAGAGGGATGAGACAGAAAACCAGGCAGAGACACTTATGAGGCAAATAATCAGATGAAAAGATAGACACACAGACATGCATGGACACCCCAGATTGTTTGCCTTTTTCTCAGCCCCATTTCTGCTGCTATTAGGGCTCTGTGCTCTCTGAAACTCCTATTCCGTGTAACAGTGTATTTGTTCCTGTCCTAAAATGATTTTGGTAAAATTGGTTTAAACAAATTTGTCTATTTAACTTTCATGTAAAGTCAGGATAGATGGTGCAGAAAAGGCGCCAATGACTTTGGAGTTAAATGTAATATGTGAGCTGCATCTTATATCAACACCACCCATATATATGACAAACTTATGACTGTCAGGGACATCACTGCACAATGGCAGGACTGCTGTTTATAGGAACTACAGTAACATAGCAAAGGAAAGTATTTTGCTACGTGGGACAACTGTGCTTTGTAGGTGCTTGCAAGCCAAAAAGGCAGGATGACTAATTCTTATAAAAAAATGGCAAACTATATATTTAAAAAGTGGACATGGCAACCGCTGATGGCTATGTCACTCTGTAGGTTTAGCTATAGTTTCCAAGGAACAGGTGTAGGTGTGATTTAATATTTGTTTCCATTCCCTCACCTGAGAAATTGCTAGAAAAGTAATTAATAGTTATTTCATTCTTAATTTTCAAACTCCGAGTGAACTGTGAAATAAGATGTTTGATGATTTGAGGCCAAAAGTACATTTTTAAAAATGTACTTTAAGCTGTCTGAGCCAGAACTGGATTAAAAGAAGTTCTGCCACTGATCACACCCCTGGAGCTGAAATAAACATTCTTGGCTGGGAGAGTTAATGACTCTCATCCCAGAAGACGATGGAATGGCTTTCAGCATAGGAAGGATAGGGTGGTGTTAACTGCTGAACACTTATCAGGAATTAGCTAACTGTGAGCAGCCTGAAACAGCTGGAAGAGCAAAGGACATCCTTAACACTACCTCTTTTGAATTGGAGACGTCTGGGGTGGCTTCTTCTATTCATTCAAGGGACCTTCCTAGACAGCCAGGCTCTTGTCACAGTGGGGGAGAGAACATGTTTGCATCCTGTCAGGTGGGAGGTGATCACATCCCATCTACTGTATTACAAGTTCCATCATATCCTATGGAACTTGTAAAACGCCAGGGATATCTGTCATGTTTGTGGCTGAGTAGCCCATACACCACAGTGGTAATCAGGTCCCTGATGTCTAGAAGACAGAGATTGTAAGAGAAGGAGCAAAACAGAAATAGCTATAAAGACAGACTTAGAAATATTTAGAATTAGTCATCTAAAAATAGTGATGATTGATAGACAGATAGACAGGCTGCTAGAGATGTCTAGAGACAGACAAGTAATGAGATAGAGATAGCTAGAGAGAGATAAAATCAAAGGTGATGACAGATAGAATTTAGAAACATCCAGATATAGACTGATGCATGTAAATGTAGACATATAGAGATTGAGACAGTGACATAGAGAAGAGATAGAAACGCATAGACAGAGATAGAAAAGGATGAATCAAGATAGAGGCAAAAACATATTAAGACACAACGAGAGACTAATATTAAAAAGATAGAAGCAGTTGGAGAGAGTCAGAGGAATAATGACAGAGAGACACAGAGACGGACAGGCAGAGAGCAATGAGGGTAACTACCTGGGCAAGGCATGGGATATGGACAGCTGTTACAGAGCTAGAAATGCTAATTCTTTAAGAAGGCTTACCTTAGCTGGACCTTCCTAGCCAATGGGGCTGGGGCTGTCTGAATGACACAGTTTTTGGAAGTCTTTCTTGCATCATGGTGAGTCACTGAATGATCCATGTGAGGTGGTTAGTGACAGCCTTTTTTAGTATAAATTGATATGAAAATAATGAAAAAAATGTATAATGAGCTTGTCAACATTGCTTAAATGCAGTGCAACCAACCACTAAAACACGAGTGCTGGTGACCCACCAGTAAACAGCCACATATTAAGAACTGGTGAAATTGAAATATTTTCTTATTGCAGATAGGTGCCCAATGTACTCTCTCCTGTCCCTCCATATGTGCAAAAATGGATTAAGATGTCATGCATATCCCTTTGGCATTGATGGATCGATTAGGCAAGATCAAACTTTTAATGAGAATGATATGTTCAGCTACATTCAGGCCTAAACATGACATTGGTTCAGTTGTATGAAAGGGAAATTCTTAATGTTAACTGTAATTTTGTTGTATTTATGTCATGGCTTGGAATGTACATTTTTATCAAAACCTCACCAATTTATAGATGTTTTCCTGCGGTTTATACAGCAGACCTTGTGCCACGCTTTGTTAACCAGTTAGGCCAACAATTATTCTAGCAAACAAATGTTGACATTGCATAGTAGATATTTCACCACTTTCAGAAAGCTACAAGTGCGCAACTACCATATTGACAAAGCTGATTTGCAGATGTGGTAATGTGTGGCTAAAATATTTGAACATGCTCAGAGACAAACTGCATTTGAAGTATGGCAACACTGCAATAATTACATCATATTGCAATAAAAAAAAAACATAAAGACACAACTATATCTCAGCAGCAATAGTACAACAATATCTCAACAACCAATATACACCTCTACATCAATTAATGGTGTGTTGTTGCAAAATGACTCTTTTGTATTACTGTGGTATATTGTGTTAGTAAATTAGTTGAGTTGGTGTGTTCTTTTGAGTCATTATTCTGCTGTTTAAGTGTGCTACATTGTTATTTTGGCTTGTAATATTGTGATATTTTTGTGCGGCATTATTGTGATGAGTTTTATGCTTAGGTTGTTTTTCAGTGGTGTTCTGTTGCTGTCTTCTTATTGTGTTGAAATTTTCAAAGTTATGGTCTGTTGTTTTTTGTGCTGTCTTTTGTATTTGCATTATTCCATTGTGCTTTTGGTGCTGTGGGTCTTTATATCGCATCCAGAATCTAAAACATCATTTACACTGGAACAGTTCGCAAATAAGACAAATTGAAGAACAGGTTGCAAATAAGACAAGGTAATAACCAGTTCTATCATCAACTTGCATTGATAGTTCATAAATAACCTGAATAAGGAGAGTTCCCATATTATAGTAATTTGAAAGGGACACTAAATTATAGGCAAGTCACACCCAGGGGTTACTGAAATCACTTAGTCCTACAGGCTAACATACACTGAAATGCACAAAGTACAGATAAATACAGGTTGTTAGGCTATATACAAACTGCAAAAAGTGTCCTAAACAGAGGTCAGCAGGAAAATGCTAGCACTACAAACATACTCCTACAGTATTTACCCCAATTAGAGGTGCTGTGATGAAAGCCAGTCAGCGGTACAGCTACACTATGATATAGCAACCTCTGACTGCAAACCACAGCTTACCTACACCTTTAAAAGTCTACAAAGATGTTTGACAGTATTAATGTTTTACTTCAGAAATATATAGAGGATATAAATGGTTTAAACATGTGAGAGCGAAATATTTCTGAGTCAGGTGCACGGACTAGATCCTTTGCCATTTATTCTGAAAAACAATCACCTAGACTTTGGTGTATCACTTTTCATTTTTGAAGTTATGAAAGTCTTACATTGTGTTTAAATAGTGAACTTTTCCTTCCTGAATAATGCTTACTGACAGAACTGAAGAGAATAGGCATAAAATAAGTGTGACAATGGCATTGATCAGTGACGGAGGATTTTCTGGCCATGTGTGAAATACACAGGAGATATTACAAATTCATCAAACGAACAAGCAATCCATAAATGAGGTCTGCAACTACTCAAGTCACAAGATGCCTAACTTTGTTGCACTGAAGGATACCCCAAACTTATCACAGTAGCTTTGCGAAGATCTACATATCTTCTTCAAAGTCAAGTTCAACAATATTAGGAAAACATTTATAAATAATATGTATGCATAACCATACCTTACAATAACACAATTTAAACGTCAGACAACATTGAAGATATTTGTGCCTGTAGAAGAGGCAGAGATGAGACAATTACCACTCTAAATTAAAGATTTTAATTTGCTGGTGGTCAAACTCTCTGTACCAACCTGCTTCAAAGTGTTCCTATCCAAGTTCATCCCAGACATCACAAAACAGCTAAAAAAGCATTATTGGCTAAGGGCACAGTTGTTGGTCAAACCATGAGCTCACTGTGCAAAGCCTACAGCCTTGGCCAGCACAGGCTGTACCAAGCCTTCAAGCCTCCAGAACCAGCTGTACATGACTTTCACTCATACATAGTGGTATCTGGCAGAAATTTGCAATCTCCCGATACGCCAGGTACCCATTTTCCACTCCCCAAAAATCAGGAGTCCCATCGGGTCATGCCCTGTGCCACACTCATGGCCCCAGAATCTACTCTGCAGGATCTCTGGCTATGTGCAGCAGGTTCTGGGCACCGAACATGGCATACCACTGTACTATCCATGTTGCCCCCATTAGCGCTGGACCCTGCATTAATTATGGGTCTAGGATTTGGCCTCTGGGCAGGTTCTGTGTCCGGCCTCTGTGGCTACAGAATTATCTGTTTATGGCCTTTAGCCATGCATCGTAAGCTGTAGGATACCCCATTGACACCAGTTATTCCCAACACATATTTTCACTGGGTGCAGAATGCATGAAATTTCATAGGTTCAAATTGAAAAATTCAAAACTGGATCTACTGAAATTTGAAGGCTTTTCCCCTTCACTGTCACCGAGGTTAAAATGCCTCAACTTCACCCTCAATCTCACACTCACTATTATACACCAGTGAAATAAAGTAGCAGAGTGTTCACTATCTAACTTCTCTCTCTCATACAAATCAGGCACCTATTCTCCAAACACCATTTAAAAAATAATCTAAGTTCTTGTCCAGAATAATCTTCAGATTCCTAGGCAAGCTATGCTAGCAAGTGCACATAGTTATCGCTATGTCGGCTGAATTTCAAACTATGTTGCCTTGTTTCTCTAGTCATTCAGTAAATCCGTACACCGTACTTGTCATGCTGCAGTCCACACTGGGTGGTGGAAAAGTGGCAGAAGCCAAAATCTGAGGTGACAAGTTCAGAAACATTTTTTTCCTTTGGGCCACTACTTCAGGAAAGCACTTTGTAAATTTTTGTTTCCATATCTACTTAACAACCTGAAGTTATTACACTGAAACTTTATCAATTCATAGTATTTTCCTTCATTCGTGCAATTTGTCATGTCTTGTTTGCCCAAAAACTCAACGGACCTGTGTTTCTTTCAGTGGTTACACTCCTATGTATTGTTCTTGTGCATGAACATTTTATAAGACTGTTAAATAAATATATAAAAATAAATGTTGTGCACAGGCAATGGGAAAATGCTGTGATTGGTGCAACTCCGAGTAGCATTAGGTGCTGTGCACTCGTAGTAATTGTCACCAACGAAGTTAGTACTTGAAGAATATACTTTATTTCTACAGTCTTTGTAAAGTGAGGGCATGGTCTTTGCAGCAAGATACCAGCTGCAATTTTGTATGCTCTGTGCCGTCTGCCCCGGTACCCTGCATTCATCCTATGCCCACGGGCAATCCACCAGCGGTGACTCGCCAGGTGCAGAGTCTGCATAGAGGGGATTTGATTGAACCATTTTTTGGCTGAAGTCGTCCGCCACTGTGCCAACTTTGAGCGATGTGGCCTGGGAGTATGGCCACTCCCACCCCTGCTGCAAGGGCTCATACTCGGCCCCTGGCTCTAAGCTCGATCGGAATCTGCCACTGCTCAGGTGAGCAGGGGGGAGCCCTTCTGCCCTTGGTGTAGCCGGAGGACCTCTCGGGGGCCAGAATGCCATGTATCAGCAAATTGTCATCTGTGGCACTTCTGGTGAGGTCAGGCTTGGGTGCCAGTGAGCTGGGCTGCCCTGCTCGTCCTGCGGGCCCATCCGGGCCACATCCTTTCGGCTGACCGTTGGTTGCCTTTGAATCCCAGTACTCTGCCCTCCCAGCCCCCCATCATATGGGGTTTATCCTGCTCAGCAGTTCTGGCTGGTGACGCCCACGGACAAAGTGTGATGAATGCTCAGCACTGGACCGCTTTGGGCCTCTGAAAATTTGGTCCATGTTTGTGGCGGTACCTTGGACCCTGAATTGCAGCTACAAACATTGTGCTTCTGGATTAGGGGTGATAAGTGGCAGTAGTGAGTGTGGGGGGGCTATGTTGCCTTCATTTGCCATGAATTGCAGAGCGCAGTGAGCACGGTGGACACACTGCTCCCTCATTGTGCTGCTTCTGGACATCTTCATGCATATGCAGGTCTGCACCAATGTACATTTCTTGCATCATTGAACCATGTGGGGCTGTCTGCAGTGGATTGGACAGGCTGCTGTTGGTTGGGGGGGCAACCAATGCACCCGCTGATGCTACTGGGACCCACAGCAGGGTTTGCATGGTGATTGATATCTCTCCCCACCACCCTGGACTGTAGTGTAATTTTGGCCAGTCTTCTGGCCCCCAGTGGGCCCCTGGGGTTTGTCCCTGAGGAATTACTGTGCGTTTGGCCCTGCCCATCACTGAAAGGCTGAGGGGCGTGAGCTGATATATCACCTGCTAAAGCTCTTCCCTACTTTACTGTGCCGTGTGAAACCCCTGAGGAGCACCCCCTGGTCCACAGAGATGCTTGTGCTGCACTCAATCAAGGACGCAGACGGGTTTGGAACCTTGCTGTAGTCACCCTCCACGCTGTCTGTGGATGTGACAGGCTTTTGGGAAGCCTCTTGCTAGCCATTGATGGATGCTCATAATGAACATACCTAGGGGCCCAAAAGTGCAAGTAGGCCCTGCTCGCGGTTGGAGCCACCTGTCACTCTGTAGTGTGGCTCCACCGAGCTGCCCCCATCAGCCGCCACCCAACTTGGGGAAGGACAGACCACAGAGGCTGGGCTCAGCAGACCAAGATAGACCAATTTACAGCCCCGAAATCAAACACAGGGTTGAAACCTGTGCCACAAGAGTGTCCAGAATGTATACTGAAACCACAGGGTCTGACCAGTGCCCAATTATTAGCTGCAATAGAGACCTCAAGTGTGATTTTTCTGGCAAAAATTGAGGCTTTTTCCCAGAATGTGGGTCTATTATGTGCAGATCTTTGTGGAGTGGCAGAGTGCGCTTTGCCTACTAAGCAGGCTGACTCCAGGTTACAGGGAGAGGTTGCCTCTTTGCGGGCTGAGCTGTCATCCTTATTGACTAGAGTGAATACACTATAGGCCACAGCTGAGGACGCAGAGGGTCACTCTGTCACTTCAACCTCTGCTTCATTGGTTTTTCAGAGAGTGTGTAAGGTCAGGGCTTGGAACTCTTTCTTTATTGCTGAATAACAACAATGATCCCCTCTCCCCAATTGTCCTCCTGCTTTGTGGTTGAGAGAGCTCATAGAGCATTAGTGCCTAAGCCCCATGCCAGAGCCCCCATGCATACTGTCATATCACAACTGCTTAACTCTAGAGACAGGGATTCTATCCCACAAGCGGCGGCCTGGACGGAGACCCCAAATTTGAAACTCATGTGAACTTCATCTTACCCGACTATACCAGGCAGGTGCAACAGTTGCGCCAGACGTTTGGGGGATGCTGCTATATGTTCTTATATCCACCAAAATTAAAGGTACTGCATAAAGACCATTCACATTTCTTCACCAGACCTGAGGTGATATGGGACTGTCTGGAGGTCCATGGCAATGGCAGAATCCCAGCACTTCTCTCTGCGGGCCTGGCAGCAGGGTGGTGAACCCTTGGCACTCACTGCAATTGGGGCAACAGAGTAGACTGGGCAAAGGAGGCTCCAGATCCATCTCTTGGATGGTGGTCAGGGTGATGCACACTAGATCTGGAACAACAGAGATCGGAAAGAGAGGCAGCAATGGCATTGATGGAGGCAGTGATGGCCTCCAGCCGAGACTCCAGTGCCGTGAAGTGGTGGAGAAGACAGTTGACATGGGAGAGGTTAGATTTTGGCGGCTGCCACGGCTGTAACAACTACCCATGTACGCATTTATCCTGAGCTGTGATTCCTCCCCCAATCAGGAGGAGTCTACATATTCTAATTATGCTTGCAGAATCCCCTTCTCACACCTAAGGTCCCTTTCCAGATGCAAGGTTTCAAGGCAGATATTGAGGGTAGATACCTCTTGCTGTGTGGCCTGCTGAATGGACGTTAAGTGTATGCCCCAACACAGATGAGGGGACATTTAATCTTGACCTAGAATGTGAACTTCTCTTGAAACCCCCCTACTTTGGGTTGGGGATTTTAACTGTGTGCTGGATGGCAGTTGAGATTGTCAGCCTCCTAGCGTGAGCATAAAGCCTAACATGGTAGATGCACTGCGTGGGGTGATGGGCTGGATGGGCTGTTTGGATGTCTGGTGCTCAACACACGCAGGCGTCAAGGAATACACATGCTATGTCCCAACACACAACACATACAGTCACCTAGACAGATTCTTAACAACAGTGGACACAGCCACTGAAGTATCGCAGACACAGATACTGGGTATATTCCTTTCAGACCTAGCACTGCTGCTTCTGCAGTGGGGGATAAGTAGTGACAGACCTTTGGAGCCCTTGTGGCTACTTCACCTGGAAGCACTTACTGGCTCACTATTTGACGAGGAGCTCAGATAGGTGACAGCCGGCTACTTATGTCGGCCCATAGGGGTATAGAGTGTGACACCCTGAAGGCAGTAATGCAAGGGGAGTGCTTGTCATATATCAGTGGCTTCAGGCATCGCTTGGACATGCAACTGCTTGAGGAGGAAAGGCAGTTGGTGGCCATCCAGCAGGACACTCTTGCACTGGGAGCCCAGTATGGGCTGCTATTGAAAGCCCGGAGGGCAGTGGAGGAGACCTGGGATAGGCTGGACTGACTGGTTCGAAGAGACTATCACCAATTACTGACCCATAAAGGCGATAAATCAGGATGTCTGCTGGTGTGGTTACTTAGGAGGGAATATCCACTCCCAGTAATTCTTTCTTTGAGATGCCACAATGGCACTCTTGCAGGGTCACAGGCTACAGTTAACCTCCTACTCTGGGCCCACCACACTTCAGTTTATGGCACACTGGGAGTTAGCAGCTTGGAGAGGGCATGTAACCTCCTGGATCTGTTGCCACTCCCTCGCCTCATGGGTGAGCAGACAAAGCCTTGAGAGAGAGCTCTCTATGGAGGAGTTAGGGGAGGTGGTTTGGGAGATGGCACGTTGTAAGGCACCAGGCTCAGTGGAGTATTACCATACATATTCAGGGTTATTCCTCCCTCACCTGCGAGAAACACTCTGAAAGAGAGTAGAACGTGGGGTACTGCCACAGACCATGTCTTAAGCACAGATAGTTATGCTCCCTAAACTGGGCAAGGACCCTTTGCATCCCAGTTCCTATGGTCCCCTGTCCATGCTGGAAGTGATGCAATAATTCTTCCTACAAGACTGCTTGGCATTGTCACTTATCTGGTACACGATGACCAGTGTGGCTTTATAATGGGGCAGTGGACACACATAAATCTGCAGAGGTTATCACGTCTTGCAGTCAGTAGCTGATAGTGGGATAGAAGCAGCATTGATTGCTTTAGATGTTGAAAAAGTGTTCAGCACCATTGACTGGGCGTACCTATGGGAAGTTCCCTGGAGAATGCAGCTTGGACCAGTAGTTCTGTCCTGGGTAAAGCTGCAATATACACTGATCCGGTTGCAAGGGTTCGGACAGGCTCTGTGGAGTAGGATCATTTCCCTATTGAGAGGGGTACTAGACACGGATGCCCCTCCTAGCTGCTCCTTTTCGCTCTCACGATGGAGATGCTACTGATACACCTTTGCTACAACATGGCAGAGTGGGGGGAGGTGAGGTTGGGGGCATCACCTACATTGTTTCACTCCAATCAGGTGACATGTTAGTGTATATCACCCACCCAAGGCAGTCAGTGAGAATACTGTTGCACACCATGTATTAATTTGGAGTGGCATTGGGCCTTCATATCAATAAACAGAAGACAATACTGTTTCTATTGGCTGTAGTAGCAAGGATACGGTCAGCTGAGCTTCCCGTGACTCAGCTTCAATGGTACAGGGAGCACTTTTGGTATCTAGGGAACCAGATAGCAACCACGTTGGTAGCTTGCTAAAACCTTAATGTGGGAAGAGTCCTTTGGAGGCTAGAGTACTCCATCTGTTTCTGGGTCTTCCTACTGCTGTCGGTGATGAGCAGGGTTGTGTTGGGCAAAATGGTTCCCCTGCCCAGCTGCCTCTATGCCCTGCAAAATGCTATTTATGAAATTCCATCACCTACCTTCATTAAACTTCAACTCCTAGTGTCCCCAGTGTGGGCATGTAAACAGAGCAGAGTTAAGCTAAATCTGCGGAAGTTAGACATAGACTTGGGGGGGATCTGGGACTTCTGAACCTCAGAATGTACTACTTTGCAAACCTTTGCAATATACTGCTCAGTGGTGTTGTGATGGCTCGAACATGGAGAAGAGTCTGCTGGGCTCATCGGGCACTCGGGCAGACATCCAGCACTGCCTCATGCCGAGGGTGGGTATGTCAGACAACCACTCCTTTGTTTTCCGGCAGGTGGCTGTGGAGTGGGAGCAGGTGTCAGTGCAGGAGTTGTGACTCTTACCTCTTCTTTAGCTGAAGCCTATACGTGAAATCTAATCAGTGATGGATCTGACGCAATGGTTTGCAGGTGGTTTCAATACAGTTGGTGACCTATACATTAACAGTATATTCCTTATGATGAAGGAGGCTCAGGACATGTTTAACCTTTACTGACGTCATTTCCTACAATACGCCAAAATATCATGTACAATTTGTGGGATCTGGCTGACTTTCCCATGCAAGCCTGTGGAGTCTCAGACTCATGGGCATCCTGAGGCCTCGTCTCATGCTTTTATAGAGCCCTTAAATTGAAGGAGAAGAGAGCCTTTGCCCAGGTCAGTGAAGTAGCATGCAATGCGAGTATAAACTTACACTGTTTTATTACTTACACCAAGCCTACCTGACCACATTGTTCTTACGCAGGATGAAGAGTACTCGTTCAGAAGACTGCCAGCGCTGTGGGGGGACTCCAGTGACTTTTCGTCATCCGACTTTAGATTGTGGTGATGCTTTACGAGGGTACTGTCAGAACGTTCTGCAGACATTACACAGAGTCACGCGGGTGGCGGGTGAGGCCTCTGTGGAACACTGCTTGCTTGGAGTGCTCCAAACACCTAAACAGGGGGCCTGAATATGCCATAGATTCACCATCTTGAGACTAGTGTTAGTTAAGTTGAGGGGGGCCATACACTGGACACAACCCACAGCCCTGATGGGCAGTGGATGGCTGGCAGAAGAGAGACATTTATGAGATGTGCACATAGATGAGAATGCTGAGTGGGATCTAGAAATGTGGGAGGATAAGCTGAATGGCCTGTCAGAGGGTGATTTGCTGATGCCTGCTCTCCCCCTGTGTTTCAGGGTGATGAGAATAGGAGACACCCCCCCGACTGGCTTGAGTACCGTGTCAGGTTTCAAGATTGGAGGAGTGTCTATATTTTGTAGGATTTGGGGGGTTGGTTTTTGTGTGGGGGGGTGCTATTGCTGCATCTGTCCCCCCACCCCTTGTTAATTCTCTCCTGCCTCCCTCCTGTCCTCCACCTACCCCCATAGCCTGTTCAGAACCTTATCCTTCTCCACTTCCCCCACTGTGTCTTCGCGGGATACACAGGAGACACATTTCTTTTTTATTAAGATGTTGTTTCTGTTAGTGTAAGATTTCTAAGTATTAGCTGCATTTTTTGCTCATGTTGTGCATTTGATTCTTTGATCATCCTGTAAACTGTTGAACGATGCACTAGGCAAGTGGTTGCCTTGCATGGTTACATAATGCCGGAGCTATTTCCAAGACGCTTAATTTTTAACCAACTGCTAATAAAAACATGTTCGTAAGGGGCAAGACCTCTCACAGCTGTTTGCCCCTTCACTCTTTCCAAACATCTTCTTTAGAATTCTCTCCCTCCCCATGTCATGTAACATATAACTCTATGGGGCACATTTGTTATTATATCATGCAATGCGGTGCAGCAAGGGAACTGAAAGAGAGAGAGCAGAAATGTGCCATATTTACAAAATTATGGAATGTTTCTGCTGTCTCCTAGCACTGAGGCACTGGGTGTTGCATAGCGCCAACGCACCCTTGCATTGTAGCACAAGGGTGGCTGTGCTACAGGCGGGATATTTTTTCTGTGCAGGAAGGTGGCAAGCCCTTTGTGATAAGGCGAGCACAGCCTATTTAGTTGCATGTGAGACTGTTCCCAGGTCAGCCCCTTCATCCTGCCAGAAGATGGTCTATTCAAGCACACCTAGTCCCTTCATTTTGCGACTGTCTGGGAGCACTGACAATGTCTGCTAGCTACATCGCATGTGCAATGACAAGTTACAGGGACCAATGGCTATGGGCAGGAAAATGCCAGCTTTCCAAAATTGTAAGGAGTATTTTTAATTACAACTCCATAGACATGAAATGCTTATGTGTCCCTTATCAAAGGTTAGAACTTAAATGTTATAAGGCAATGCAATGTTATTCTATAGGATAGGTAGGCCTCACATCAGTGAAAAACTAATTTAGGAAGTTTCACTATAAGGACATGTAAAACTTGAATGCATGTGTCTAACCTTCTCATTACAAAGCACTCTGCACTATGGGCTACCTAGGGACTACCTTAGGGGTGTCTAATAGGGAGGTTTAGGGTTTGGCAAGGGCTTTATATTGCCAAGTAGAGTTGGCAGCTTAAAACTGCCTTCAGGCTGCAATGATAGGCCTTAGACGGGTCTTAAGGGGCTAAGTGGATGGCAAAATAAACCACTCTCTAAGGGATTTATAAGTAAATTAAAGCTTTAATCACATGGAAGCCAATTTTACCATGTTTAAAGGAGTGAGCACAAACACTTTAACACTGGAGTCCTAAGGTCAACAAAAATGAGAGCAGCAAAAAGTGGAGAGTAAAGGCAAAAGGTTTAGGGGTGACCCTACAGAGAAGGCCAGGTCCAACAATCCTGCACTGCACTGCATGAAAAGAAGAGAGCTGGGCAGCACCATACCTTCAGAGATACAGCTTTGCTGCTCTCTTTCCAAGTGCTAGAGCTCCTTCCGGCTGCCTGGTGCCACACACTCAACCTTGCAACATAGTGTAAAGTTGTCTGCATAAGTCTAGAATAAGTTTTGTAATGGAAAAGTGCCCTTGCAGTACAAAACACTCTGGTTAGGCATACTTTTAACTTTTCCTACTTTGTGTGCTGTACAGTACAGCACACAAACAAAATGAGGAAAGTTTGGAGAATAATTTTTGTTCTCCTTCTTCACACTTACCTAAAGGAAGTGTACTTTTGGGTGCAATGTTCTATCGAAAATGTTAGTAAATAGGACTTTGTATCAAAAACATAGATGGCTGTGTGGGAATACTTATGTTGCACCTAAGTTGCACCTCCCTGAGTTGCCTTTAAACAACTTTCTTCATAAAACACGTTTTACTCAAGAAAATAAATGCCAAATCAACACTGAGTGCAGATTTACATTACCTATTTTGACGTTGCACTGGTGAAAAGTGTTGAGAAATGCGTTCCTAGTATATTGTAGGGCTGTATGCAGAGTCCAGATAAGGTTCTCTATACATTAAAGCTAATAGGCATACTGTTCTTCCTAGCAATTGTTTGAGAGAATGGCAAACTGATTTCTGAATCAGTACCATCTGGGGTATGATTAACATTTCATGGGCACTGCAGAAAATAAAAACTTAAAACCAAAAGATTAGAGTATATTTATAAAGTAAAGTAGAATGTATTCCCTTGACACTTAGGCCTCCCCCATCCCAATAGGAGTGGGCAATTATAATCCGCAAAATGTAACCCTCTGCAGAAATACTGTTGCAAGGAGTAAATTTGCCGGAAGTAAATAATGGAGATTACATATTTTAGGTGAATAAAGCACAGGATTTTGTCTTACTCTGCAAAAAAAAGACCTTCTTTTTTCCTGTATTTCACCCAGAGATTTTGTCAGCTTGCAGCAGTGAGAGCGCCAGGTGGAATACCACCCAAAAGCAGAGGTACCACTAAATTATAATTCCAATGTGCCCATTGACTGCAGATAACAGGCACCTCAGAACTGATAGGCCACTCATAATGAGGGAATTCATGGATTATACATAAAATTCAACAGGCAGATTATGAATTGACAGTGTTGCAGAACCAGCATGAAGTACAGCAGCCTTTTTATCAGTAACTTCACATTTGTGTCATTGTATGTTGAAAGACATGGGGTAGCAATTGTCATATGTGTATTATCGGCCAAGAAATGTTTTTATAATCTTTTTAAACTTGTTTGGTTGCAAATGATCCCACAGTTTGTATCTGCAAAACATTTGATTGGGTAGTTCTTTAATGGGGCAGAGCGCATACACCCATCAAAGACAACTTTAAATTGAGACAAAGCAAGGAACTTCCATTTGTCAGCATTTATGATAAATCCCCTTTGAAAGGTGGGCAGCAGTAAATTATAACAGTCAAAACCACTGCAGACAGCGCTATCAAGTCCCCTATTTTGTTTTGTCAAACCAAGTTCCTGTACGTGTTACACAATAAGGGTGTGGCTTAAAAGATACAAACTAAAATCCTGTGCTTCATGCAGCATGTCACTCACTCATTTGAGTGCCTCTCTCTGGATTTTCTGTTGTTGCATCTATATCACATAACAACAGACATATGCCTAGAACTATTGGCTTTGCAGCAAATGTGTAACAAAATTGTTTTTATTATAAAAGGCTGGAATTGAATGGGTTTTAAACATATGAGACTAATTAAACACATCTAAGATCTGTGGAAGGCACAGTGGTCATTGTAGTGCTTTAGTGTTACCATTACTCCCTTTCCTCCCTTCACACCACTTTCCTCTGCAGTGTATCACTCTGTTAGACAATTAAACCTTGTTTCTCCTAATTTCTTCCTGAAATCCTCAACCTATATTCCTCAAATATAATTTCCTTACACTTCCCCACCGAGTTTTCATCACCTGTGGAGAAGTGTGGCACAATGGTTAGAGTGGCAGACCCTGATGCAGAGATCTGGCATGGGACCAGGGTTCAATTCCTACCTAGGTGGGTCTTGGGCTCAATTCCCTTGGACCAGATAATTCTCGCCTAGGTGCCCAATCTATTTTCTGGGTCCCACTCTGTAACTCTGGGCAATAGCTTGCTTAATCTCCACAACAGCCCTGACAGTGCTTGGATGCCTGGCTTCACCCTGGGGGTGCCCAGGAGTGGGTGCCTTACAGGGAAAAGCCAGGAGGGGTTCCAAAGCGATATGCGTACAGTGCTGTGAGACCCTAACAGGTGAGTAGTGTGCTATACAAGTGTGAAGTTTACAGTTTACCTTCTGCCAGTAATTCCTCACATCATCTACCCTTCACCATTCCCTTTCTCACACAAGCACACTCCCACTCTCTCTTTCCTCACATACTAGCATAGCACTGTATTTCCTTTGGCACTCAGTATTTCAACAGCTGTGCATACCTCCTTCACATAAGTTCACATAAAAGTGACTTCTGCATAACTTTAAGTGTTATGCAGAGAAGGACAGGATTGGTAAAGCATTTAGGTTGAATTGGAAAAGCATTTAGGTTGAATACTATTATGACCCACTGACAGGCACTGATGAGGCCTTCAGCATCAACTTCAGAGATCTCAATCATGATTACTGGCCAACAACCTTAAGTCACTCAGACAAAAGAGTCCTCCGTTGCACGCAAAACAAGCTGCAGAAATACAACATCTGGAAAAACAAATACTCTTAGGGAACGCACAAAGAAATGAAACATGAAATGTAACCAGGCACTATACTGCTGGCCTACATTACTGTAAGAGTATTTTACAGTCATTGCTGAGGAATTCATTATTTTTTTGCACGGAAAGTTAAGGACATCAATGTAGGTCCAGTCATTTTAAAGTTAGTATTTAATTACTGCTGCATCTAAGACCTACCAGGACCTGTCCCAATTACAGCCCTGAGTTTATTGATGGCTAATTAATAAACCTGTGGTAGAAAACCAGTAAATATACATTAAACTGCCAATGTACAATAAGCCAATATTTCAATTAAAATATCCAAGTTCCATAGCTCCGCCTTCTAACTTCTTCGTTTTTATATTCATTATGTAGTGAATACAAATCTGAGCCTTAAACAGCCAATGGCAAAATTGATCCAGTGTTAATCCTAAAGCTGTTCTTCAGTCACATTTTTCAGGAATATCATCTTCTTCTGAGATGGAAATTTCATAAACTAGATATATTTTCAAATCCTGAAAAACAACCATAGAAGCCTGGGTATTTCAGACCAATAAGATAATTAAGTAAAGTTTGGCATTTTCCATTTGAACCACTGAGAGGTTTGTCTCATGCCAGGATCTATATAACTAGATACAGTCACGCTTTTTTTTAGATCATTGCACTCATCAGGACAATCACGCAATATCGAAGGTGAGATTGAAGGTGTATCCCACTAACAAGGATACTAAGTACTTGGTAGGTGACAAAAATATGCAACACATAAGAAAACAGCTGTTGCATGCTAAAGTCCTACACTGAAAAAAAGGGTATGGTGAAATGAATCCCTTTATATTAGCTAAATATAATATCACTATCTGATTAAGCTGAAATGTTATAAAACTCAAAAGATGTTAAATACAATGTTGTTAAAAATATATTTGTAAATGAGTGCATGAACAACGGCACAGTTTACATTTTAGTTGGAATTTCTTGCAGTGATCTGACAAACTAGCATTAAACGACATAACGCATCGTTTTTTCATTTTGCAGAGAATTTAATAGTGTTTGACGTTTACCATGCATCATAACATGCACCTCGTGTATAAATGTACACCGCCCGTTTTTGTGACAGATTATTTTCCTTGTCCTTGCTGTTAGTGTTACAGGAGGTTCCACAGACCCCTTTTCTAATACCATAAGTTATGGCTCAATTGATTTGTATTTACAGTGGTGCATGAGAAACTCCTATGACTGCACTCTTTACACCATGTACAAATGGAATTTCATTAGAGGCCATAGTGGTGCACTACACTACCGTTTGTGTAAACATTGTTAGCACAGTAGAGGGCAAAGCAACAGAGGGGTGCCATGGTCCTAAGTGAGGTTCCAAAATGCGCATTTAATATTTGACTGCATCCAATTCCAATATCAATTAAATTAACTAAACACCGAACCGAAACTAGATTAAAAAACATGAGATTGCCCTGAAACTTAATCAGTTTCTTAAATGCCTGATGTTACACATTTACCTAACTACCTCTGTGTGAAGTTGCAATTTTTAGTACCATGTATAAATACATCTAACACTATCTGTACTTTAATAGTAGGTATGAACTAGTAAAACATTGTCTGCAATCTTCATACATTATTTATACTATAATATAATAGGTGGGTGTTGTTCCATAAATGGAAAGATGAGCAACAGATACCCCTAGACTATAATGTGGGCTATGATTGGTACTGAGCGCAACACGTAAGAGATCCCAGAATCACAGCATAGAATGAACACCTATGAGCTGAGTACTGCGTTTATATAGATTTGTTTAAATTGATTACAATATAATTTATGAAAACGTAGAAAAAAAATAAAAATGTATTTAAAGCAGACACCTCACAATCATTGTTAGTTCATGATAGTGAAATAATAATAAAACACTAATAAATAGAGCTGATTGGGTCAATAAATGAAAGTCAGATGAAATGCCCCAGTAAATCACAATTATCACAATTTTGTAATTGTATTGATTATATACAACACTAAAAACACTTTGTCAAACAATTATAGCTTTATTTCATGTGCATTTAAAACGGCATACAGTGGCCTTCTTCACTGATCTGATGTGCCCTCTCTAAACAAAGCGAGAAGTTTCCTAGTGATTGCATGGATGTGGATACCGATTGAGGCAAGTATGTTAGCAGTCATAGCATCTTTATAAATATATATTTTTAAATATAGTCCTCTGCATTCATACAGTCACAAACATATTTGACAAATGCTATATTACACAATACAGTCAAAGAAGCGAGTCCCAGTTCAAACCTCATTTTGCAGTGGGGTGTAGAGAACCTATGATTATGTCCTGTGCCCCCTGGCCCAAAAGTTCAATTCCAAGGTCCATTACAGAGCACAAATGTTCAGCAATGTGTTTGCTCCTGCAGTCCAAAACGTGCACTGTTTAAGCTTTAGTTTGTCACGTGCTGTAAAAGTCAACAAATTACCAGAAAACCAGGCCATGTTACATAAACTGTACTGTTGTGGGGTAATTATTCACTGCAATTTGCAAGTCCCATGTGGCAGAACAACTAAAATTGCACAGGCTGACTAATGAAAACACAACATTTTGCACTATTCTATCATTGAAAATACATTTCTTCCAGCAATCTGTTAAATGTCCTTTATGATGTGGACTTTATAATTCGGCTTCTGTTTACATGGTCTGGCTTGACAGCACAGCTGTTGCCAGACAATTATGTGAGCATCACCAGAGAGGGGCTTTCGCTTCAACCATGTTAGGGGCCAGGAGTACATATTTTGATTGGACAAGAGTGTGTGCTTCCACAAAAAAAGTGCTTGCTCTTCATTCAGCTATCATTTTATTTTTCCAGCTGTCTGAGCTTGAACTTTCAGGGGCAAACCTCTGACCTTGCAATGCCATTAAAGTGTCTTACAAACCTTGATAATTTAAAGTGTTTTTCTCTAGCAGTAGCAATGATAAGAGGGGGTAGGTATTAGTCTGCATGGATGTTCAGATTTGGCTTGACAGTGCAACTGTCATCTGATCTTTTAACCTACTATATTGTTTTTTGCTTCCAAACAAATACATATCCATTCCAGTGCTATTTACTTGTAATGCTTCAGATTACCATACATTTCTTTAAGGCCAGACTTATTGGCATTTCCAATGCTTGCTATTTTTTGTAGTTTGTGCAAGGGTCTGATTTCTGCATTCATCTTAAATGCCTCTGTTCCCTGAGCGATTCTGACCCATTTTCACTTTACCTAACATGGACCTGCCTGTCAGAATGAGGAAGCCTCTTTTCCGCATCCAAAAACAAATGCACCCTGAATATTTGTTATTAGCTACTTCTGTTCCATCCTTTTCCTTCAACGATCTAATAGTAAACAGTGCAGTGATCAAATTTGAAGCTTCGTCTTACATTTTTTTTTTAAAAGATAGACAATTGAGCGCAAAACTATGAGGATGTAAATGTGGAGAAATGTTCTGAAATTGAAGGAATGAGGAAAGCCTAAATTGCAAGATGAACTCTGTGTACCCATTAGATATTTACTGATTCTTTTAATAGTGCAGTCGCTAATAAGGATCTTCAAAAGCAATTCCAAGCAAAAGCACCTTTCAATATTTTATAAGGAGATTTCCCAAGATCATTTAGGAATCCATCTGCTTCGCCGGAAAAGTGGTTTCTTCATATCTTTCGACCACATGTCTTTTATAAAAAACAAGTTTTTGACGAACAGCTTCTGGCATAACATAAGGCACCATGGTACCAGGTGAAAATGAAAATATGTTTTAGTTAGCTTCGCATCGAATTAAACCCCTTATTTGCTTATAATTGTTAATTCAAATGAAACAGTCAGTGCGGCATAAATAGTTTACCACTTGCCCCTTGTTGATCTACCCTGTTTAGGGGTGCAGTGTGAAAAGCTATATAAAGGGCACATTACAGTTTGTTCTTTCACCTCCCAGTCATCAGCAGCGTTATCAAGCTTCTACTTCAAGCAATATATTTTACATGACTTGTTATTTATTATGATAACATTTTAAAATGACGGTTTAAAAACACGTCACAGCTATTGGGGCTAAATATGGTATGGTTCATCCAGTTAAGTCAGTTTTCTAATCGATAATTTAAAAGTGATGACATCTGATGTTTCTAATACGCTTTTAAAAGAGCGGGATTCAATGATATAGACAAATCCATGTATAAATGACGTATTTAATTTTCAAACAAAAATAATCGTAGGCCTTAGCGACCTATTGCTTTTAGACATCTCAGTATTACCCTTAATAAAGCACATATATAAGAGGACTATAGACACTTTCTATTGGTGATTTTGAATTACCATCACAGTTTAAATGCCTACTGACCCTTTCACACCTACTCTCTGCTGCAGTATTGCTATGCCAGAAATCACAGGGTGGGCGATCTTCATTCATTTTACATTTGTCATCCATGAACAGCTCTTATTTAAGACTAGTACCAATTGTGCAGTGATTCATGATTCTGACATTATTAATCATAATACATGGCAATAGACGATGTAACCGAATTACTGATCTGAATCTCTTGCCATCATTGGAAGTTACTCCAGGTCTGCCCTAAGGTGCAGGCCACAGCTCTGGGAGACAGAATGAGTCTGCTGCAGATTTACTCCTGTCAATGGCATGAATCAGGGTAGATGTGGGCCTATAATTCTGTATAGGAACGGTGCAAAACTGTAACCATGTGAAGTCAAGATATTTTTAAAGTGGTATTCATATGATCACAGTTTTGGCCCATTCCTATGACAAACAGCAGAGGCATAATGAACGTGAGGAATTGATTTTGTAAGGTAAAATGTGGAAAGACTTTCCATTCACTGGAACTTCCTGGATATCCTTTTACATAAACACGAGAAAACTGGCGTTTTACCCATAGTTGGCAAGGCATTGTTAAAAAGAAAACTTTCTAGACGTTATGCAAGTCACTTTGCCCTCAATTATCCTGGAACTCTAGGTTTTACAAATGCCCACCGATAATATGTTTCATGGGTGCTTTCTGACACTGAGCATGAAAAGTAGAGCCACCCCTGATGGAAATGTGGGCCTTTTATTCAGGACAGAAAATGTACCAAACCCCATGCAACACCACCTGGATAATGCTGAGTCTCTTGTGTTCAGAAATGCCAAGGGTTCACAGAGTTCCCTTGTTTCCCTGCTGACCCCGAGTCTGAATATTGCTGCCACTCCCATTGAAAGTGAGAGAAGATTGGGCCTTACTAGGCATATTTTGATGTCCAATGCAAAAAAAGAAAACTGGATTCTCCTGCATCTCTAATTTTCAGAAAAAAAAGTCCAGGGATGGGATTGTTTCCGGACTGTCAGCCACTCACAGGTATAAATAATGAAGCCATCCCCCAACCTAAAAGTGTGAAGAAAGTGGGCTTTTCAAGGTTTTTATATTTTCAGGGAATTCTGGGTGAGAAAACATGCTGGCATGTAAGCAAACCGAGACTACGCTGGATTACCTTCCTGCTTAGTTTGAAAGAATATCTGTGGTTGGCAGGTTTTCCTGGGTGCAAAATGCTGCAACCAATCCTCAGTGACAGTGAGAGGAAACTGGTTTTAGGAATAGTTTTATCCTGTGTAGGTCAGTCCACCAAACTTTCTGCCCATTGGAGCAGAAATACATTATCCCATGGGGTGGAGAGTGTGGCGTTATGCCATTGTGGACTGACCCATCACCCAGGCTGATAAAAATACTCCCTGGTGTTATGAAATGTTTCTGGCTTTTTGGATCTAGCAGATTATTTTAACCCTCCAATGCTCCACAATGGGTTATGGAGGGACAGAAACAATATGGCCCCAATTCATATGCTGGCTGAAAGGGTACTCTGTCACAATGGTGACAGAGTACATTTGTGCGCCAGCATAATGGTCCACCAGCCCAATTTAATTGAGGACAGATGTTTGGTGTAACAATGGCAGAGACTACTCCGTTTATGCCATGGCTACACCCCTAGAATGGAGTGCAGTCAGAGTTTGACCTGTATCTGATGAGGGGGAACATTGTATTTATTATTTTCAAAAAACAAATCCTGCTTTGGGGTTTTGTTTTTTAAAATAAAACATAATTGTTTCTTTGTGGTATGGCTCCATCATGTTTGAAAGAGTCCTACGGCACAGTAACAATACATTGTCAGGAATTACCTTTGACACCAGTTCCTCTCAATGCTTGAAATGTCCACCGACCCACAGACAGGGTGACGTAGTAGTTTACTCCATCACTTTGTCAGAGGATTGGCAGACCACGAACTATTAAATCTGGTTCTGTTTGCTCTTGGGGTAAAAGCTTCGGCCCACTGCCAGAGCTGTCTGGTCCCATACTCCATTCAAATCAATCAAATAATTTCTGATATTCTGACACTAGGGTCAGAAAGACAGACTGTGGGGGTCATTCTGACTCCCGCCGGCCGCGGTATCCGCAGGGCCGGCGGGAGCCGCCAGAATACCGCTGCGCGGTCACAAGACCGCCGCGGGTATTCTGGGTTTCCCACTTCGCTGGCGGGCGACCGCCAGAAGGCTGCCCGCCAGCCCAGCGGGAAACACCCTTCCACAAGGATGCCGGCTCCGAATGGAGCCGGCGGAGTGGAAGGGGTGCGACGGGTGCAGTTGCACCCGTCGCGATTTTCAGTGTCTGCATGGCAGACACTGAAAATCATGGTGGGGCCCTGTTACGGGGGCCCCTGCAGTGCCCATGCCATCGGCATGGGCACTGCAGGGGCCCCCAGGGGCCCCACGACACCCCATACCGCCATCCTGTTCCTGGCGGCCAAAACCGCCAGGAACAGGATGGCGGTATGGGGGTCGGAATCCCCATGGCGGCGCAGCAAGCTGCGCCGCCATGGAGGATTCCCCAGGGCAGCGGAAAACCGGCGGTACACCGCTGGTTTTCCGTTTCTGACCGCGGCTGTACCGCCGCTGTCAGAATGCCCTTGGGAGCACCGCCAGCCTGTTGGCGGTGCTCCTGCGGTCCCTGGCCCTGGCGGTCCATGACCGCCAGGGTCGGAATGACCGCCTGTGTGTACGACTCGATAAGTTAAAAAAACATTGTGATGCGGGCAGTGTTGACAGTGTCATAACTCTGTTAATTTCTTTACTTTCAGTTATGTTGCACAGTGGCTGCCCTGCTGTGCAACATGGCTAAAAACATTGACAAAGTCAATAGATCTTGCTTAAGTAAAAACTAGTCGCTTAGCCAACACTTGTTTATTATGCATTAATAATTATTAAAAACTGATGTATAGAACTAATTAAAATTAGGTTAATTACAATTTAATAAAAATGAATGTTACAATAATATATACATTCATAAAATATATAAAATATTTTATAATTAAATATGTTTCAATTTAACATTTTTAACATAATATGTATTTACTTTTTTAACTATTTTATAAAAGTTCATTTAATTTAACATTATCGCCTGTTGGTTTTAATTTAAGTTCCTATCTCTACTAAGTTCTATGGGTTGACCATGTGTGGTGCTGGACTTACTACTAAGGGCCCGATTATCAGTTTGGCGGATGGGAACACCCGTCCATCAAACTCCTGACGGGATGGTTGCCACCATGCTGGCTACCTCTCAGCCAGTCCCATTAAGACTTAAATCAGCCCAGCAGGAAAGTGGCAGAAGCAGTGTCTACAAGCCAGTGACTATGGGGCTAGGAGGCACCAGCACCCTTGTAATTCACACTGTCTGCATAGCACATAGTGCACATTATGAGAGTGCAGGGACCCCCTTGTGACCCTCTCCACTTGTTCTCCGCTGGCCTTTTCAGACTGGGGGAGAACCAGGTAGTAATCAGCAGGGCAGCATTGCATTCAGCCCCACCCTGGCTGACTCCTACCTGCACCACTGTCAGCGTGTCAGGATCTCCGATCCGGTGGAGATTGCGGTAGGTTGGCAGGGCTGCCCACCAACCTCATAATGTTGCTGTCAGACTGCCACAACCGCAGCAGTCCGACAGCAACTACGAGTGTGGCGGTCTGAGGACAGCCACACTCATAATTAGGTCCTATGTCTTCTGTGGCACAAGTAACTTACACTTGTAAATGTGGATCCACCCCCTTTTTCAGGTGGTGCAGTCATGAACGTCTAAACCTGTGAGTAACTTTACACTCAGTTTTATGAATAGTCAAATGTAGTAAAGTTACTCAAAAGTCTAACAGTAAATTACCCAAGTAAATTACTCACAAGTGTAGCCTTTTAAGTTGTACTTCATCAAGATAGCCTTGCTAATTATTGTGTTTTTGATTGGCATCATAGATCGGTTAACTACTATTAATTAGACGTCAAGGGTCAGATGGTTGATCTCCTTTTATGCCTACTCCAGGGACACAAAAAGCAGAAGGCAGACCCTAGCATAACAATCAAACTTCACCATTATATTACATTTTTAAAACTAAATAAAAAACAACTTTGAATGAGCTCTCTAACATTTTCTCAAGCAGAGATAGTGAATTTTTTTTTTAATCACAACTAGGTCTATTTTTGTAAAATATAGCTAAACCTTTACAGTAGAAACCGATTTCAGCCATTACTTCCCTGTTAGAGCGCGTTTTTTTCAAATATAAGTTGTGCTGGCTTTATATACAAGGCAATCTGCACTGTGGGATTACAAGTGGGTCCCGATCGCTACAGAGAACTGGACCATGCAGGAGCATTGGATGTACAGAGACCTACTGCCCAGAAGTTTGCCCTGATGATCAGAGGGCTCCAGGAGTTACCATAAGAAACGTTCCTAGCAGTTGGAGAAAAGTAAGACCTAGACATTTTTCAGTGCTCCGAGACCCAGGCCAATGCGCTATGGCGTGGCCTATAAGGTCACAACAAATGCAGACAATTATATCACGTTTGTCTTGCTCAACCTGGAACTGTTATATTTCAATATATTCCACTTTTTCCAGGATTTTTTTCACCTTTAAACTTTAAAAATCAATATTTGTTATCCACCTTATTCAAATTGTCAACTGCTTGCATCATAGCTACAAATGGTTGTGCAGAGTTTCTTTGAAACTAGTGTTGATACATAACCAGGGTTTGTTTAAGTTTCTAATAGCCCCTCTTCCCAAATTAATAACCCACTTTCTCAATAAACACAAATGTCTCAGATGGATGTTTCTATGAATGCCATTTCTATAAGTCTACCAAGGTATACAGTAGCTACCATAAAAGAAAAAAGGATAGCTAGATCAGATCAGTACCTCTCATTAGAGAGTGATGCACAATGACATTTTAGACTTTAAGGGTTTTTCTATCATATTGCGGGATTAATGCTGGAATGCAGGTGGGTCATTTTCAGGATGAGAGTGTTTGCCTCTCTAAGTCTGCTAGAGTCAGCAGTAGTGACAAGGGCTTAGACTGCTCTAAAAAAATCCAAACAATTGCCAGCAAAAAAAGAGAAAGGGATCACATTTTAATGGATTCAGAGGTATATGCCTCTACAATTGGTGGACCAGATGACTTCACTCTGATTTAGATGAACCTCTGAAGATGACTCAATTTCAAGCAACAAACGTCCCAACCTAGGAAGACATCTTAATGGCACACAAGCTAAACCGAGCACCTTCAGCCAGGGGCCACAAACAAGTTAGTGGCACTGTGGTGTTACATGATGATTCTGTGAAATTTAGCAGGTCAGTTTATTAGCTTCAATATGTGTGTAGCTACAGAGATTTTCTCTATCCTGCATGACAACTAGTAAATATGAACCATAAAGGAGCCTGTGCTCCAGGGTGCCCTTGATGGAACGTGCATTGGGTGGGGCACCTTTCATGTAGAATGGGATGGAAACTGTGGGGGACATGACCATAAGAATACCTTTGGGAAGAAGTCCATACAGACTGTACATGTAAGAAGAATCATTGTCGCAATCACTGACTGACATATTGACATGGGCGAAGTTGTGCAACAAAGGTGTATCTGTCATGGGAAGCACTTCTCATCTGTCTATCTGAAGATCATATGTGTGATATCTTACAACTTCACTGCTTAATTCAAACCCCAGTATATTGGGTTCACACAAAAGCCTAACAAAACCCTAACAAGCCTAATTGGTTGTCTAAATGTTCCACTGAAGGATACATAAATTATCATCATGCCATGGTTTCTGTTTGCCTCAGAGTGGTTAAAGAGAATGGAAAAAGCTTTTATGTCTCTTAAATTATATGTGATCATTCAGAGTGAAATCCTGCTCAGACCTACGGTACAATGTTCATGTCTCAAGTTTTTCTTTTCTTTTAGTGGTCTTTGTAACCAAATGTTTAACAGCATTTCTGTATTACATATCACAAGTTAAAGTGAAATCATTCCTATGTTAGCATGATGCCAATTACATCTTGTGAACAGTGGATGAACAATTAGACATGTTGCTGTGTCATTGGTGTTGAAACCCTATTAAGGAGAATGTGGGCAATTTGTGGGCAATATGCTTGTTGCTTTCAATATGGCATTGGACAAGTGTAGATTGTCTTAACTGTAGGTGTCAAGACTAAATTATCATTAACATATTATGGTGAATCCTTTGGGTTACAGTCACCCTTACACATTCCAGATGCAAGCAAATTGGGTACATATCTCTAGACTGGATTACTTTATTGTCCCTTGCATGGATGATAAGACTTTTTCACTACTCCTGGAAAGTGTCCCTATTTTCACTTCAACACAGTATTTGATGCACTTCCGTGAGCCAATGTGAGTATTCCAATGAGGTATTCTCTTTAAAAAGTTCTCCAAAAAAAGTGTTAGTCAAAGAAGGTGTCTGAAGAAGTATTAATATCATAGGGATAGTGTGAGAAAGGATAATATAAGCACTTGTGTGGTGGTACTGATGAAAATGATGATGATGATGACTAATACCTCAGGTGGAAACGGTCTGCTAAGGATAAATGGGTATGACTAATTCAGGGATCAATGTGAAGTTTACTCTCTCATTGGTACCATTTGAACTGTAAGTAAGGCCCTGCACCCTAGCTGATGCTGAAGTGTCCAACTAGATCCCATTGTCTCGAACTGCCATCAATAAGATGCTAATCGTTTCACCCACTATTCTTGAAGAATATTCAGACAGGTAGTTTTTTGTCTTTCATGAAGACCTTTTGGACTGTGGTTGTACATTTTCTCAAACCTCTCGAGCAGACAGACAAAGGTGATATACATCTTCAACAGTTAGACATTTTTTAACCAGTTTAGTCACAGGCTCCTAATGAAGATATAAACCTCAACATCATTGAAGGGATGGGCACATTTTCTGTAGTGACTGAATAACGGAATTGTCACATCTTGTAATTAAGACAATTGTAGCTTTTACAATGATCCCTTGGTAACACATCTCTTGACAGGCAAAGTGGGGCTACCACACTCAGATAGTTAAGGTTTCATGGCCCACAGTAACCATTGCAGATGGTTAACTGATTGGTTCATATTTCAAACTTCATAGCCCATGGTGGTGTACCAAGGGGGGAATGTGTCCTAATGCTAGTCAGGAAAATGGGGAACTGCACCTAAAGTGGGTAGCAAAAAAAGCAATAATTTGTATGTAGTGGGACTCTCAAAAACGTACACCCGGTGTGACTGAACTTTCCATATTAAACTATAGCCATGAGTAATCTGCAACTCTACTCAACCAGAGATTTAATGGTGACAAGTAACAGGGGCCCATAGTCAGCGTGAGAGCAAACCAGAGGGAACAAAATCTCTCTGCCTGATTATTAAAGGTCAGGTTTTGCCACCCAGATTTACTGGGTGTGAAAGAACCTGACCCCATCTTGCAGCCAAATAAACATGGGACTTTAGGTGCAGCAGTAGCTGAACCTTATGCTGCCTTTTGGTGGTAAATGTGTGTAGTAAAAACCGCAGGGAACAGGGGACTTCGCGTGGTGTTATGACAGGAAAAAAATGATAATTCCCTATTCCACGGATTTTACTCAGAAATGAATGGTTTTGCAGCAATTTTGCCACATGGAAATGGTAAAGTCGCATGTGAATTTTCCATGCGGTAAATTTGTTCAATCACCATTCAGCTCTTAATTAGGGCCAGTATGTACTGTATCAGGACAAACCCTCTCATTGCTATAATATAAGGAAGTGAACAGAAACAATATTTAACATATCACCTATAAATAAATAACCTTTTTAGACAGAAATTATCTTGATTTTTAATTTCAAGATATCATTATAACACAGCGTTACACCTTGTCAAAAATGTTACTTTAGGAATTAAAGAGCCTGCGTGAAACGTATCTATATTGTTTGTGCTTAATTACTTGGTTGAGATGCTGGCGTGAAATGCGTAATAAACCTTAACTATACCATCACAAGACAACACCAAATGTGGATTTACTCTCGGTAAGACGCCCACTTTGGCAGCTCTGCTGCAGCTTCGAACAGTGATGCGAAGAGCTGGTGCAGCGCTTAGAACAAAGACGCCCTTGTTACGCCGCAGAGATGTTAATGAAGTGGCTGCCACAGTTTTAGCTCGTCCGCCTCTATAGAGCTTTCATACACAAATGCACACCAATTAAGTTCCAACAAATGTCTTCCTCTGCTCTGTTCTCCCTTTCAACAAACAGTTTATTGAACAGGAAGCTGTGTTGGAGACTTAAGTTTTGTTTGAATGTAACCTCATCCGAATGGAAAACTTAGTTGCACGTTCAGAAATTGTAAGAGGTGAGTGCTGCGCAATGAAATAAATTCAAGAAATGGTCAGGAGGAATTACAAAACAGTAAAAACAGTGAGCTCCTCATCACGGTAGACACTCAAGTGATACATTTAACGCTGAACATATCCTGTTAACTTTCAAAACCATCTTCCTCAAAGATTTTTTAATATTTTATGAGAATGTTTTGTCCCAAGATTTAGAAACGAGCCTAAACCGGAACTGGAATATTTTCCTTAAACTGATCTACCCCTTTCTAACTATTGCAATAATATTTTTTCGGAGCTGATTTTACCATGATGAGAGTGGCGCCAATTTACATCACACCTAACAAATCCCTTAGTTTTGCGTAATAATCTTTGTTATGCATGGTTCACAAGGTGTTGAAAGCAATGGGCATATATCATGTGTGTGTGTGTGTGTATGTATATATGTTTATGTGTATATATGTATATATATATATATATATATATATATATATATATATATATATATATACACAAAAAATAAAGGTTATAGGGACGCTATAGTTAGGCTCACATTTTAAATGCACAAAACCATAGAAATTTAGTAATTCACTAGCTTATAGTTAGAGTTACCTCAAGAAACTATAACTTGTGCCCTAAGGAAACCATAACTTGAGCCCTCTGCCATGCACAGTCTTTTTGTCAAAGATGTTACTGCAAATTTTACATTGATATTATCAATATTATCAAAGATGTCATGAGTGCCAAAATTTGTGGGGTAATTAGCAGTGCATGGCGAGGGCGCGAGTTATAGTTACTTGAGGTAACTATAACCATAACTGGTGAATTTCTATGGTTTTGTATGTTTAAATTGTGAGCCTAACTATAATGTCTCTGTCACCTTTGTTTTTTTAAGTGAATTTCTATGTTTTTTTTAAAGTATTGTAATTTTCATTACTATACGTTATTCAACCACTGCCGTGCATGGCCTTTGGCCACGTGCGGTGGTGGGTGGCCACAAGGCGTGAGGACAATCCGCTATAAGTACTCAACCTTGCACCATACATGGTCTTTGCCCATTCGCAGTGGAGATTGCCCGCAAGACCTGGCCTGCAACCAGATCATACGGCCAAGCACTCTAACCACCCAACTCTATGCTGTGCACAGGCCTCTGGGTGTCAGAATAGGTGTGAGGATGTATCTGGTGGTGAGAGTGACTGTGAGAGTGTCTGTCTGGGTGTGAGAGTGCATACATCATTGTTTTAGAGGGTGCGTCAGTGTGTGCGCGGGTCTTTGAGTGGGTGCGTAACTGTCTGAGTGGTTATGTGAGTGGGTGCATGAGGATTTGACGGGCTGTGAGTGGCTGCACGAGGCTCTGAGTGGGTCTGTGAGTGTGTGCATGAGTGTCTGAGTGGATCTGTGAGTGGGTGCATAAGTGTCAGAGTGGGTGTGTGAGTGGGGAAAAATTGAAAGAGAGAGGGAAAGAGAGAAAGAGAGAGAGAGAAAGAAAGTGAGAGGGAGAGAGATAGAGAATATGTTAGGATTTGATGTATGATGTACTTAGAATGACATATTTCCGTACAACAACAACAAAATGGATATTGTCATTGAAAAAAATTAATATATTTTGAAAAAATAAACAAAGGGGGAAGCGAGTCTGGCTGGACCCAAACCCTGAGTGCTCAGTGTGAAAGTCTGTGACCTTCACACTGAGCTATTACTTGCTTTTTGTAGCCTTTATGGGCTATCTGAGACCGCGAGGGAGTCCTCAAGGGCTCCCCCCATGGTCCCTACATATATGTATGTATATATATATATATATATATATATATATATATATATATATATATATATATATATATATATATATATATATATGTGTTTATGATTTTTTTAAAAATGTTTAACAAGTCCTTTACAGGCTATCTGGCACTGAGGGGGAAGCTTCAAGTCTTCTCCTGCGGTGCCATTATTTCAGCAAGCACGGAGCTGCTTTAACAGCAGCTATGTGCTTGCTGGAGCATTTCATCTCTGTTCCCTGCACGCATGCAGGGGACAGAGATGAAAGCTTCAGTATTTGACAGCGGGACCTGTTTGACAAGTCCCACTGTCAAAAATGGAAGTCTTTGCTGTGGCTTGGCTGCAAACAGCTATGTCCCGAGGTGGGCACCCCGGGACATAGTAGGAGCCACCCCTGGGGGGTTGGCAGCCCCCAGGGCCACCAGTGACTCCCCTCTAATGTGTTAAATGCCAGTGGGAGGTGGAGATCCCCAGAGGTAGCAGGGGTGCACACGGCCCCCACATTATATTTATTGATGGCCCCGGGGGGTGGTGATCCCCGGGGCAGTGGGGCCCCCGCATAACTATTAACAGCCCCGGTGAGGTAGTGCAGCAGGGGGGTTGCAGCCCCCTGCATTACTATCAACAGCCCCGGTGAGGTGGTGATCCCTGGGGCAGCAGGGGAGTGTGCGTCCCCCCTGCATTATATTTATTGATGGTCCCAGAGAGGTGGTGATGCCTGGGGCAGCAGGGGGGCTTGCGGCCCCCCTCCGCATTACATTTATTTATAGACCCTGCAAGGTGGTGTTTCCCAGGGCAGCGGTCCCCGCCATGAGAAGGCTGATGGAGAGCCAGAGCCGGGGACCACAGAGGGGCACAGGCAGTGCAGGGGCCCCCTGCACAGCACCATCAGAATGCACACTATCTGCTTTGCAGACAGTGCGCATTCCGAGGGTGCTGTGTGCTACTGTATTGACCTTGGCTGCCTTAACGAAGCCGAGACCAATATCATAGCACTGTTCCAGGCAGGCAGTCCAGTGGGAACCTCGTAGTACAACGGTCCCACTGGTCAGCTGTGCGGGAACATTATAATACGCCCTAGAGGACAGCAGCACCATGTCGGTGGCATCCTCCCCACAAGTTTGGCAGTCCTGCGTTGGGACTACAAAACTCATAAGAATGCCCTATATGTCCAATTTTCCTTTTTCTTTATGAAGTGGCTGTGAACTAATCTGTCTTTCAAATTTCTTGATCTCCTGAATGTTATTTCGGAATAATTCCCCACAATTTCACATACTGCTGCATCCAATTTCAGTAAGCCCCAGAGTTTCTTGATGATATTCTTTAATTTCTTAGATTCCACTGAGAATGTCCTATCAATTATTTTTACTTTGTCCAGACCCCTCTCATCACCCGTCTGGCGTATCCTCTATTTTGAAATCGTTGGGCCGTCATGCCATTGTGTTTCTCTTGTTTGTTTCTTGCAAGCAATTCCTCTTAATGCAAAGGAATTCCCTGTAGGAAATGCTCAACTTCAAACACTGTTGGTGAAAGCTTGCATTGTATGTCCATTTGTGAACTTCAATACACAGTGTGTCCAAATTCCAAGCAGTCACTTAGTTAGATCCAGACTGTGATACAGTTGTGTCTAAACAAAAGGTATAAGGAAGAACACAATTCCCACAATGCACTGTTGTGAATATAACATATGGGCTTACAGGAACCCAAACTGTAAATTCAATGGTATAACAAAAGGAATATGAATGGTAAAATGTCTTGGCGAATGCCTCCTTCACAGAAGAAATACATGAACTAATGGTGTTTTAATTATGAAAGCAAGGGGCGACTAGATGCCATTAATTGCTTGGGAGGGAGAAGGTGAAGTTTTAGCAAAGTTTCAATCCATCCCAATTGTCGCCGCCAAAATAATTCAGGAGACCACAATAACTTAAATGTATTGTGGGGCACATTAGAAAATAAAGGCAGATGCAAATTAAGGAACCTTAAGTAAAATTTTATTGGTTTCATGAGTGGCCTTTATAAAACCATGTGAAATATTATGGTGTAAATTACAAACTATCAGGCACTGATGGACACACAAAAAATATGGACTACTGTTATCCTTGTGATGAGTGTAATGGGACAAAATAATGCTAGTGATTCCTTCTGCAGCCCTTGTGTTCCTAGCTGGGATGGAATATATTTGCACAGAATGATTTCACACACATTGGTGAGAGGTGTGGTATGAGCATGTTTGCACAAATTATTTATCTAGTACATAGAACACTTAGGTGGTCATTCCAACTTCAGCTGTCTTTTCCTTAGAGCACCGAAGCCACAGGTGCCAGAAGACTGCCAGTGCTGGCGGTCTTCCGACCGCCATGTGACGAGTACTGAACGATTTCTGCCACAATTTGGGCAGAATCCTCCAGTAGTCATGCTGGCGGTCAGAGGCGCAGAGGAGGCCCTGCCAAAAGGACTCTGCCAGCCGTATTATGACCACTAATATGGCCTGGTGGTGTCCTCATGGTGGGTGCTTTTGGTGGTGGGAGCGCCAGATCCCATCCTCTCAGGGAGGAGCACCTCGTCGGACGAGGTAAGTGTCCGACGCAAGGGGAGTGGTGTGGGATGTGTGAATGGATGTGTGTGAGTGTGTGTATGCATGTCATTAATCAGGGAGTGGGAGGGGAATGTTTGTGCATGCATGCGTGTATGTCTGTGTGTAAATGTGGTGATGGTGATGCATGTGTGGGTGAATGTGAATGCTGGGTCGGGGTGCGTGTGTGCATGCATGTAGACAGGTGTGGGGGTTGTGTGTGTATTTATGTTGAGAAAAGGAGGGGATGGGGGATGGAGTGTGTATGCGTGTCAAGGTGGGGTGAATGTGGTGAGTGTGTGTGTGAGTGGGGTTGTTGTGCGTGTATGGATTTTGTGGGGTGTTTTGTGTGTGTGCACATGAGTGTAACAGTGTTGTGAGTCAGAGTGGGTCAGGGTGTGCGTGTCTGTGGGTGTGTGCGTGTATGCGGGGGTGGCCTGTCGGCGTTGAAGACCGCCACCGCGGCCCTGGCAGTCGAAGACCGCCAGGGTCAGAATTACCACCTTAGTATTATAACTACAAATCCCATTGAAAGAAATGGAAACAAATTATGACATTACATTGATGGCAGGCTTTTTAAACATTGAATGAGGACCAGTGCATTGAGAAGGCACAAGTTATAGTTAATGTAGTATGGCAACGAGGTGAGAACACTGTGTACGATGGTATGCAGGGGTTTAATGTTTTTCATGGGAACCCACCAGCAGCACTGCTGAATGGCAGGGCTTCTGAATACCAAGGCTGACCAGTCTTGATTTAACATCATCCTTCTTTCATGACTCTACATTGTTCCTGTCTTTTATCTTACGCTTGGTCTTCTTTTGCATCCCTATTTCGTTCCTTTATTACTGTCATCTTATATTTCTTGTCCTTCTCCTTCCCATCTTTTCCACTTATCTCTCTCTCTTGTACTGGGTTAAAGACTGATTATGAACAATATGTTTCCAAAAACAACTGCCAGTATCCATTACCTTTAACTGACCCACATGAAGCACTGTCCTGGTAATAATTATACAACTGAAGGAAGTGACTATAATGTTTGAGCAGTGCATCCTCCATACAAAACCTGTTAGAACACAGCTGCATGCAACATCTCTTTAATAAGCCTGCAGACAAAGCCTACTCAGAGACACCTGCATTCTCTTCCATGCATAAGAGACTGTGGACCACTAACACACAAACGTAAAATAATTAACCACTTTCATTGCAAAAGGTGGCAATTTCTCATATTTCCATCATGCCCTCAAGTTCAAGAGAATTTTGCATTAATAGCAAACACAGAGTGAACAACCACAAAATAGGCCTTAGTAGCTTCAAACACACTTAAAAAATAACACTGAGATCATGGACCCTTGCCAAAGACCTTGCACCTAAAGCCCACCGAGAATGACAAACCTTCCCTTGTCCACAACTGAGCAACTTTATGACATTGACATTCAACACATAGCATAACTACCTCCAATGTCATTGGCTAAAGCCATGAAAAGGAAGATCTGGGAACTTAGAATATGAACTGGGCAAAGGAGAAAAGTGAACTAATGACAGGAATGGAAAAAATCAGAACAAAAAAACCCGAGATCACATTTCTGAAGAAAACCTAATTAAGCCAAATTCCCTAAAAAAGATTGAAATGTGTTGGATAAATACTGAGGTGTGCACAAAATATAGGCACTAAAAGCCTCACTGACATGAACATAGAAAACGTTTTTACAAAAAAAGGCAGGGCCATGACATCTTCCGTAGGATTCCTTGGTATCATTGTATAAACTGAACATTAGGGGTCCGATTAAGAGTCGGGCGGTCACTAGACTGACAGATTCGCTGTGACTGCGGTCCGAGTGCCATATTATGACCACGGCGGAGGTGTCACTGTGGGGCTGCCAGCACGCCAGGATCAGAGATCTCGGCAGACTGGCAGTTGCGGCGGTCCTAATCCGCCAGGGCAGCGCTGCCCTGGAGATTACTACCTCATTCTCTGCCAGCGATTTCATGGTGGTAGCACCGCCTTGAGAAGACTGGCAGAGAACGGGTGCAGGGGGCCCCATGGGAGCTTTGCAGACAGTGAACGTTGCGAGGGTGCTGGTGCACCCTGCATCCTACAGTATTGCTGCCGGCTCGATTACGAGCTGGAGACAATGCTGTAGGATGTCTCCCGCTAGGCCGGTGTGTGGAAACTCAAGTTTCCACCCGCTGACCTAGCAGGAAACTCTTTCTGGGCCCAGTGGGGCGGTAGCCACTATGGTGGCAGCCTCCCCATCAGAAGTTCAGCGGAGAGCCTAAACCATCTGCCAGACTCGTAATAGGGCCATAAGTCTCCTATCTCTTGTTTCTAGTGTAACAAACGATTGTGTACCTTTTAAGTTTTATACTTTTCATACAAATTTCAGCTAAAGTTTGTGTCTGTTTGGTTTCTATATTCCATTAACAAAGGGATTCAGTTCATGGCTGATGTTGATTGTTATGTAGGTTTTCTGTCACCTCCTTCACCATTCGTGAAATGGCCAAACAACTTACTTGAGGTTGCTGAAATGATTATGATTTTGTCACAATGTCAATCATTTAGTATGATTTTACAATGGAAGTTTGTTTGAACCCGTTAAGAAGCAGTTCTCTGCACACACCTAGCGTATAGACCTTTGAGGTCTTCAGGGCTTAGTGTGTGCTCCATAAAACTACAAACAAACAGAATAAATAAATTATTAGGGATGCGTGGGGGCAATGAGCTCAATTCACAAATATTGGTGTATGAGTACGTGTGACATACTGCTTTAATATTCCTAGCTTACATATGGTTTCAGCAGAATGTTGCGAGTATTCTTGCCTTGCTCCCATCTGTTTCATGGAATTCTCGAGTTAGCCATGAGTACTGCAAAGTCTTTCTTAATTGGGCCCAATATGTGATGGGTGATCATATTGTTGTGATTGATCATGTCTGGGGAATTTTTAAAAAAAATCATTTCTTTACATCCTTTACACAATCTGAAAACTATTATAGCTTACAAAAGATGCTTTTTGGTTTACTCCCGCTTTGTCATCCCAAATCAATTAGACATTGTGAACATTTCACAACAATCTCCATTTGATGGTTCTATATCTTTCTCAGAACATTTAAAATGTATTTCAGGTGATATAGATCGAACTGCAATTAGGTTAAAAGTATGCTAGAAGAAACTTTCATTGTGTACTGGTTTTAGATCCATTCAGTGCATGTATAATTAGAAGAAGTTTCTTTAAAAAAATATATGCATTATTAACACAGTATTTGGTTGCACACTTTAAACATTTATATTCTAACAATCCTCAGCAATGTCTCATTGTTCCGAATTTAAAAAAAGGTTTAAGTCATTAGCATTTCTCAAAGAAACTAGTTAAACTATTTGCAGACTGTTTTTCATTACACCTATCTCCGAAATCTATCTGAATTTGTATCTTGGGTTTCTGTCTCAGTTGATTTACAGTGAGACAGGAGTACTTTTGTGAGTTACAATGCACTCATGGCAACAGCAGTTTTCATTACGTCAATTAAATTAATGTTTAGTTCCTTTAATACAATTCCATTTCTCAATCAAAATCTGAAAAAACGTTTTAAAGTTGAGAATTTGGCACCAGAAAATCACAGGTTACTAAGGAAAACAATATATTGGGAACATTGACACACTGCAGGTATCAAAGTAGAACAATTGAGTGCAGGGAGGTTTTTGGAGATATACGGATATCCTGTAGTTTTGAAAACACAATGGTTTCACCTATTTGCAAAGTCATAGGCCCCTCATCGTTACTCATTGGTCCATCAGGTCATGATGCAGGATCCAGACACTGTGAGTGAGAAGCGCAGAGTGAGAGTATCGAGATGGATCCCTACTCTACCGTAGATGATGCGATTCAGTGGATGCACACCACTTGATATTTACAACTATTGATTACCATTACAACGTTTGTTGGATTCACAACCAAGTATGGATTAGTGAATTAGGTGGGCCATTGGATGACTCGACATAGACATGTGTAAGGTGGACACAGACGTCTTGAGGAGACCCCAAGAGTTATTTGGGGTTGAAACGGCACAAATATTCACTCCTTGGTTTCACTTAAGCATGAGAATTCAGCCTATTGCACAGGCTTCCCACAGACAACCTATAATAATATAACCATTGGTGAATGTACAGTGCATTGTTATTGGGTAAAATTTGCACATTTTGTTTTATGTAAGCACTGCATTATCTGCACTATGGTTTCACCTTTTCACACTTGATATTTTGATTGTCTGTACATTGAAAAATAAATTAAATAGAGAAAGAATATATATGTATGAATCAATCATGTGGCCTGTGATAACATTTGTACATGAGCACCATTGTCAATTTGATGTATGTGCATACCAATTGAATTGATTTTGAATAATTTAAAAATTGATTACAGAAGCTTGCAGACTTTAGGGGTTGCCAGTTATGGCTGAGTGAGTCCCATATTTCAATTGCTGTAATATTGATTGGATACAGGAGGCAGGGCATGGGCAAAGGCAAGAAATGAACTGTAGGGAAGTAAAGGTCTAGAAATAGAAAGATACGAACAGGTGAGGCAGAAATTGATGGCAGGTCAATAATGTAGCAAAGTAGATATAACAGTCTCTTGATCAGTTTCTGCTGAAAAGAAACGTTCAAGGTGTTGTAGTGAGACATTATATGGCCTTCATTATGAGTCTGGCGGACTTCAGACTGACAGATTCGTGGAGGCGGTCCCACTGCTGATGGCCCGGTGGTGTGGACTGCCATCTTACGAGTGTGGTGGTTTAGCCTGTGCCGCCAGGGCGGTTGGACCGACGGGCCAGAGATAAGCATCACCGACCTAGCGGTCCACCTAAGACCACCGGTGGTAATACGAGTCCCCTTTCCGCCAGGGTTTTCGTGGCAGTAGCACGGCCGCAAAAACCCTGGCAGAAAGGCTACTGGCAACAGGAATTTGTATCCCTGTCGCCAGTAGATGACTCTCCCACACCCTCTACATCCAAGAGCCCCCCACCACCCCATCCCTTACAACATTCTCACCACCCATCCCCGCTCACTATAGTAACACCCCCAGCCACCCCAAACTTACCCCCACCCCCTGCATACATGCACGCACCCAAATGCACACATTTCCACACACTCACACACAGGCACCCACACGCACACCCTGGGACTCACTCACAACACCCCTACACTCGTGCATGCACACACACACACAAAACACCTCCCCTTCCCCCCGAATCCATACACACACTCACACGCGCATACACACAACATCCCCGCCCCCCTTTTGGACGGTCACCTTACCTGTTCGTCGAGGTGGTCGTCGGGGAGGGAATGGATCCTTTCGCTTGCACCGCTGCCAGTGCCCCACCAAATCAACACTACACGTTTTTCAAATTGAAATATGGCGGTCGGTGTTTTGTTGACGTGGCAGTGTCGGCAGTGCAACTGCCACTAGACCGCTGACCGCCAGTACGACTGCTGGCAGTTTTCTGCCTGAAAAATGTTGAAAAGCTATAAGAAGTCGTTATTTGGTGGTCTGAGGACTGCTGTGCTGGAGGTCGTTTGGAGGCCGCCAGCACGACGGTCGGCGGTCTTCCCCACCAAACTCGTAATGAGCACCTATGTGTTTATTTCATACGTCTGTTCCTTTTTTTTAGATGTCAACTAGAGCACACAGCTTGGAGCTGCAAAGGCTGTGTAAAAGTTTATTAGAAATAAGAATCCAGGTTGTTCTCTCCACTTTAGTGAAGGTGTCTATGTAAAGTCATTAAGTTTTCAATATACTGGGCCCACTTAGAGTCAGGCCCTGTTTTGAACCCAGAGCTAAAGAAATTAACAACTTTTAAACTGACTGCACTGCTACACCCCTTGGTATTCAGGACTCTGGCTTCTAATTTTGTGTCCTGCATTTAACTTCTGAAGGATGATTTTGAATTAAGGACATATAAACTGGTCAGACAAAGTGTAATGGTATTGAATCTTATGGCTTTTATGTTAAAGGATAAATGATTTAAAATACACTGTTGCAGGGCATGTTCAAAACTTCCATTTGAAGCTGCTTGGTTTCGTGAGCACTACACTTGAGATTAACCACACTGGTGACAATGAGGAGACTTCCTCACTGAATGAGATACCACCTGTTTATATATGTACAGTGTATATGGACCCCAGTATTAGACATAAATAAGTGGCTATTTGCTGGAAGGAATTTGGTGAAGGAGTATCCCTCACCCTCCACAGATAATAGGCCCCGTCTCAGCCACAACGTGTGGTTTCAGACCACCAATGCTCTAGGTCATGAGGAGCAGATATCTGCCTAATTTATTAATGCTTTATGACACCCTTCTCTATTCCAAGTCATATCATAGTAAAGCGTTGCTTTCCAACTTTATATAGATGTCAAAGCATGGAGTGCATCTCATTGACTTTTCAATCTTTATAAAGGTTCACTCAGCCCTGAGCTGGTCTGCCTCGAGCACCTAGCTTAGATCATGTATTTAAATCACAAGGTGGTATCCTTTTTGAAAACATTAGAACTCCTCCCTTTACTCAAGCCTCATTCTCTACCCTGCCTTTTCTCAATGCCCTTTTATCCTGTTTGTTTACCACCATTGTTCGCCTTCATCTCTACCAGTTTGTCTTCAATCCAAACTTCTCACCTAAGAATCGTTTTCCTCATCTTTACATCTGCATTTCTCAGGCGTTTTTGTTAAACCTTTTCCACTCAAATATATTGTTGCCTCATATGTGTTTCTGCATGTTAAACCTTAATGTTGGTATTATTGGGCATCACCAAAGGATGCCAATCATACTCAATAAACTACTAACATAAGCACTATTGACTTGTATTCAAATTTATAACATACAAACTGCTTTACAGATAATTAACAGAATATTAAATTATAAAATGTATTTGCATGTAAATGTATGTATTTGGGGTATGTATATACCACACATTGAGAAGCAAATGAGTGGAACTATCGAATAGTGGGTGCACATGGGAAATGCAGAGAGTGGGCTTCAACTAGTTGCATATAAATGGGCATAATAAGGTAGATACTGATGGTGGGAATGTTACGTGGCAGAGAAGGAGAAGTAGAAGTAGAAGTAGAAGAAGGAGATCAGGCATGGGGGGAAGTAGAGCTACAAGAGAGGGGGCATCTACTGTGTGACCGTGATAATATGTTGTGTGAAGAAAGAAGTGCCCAATGCCATATGGAAGTAGGAAAGAGATGGGTTTATGGAGCTAGACTGGCATAAAGTATCAGATCCTCAATTCATCGTAAGTAACTTGCATGATACTTTAGCACCATCAAGATGATTTAGCAGACACTGGAGAGAATGAGGACTTTAGAGGAAGCTGGTGTTGCTCTCGGAGAGTGGATATGATTGAGAAAACTTCTTCAGTATTTTGACACTTTGATCTGAAGTGTTGAGAACACTCTTAGGTAAGCCTAGCAGGGTGTTGCCTCAGCAAAAGTGTGATCCAACCAATGTTTGGATGGAAGTTCTAAAGTCTGATACAAGAACATAGGACTTCAATTTGTGAAACAGAGAAAGTTTTATAAACGTGTCCAGTTCTCAAAACCACAAACCCTGTCTGCTATATCAGATAAATGTTTGCATTTTAAAGTTTTCCCTACACTCTGGGTACTTGGCCTGTATTTAAAAAGGTAGACATGCAGGTGTGTAAATGTACAAGTGTAACTTTACTCTTAAACTTTCGAGAAACTTTGCTACCTTTGGCAATTATTAATTTACGAGTGCAAAGTTACATAGGAGCATAGCCTTAAATGTTTTCACCCCCTGAACTAGGAGGTGGAGTCAAACTTGGGGATGTAAGTTACTACAGCCAAAAAGGAGCAGTAGTAAATGTGGCATCACACTTAGCCAACAACTGATTTTCCCACACTTTCCTATGGAAATAATGGATGCAGGGACTTAAATTAAAACCTGAAAGGAAATAATGCTCATCAACAGTGCCAAAGATTAAGTACCTCAATGAACAGAACTATAGCTTGGATAAATTTGAGAATAACTTTCTCAGCGGAGGTTGTGGAATGCAGTATGATCGTTACAGTTAAGTTGCTTTGGGACACTGCAGATAGACTTGTGTTGCAGAAGCAGACACACTCAGTTATGTTGCCCTTAGAGTTCAGAGGCAACCTGACAAGCTGTTTTATTTTGGCAGTATCCAGGAGGTTGAGCAAGGTGTTTTCTTATAGAGCTGGTATTTGCATCACATGCGAGGATGAAATCACCAAGGAATATTATGAGAAATCGGAGTATTAGCTGAGTGGGTGAATACCCATGGCAAGTCATAACCAGGGCCACTGGAAAAATGCGTCAGAAGAGGAACAAATTATGCAGCACCGTTGACTAAATTATGCAACAGGAAGAGGCAAAATGTATGGCATAATGCAGCACATTTTGTGATACCATTTTTTCATTATTTTGTCATTTTTACATCTGGCAACAGTGTCTGGAAAAAGAGAGCATCTTTGTAGTACCATTTTAACACCTAACTACAACAATAAGCTACTGCAAGATGACCAGCCAACTTCTATGCAAAGCGTCCATGTGCACAGGAACCTGAGTTGACATATTTTTGTAACTTCTGATCTGTTTGGGCTAGAAACAACATTTGCTTTCTGTTAAAATCTGCAGATTATGCAGCAGATGATGGATTAGGTGGAAAATGCTGCAGATCCATAATTGTGCGAAAATGGCCATGGTTATAACCACAACCCTTGCCATAAATCAATCTGACCTCAACTCGCTTAAATCTATGGCAAACAGCAGACAGGCTTAAATTATAGGCAATGTGCAAACTATTTATCCAGTACTAAAACAGTGATAAAGTCAAAACATAGTACAAGAAAAATTCAAAACTAATTTAGCCAGAAAGCATGGGCATCTGGTTGTGCTTGGCTGGAATCTAGTTGTATATTAAGGCAGACAGTGAGAAAGTTTAATTTAGTATCCAGGGAAGGTCTCTTGCTAGCCAGATACTTTTGGGATCTTTCCCCGGTGAAGATGTCTACCTTTGGATTTAGCCACTTTATTTGAGCTCAGATTCTTTTAGCAGGGCAAGGTTGCAGGCAGTAGCTGAAGAGGGCTCTACAAGGTTGGATACCTTCTCAGCGAAGTCCTGCTGAACCAGATTTGCTGCTGCAGAAAAGCTCAGAGGTGTAGAAACCTGAATCTTTGGCCCAGTGGCAACACACCTTTGGTGGACCACCTTTGCAAATTAGCCCTGCCTCACCAGAGGTCTTTGGAGCCAAACAGTTTCCAAGTCCCAGGTTTTAGGAAAACTTAGGCGAAGTACACTTTGAAACCGTCCAGGGGTCAAGTGCTTTGGGGACAGCTCTTGGGGGTAAAGACTCACTCCAGCAGGAGGGTCCTGGGCAGGTCCTGTTGGAACTGGCCAGCTCAGCAGATGTGTTCCATATAGTTTGAAAAGGCGGTCCACCTCATGTCCCTTGGAGTCCATGTCCTTGCCTGGGTACAAGAGGGTGAGAAGGTCCCATTTTCTAGGCTGTTTACATGTCACAGACAGTATGTCTAGTTTTCTTCTGTTCATCCATTTATCCAGAAAGTGTTCTGGGGAGGTGTTAGAAATGAAGATTCTCATTGACAGAGGTATGCACCTTGATCAAGCAGGAACCACAAACCTAGTCAGGGTAAGTCAAAAACATACTGCAAATTAACCCTCTGGTAGCTTGGCACAGAGCAGTCAGGCTTAACTTAAGAGGCAATGTGTATTGTATTTGGGCAACACTTCAAGCAGTAAAACAGTGAAAGTTTCCACAGCTGATTAGAAAAAAACGAACTTAATTTAATAAATAAAACAAGATAAAAATGACAAAAGTCCAATAAGAACTTGAGTTAAACATTTTCTAAGAATTAACTGTAAAATAGCTCTTGAAAGTAAAACAAAGCCAACCGGGGATATCTGGTTGCGCCAGACCAGGACAAAGCCAAATATTCAGCTGACCAGGATGGAGCACAGGCCGGCTACGGAGACCTTGTTGTGCCTGCTGAACCAAAGCACCTCAAAATACTAGTGCAGGAGCATTGCGTTGGTTCCGAACCATGCTGATGATGAGATGCGCTTATTTTTGACAACTGTCAAGGAGGTGCATTGAAGTTCCCCATACGGTGGTGGTGATGCATTGGAGCTGAGGGTCCATTTGCAGGTGCTGGCTGCATCAGGGCAATGTGCTGATGAGCACAGTGGCTGTGATGTGGAGTCATCGTCAAGGCTGTCGAAGATAGAGATGCATGGACTTTGAGCCAAAGAAAGAGCTGCAGCGCTTTTTCCAGAAGCGATGTGCACGTTTTATCCATGCAATGGCAGAAATGTGCCAGTTCTGCCCACGCAATGGCTGGTTCTGCTACAGCAATACCTGAAGATCTGCTCCCAAGGGCCCAACACAGGAGAGGCACCACTTGGCAGGTCAGGGTCACAGCTGGCAGAGACCAGTTGTAGTGTGTGGTTGGTTGGAAGTCTTTTATGTCCCTGAGACTTCAGATCAGGAGACCAGTCGGCTGGCCCTTGGAGTCACATTGGGTTCTGTGCTGGAGAGATGCAGGTCCAGTCCGTCTTACCCAGGTAAGGGGGTAGCAGGCAGCAGTTCTTTCAGAGCAGCAGTCCAGCAGAGTGGCAGCCCTTGTAGCAGCACAGCAGTCCATATTCCTGGCAGGGTATCCACAGGTCCCAAAGTGTACTAAAGTGATAGGGTTTGAGGTCCAGTTCTTATTCCCAGTGGTGCCTTTGAAGAGTGGGAGACTTCAAAGAAGTCTTTCAAGTGCACAGAGGCCCTCCCTTCCTGCCCTGGCTGCAAATTCACTATAGAGGGGTATGCAGCTTTTCGTTTGAGGACAGGTGTGTCAGGCTGTTGCCAGCTCCTCCCTCCCCCTCTGTCAGGATGGCCCATCATTGCCCATCAAGCCACGGCTCTGGTGGGCCACAGTGAAATCCTTAAAAAGAATGCACTGCTGCACTGGAAGTCAGTGTAATTTTTTTTCCCAGTGGAGACACCCTAGCACATTTCGGAATTTTAAACAATAAGAGGACCGCTGTATTTTGAATGATCTGTGATCAGTTTGACAAGTAATCTGGCAGACCCAAATAAAATGCATTAGAATAGTCCAATCAAGATAAGATGAACGCGCTCACTACCGTCACCTGAGCTTCATGAGGGAGGTAGTGTAGAAACGTATTCAACATCTGCGAAATCCAACAGCACGTTTTCACTACTGCTGATACCTGGACCCCAAAAGACGGCGGAGTATCAAAAAGGACCCCTAAATTTCTAGCAGACTTTGTGAGGGGAGGAGGCGCCTGCTCTGGCCAGGCTTCCCTCCATCCAAGAGTTTGATCGCAGCCAAATAATAGCACCTCTGTCTTATTTGAATTGCATTTCAGTTTGTTAACTTTCAGCCAGTCCAACACTGCCGCCATGTAGCCTGAATTAGAGTATTTTGCCCCAATAGAGTCCCCATCATACGTAAACAGAAGTTGGGTATCATCTGCTTATGAGATGACTGATGTCAAAGGTTTCCACTACTGCAGCCAGGGGGGTCATACGGATATTAAAAAGAGTGGGACTGAGGTAAGAGCCCTGCAGCACTCCCCATCTCAGGCCCTTTGTCTCAGACGCAAATGGTTTCATCCAAAACAACTGTTTTTGGTCAGCCAGAAAGGACCATAGCTACTCAGCAACTGTGCCAGTCACCTCCATTTGCTTCAACCTGAGCACCAGGATGTCATGGTCGACCATATCGAATGCGGCAGACAGGTTAAACAGCACCAAGGCAACGATAAGGCTGGAGTTCAGATTGAATCTAGTGACTCTGATGAGATCTCAAGTAAAGCTGTCTCAGTGCTGTGGTGGGATCTGAACCCAGTTTGAGAGGTGTGAAACAGATTGTTGTCCTCCAGAAAAGTGGTCAGCTGTGTATTAACCAATCTTTCCAGGATCTTAGCCACCTCAGGTAATAGAGAAACCAGTCTAAAGTTTGACAATGACTCAATATACGCATTGGCCTTTTTTTAACAGAGGGATGACATTAGCCCATTTCCATTCCTTTGGGAAGATCCCTTCCCGAACAGAAGCTTTAGATACCTGGTGATACACCACGCAAATGATATCAGCAACTGATTTCAGTATATGATGGGGAAATGGATACGAGAGCGCTCTCTTTTTACATTGGGAGAAAGCATGCACCACCTCGCAAACCGAGGGCACCAGAAATGTGGACAAATTGGGACCCCCAGGCCTTACATTCCCCCAGATATCTTTCCCCACACCGGAAAACCGAAGGGAGCCAGAGATATTCGCCAGCATTTTGAGGACCTTGTCCTAAAAAAGTCACTACCTCTGACTTCTCTCTCGGTGCTACATTCCGTTTCTGGTTTTGCAATAACATTTGGCACAACAAGCCACTGTTTAGCTCTGTTCTGAACACCATCTCGACTATTACCTTCTGGTTTGCTTTCATTTTGTTTACTTTCTCTGTAGTCCTTTCATGCCCATCAAACACAAATGATCTAACTGTAGCAATCACTGCCAAAGTAAACGTGAGTGCCTCAACTGGCAACGGGCAATATAGGAGGTCAATTGAATTCTTTAATTGACAGAGATAAGAGGTGCTAACGCGTCCCCTTATGATAATTTATTACACATCAGGACTCGTTTCAGGCCAATTAATCTTTTGACCCAGTTGAGAGACACTTTAGGACGCGATAGCTAATCAATACGTCAATCAATACATCTATAATGTCATCAATATTTATCACAACAATACATTTCACTTTAGTCAAAGTCATTAATCAATTCAAGACTACTACCATGACCTTGTAGTCATGAATAACCACACCAGTTTTATTCCCTATTGATTACAGTTCTAAAAGCAGATGCATTAATCTCAAAACCTAGAAACATAATAGCATAGTCATGATATGGCAACTTTGATAAGATTTCACTAAGGCGAGAATCACAAACATCAGAACATAACACAGTGTGAACATAGATCAGTTTAGCAAAGGGTCAATAACGCGTCAGTTCAACAAAGCATAGATTTGGTTGTTTGTCTATTTGCGTCAGTTTAGTGAACACCTGTCCTAACCACTGATTAGCTTTGGCATGTTGGGCTTCATGAAAAACGATTTAGAACACCAATTTGGAAAACATCTAACTATGGTCTCTGTCAAAAGTAAGCAGTTGGTACCTAGAAAGGAAAAGCAAACAGACATATCACAAATGCATTGTCATAATTACCCTCCAAGGTTTAGGTCAGCACACAGGTTCAGTCTTCATCTTCAGGACATCAGTCAAATTGCCATTAGTCTGAACTCAGCTCCGGGGCAAAAGGGGCAGTTCCCTCATAAGGAGGTAAAGTGTAAAATGGGCACGAGGATGGTTCTAAGCAAACTAATAAGTCACCAAACAGAGTGACAAAGTTTCTGGATAAAATCAATAGCATTCCCCAACCCACCTAAATGGTTCCCCGTGTCATGGGTTTTTATCCCTTTTTCGTTGTACATTCCCCTAAAATTCTATTGGACATTTGCTATACCCCACTATCTTTAACCTATCAGAAAACACATTAAGTCATTTATCTTTCACCCCATATTATTTTACAAGTCTCTCATTGGTTCTCCTGTTCGATGTCTTCAGAGGTGGCACGTGCGGTATGATTTCACCTTTCTGTAATTCTTTGCACATCTTTTGGTCAGTAGCTCCATTGTCTTCACCGGTTTGAATGACCTTTGTACATTACATTAATCTACACTGTTTCATTTTGTTTAATATCACCCTACAAGCAATGAAGAATGCATGAGAACGGATCTAGCATGGATACATTCGGCTTCTAGTTTGAAGAAAACAAGAGGTCATGTCCTTTTGCGAGTCAGCACACTGCAAGATAGGAAAAATACATTTAATATGAGAGCCAAGCAGCTAAGCTTCGGCTCATGCTAACTTAAGGCCTACAAGGATTTCAGCACAAATTCAATAACACAATGATTAGTAATTAGTATAGAACCTATTCAATATAACATTTTATAAACATTTTAATAATCATTATTAGTCCACGTATACATTGGCGGCCACTCCCCGTGGTCACATTTCAAGTGCGCGTTTGAGCAAAATCACTACATCTGTTTCTATACGGCATTATCACACATTAATTCATAAACATTATATGTTAATATAGATTATATAAGCTACACTCTCTCAGTCCCTCCTCTGATGACGTTCGTCATCACACAAACCTTTCCCTTTAACCTTTCACTTTTAATTTTTCACCTTGCGCATAATGCACATTTCAACATCTTGTCCTTTGTGTGATCTTTCCCAAATTTCGTTAAGCATTTTTTCCCTTTCACTTTCTTCATTCTTTTTATTTCTCTTTGTCCAATTTCTTTTAATTTTGTCATTAATTTTGCATGCTCGCCATAAACCTAATAAACAGGCCAGAACAATTAATAGACCCCCTAGTATTTTTGCAAGAACCCCATTCCAAATGTTGCGAAACCAGCTCCCTACTCTGGCAATTCTTTTTCCCACTTTCTCCCACACTCCGGGTTCCTTCAAATCCTTCAAATTTGCACTGTCTCTAGTTAAGTTAGTAAGCATACCTCTAATCTTTTTACTATTATCTGGTATATATATGAGCAACAATGACACTTGTTGAGCATCTTGCAGACTCCGCCGCTCTTTGCTAAAAGAATGTCTAAAGCAAGCCGATTTTGAAGAGTCATAGCCCTCTCCGCAGCAAGTTCAGTATCCATCAGGAGTATAGCTCCTGTAAAGTTTGTCAGCATGTTATCCACAATAGTAGACAACTTTCAAATCTTTATGGAGTTTAAGATAACCCATACTGAAGGAATTATGGCTCCAAATATGTCACCAACAACAGCAGCCGCTGTCTCTCGTTTTTGTCTAGCATGTTGCAATTCAGACGTTTTAGGTATTTGCTTTAAGTCATCAATCTGGTAAATCTTTGGGAAAACTATCCCCAGATAACATGTTCCATACCATCCCTTAGGGAGACGGTAATAAGCATTAAGTCCACAGATATAATAGATCCCAGGGATCGCTGGATCCTGTCCATTTAACATGAATGTCCATTTACTCTGAAACAAAAACACATGCCTGCATTCACTCGTTCCCACAAATAAAGTGTCATGTTCAGATTTCGGCCTATATATACAAAGCCTTCCTACATGTAATGCATCTATAGCTAATTTGCCTTGTGTCTTTATTGCAGTGTAAGCATAATCATTTGCATATGTGCGATTCTCTAGCCCCTCTTCTAGTCGCTCTTTTAATGCTTTGCGTCTATCATCAGTGTGATCTAAGAAGCTTTTCTCTACAGGTGTTAATAAGCAAGTCAGATTGTTGCGGTGTGCATAAGCTATCCCAAATGTAAGTATTGGTTCAAAGAAACCTCTAACTAATTTTATACTATGCTCCTTAGCTAAATTGTTCAGAAATTCAATCACTGGCACAAAAGAAAACACCACATCCAAATTTGAATAAAAGTATTGCACATGCTCTTGATTATAGAATCTTTTTAGTAGCAAACTACAACTTATCCCGTAGGTTAGAGGAAGACTATGATAGGTGACCCCTTCTTGCACCTATGAAGGAATTTTCGTGCACACATGACAATTTTTCGTATCCTTAGTTTCAACATACTCAGTCAGCAAGCGATAGAAGACATTAGTGGAGAGTTCCCCTTTAGAGTTAGTTCCCTCATGCAAGTGTTTTGTATCTTGCTCAAACTTTTCCCACGGTGTTAGTGTTGTAGTCTCAGGTTTTGAAGCATTGTTAGTCGATTTCTTATCCAACCACGGCATTCCCACAATCACACCTACAATTATTATTGCACACACAATACCTAATATAAGACTTAACCAACCACATAATTTGCCCTTTTTGTTACTACCTCTATTATGAGCCATGGTCTGTAAAGAATCATGTAGCAAAATAACTCAAAGCAAACAATCAACTTGAGGACGATATAAAAGCTCTTTTTTTTTTTTCTTCTTGATGAAAAATCTCTCTCTCTCTCTCTCTGAGTGTATTTACAGCGTTTCACTCACTCTAGGACCCTTTTGTCAAATCAGGTTAGCAGCTTGTCAAAATCGGGTTTTTAAAGTCAATTCAGGTTATCAGTGTTACATCCGGTAGTTTATAAGTCTCTTCCTCAGCTTTTCAGCTTTCAATTTTCTTTTCCAATTTCAGTTTTAACACAGTCTCTTTTTCTGATTGATTTCAGGTACCATAATATTGGCCTGGAACTTCTCGATCAAAACAGAACGCAAAAAATTCTTGTTGCCATTCAGATGTTGTTGCATATGCCCATTCAGGACCTGCGTACCTTCTATTTGCACTTCTTTTTCTTTTCAATCTGCGTTCGCCTTGCAATTCCCCTTCACTTAGATCCTCTACTCGGGATGTATCAGTTTCTTCTGTTATTGTTTCACCTGGTATGATCTTTTCTTTCGCAGCCTGCTTCTCTGGCCAGTTATCTCCCTTATGCGTCTTCTTCCTGCTTGTCCTTTCAGGACGCTGAACAGTACCCTCCTCTTATGCTATGGTGTTTTCTCTTGACGGACCTGCAACTGGCTCAGGGGATGCCGGTGTGCTTTGGCCTCTCTCTACTATTTCCCCTTCTTCTTCTTCTTCTGGGTCTGTAACAGGTTCAAGCTGTAACCCGTATCCGTCTACTTCTGGGAGAACCTCTCCTTGATTTAGTTCTCCTGCTGCCTCTACTGAGATAGGCACACTGTCACCTCTCTCAAACTCGTTTACTGTTTGAGGGACTAAGCTGTTCTCAGTGGGCTCTCCTGCAGTCTCAGTTCCCCCTTGGCTATTCCCTGGCCCTGAGACTTCCTTCTCTGGAACTGCTGAGTCGGAGACTTCAAGTTCCTCATCAGTCGGACATGTTACCTTTTTTGTGTGACTGGCATGTATCCAGTTTGGAACGCCTGGACATTTCACAGCAGTAGTTGTTGTCAGTATTACTTGATATGGCCCCTTCCAGCGCGGCTCCAAACATGACTTTCTCACGTGCTTCTTGACAACCACCCAGTCACCGGTTTGCAGGGTGTGACCTGGATCACTGATCGGTGGCAATGTGTTGGCTTCCACCTGGTGAGAGAAAGAACGAACCACATCAGCCAAACCTTTGCAGTAGTCCAACACCATATCATCCGTTATATTCACAAGAGCATTTGCAGGTACTGCGGGCAACCTCATAGCTCGGCCCATAAGGATCTCATGGGGTGATAGTCCTGTCTTCTTATCAGGGGTGTTCCTCATCAACATCAGCACTAAGGGCAATGCATCTGCCATTTCATATTGGTGGCTGCGCACATCTTTGCCATTCTCGATTTCAAGGTACCATTCATCTGTTCTACTAGTCCTGAGGCTTCAGGGCGGTAGCTACAATGCAGCTTCTGTTCGATGTCTAATGCAGCACACAAGAGCTTAATCACCTCATTGTCGAAATGTCTGCCTCTATCTGATTCTAAAGAGACCGGAAAACCGAACCTTGGTATTAATTCTCTGAGCAACAGCTTTGCGACTGTGAGACTGTCATTTCTACGTGTGGGGTAAGCTTCAATCCAATGGCTGATAACACACAATCACCAACACAGACCTCAATCCTCCACAAACAGGCATCTCAATGAAATCCATTTGCATTCTGCTAAATGGACCGCCAGCTCTCCCTATGTGACTCAAAGTTACCACAGTCCCTTTTCCGGCATTCATCTGTTGACAGATGATGCACCTGTGACAGGTAACCTCTGCGGCTTGTCTGAATTTCGGGTTAAACCAGTCAATCTTGAATGACCTGATCATTGCATCTCTCCCAAGATGTGCCTGTCCATGATAAAGCCTTGCAAATTGTGACAGAAGACTGTTTGGCAAAACTAGTTTCCCCTCCTCTGAGACCCATAAGTCGTCAGCTCTCTGTACACATTGCATTCTCTGCCAGGAGAGTTTCTCCTCTCTGCTAGCACGGCCCTGTAGTGTTTTTAGTTCATCTAGTGTATCAACCACCCTTAATAGAAAGTTCAAGCATGTTTCATTTTCAGTTTGCGGTAACAATTCTCACTGATCCTTGAACGATATACAGTTCAATGCGCAAAACCTTGCGACTTGATCTGCATAGCCGTTTCCCATGGACACAAAGTCTTGTGACTTAACATGAGCATTGCATTTCACCACGGCAATTTCAAGAGGTAACTGAGTCGCATGCAACAAGTCCTTTATGTGTTTGCCATTTTTCACTGGAGAACCAGAAGAGGTAATGAAACCTCTCTGTGACCACAATTGGCCAAAATCATGTACAATTCCAAATCCATATCTGCTGTCAGTATAGATAGTGACTCTCAGATTTTTAGCTGCGTGGCATGCCTTAGTAAGGGCAATTAGCTCTGCCACTGGTGCGGAATACACTCTATCGAGCCAGGAAGCTTCAATAATACCAGCTATGGTACACACAGCATAACCAGCTCTTAGCATTCCGACTGAGTCTCTCAAACAGGATCCGTCAACAAACATAATGCAGTCATTTTCCTTTAACTGTGTATCTTGAATGTCAGGTCGGGGTTTGGTACATAGTTCTGTTACCTCAAGACAATCATGCTCCACTTCCTCTTCATTATTAATCTCGGTACTCTCAACAGGAAGTAGAGTTGCCGGGTTCAATACAGTACATCGCTTCAATGAGACATTAGGCGACCCCAAAATGATTGTCTCATATCGGGTAAGTCGGGCATTTGTCATGTGCTGGGTTTTAGTTTGAGTCAACAGAATTTCAACTGAATGTGGAACCATTACTGTTAAGGGATGTCCCATCACTATGCCTTCACACTGCGTGAGGCTTTGACCAACTGCTGCAACTGCGCGCAAACAACCCGATAAGTCTGCTGCAACGGGGTCCAAGGTAGCTGAAAAATATGCTACAGGGTGATTTGCACCTCCATGGACCTGTGTCAAGACAGACGAAGAACAAGCATCACATTCATGACAAAACAGTAGAAAAGGTTTCGTGTAATCAGACATACCCAAAGCTGGTGCCCTGCACATGCACTCTCTCAATTCCATGAATGACTCAAGCTCTTCCTTGGATAGGGTTATGGTATACGGTTCATCTTTAGTCTCTTTGCCTGTCAGCTTTATCAATGGTTTAGAGATAATCGAAAAGTTGGGTATCCACTGGCGACAGTAGCCCACCATTCCCCAAAACATCCTGACATCTCTCTTTGTTGTCGGGGGGTTCATTTGCAAAATGGCAGTCACCCTTTCCTTTGATATTCTCCTGGACCCTCTCTAAATCAAGTGTCGTAAGTGTTTCACCTCTTTCTGACAGTACTGCAGCTTCTTTGGGGACACTTTATGTCCGTTCTTTCCCAAATGATTCAGTAAGGCAATTGTGTCATGTGCAGTCATCTTTTGTCCTGGACGCAATCAGCAAGTCGTCAATGTACCTCACTAGAGTCGAACTGAAAGGCAGTAATAAGGATTCTAAGTCCTTTTTCAATATCTGATTGAAGATGGACTCGGAAAACCCATGAGGAATTCTGCACCAACTGTACACCTTGTCCAGGAATTTGAAACTGAATAAAAATTTGCTGTCCTCATGAAGAGGCACCGAAAAGAATGCCTGTGACAAGTCCACAACCGTGAACCATTCTGCATCACACGGAACCTGGAACATAATTACTGCTGGATTCGGCACTTTGGGGCAACATTTTACCACAATCTTGTTTATTTTCCTTAAGTCCTGCACAATTCGAACCTTCCCACAAGGCTTTTTCAGACCCATTATTGGTGAATTACATGGGCTGCTCAACACTTCTTTCAGAACCCCTTGCTTTACAAAATCTGCAATTATTTGCGACACTTGAATAAGGACATCTTGTACCATATGGTACTGCGGCACCTGGGGAAACACTGCATTTGGTTTCACTTGTACTTTAACTGGGTCCACTCCTTTTATCAGTCCAACTTCCTTTCCTGTCAAGTCCCACATTTTCTCTGTCACCGTTCCCTGTAACTCGGCTGGCAAATCAGTCACTGTAAGCATCGGGAATAATGTTATCAAAGGGTAACCTTCATTTGCCGTTTCTGTCTCTAACTCTGAAAACTGCCCATCATCCCCTTCATCATCACTGTTTGTCTGCACCTCAATTCCATCATTTTAACAGGTATTCGAACATTTCGTTTTGCACAGTAAGTCTCTTCCCAGTAGGGACACGGGACTTGAATCGCAGACTACAAACTTATGCAGTCCCTGGAAGTTGCCAATCTCAACTTGCACCGGATCTGTAATCGGATTTGTCAAATACTGGTTTGCTACTCCTACCACTCTTATGGTACGTCCTGAAAGTGGCAATTTCAGAACCTCTGCGCTTCTGACTGTAGAGCGTGTAGTTCCAGTGTCAACCAAAAAAGAAACCTTGTGACCCATTACCTTTCCCTCTACATAGGGTCCCCTATGATCTACTTCTAGGGACGCTGCAAGCCTGCACTCTTCACTGTCTGAACTGTCATCCGACCATTCCGCATTCATTCCATCTTCACCACGCAATAGGAATTGCTGTACTGTATTATTTTGGCTCACCACCTGACCTGTGACCTGCTGAGGAAGCATCACCTGTTGCTGTCCCATTGGAGCTAATGGTAATGGTCTAGGTACCATGGGAACCTGCTGTTGTACTTGCTGCATTTGCACTGGTTGAACACGCGGCATTTGCATTTGCTGCATGGGCTGTAGCCCCTGCATCTGGACCATGTTATTCTTGAAGTTTTGATTTTGACTTCTCATTTTTGGACCTCTCACATTCTGTATTGTACCGACATTTGTGCTTTGTTGAACAACACCATCCTGCACCACATTTTGGCATTCCCGCTTCCAATGCCCCCGCACGCGTGACATAGTGCCATCTTTTTCATCCCTTGCGCGTCATTTTGAACCACAACAGTATTCAAATCTGGACCGCGATTCACAAAACCTCGACCTCGGCCTCTCGGTTGCACCTGAAACACGACATTCCCTTGCGGTTGTTGCTGTATCATCTGCTAGATTCTATTTCCCTGCATACCTGCCTGCGCTGCCCTTATCTGCATCACCATCACTTTCTCCTTCAGTTTTCTCTGCTTCAGCTCAATCTTGTCACTACAGTATTTCGCATGCTGCAACACCTCATCAATCGGCTTCGCTTGCCAACGGATCAAATGATTCTTAATCATCTGGCTAACCTCTGGTCTCAGACCTTCAACAAATCTGAACACAAGATGGTTCATGTCTTTCGGCTCAATAGTCTCAGTACCACTGTAATGTTTGAACGCTTTTAACAACCTCTCATAATAAGCATGGATAGACTCTTTAACCTCCTGTGAGGTCCGGTCGATTTTCTGCCAATCAATCACTTTCGGCGACACTTTCTGCTTCAAAAACAAAATCACCTTATGATAGTATTTCATCACCTCTTCAGAAGGTGCTCCCGTCGCCTTATCCCTTGCTGGCTCCTGCGTCGGGCAGTCTACACCTCTCTTGCACTCAAGCCGTAAGTCGGGCGGAACAATGATCTCAAACAAGGTATTCAAATCTTCCCAGAGACATTTCGCAAGCTTCACAAACCTATCTGTTTGCTGATACCACTCTATCGGCTTCTCCCTCAACCTGGGATAATCATTCGTGAATGACAGTATGTCTCCCCTAGTCCACGGTACCTGGATTAGAACCCCACCATCTGTTTCTCTCATTGGTAGCATCTTTACTGATTCCGTGTCTGGTGAAGCTTTAGCCTGACTTGATCCCGGACTGTCACTTTTCTCCTTGTCTCTTTTCTTTGCCCATCGGCCTTCCCACTTTTCTAAAGCTCCCCAGATCTGCACACTTTGCAGTATTTCTTTTAGATGTGCTTTCATTCCGGCAGACCTCATGTGCTCGAAGTCCTTTGAGTCAAAGTCTAACCTGGAGCTTCTTTTCAAATGTTTAGTATTCTCAATATCGATATGGTATTTGTCTGCCAGGTTCACCAACCTCTGATGTACCTTACCTACTTCTTTAGTTATTTTAGGGCACAGATATCTCAATTCTGCTTCTGTGTATGACTCTAATCTGTTCACCCCCATTGTTCCTTCCACTAGTTCCGCAGCCTCCACTCCCAGTCTCACAAAATTCAGGTATTCATCTTTCTCCGACCTTTCTGGCTTTTCTACAGTTGCTGCGGCTTTTGGAGCGTAAGTTTTTTCTAATCACTCATTCACTTGTTGCACCGTAAAACCTTGCAGTGAAATATTCCCTGCATGCATCATTGGCGAATGTGAAGCATTTGCACTTATTGTCTGTGGGGTTAGCACACCTAGCCCTGCCTGTCTCATTGCCTCCAACGGTGCTTCAATCGGGCTAAGGTCTAACAAAGACCTCGATTTTTCGACTGCTTGCTCTCCCGGAGCCATTAACTGGGGAGTTCCTATGGACCCTCCTCTTGTTGCATCCTGGGTCATTACTCCCTGATCACACATACCAGGTTTACCTTGTGCATACAATGGCACTGGCGGACCAACAGTAATTGGTAACGATATGGCAGCAGGTGTCTGACCTGGTCCAAAACTCCGTGGAGCAGAAACTCCAAAGGTTTGATTCAGATTTGTAGTAGTCTCCAGTACTGGGACTTCTGGATAGATTCTCTGTATCTGCAGTGGAGGTTGCAACTGTATCTGCATGTCTGGTGCAGTGGGTACACTGACACCATTTTGTGTCAAAGTCATATCATTAGTCTGTACTGTATCAGTAACTTCCTTCTCCTGCGTCTGGTTCCCAGGACCCCACTAGTGCTTGGGACATTGTCGCTTACCGCATAAGGTGGCAGGCGATCATGCAATATCCGATTTAGGAACTCTTCCTCATCTGAATCATCTTCGTCTATCCAAGACCTCTTGGTCTCATTAGACTTATTAGAGTCCTTGTCAGTCTTACAGGTGGCTTTCTTCCCCTGCGTCTCGTCTCCCTGTGCTATTGCTGGGAATAATTTGAGTCCGTCAACTATTCCCCGTCTCCACATTTTGCTCTCATTATCCCATCTAGCTTCCGCTAAAGTCTTTTCTGCCCTTTTTATTCTCCTTTGAAATTTTTCTTGTCTCTGTTTAATAGCCATTAAATCCCAAATTGCTAAAGCCTCATACTGAGCTGGCCTTGGAGGTGGTTTCTGTACACTTAACATCCACCTCAAATTCCCTAGAACTCTCGTATTGAACGTTCCGTGTTCCGGAAACGCCAAACATCCCTCCTTTTCCGTCAATTTGTGCCACTGTTTCATCCATAAACAAGGCGCTACACCTTTTTCCTCCATGACTATATAAGCTGGAGTACCCTAAGGCGGTGTAGTGTCCCCTTCACTCGCCATAATGTATGCATCTCCTTTCAGAGCGCTCTTAAAAGCTTTGATAAAATTAATCTTTGCGTCTTTTCTTTTGTTGTATTTAATCAGAAAGTGACTTTAATTCCCAGGACACTCTTCACCCACCTTTCTCTACCTATTGCCTCTCACGGACGGCAGCCAATCCATGCGCGACCCCTCTCGGCAATTGACCTATCTCAGCGCCGCACCACTGACGTCACACTAACACACTGCAGTTGACAAAGTCTTGCGGCTCGTCCGCCCCTCACTAGATCCACAACAAACTAATGCAAAATTACTGCGAGCACCTTTAATAACAACAACAACATAAATTTGCCGGTTTACTACAGGAAGGGTAACACATTCGCCTCAGAACTTTACAGAGATTTCACTTGAAGCCTCGGCCGCTACTCTCTCCTTCTCAATTCCCACATTCGCAAGCAGAATTCGACCCGCAAATCCTACTCTCAACTTGTCAATGGTTTGTTCTAGTGCACTTTAGAACTTGCCAAATCTCCATCGAAGGTTTCACACATACAATTGACTCAAACTCGACTTGTCAACCACGCCCGATTGACCTAATTAAACCGCACAAATTATAACATAAACCCAAGTGTCTCCCACACTTGGCAATATACTCCGGAGTCTTAAACCACGACGGGTCCATACATGAACAACCAACCACGTGGATCATTTTTAGCACAAAGCGCCACAGTCACATGAAGTACGCCGACTTCCCTACTCTCATACCGCGGAATACGCCCACTCCTACTAAAACAACATTTACCTGACCTAAATACACACAAACTTCACAAACCACCTGCAAAATGCATAAGCTGAGTAAGCGCAAATCCTACACCACACATACTAAATACGCTGAGAACATCCCCAACTCACTTAGGCAGGCTCCGAGATCCCGGGAAAGTCATGGTGAATTTAGAAATACATCATACTTCCAATTTTCATTATCTCAGAAAAACAAATTAAACAATAATTCTCCGTCCTAGGGCCCCAAAGGGCCAAACCGTTGCTCTGCTAACAGAACTGCTAACGCGTCCCTTTATGATAATTTATTACACATCAGGACTCATTTCAGGCCAATGAATCTTTTGACCCAGTTGAGAGACAACTTAGGACGAGATAGCTAATCAATACATCAATCAATACATCTATAATGTCATCAATATTTATCACAACAATACATTTCACTTTAGTCAAAGTCATTAATCAATTCAAGACTACTACCATGACCTTGTAGTCATGAATAACCACACCAGTTTAGTAGAATTTTATGAGTTTTATTCCCTATTGATTACAATTCTAAAAGCAGATGCGTTAATCTCAAAACCAAGAAACATAATAGCATAGTCACGATATGGCAACTTCGATAAGATTTCATTAAGGCGAGAATCACAAACATCAGAACATAACACGGCTTGAACATAGATCAGTTTAGCAAAGTATCAATAACGCGTCAGTTCAACAAAGCATAGATTTGGTTGTTTGTCTATTTGCTTCAGTTTAGTGAACACCTGTCCTAACCACTGATTAGCATTGGCATGTTGGGCTTCATGCAAAACGAGTTAGAACACCAATTTGGAAAACATCTAACTATGGTCTCTGTCAAAAGTAAGCAGTTGGTACCTAGAAAGGAAAAGCAAACAGACATATCACAAATGCATTGTCATAATTACCTTCCAAGGTTTAGGTCAGCACACAGGTTCAGTCTTCGTCTTTAGGACATCAGTCAAATCGCCATTAGTCAGAACTCAGCCCTGGGGCAAAAGGGGAAGTTCCCTCATAAGGAGGTAAAGTGTAAAATGGGCACTCTAAGGACGAGGATGGTTCTAAGAAAACCAATAAGTCACCAAACAGAGTGACAAAGTTTCTGGATAAAATCAATAGCATTCCCTAACCCACCTAAATGGTTCCCCGTGTCATGGGTTTTTATCCCTTTTTCGTTGTACATTCCCCTAAAATTCTATTGGACATTTGGTATACCCCACTATCTTTAACCTATCAGAAAACACATTAAGGGGGTGATTCCGACCCCGGCGGTCCTTGACCGCCAGGGCCGGGGTCAGCGGGAGCACAGCCAACAGGCTGGCGGTGCTCCTAAGGGCATTCTGACCGCGGTGGTATGGCCGCGGTCAGAACCGGAAAACCGGCGGTGTCCCGCCGGTTTTCCGCTGCCCTGAGGAATCCCCCATGGCGGCGCAGCTTGACAGGATGGCGGTGAGGGGTGTCGTGGGGCCCCTGCAGTGCCCATGCCAATGGCATGGGCACTGCAAGGGCCCCCGTAAGAGGGCCCCACTTTGAATTTCAGTGTCTGCTTAGCAGACACTGAAATTCGCGACGGGTGCTACTGCACCCGTCGCACACCTTCCACTCCGCCGGCTTCATTCGGAGCCGGCTTCCTCGTAGAAGGGTGTTTCCCACTGGGCTGGCGGGCGGCCTTTTGGCGGTCGCCCGCCAGCCCAGTGGGAAACCCAGAATGACCGCCGCGGTCTTTTGACCGCGGTACGGTCTTCTGGCGGTTCCCGCTTGGCGGGCGGCGGGGAATGACCCCCTAAGTCATTTATCTTTCACCCCATATTATTTTACAAGTCTCTCATTGGTTCTCCTGTTCGATGTCTTCACCGGTGGCACATCCGGTATGATTTCATCTTTCTGTAATTCTTTGCACATCTTTTGGTCAGTAGCTCCATTGTCTTCACCGGTTTGAATAACCTTGTACATTACATTAATCTACACTGTTTCATTTTGTTTAACCGCTTGAGTGCGGGTCACAACCAGTGGCCGACACCAGGAAGGGCATTAATAAATCCTCGGGTGCGTCGCGGATTTTCTTTTTTTTTTACTACCCCCGGGAGACACGGAAGCTACCGTGTCTCCCCCCGCCCCCCACCCGCCCCTTTGTGACGTTGCAAAGGTGTTTTCCCCATGAAAGCAGGAAGCAGCCTTGCGGCCGCTTCCTGCTTTCATGGGGAAAACGGCCTTTTACACGTTCGGGAAGGCCTCGTAAGAAAGGGGAGAGTCTCCCCTTTCTTACGAGGCCTTCCTGAAAGTGTTTCCTGGCCCCCGGTCGCAGCTGTGCTGCGATCGGGGGCCAGGAAACACTTTCAGGTTTCCTGGCTCCCCCGATCGCAGCACAACTGCGATCGGGGGGGCCAGGAAACATTTTGAAAAGGCCTCGTAAGAAAGGGGAGACTCTCCCCTTTCTTACGAGGCCTTCTGAAACTGTTTCTGGCCCCCGATCGCAGCACAGCTGCGATCGGGGGCCAGGAAACCCCACTAGACACCAGGGATTTCACTTTTGGGGGGCGGCCCCCCCGGAAAACGGGCCGCCCCCCCCGGCATAATTTTTTTTATTAAAAAAAAGGTAGGTGCCCCCTGGGGGGGGGGGGCGCAATCGTGGGATTTAAAAAAAAAAAAAAAAAAATAATAATAATAAATAAAATGAAATGACAGGGGGTCGCCCTTGGGCAGGGTAACCCCCTGTGGGGGCAATTTTTTTTTAGATGTTGTAGGGTTTCCCTGGGGGCCATTTTGGCCCCCAAGGAAACCATACAGCAACTAAAAAATATATATATGTATATATCTATATATATATATATATCTATGTAGATAGATATATCTAGGTACATGGATATATCTATAGATATATCTATGTAGAGATATATATATATATATATATATATATATATAGGTAGATCTGTATCAAAGAGATTTATAAAGCGTGCTACTCACCTGTGAGGGTCTCAAGGCGCTGCGGGGGGGGGGACAGGGGGAGGGAAAGGGGCTAGGAGGTTCACTGTTCAAAAAGCCAGGTTTTGAGGCCCTTCCTGAAAAGAAGTAGGTTTTGGGTCTTGCGAATGTGGGTTGTGAGTGCGTTCTAGGTTTTGGGTGCAATGTAGGAGAAGGATCTGCCCCCGGTGGTGGTGTGTTTGATGCGGGGGACAGAGGCGAGAGAGAGGTCAGCTGAGCGGACGTTTCGTGTGGGGGTGTGGAAGGTGACTCTCGTTGAGGTAGGCAGGGCCTGTGTTGTGGAGTGATTTGTGTGCGAGGATGAGGATCTTGAAGGTGATCCTTTTGTCAATGGGGAGCCAGTGGAGGGATTTGAGGTGTGGAGAGATGTGTTCGTGTCGGCGGAGGTCGAGGATGAGTTGTGCTGCTGAGTTCTGGATGCGTGTAGTTTACACTTGAGTTTTAGAGTGGTGCCGGCATAGAGGGCGTTTCCGTAATCAAGCCTGCTGCTGATGAGTGCGTGAGTGACAGTTTTTCTGGTCTCTGTGGGGATCCATTTGAATGTTTTTCAGTATACGGAGTTTGTTGAAGCATGAGGAGGTAAGAGCGTTGATTTGTTGGGTCATAGAGAGGGAGTAGTCTAGGATGATGCTGAGGTTGCGTGCGTAGTTGGTGGGGTGGGTGCAGGGCCTAGCGTGGTGGGCCACCATGGGGGGTCCCAGGTGTTTTTGTGTGGGGAGCCAAAGAGGATTATTTCGGTTTTGCTTGAGTTGAGTTTCAGGTGGTTGGCTGTCATATATACATCACTTTTGTCAATATGTGTGTTGTTTCCCTGGGGGGAAAAGGGTCCGACTTGTCTAGTGGCAGTTTTAGTGCCATAAAGAAGCGCAGAAGGTTTATATGCCTACTGCAAAGAGCACATCTGTATTTTATGTAAATAGCTGAGTACATTAGTAAAGTCTATGGAGAGATGAAGGGCACTTTTGCTGGGTGGTAATGAGGGAATCCGAGGAGGAGGGAGTGGGAGCACCAATAATGATTGTTGGACTGGGCGCAGGAGGTGCTAAAGACTGTGACGAATGGTATGTGACATGGTGTTTTTTGAGTGTCTTGAAAGTACGTGCTGATTGAGGGAAGAAGCGCAGGTAAGGTGGCCTCTACTGTTGCACGTATCTCACACACACCATCGATTTTGTGACTGTCTACGTAGGCTAGTGTTTTAGAGCAACAGTTTAGCCAATAGCAGAGATGGCATCTTGATGGATGACTGCTGCCTGCACTTGGGTTATAGAGGACCGCTCTGACATAGGATCAGAGACTGAGACATCAGATACTGAGACAGCATCTGAGGGATAGGACAATGGCGCAGACTCTGGGAGTGATTTTTCAGTCAGAGGAGTCCCATTCGAAAACTCCTCTTCCAGTACATTATGAGGGAGGTGATGAGGACAGTCCTGCTGTCCCTTCGCAAGCTGTTCGTGCAACTGGGTAATAGTGGGTTAGGCCAACCCAGAGAGCAGGTGAATGCGGCGGCAAGCAGAGAGAGAGTGCTCTCTTGGGAGCTCACCAATTTAGCTCAGCCCCAAATTCCACCACCCAAATCATATTGTGGAGACATCAAAATTGTCTATGGCAAAACAAACTGGTTTTGTAAGGCAGGCACCTGTGTTTTTGGTCCTGGATTCGGCGGCCATATAGAGAAACACACTAAACCCAAACATTTCTGGAAACTAGACATTCGGGGGAGTCCATAGAGGTGTGACTTGTGTGGATTCCCCAAAGTTTTCTTACCCAGAATACCCTGCAAAGCTGAAATGTTGAAAAAAAACTCTATTTTTCTCGCATTTCTGTCACACAAACTACAGGAATATGCTGGGATCCACAACATTCCTACCACCCAGTGACTCCTCACCTGTCCTGATAAAAACACTACCCCACTTGAGTGCCTACACCTAGTGCCTGTGTCAGGAATGGATCACCCCAGGGTCAACAGCTGCCTCACGTAAGGACCAACATTGACCGTTGTGTGATCTATTCCTGTCGCAGGCACCAGGCCTAACCACACAAGTGAGGTATCATATTTATCGGGAGACTTGGGGGAACGCTGGGTGGAAGGAAATTTGTGGCTCCTCTCAGATTCCAGTACTTTCTGTCACCGAAATGTGAGGAAAACGTGGTATTTTAGCCACATTTTGAGGTTTGCAAAGGATTCTGGGTAACAGAACCTGGTCCGAGCCCCACAAGTCACCTCATCTTGGATTTCCCTGGGTTTCTAGTTTTCAAAAATGTGCTGGTTTGCTAGGTTTCCCCAGGTGCCGGCTGAGCTAGAGGCCAAATTCCACAGGTAGGCACTGTTTTCTATGAAAAAATGTGATGTGTCCACGTTCTGTTTTGGGGCATTTCCTGTCGCTGGCGCTAGGCCTACCCACACAAGTGAGGTATCATTTTTATCGGGAGACTTAGGGGAACGCCGGGTGGAAGGAAATTTGTGGCTCCTCTCAGATTCCAGAACTTTCTGTCACCGAAATGTGAGGAAAACTTGTTTTTTTAGCCACTTTTTGAGGTTTGCAAAGGATTCTGGGTAACAGAACCTGGTCCGAGCCCCGCAAGTCACCCCTCCTTGGATTCCCCTAGGTCTCTAGTTTTCAGAAATGCACAGGTTTGGTTGGTTTCCCTAGGTGCCGGCTGAGCTAGAGGCCAAAATCTACAGGTAGGCACTTCTCAAAAAACACCTGTTTTCTTCCAAAAATTTGGATGTGTCCACGTTGCGCTTTGGGGCGTTTCCTGTCGCGGGCGCTAGGCCTACCCACACAAGTAAGGTATCATTTTTATCAGGAGACTTGGGGGAGCGCCGGGTGGAAGGAAATTTGTGGCTCCTCTCAGATTCCAGAACTTTCTGTCACCGAAATGTGAGGAAAACTTGTTTTTTTAGCCACTTTTTGAGGTTTGCAAAGGATTCTGGGTAACAGAACCTGGTCCGAGCCCCGCGAGTCACCCCTCCTTGGATTCCCCTAGGTCTCTAGTTTTCAGAAATGCACAGGTTTGGTAGGTTTCCCTAGGTGCCGGCTGAGCTAGAGGCCAAAATCTACAGGTAGGCACTTTGGAAAAAACAGCTGTGTTTTCTATAAAAAAAATAGGATGTGTCCATGTTGTGTTTTGGGGCATTTCCTGTCGCGGGCACTAGGCCTACCCACACAAGTGAGGTATCATTTTTATCGAGAGACTTGGGGGAACACAGAATAGCAAAACAAGTGTTATTGCCCCGTATCTTTCTCTACATTTTTTCCTTCCAAATATAAGAGAGTGTGTAAAAAAGACGTCTATTTGAGAAATGCCCTGCAATTCACATGCTAGTATGGGCACCTCGGAATTTAGCGATGTGCAAATAACCACTGCTCCTCAAAACCTTATCTTGATCCCATTTTGGAAATGCAAAGGTTTTCTTGATACCTCTTTCACTCTTCATATTTCAGCAAATGAATTGCTGTATACCCAGTATAGAATGAAAACCAACTGCAGGGTGCAGCTCATTTATTGGCTCTGGGTACCTAGGGTTCTTGATGAACCTACAAGCCCTTTATATCCCCGCAACCAGAAGAGTCCAGCAGACAAAACGGTATATTGCTTTCAGAAATCTGACATCGCAGGAAAAAGTTACAGAGTAAAACATAAAGAAAAATGGCTGTTGTTTTCAGCTCAATTTCAATATTTTTTTATTTCAGCTGTTATTTTCTGTAGGAAAACCTTGTAGGATCTACACAAATGACCCCTTGCTGAATTCAGAATTTTGTCTAGTTTTCATAAATGTTTAGCATTCCGGGATCCAGCATTGGTTTCACACCCATTCCTGTCACTAACTGGAAGGAGGCTGAAAGCACCAAATATAGTAGAAATGGGGTATGTCCCAGTAAAATGCCAAATTTGTGTTGAAAAATTTGGTTTTCTGATTCAAGTCTGCCTGTTCCTGAAAGGTGGGAAGATAGTGATTTCAGCACCAGAAACCCTTTGTTGATGGCGTTTTCAGGGAAAAAAACCACAAGCCTTCTTCGGCAGCCCTTTTTTCCCATTTTTTTGGAAAAAACTAAATTTTCACTGTATTTTGGCTATTTTCTTGGTCTCCTCCAGGGGAAACCACCAACTCTGGGTACCATTAGAATCCCTAGGATGTTGGAAAAAAAGGACGCAAATTTGGCGTGGTTAGCTTATGTGGACAAAAAGTTATGAAGCCCTAAGCGCGAACTACCCCAAATAGCCAAAAAAGGGCTCAGCACTGGGGGTGAAAAGGCCCAGCAGCTAAGGGGTTAATATCACCCTACAAGCAATGAAGAATGCATGAGAACGGATCTAGCATGGATACATTTGGCTTCTAGTTTGAAGAAAACAAGAGGTCATGTCCTTTTGCGAGTCAGCACACTGCAAGATAGGAAAAATACATTTAATATGAGAGCCAAGCAGCTAAGCTTCGGCTAATGCTAACTTAAGGCCTACAAGGATTTCAGCACAAATTCAATAACACAATGATTAGTAATTAGTAAAGAACCTATTCAATATAACATTTTATAAACATTTTAATAATCATTATTAGTCCACGTATACATTGGCGGCCACTCCCCGTGGTCACATTTCAAGTGTGCGTTTTGAGCAAAATCACTACATTTATTTCTATACGGCATTATCACACATTAATTCATAAACATTATATGTTAATATAGATTATATGAGCTACGCTCTCTCAGAGGGAATGCTGTGCAGGGAAGACGTTCTGCTGTGGAAAGGGGTGTGACACTTCAGAGTCATGAAGGGGTCTGTGCACAGAAAACGCTCTGCTGAGGTGGGAATGTTATATGTGAATATTACATGGATCATTGTTTAAATGCTTAAACATGCTCCAGGTGCACAGCCGTCAGTAATGCGCAAGCTGCTGCAAACGTGGAAAAATATGGAAGACCCACAAAACATCCTGCCTTTTTCTTCGGTAGTTAACAATATCTATTCAGATCATTTTCACAAGGCTGCCATAGAAAAAATGTTGCACAACATACTTCAAGGTAAGCTCAAAAATAAATCCTTATTAGAACTTCGTGTAAGTTTCCTCTTTAAATGTTCTCGCAGTCCTTACGTTTTGAAGCTGCTCGTCTTGTGAACTTTAATAACAAAAGTTCTTGTAACTCACAGTCTAATGCCCCCCTGGGCAATCTTTGGATATTGCATTTTCTATTTAGGATTTTACCATTAACTATGCAACAACATAATCACCTAGGGAAGAATAGTATCGAACAAGTAATTAAAGTTCATTTATTGTCAATTATATAGGATTCTGCAGCTATAATTGCAACTATATCTTTCATGTAAGCCATGAGTGTAGGTTTTAATTGGTGTCACTTAGTTGAATTGCATTTTGTTGTAGATTCCACCAAAATGAACTCTGGATGAAGACTATCTAATGATTAAATAAATTAGATAAATGCTCCAATAAAAAATATTATTTCTCCTGTACTACGATTCAGCATCCCTTTTAATATTCTTTTTCAGGTGGATATTAAGTACATGCAACCGACCTGGCTATATAATCCACTGTCACTGTGTTGTCAATTGCTATTAATAGAACACAAATGTTGAATAAATTTAGTCAAATAAAATACAACAGAGATACTTAAGATCTGGGATTGTGGGAAAGTCCAAAGATGATTAGTTATAGTTTCTACAACTTCAGTCAAAATGTCCCTCAGCGGTATTTGACTTTCTTGGCGATATTGATCAGAGTATGTAAACAAATTGGTGTCTAAAGTTCTTTGAATTTTTAGAGAGTAAAGGTTTGGCATTATGTTCTGCAATGCTTGATGTTAACACCACATTGCACAATATCATTCTTCACATTAAATGCAAATAATGCTGATTATTTTTGCTAATGACAAATTGAAATTGAAATACTACCAACACAAATCTTTTAGCATGATCCAACCAATACCACTGATAATTCCAAAGATCACAAACTGTTTATGTGGTGTGACCATAGATGTTTTATGCAAGGGGTGCATGATTCATGCGCAGTGGAATTGTTGCAAATTCTGATGAGTCATGAAATTTCAATTAAACGTAGTAGATGAGTAAGAAAAACACAGCAGCAAAAACAGCTGTGAACAGCAGAGGGATGGATTAGGTTCTCTTTAAGTAACGAAATTCCCCATAATCGTCCCCATTCCATCTGTCTGCAAGTGAAGCTATAAATTCAGTGCCACATTCAGAGGTTCCTGGCATTGTATCCATTAACTCCACCCACTGGAGTTACTGATAAGAAGGCATGACTATATGGGGGGTGAGTTACCCAGTATTATGTGTGGGATTCTCAGGGTCCCGTAAGGAATGAGAAATTTCTAGCAGAATCAGTACTTCTGGTACAAATATCCCGAGGGTAGAAATTATTTCCCCACAGAATGTCATACAGAAGCACAGAATGTCTACAGACCTAGCAATTCCTATGAAACTAGATAGTAGATAGTAGGTCCTTCAGAATTACAGAGGACCTCCTAATAAGGCCCGTAGTGAGCATGTGAATATGTGGGGTAAAAGAGAATGAAAGAAATGCAAAGTGGCCTGCAATGTTGGTGTGAGTGGGGCAGAAAGGAACAATATTGCTGTGAGTGGATCAAAAAGAATCAACCCATGCTGTGTGGATTGGTATACAGGCAGATGCATCCAAAAGAGCAACCGAATTTCCATCTGGTTCCTCAATGTAGTATAAATAGATAGAGCACAGTAAAACAAAAGGGGCCAAGAATCCTAGATAGTCTGTGAAATCTGGTGTGAATCAATTCTAACTACTGCCTTCATTTATAGGGATGAAAACAAGGAGAACCTTGGTGGCAGAAGAGATGCTTGATGATTAAATGTGTAATTTATAACTACTCTTTTGTATTTGAGCTCTTAGGGGTGTTAGTAATTGGGTCTCTAGTTGGAGAGATATGCACCCTGTCCAAGTAGGGACCACAATCCTGGCAGTGAACCTTTGCTCACATCTGGTAGCTTAAATTACAGTAACACAGTGGAAACACAACAAACATACTCCACACCATTTTAGAAGAATCGGGAATATTTATCCGGGTAAAACAAGACCAAAACAACAAAAATCCAGTAAGTACAAGATATGATTTTTTAAAGATTAAACTAAAAATAGGGCTTAGAAGTCACTAGCAGTCAAAAGATTACTTGAGGTCGAAAGGACCAATGCAAATCCAAAGTTCCGGCTGACCACGAAGGAAACGAAGGTCAGCTACAGAACCCACACAGGGTCTGCTGAAACAGTACCTTGGATGGAAGAAGTGTCGACATCGAGGAGCAAATGCGAAGCGGACGCTTTGATCTTTTCCACGCAGTCAGGTCACTGCATTATGGTCAAGCTTTGCAGTCAGGTCCCGTGTCAGCATCAAACTCTGTTGAGATTAATACAATGCATTGTCATCGAGCCACACAGAGCATTGTCATTGGACCATGCAGTCTGTTTATCCTCTATTGTCGAATAGTCTCTGTGTTGAAGGGCGATGCATGAGTTCCAACCAGAGCAGTGGTGATGATGCATCAGTTTTAGCAGAAAACAGCTGCATAACTCACATCTGAGGCCCTGGACTGGAGGGGCTCACCTCGGGTAAGGGTAGGACTCACAGATGGCAGAGTCAAGCAGCACCAGGGGAGTTTCAGGCAGTCTTTGAAGTCCCTGATACTGCAGGAGAACAGAAGGCAAACCAACAAGCCCATGGAGAAACCTGGGTTCAAGGATGTATAGTCCCAGTCCTCACTCCCAGACAAGAAGCAGCAGGCAAACACAGCAATACAGGTAGCAAAGTGGCAGACTCTCCTACAGCACAACCAACAGTAGGGCAACACAGCAGAGCAGTTAGGAAAGTGGCAGTCCCTCCTTCAGCACAGCAGTCTTCTTCCAGGCAGACTTTCCTTGGGTCCAGCAAAGGGAAGGATGCTTTAAAGAGAGGCCTTTGAAGTGCACAAGGTCCCTGTCCTTCCTTGGCTCCAGACACTCTAGAGGGAGTATGCAGCCTTTTGTGGGAAGAGAGACACGGCCCTATTTTGGTGTGTCAGTTCCTCCCTCCCATCTAGCCCATGAGTACCCATAAGCCATTTGATGGGCTATTAGGATGCACATGTTACACCCCAGTTCCATTTGTGTATGCGTGTCTAGATGGAATACACAATGTCCAGCTTTCATCCACCCCAGACGTGTATTCAGAGACAGAGGAACAGAATGGTTAAAGTAAGAAAATGCCAGCTTTCTAAAAGTGGCATTTTCAGACTTACACTTTAAAATCCGACTTCATCATAAGTCTAAGACACCAAACTCCAAATTTCAATCTTTTCCCAATTGGAAGTTACATTAAAGGTTGCTTCAAGGTAAATGCTAACCTATGGGAGAGATATAGGGGGTCATTCTGACCCTGGCGGTAATTACCGCCATGGCGGAGGTTGGCGGTAGCACCGCCAACAGGCTGGCGGTGCACCGCTGGGCATTCTGACCGCGGCGGTTCAGCCGCGGCCAGAAACGGAAAGTCGGCGGTGTACCGCCGACTTTCCGCTGCCCTTGAGAATCCTCCATGGCGGCGGAGCGCGCTCCGCCGCCATGGGGATTCTGACACCCCCTACCGCCATCCTGTTCCTGGCGGGTCTCCCGCCAGGAACAGGATGGCGGTAGGGGGTGCCGCGGGGCCCCTGAGGGCCCCTGCAGTGCCCATGCCAATGGCATGGGCACTGCAGGGGCCCCCGTAAGAGGGCCCCACAAAGTATTTCAGTGTCTGCTATGCAGACACTGAAATACGCGACGGGTGCCACTGCACCCGTCGCACCTTCCCACTCCGCCGGCTCAATTCTGAGCCGGCGTCCTCGTGGGAAGGCTGTTTCCCACTGGGCTGGCGGCGGCCTTTTGGCGGTCGCCCGCCAGCCCAGTGGGAAACCCAGAATGACCGCCGTGGTCTTTCGACCGCGGTACGGTCTTCTGGCGGTTCCCGCTTGGCGGGCGGCAATATCAGAATCACCCCCATAGTAGTGAAAAACAAATGTGATGTATTTTCTCTATCAGGACATGTTAAACCTAAAAGTAATGGTCCAGCTTTTTAAATACACTGCACCCCTACCCTTGAGGATTACTAGGGCCTACTAAATGGGTGACTTTTATATAATAAAAAAAGAACGTTTGGGTCTGGTGTACCTGACAGGTCGAAATGGCAGTATAATACTGCACACGCAGGCTCTGCAGTGGCAGTCCTGAGACACTGTGGGAGAAAAGGTTGGACATATGGCTTCGGAGGGTTAGATGGTCAACCAAATGATAGTGAAAACAAACAAAAAATGAGATTATCCTTTGAATATTTGTTCTGTTATTTTTCCAGAGGAGCTGTAGTTTTCTTGACAAGGGTGAATGTGTCTGTAATCTTGCTTTCTTCTTTTCCTTCTTTTTGTAGGAGCATTGTCGGGGTATGCAGCTGCCAGAGGTCTCCCAGGGAAAAGAGGAAAAAGAAAACAGAGGTGAGCATCTGACTTTTTTTTAACAATTCTTTCTTTCAAAACACCCAGGGTGAAACACACTATCCTGGCTTCTGTTCTATGATGTCACTTCTGGGCTTTTCTGCTGATGGTCTCAGGTAAGTAAAAAAAAAAACTTTTAGAAAGAAAAGAGGAAGGAGCCAATAAATGGGCAAAAGAAAACAAAAAAAAACAAATCCGGGGGTATCTTCACAAATGAAAATATACCCTCAGAGATTATTGTGCCCAGAGGAATCTCTCCTCTCTTTCTTTCTCTATGGTCATGCAAGTTAGGACAGTGGTGTGACAATGAATAAGGCTGGGGATGGGGCGTGGTGCTGCCATGCAGTCTGAGGTGCCTGTTTCCCCCCTCCATCTCTCTCTCTCTTTTATATACCAGTCACCGGCCACTCACCCCCATGGCCACAGCTCTCCTGAGCTGTGGCGGGAGACTTTGTGTCTCTGGCACAGTCCCAGCACTCTGCCTCAAACCACTTATTTTCCTGCTCTCTGATTTCCTCGTACTCCCTCTCCTCATTTTCTTCATCTTTGGCATCCATGCCCTCTGCCTTCTTGGAGTTTCCATCTTTCTCCGGTTCTCTTGCTTCTTCCAGTGTCCTGCCTCCGTCTGGCGTCTCTTCTCTGTCTCCTCTCTCCGGATTTCTGGTCCTTTCTCAACATCTACCCTTTTCCCTCTGGATTCCTGATTCTTTCTCTTCAGCTTCTGGGTTGTTCCTGACATGTTCGCCTTCTTGTCTGCTGATTGGTGCATATGGTGAATGTTAGAAATGGGGTCTTTGGTTTGCAGTCAGGTTACCCCCTGTCCAAGCAAGGACCCTCACTCTAGTCAGGGTAAGTCACACACAATCCAAATTATCCTGTGCCCACCCTCTGGTAGCTTGGCACTGAGCAGTCAGGCTTAACTTAGAAGGCAATGTGTAAAGTATTTGTACAATAAATCATACAATAACACAATATAGCACCACAAAAATACACCACACAGTGTTTCGAAAAATATATAATATTTATCTGGATATTTGCAGGTCAAAACGATAAAAGATGCAATAAGAAAATGTAAAGATATCACTGGAAAGTGATATAAAGTCTCTTAAGTCTTTTAAAAGCAAACAAAGTCTCTTTCAAGCACAAAGTACCTGGTTTGAGTGAAAAATCTCTGCAAAGGGCCGCAGAGGAGGAGATGCGTGGAAAATGGTGTGTGTGTCGGTTTAGCCCCTTCACACACGGACTTGCGTCGTTATTTTCCACGCGGGGAAGACATTGCATCGATTTCTGGCGGGCGGACGGGTCTCCTCTTCGGGTTGCGGGGTTTTCAGACGCCCTGGGGTCTGTGCTTGGAATCCTGGGCTTGTTGACCAGCTCTGCGTCGTTCCGATGGGCGATGCGGGGAAATTTCTCCCTCATGGCAGGCGCTGCGTCGATTTCCCCTCTGGAAGTCGGGTGGCGTCGTCCCAGGTGGGCCGTGCGTCGAAGTTCCGGTCGCACCGCAGGTGCCGCATCGATCTTTTCCTTGCGAAGGCGAGCATCGTAGTCCCGGTTCGGCGTGCGTTGAATTTTTCATCGCGGAACAAGCTGTGCATCGAATCTTTTGCCGCACAAGGAGTCCAGTTGCAAGAGAGAAGTCTTTTTGGTCCTGAGACTTCAGGGAACAGGAGGCAAGCTCTATCCAAGCCCTTGGAGAGCACTTCTGCAGCAAAGCACGAGAGCAGCAAGACAGCAGAGCAACAGCAAGGCAGCAGTCCTCTGTAGAAAGCAGTCAGGTGAGTCCTTTAGTCAGCCAGGTAATTCTTCTTGTCAGGGTGCAGGTTCTGGTTCAGGTTTCTTCTCCAGGAAGTGTCTGAGTGAATGCACAAGGAGCTGTCAACTAAACCCAGCCAGACGTGGATTGTAAGGCACAGAAAGATTTAAGTGCAGAGAAATGCTCACTTTCTAAAAGTGGCATTTCTAAAATAGTAATATTAAATCCAACTTCACCAGTCAGCAGTATTTTGTATTACCATTCTGGCCATACTAAATATGAACTTCCTACTCCTTTCAGATCAGCAGCTACCACTTCAACAATGTATGAGCGCAGCCCCATTGCTAGCCTATGAAGGGAGCAGGCCTCAGAGAAGTGTAAAAACGAATTTAGGAGTTTTACACTACCAGGACATGTAAACTACACAGGTACATGTCCTACCTTTTACCCACACAGCACCCTGTTCTAGGGGTTACCTAGGGCACACATTAAGGGTGACTTATATATAGAAAAAGGGGAGTTTTAGGCTTGGCAAGTACTTTTAAATGCCAAGTCGAAGTGACAGTGAAACTGCACACACAGGCCTTGCAATGGCAGGCCTGAGACAAGGTAAAGGGGCTACTAAAATGGGTGGCACAACCAGTGCTGCAGGCCCACTAGTAGCATTTAATCTACAGGCCCTGGGCACATATAGTGCACTCAACTAGGGACTAATAAGTAAATCAAATAGTCCAATTTGGTGTGATCCAAGGTTACCATCTTTAAAGGGAGAGAGCATATGCAGTCTAAAAACCAGCAGAAACAGTGTCCACAAAGTGGAGGGAGGCAGGCAAAAAGTTAGGGGTGACCACCCTAAGGCTGTCAGGTCTAACAGTGAATTTGATCTGACCACCCCTGTCTATTGAGAAATATCTGATGTTGCTGTTGTCGGTTCCTTAAATTGGCTTTCTCTGTTTCCCTTTAGGTGCGGTTGCTGACCCCCTACCATCTGATGTCATGTCCCTCTTTCTGGTAAGGAGTCGGGTGGGTGCCATTTCATAGACATGATTAGAGGGTTACCGTAGTGGAGGGGCTCAATCAATCAGTTCTGCAGGTGCACTAGCAGCATTTAATTTACAGGCCCGGGGCACATATAGTGCACTTTTCTAGGGACTTATAAGTAAATTAAATAGGGCATTTGTGGTTAAGCTAATATCACAATGTATAGAGTACAGACCATGTACACTTTAGCACTGGTGGGCAATGGTAAAGTGCACAGAATCATAAAGCCAGCAAAAAAGAAGTCAGAAAAACAGGAGGTCAGAGGGCAAAAAAGTTAGGAAAAACCAGCCACCAATGCCAGGTCTAACAAGGGGACTATTTAAATGTGCACATTCTGCATTATGTTTGAATGAAAAGACCTGTGGAAGTAGAATGCTTGGACAGAATGCAAATTATGTTTAGCTGCCACAATTCTTTGATATTTTAGCTGACGATGTTCATATTATTGTAAACTAACTGATAGTTTTCAAAGTGAAAATTGCTTGTCCCCTGTGACATACCTTCGCTCAACCTACAATTTTCTGCACAGTAAAATATTCAGTATATTCTGTAAAATAGTTAAATTGCACACTTTTATAGCGAAATGTGGGGACAAAGTAAATTATGCGAGTTTTACCCATCATACACCAGTCCATGCTTATAATGTCTGATTTTAGAAAGTGACCTCGGGCTGACATGAATAACAAATCAAAGCCATGCATAGCAACCTCGATGTTTGTTCAAAAACATCTACTTTGAATGACTTGTTCTGTAGCCCACCTCGATCCAAAACGGATCAAAGCAAAGTAAACAATTGAAATTGTTTGAACCTCCTGATCTGCTTTTAAAAAACCATGCCATCTGAAATGCATGCATACGCATTGGACACGTTCAAAGCCTTTCACTGGAACGCGCTGTAGAGTTCTCAGAGGTTACATTTGTTTTCCATGTAAATAAGTTGGCCTTTTGCTTTCAAATGCATTTCAGAAAGTGCCTCCATGCCATCTGCGAGGAGCGCTTTTTTAAGGAGAAATGCCTTGCTGTACTTTCATAAATCTCAAGCACTCCATATCTCCAGCACATTGCTTACTATTTTAAAGAGCAGGTACACAATAAACATGCCATTCTATTTGAAGAGGACGTACATAACTCACTGAGCAACCTACTTTCACATAGACAAAACCAGCGTTTATCAGCAGCATTGATATTAATGATGAAAAAACAAGGTGCCAGATTTTCTGAGCAGCAAAGAACTGCTTTAAGGGGGAGTCTCAGCACTTCTTAATAGTAAGGTTATATTTTAGAGGAAACTTGTTAGACGTTTCATCCTTGGTGTGGTCTCCCTTAACATTTTGCCTTTGTTTCCCAGGTTGTTGATGTATGCTGGACTATGATTTTGCTGTTTTTGTTACTCTGGGTACTTTACCACTGCTAACCAGTGCTAAAGTGCAAGTGCTCCTTTACAAAATGTGTATGTAATTGGCTTATCCATGATTGGCATACTTGATTTATTAGTAAGTGCCTAGTACAGTGCACTAGAGGTGCCCAGGACCTGTAAATCAAATGCTACTAGTGGGCCTGCAGCACTGGTTGTGCCACCCACATAAGTAGCTCTGTAATCATGTCTCAGACCTGCCACTGCAGTGTCTGTTGTGTGCAGTTTTAAACTGTAAATTCGACTTGGCAAGTGTACCCACTTGCCAGGACTAAACCTTCCCTTTTCTTACATGTGAGACACCCGTAAGGTAGGCCCTAGGTAGCCCCAAAGGCAGGGTGCAGTGTATGGTTGAGGTATGACATATATAATAATGTGTTTTATATGTCCTGACAGTGAAATATTGCTAAATTCATTTTTCACTGTGGCAAGGCCTGTCCCTCTCATAGGTTAACATGGGGGCTACCTTTAAATCTGATTAAAATGTAGATTCCCTGTGGAAGTGGATAGACATGTGGAGTTTGGGGTCTCTGAGCTCACAATTTAAAAATACATCTTTTAGTAAAGTTGATTTTAAGATTGTGTGTTTGAAAATGCCACTTTTAGGAAGTGAGCATTTTCTTTTTTATACCTTTTTTATGGCTCTGCCTGTTTGTAGATTCCCTGACTGGGTCAGTTTGGCAGTTAGGCTGGTTTCACCTCACACTACACAGTGACTCAAAGGGAGTTAGGGTGTAATCTGCATTTCCTTATGAGCCATCTGTGCTAGGAGGGAGGGGAGGAGTGGTCACTCACACCTGAAAGGGCTGTGCCTGCCCTCACACAATGCAGTCTCCAACCCCCTAGTGAGTGTCTGGGGCCTGGCCTGGGCAAGGCAAGATTTCACATTCAAGAGAGACTTTGCTTTGAAGTAGGCCTACTCCAAAGGAGACATTGGGTGTAAGAAGGGCACTCAAAACCACAGACTTCAGAACACTTCTGGAAACCAAGAGGAACCTTTGCCTGGAGAAAATCTGAAGAGCTGAGGAAGAAGAGCTGCCCTGCCTGTGACTGTGCTTTGTGGAGCTATCCTGCAGTTGATGCTTCTGTCTGTGCTAGAGGACAAAGCATGGACTTTGTGTTGCCTTCCTTCTTGTGAAGAACTCTCCAAGGGCTTGATTTAGAGCTTGCCTCCTGTTATTTGAAGTCTCAGGGACAGCAAAGACTTCTCTCTGCCAGCAACCAGAGTCTCAGGAGAGACTCCTACTCTGCCAAGTGGTGCCCATCCAGTTCCTGGGACCCTTAAAGGAGAAGCTGGTAGCCCAAGAGTGAGAAATCCACGCACCGACCGCCGTGCGGGGAAAACATAGCCACGACTCCGATCTGCGGCTGAAAAATCGATGCACCGCCGGCTTCGTGGTTGAAAAGCGATGCTCGTTTGCAAAGCAACCGGAAGATTGATGCCCGGAGCTGGGGAAACGACGCACAGCATCGCTGAAGGAGGCTGGTGAGATCGCAACCCGCGAAGGGGGTAACCTGACTGCCAACCAAAGACCCCATTTCTAACACTGGTGATGAGCGGTTGGGATTGGATTTGTATTTGTACCTGATATACAGTGATTAAGTGTACAGTACTGTTTTCAGTGCAGACCACTACATGACCACATACTACTTGTCTTGTGATTTTTGATTTTTCTCTTTTGCTTGGATTTTTCCCTACATCCATTTTTGTGGGAATCTTTGATTGACTTCTGACCTCCATTTGGGAACTTGTTTTCTGCCGTTTGGAACTTTGACTTTGGTTGACTTTTCATCATGTCCCAATCTGGAGATGCATCAGTTGGAGCGGCTTTTGACCTAGAGAAATTGGATAGCTATACCAAGGCTCGGTTAAAGCAGTTCCGTAAAAGTTTTGACTGTCAAAATTAAGAGCTCATCCAAGGAGGAGGAGCTGCAAAAGGCACTGAGGGCCTGGGTGACAGCCAAGAGCACTGAAGGGTACACAGAGGAGGAGGAGGAAGAGCATTCCATACATAATGGTATTGTGGGTGGGCCTGTTATACCCAGGGAGAGGGCCTCCAGGGGAGGTAGCAGTGTCCCATCTAAGGGTCTGACCCCTGAAGAATTGCAGGACAGACAAGCAGAGAGTGAGCACCAGAGGGAGTTGGAGAAAATGAGGATGGCCATTGAAGAGAAAAAAGTTGTTGTTGGTTCATGAGCTCAGTTTGAGCGAGCTGGATCAGAGGAGCCAGTCTAGTAGAGATGGTGGCAGCCACATCACAGTGTAGCCTGAAAGGAGGGTGCACATTCCTAAAGATCTTGTGAAGGATTATAAAAGGGAGGACGACATATACTTCTGGTTTAAGGGGTATGAGTCTGCTCTCCATATGAATATGGTCTCTGAAGCTCATTGGGGGGTGGGTCTATGGAAGCACTTTGAGGTAGAGGGGAGGGATACACTGACAGCCTTAGGGGATGCTCAGAATCTCACCTACACTATCATGAAGGATGCCCTAATCACAAGGTATGGTCTCACCCCTGAGCAGTATAAGGATAAGTTTAGGTCCTACAAGGCGAAGGAATGCCTAACATGGTTGGAATGTGTTGATTCTTATTGCAGGTCACTGGATGGTTGGTTGAAGGGCAGTAAGGTAACTACTTATGAGGGGCTTTACAACCCGATTGTTTGGGAGCTCTTGTACAGTTTATGTTTTCCAGAGCTGCGCCAGCACCTGATTGACAGCAAGCTGACTGATCCCAGGAAGCTTGTGTAGGAAGCGGACCGCTGGCAGAGCACCAGGGTCCAAAAGAGTTAAGGGGAGACCACGCCAAGGATGAGTAGAGACCCTCTCAGAAGAAAGGGGGAAGGGTAAACATGGGGAGTTCTCTAAAGGGCCCCAAACTGATTCCCAGGGTAAGTATTCCCAACCCCCCAGTGAGAAGAAGCAATGGTTCTTCAAAGGGAAGCCAGTGGCAGGTGGTCCCCCACGTAAGTGCTATGCATGTGACCAGGTGCGTCATGTGAGGGGGCACCCCAAATGCCCCAAGTGTACACAGGCATCCACTGGTGCGCCGTCCCAGGGTTTGGCCAGTGTAGCGCTTGGGGAGGATTTGATTCCAGGTGAGTGGGAGCCAGCTGAGATGACCCTTGTCTCACTAGAAGACAGTGAGATGGTCCAGAGAACCCTCGTGCCTGAGAACACTAAGTACAGGCAGTGGGTGACCATCAAAGGACAGAGGGTGGAGGCTCTGACAGACAGAGGAGCCAGTGTGACTACAGTGAGGAGTCAACTGGTGTCTGGAAAGCAGATTGATCCCCGGGTACTTCACCAAGTAGTTGCAGTGGACAACTCAGAGCGCCTGTGCAGAGTGGCGCAGGTACCCTTTGAATGGGGGGGGTCTCAGGTTCCTTGAAGGTAGCTGTGAGTCCAACCATGCCTGTTGATTGTTTGCTAGGCAATGACCTGGATGATTCCCCTTGGAAGGAGGTGGAACACAGGTCTCACTTGGAGATGTTGGGTCTGCCTGGGTGGGTATGAGTATCCACCCCATCAATGGCAGTCCGTCCGGGTATTCAAGAGCCCCTGGACCCTGAAACAGTGGCCCAGGGGACTGCCAAGAAGAGGAAGGGCAGGGGGTGCGGGAAACCGGCCCCAGAAGTTCCCATGGTGCGGGAGGAGGCGGAGCCTGAGGGTGATTCCCCGGAGCCTACAGGGGAACAGGTGGCTGAACTGGGTGAGGTCCCTGAGCTGTCGCAGTGGCAGCATAAAGGGGGGCCCACCAGGGAAGCATTCTGTGCAACACAGAGGACATGCCCTACTCTAGAAGGTTTGTGGCAGTAGGCTGCAGACCAGGCGGCTGGCCAGGAGCCAGGATCACACCTGATTTCTTAGGAGGATGACCTCCTATATAGTGAGCCTAAGGTTCCTGAGCCTGGGTCAGCCCGTGGCTGGTGGTACCCCAGTGCTTCAGGGCCTTCCTACTGGGGTTGGCTCATGATGTGCCTTTAGCTGGACATTTGGGGCAGGGCAAGACCTTTGAGATGCTTTTCACCCACTTTTACTGGCCCCTAATGCGCAGCCACTCAGATGCACATTGCAGGTCTTGCCAGACTTGTCAATCAAGTGGCAAGAGTGGGGGGAAATGTAAGGCTCCCCTCCAACCTTTACCTGTTGTCAGTACTCCCTTTGAGGGGGTAGGGATTGACATTGTGGGGCCTCCGGATCCCAAGACAGCCATGGGCAATAGGTTCATCCTGGTTTTGGTAGACCATGCCACCAGGTACCCAGAAGCCATTCCTTTGAGATCAATCACTTCCCCTGTGGTGGGTCGTGCTTTGATGGGGGTTCCTACCCGCATGGGGTTCCCCAAGGAAGTGGTATCTGATAGGGGTACCAACTTCATATCTACGTATAGGAAGTCTCTGTGGAATGAGTGTGAGGTAACCTACAAGTTCACCACCCCTTACCACCCTCAAAGTAATGGTCTGGTTAAGAGATTCAAACACACCTTCAAAGGCATGATCATGGGTCAGGGACTTGGGTTTAGTCCCTTTGAGCAGATGTATGGCTACCCTCTGATGGGACCTTTAAGTCTGGTCAAGGAGGCTTTGGAAAAAGCTCCTAGTAAACCCCCCAGGATGTATTCAGTTACATGCTGACTTTGAGAAACCAGACTGCCGGCTTCAGGAGTCTCACAAAGGAGAACCTGGAAGCAAGCCAGGAGGACATGAAACGCTGGTATGACCATAATGCCACTCTGGTCGAGTTTCAACCTGGACAAAAAGTTTGGGTGAAGGCACCAGTGGAGCCTAGGGCGCTCCAGGACAATTGGACTGGGCCATTTGAGGTGGTGGAGCGCAAGAGTGAAGTCACCTACCTGGTGGACTTGCGGTTTCCAAGGAACCCTTTAAGGGTCCTGCATGTCAATCGCCTCAAGCCACACTTTGAGAGAACTGTACTGTCCATGCTCCTCGTGACAGATGATGGGGTGGAGGAGGAGGAGTGAGCCTCTTCCTGACCTCCTGTCTGCAGGAGAGAAAGATGGGTCTGTGGAGGGAGTGATCCTCTCCCACTCCCTGACTGAGGAGCAGCAGAGTGACTGTCACCACGTGTTGGGACAGTTCGCCTCTGTTTTCCCTGATCCCAGGTGTCACACACTTGTGCATACATGATGTGGACACTGGGGACAGTCCACCCATTAAACAGAAGGTTTACAGGGTGACTGACAGGGTCAGCGCTTGCATTAAGGATGAAGTATCCAAAATGCTAACCCTAGGGGTTATTGAGCACTCCATCAGTCCTTGGGCCGGCCCAGTGGTATTGGTCCCAAAGGCTGCTGCACCTGGTTCCACTACAGAACTCAGGTTCTGTGTGGACTACCGGGGACTCAATGCGGTCAGCAAGACTGACGCACACCCCATCCCCTGAGCTGATGAACACATTGACCGGTTAGGAGATGCCAAGTACCTCAGTACGTTTGACTTAACATCTGGGTACTGGCAGATTGCCTCAACTGAGGGGGCAAAGGAGAGGTCAGCATTTTCTACCCCAGATAGACACTTTCAATTTAAAGTCATGCCATTTGGGATGAAGAATTCCCCTGCCACCTTTCAGAGGTTGGTCAACCAGGTGGTGGCTGGGCTGGATGAGTTCAGTGCCGCCTACCTGGATGATATTGATGTGTTTAGTTTCACATGGGAGGAACACCTGAAACACCTCTGGAGAGTGTTAGAGGCCCTGCAGAAGGCATGCCTCCTTATTAAGGCAAGCAAGTGCCAAATAGGGCAGGGTTCGGTGGTGTACTTGGGACACCAGGTGGGGAGTGGCCAGGTGGCACCCCTACAGCCAAAGATTGTTACCATTCTGGCTTGGGAGCCTCCCAAGACCTGGACTGAAGTGAGAGCCTTCTTAGGTCTCACAGGATACTACAGGAGGTTTGTCAAGGCGTATGGTACCATTGTTACCCCCTTAACTGAGTTGACTTTGAAGAAGCAACCCAGGAAAGTTATCTGGACAGAGGCTTGCCAGAACGCTTTTGATGCCCTGAAGACTGCCATGTGCACAGCACCTGTGCTGAAGGCACCTGACTACTCCAAGGAGTTTGTTGTGCAAACAGACGCCTCAGAGTATGGTATTGGAGCAGTACTCTCACAGCTTAAAGAAGAGGGCTTAGATCAACCTGTACCCTTCATTAGCAGGAGGTTACTTCCCAGGGAACGTAGGTGGAGTGCCATAGAATGTGAAGCATTTGCTGTGGTCTGGGCACTGAAGAAGCTAAGACCCTACTTGTTTGGGACTCAGTTCCGAGTTCAGAGTGACCACAGGCTCCTCAGATGGTTAATGCAGATGAGGGGTGAGAATCCAAAACTGTTGAGGTGGTCCATTTCCCTACAGGGTATGGACTTTACGGTGGAACACCGTCCTGGTACAGAGCACGCCAGTGCTGATGGTCTGTCCAGGTTCTTCTGCCTTAGTGATGAGAACTCCCATGAGGTTGGGAAGTTGCTCCCCACTTTCAGCTGGGGGGGACACGTGTGAGACTTTTCATCCTTCGCGTGGTCTCCCTGAACCTTTTTACCTATGTTTCCCAGGTTGTTGATGTGTGCTGGACTCTGTTTTTGCTGTTTTTGTTACTCTGGGCACTTTACCACTGCTAACCAGTGCTAAAGTGCAAGTGCTCCCTTTACAAAATGTGTATGTAATTGGCTTATCCATTATTGGCATATTTGATTTATTAGTAAGTCCCTAGTACAGCGCACTAGAGGTGCCCGGGCCTGTAAAAAAATGCTACTAGTGGGCCTGCAGCACTTGTTGTGTCACCCACATAAGTAGCTCTGTAACCATGTCTCAGACCTGCCACTGCAGTGTCTGTGTGTGCAGTTTTAAGTGTAAATTCGACTTGGCAAGTCTACTTAGTTGCCAGGCCTAAACCTTCCCTTTTCTTACATGTAAGACACCCCTAAGGTAGGACCTAGGTAGCCCCAAGGGTAGGGTGCTCTGTATGGTTAAGGTAGGACATATAGAGGGTCATTCCAATGGCATGGGCACGGCAGGGGCCCCCGTAAGAGGGCCCCAAAATGTATTTCACTGTCTGCCTTGCAGACAGTGAAATACGCGACGGGTGCAGTAGCACCCGTCGCACCTTCCCACTCCGCCGGCTCGATTACGAGCCGGCATCCTCGTGGGAAGGTCGTTTTCCCCTGGGCTGGCGGGCGGTTTAACTGGAACCGCCCGCCAGCCCAGGGGAAAACTCGTAATACCCGCTGCGGTCTTTTGACCGCGGCGCAGTAATTTGGAGGGCGGGATCCTGGCGGGCGGCCTCCGCCGCCCGCCAGGGTCATAATGAGGCCCATAGTAATGTGTTTTATATGTCCTGACAGTGAAATATTGCTAAATTCATTTTCACTGTTGCAAGGCCTGTCCCTCTCATAGGTTAACAGGGGGGCTACCTTTAAATCTGATTAAAGCGTAGATTCCCTTTGGGAGCGGATGGACATGTGGAGTTTGGGGTCCCTGAGCTCACAATTTAAAAATACATTTTTTGGGGTGTGGCCGGGCCACGAAACAAGATGGCCGCTTAGAGCGAGAGCTCCGTGCCGTGGCGATCCCGGAGGGGCGACGGGGGCGAGAAGACAGCCGGACAACACACCGGGTCCGGAGCCCTTCCACCCCTACAACAGCGGCGACACGGAATCATGCCCAGGGACCCCGTAGGAGCGGGACGCAAGGCAGGAAACTCACGACTCACCCCAGGCCGATAAGGCCTGGCAAAAGGGGCGGAGTCGCGTCTTCGGAAGACCGGGGACGGCGTGCCCGCAGTGGCAAGGAACCAGCTGAACAGGCCGCAGGGACTGCGGGAGCCGTGACGACCCGCATCCATCTCCCTACAACGCCAACAAACATCCGCGGACCTTCGACCCCCCACAGGGAGACGGAGAGACGCAGCAAAGGGGTGCGGCCCCTTCGACAGCCGGGAGAGGAACCCGGCCAGAGAGGTAGGATCGAGTCTCTTCAAAATAAGAACGGCATCACCGGAGGCAGAGGCACGACATCTCCCCTCTTTTCCATCACAGAGGGACAACAAAATCCTCCCGTTGGGATAATAAACCCTCGCCCCCCTCAAGACAGCTAATACAGAGGAGGGCAGAGGGGAATGACTGGAGGCACGTGGAGGCGGAGAGGTGAGGGGGGTGAGCGACCGGAGGGGCATCGGAGATGAGGGGAGCCAGAGGGAGCCAAGAGAACAGAGATACAGGAGAAGGGAGAGGACTGGCACCAGTGGAAGAAATCAAAGCCCTCATCACCCCTTATACTTATACTTATACTTACCGCGGGCTACTGACGGGGACAGCCGAAGAGCCACACTTACCCCTGCTCAGATCAGTCAGATCAGACAGACGGCAAAAGACCTGGAGGAAAGTAAATCAGCCCCTTCCCCCTCACCCCCCCCTCAGCTATTCAACGCAAACAACGTCAACCACTGAAGAATCAACCTTGGCAGACACAAGCCACAGCACAACAATAAGGGCCACAGTAGGTTCTACACGACCCCATGGCAACTCCTTGAATATAACCCTCTCTGCCCCATAGACATAGACATTGACATTGACAGGTCTCTGCCATTTACAAAAAACGCTAGGAGGATACACTAAAGAGAATGAGGGCAAAAAAGATATACGGAGAACAATAAATAAGTGGACGCGGAGACAGGAGGAGGGAAAGAGGGGGAAGTCAAGTCTATCACCAGCAACCAAGGACCCAGAAAAACGAGAAGAGACAATATAAACTCGAGACCAGGCTGGCACAGAACATCTATATCCTTATCGGAATTCACGGAGGGAGACCCGGGCCCTACGTGGCCAGACTCTGCAGACAATTGAGGCGATGCCCGGCAACAAACCGAACCATAAGCCTGTCAGCAAGCCTGCACGACAACTATTATTCTCAGAAGCGCTACAACACAAACGCCTAACCCCCACAAAGATAAATCCTCAAACATCGCCACCTTTAAACGAGTCCACCACGATGTCTGATAAAGATCAACCCACAACTATGGACAGGATACTACAAGAGATCACCACCGTCAGCCGCCGCATAGAGGGGATGGACGCCTCTATAACTTCATTGACACTAGAAACCAAATCCAAGCGATCTGACATTGCAGGCTTTCAATCTAGAGTGACAGGGCTAGAGCAACGCATGGGATCACTAGAGACGCAGATCAACACGTCTCAGGAGCGAGAACAAGACTTCCTCTACCTCAGGAGCAAACTAACGGACATGGAGGACAGGAGCCGGAGAGACAATATCCGCGTACTTGGGATCCCGGAAAACGAAGAAGGATCGGATATGCAGGCTTTTCTGACCTCCACTCTTCCAAAAATGATTTAGTTGGACTTTGACCCGCCGCTAGAATTCCAACGGGCACACAGGATAGGCCCAAAACGCTCTGACAACTCCTCAAGGCCCCACCCAATCATCGCATGCTTGCTGCGGCATAATCAAACCCAACAAATGCTCCAAGTAGCACGCAACCACGGCCCTTTCCGAATAGACCAGCACGAGATCCGAATAACCGCCGATTACTCCAAGGAAACCAACGAACGTAGAAAGGCTTTCCTAGCCCTAAGACCCCGGCTTCGCAAACTAGAGATGAAATACGGTCTCTTTGACCCTGCAAGAATGTGGGTTACCAAAAATGGAGTATCCAAGGACTTTTATAACCCCGACGAATTGAGACTCTTCCTTGACTCTTTCCAATTCCAGCCTATGGACTCTCTCAACATAGACAGTGAGCATGACATTGTAGGAGGCAGTGATAGGGCCGAAACCCCCCACTCGGGAATGGAAAAGGCAAAGACGGCTCTACACGACACCGGAGCCAGTCATAGAGGTAGAGACATGGAGAGACTAACCAGATCATATGATGACAGGGGTCAGATTTTACACGCAGTAGTAACCCACACCCAACTATCGGAGAGAGACAAATCCCGCTCCCTTTTAAAGCCTACAACTGGATCTTCTTGAGAAGGCAACGCGACAAGACGACTTGTGGGACTATCGCTAGAGAGTCGAAAATAACAACTATAGACCCCGCGGAAGGATGAGTACCTTTCCAGATCATATGTGTATTACTATTGTAATTGTCTAAGACTGCTAGTATCAATGTTAAAACCAGATACCTGAAAAATCTATGTTCTTTATGACTAGAGCCGAGGCCCTATAATGGAAAACTACCAGTAAATCGTTATTTGCCCTCAGTACACGACAGATGATGATTACTAGAACAGGGATCAGACCCCACTGACTCCCTGTACGTTGAATAAGGGCCCAGTCCCGACCCTATAACCCTATAACAAGGTAACAGGGGCATTAAACAGATAACAAAAAATAAACACTAACTAACTATCATGGAACCTGCCTTATATTCCACACACTACAAAATATCTCACGGTAGTAAACAACAAAGTATGTGAAATCTTCCTAATACACACCACACTCGACCAGCGCTGACATTAGAACCGTTTAGCCCCCATTATCACCCCAAAGGGATGGGACTAGACCACGTAAAGATAAATTAATTTCAATACAGGGACACACAACACGATATAACCTGAGACATATCAACACTCCCATTACTCGACTTTATTTTATTCTACAATAAGAAAATGGGAAAAAATAAATAAAAAATAGAACACTAGTACATAATACAACATAATACCGCATAACAAAGCGAAATAATATGACATCCTACACTGCTACACCACACCACATTATAACATCACAATGTAAATTATAAACTATTAGCTATTCCTTTCCCCGGACGTTCGTACCTACCCCCATCCTAATCATTATTACTATCTTAAACTATCATCTACAACAGAACGACTATGATGGTGGCACATACTAAGTAAGACCTTAGTAGGTCAGTATTATGATGTAATAATACACGGCAAGGAGTTTGTAATGGGATGAGATACGCATTATCCTCGCGTAACCCGGGGCTCAGCTACACCCATTACCTATCCTACGATTAATAGAGAGACGCTTGGCATAATGGCTCTTAACATGATAATGTGATAAGATACTAAGATGTGTTATGTTGATCAACCTAATATGTCATTGAAACGTTGTAAGGCGAGACGAGGCAGTGTTATAGTTGAAAAGAAATGCTCAGGAAGTATTATATTATATTGTATATTGGTATCTTTATGTACCCTTACATACGCGAGAACTGTAATACTCTGAGCTCTTTCCCCCCTCCTTCGCCCTGCCCCCCCCTCGCCAGCCGATCTCTGTCCCTCTGTCTTCCCAGTCTCTACTTTAATTTACGACCCTATCTTATGAACTCCTAAACACCCTACGATACCATACAACATCAAGTACTAGGCACAACATCCTAAACACCATACCCATCAACACCCGACACCCCCCCTCTACAGCGCCGCCCAGGTACTATAGTTATTTACCGACCATTACTTTTGCCAATATACACTTTAGTTATATAACTAATACACTAGCCACTAACCATCGATGAACAGACCCACTTCCCGATACATAAACATAAGCACTGCTGTGTACCCCTCACCCCTCCTTATCATTGACATATCGACAACTGGCTGTCTGTTGTTTCCCCCCTCACCCCCGCGATCGAGATCACCCGACAGCACGAGAGCTCCGAGAGAAATCGGACCCGTCGTTTACAGACCTAACGAACTAAGGAGGTTGGGCTCCTAACTTCCCTCATCCCTATCCTCCTCCACTTCTCCCCCCCAATTGCACATTCTCTTGCTATACTCTCAATTTCAACTTCAGCATACGCATCCATCCCTTCCCCCTCGTTCTCCCTCTTTTCTTCTCCCTCTCATTTCTCCTTGTCTTCTTCTCCCCTCATATCTCCCCTCCATCTGGCTCTCGTCCTACTTATATTGCCTCTCTTCCTTCACCCTCTCCTCTCTCTTCTCTTTCTTCTCCAGAGGACTCCCTTGGCCTCCACCAGCTGCTAACCCCCGTATAAAATAAAATACTGTATCATATCGAAACACAACTCCCACTCTAACAACTAAGTCAATATCTCTCACCCTCCCTCCCCCCCCCCACCAACACCAACCCCGGAACGAGGGTGCTTACTCACAATTATCCAAGATGTCGAAGTCCCACCCTCAAGCGACGCGACCATTACGTATACTCTCTTGGAATGTACACGGCATGACGAGCTATGTTAAGTGGAAAAAGATACTGTCCTATTTTCAATCCAAAAAAACAGATATAGCTCTGATTCAAGAGACTCACCTTGACACCCTGGAATCCAGTAAACTTAAACGGGATTGGGTAGGGAAGGTTGCCTTCAGCTGCCGTCCAGCGAGTCAGGAATCTGGAAGTAACGGGTCCCGCAAATGTGGAGTGGTGATACTAGTGCGTAAATCCCTCCCGGTCACTATCATTAAAACCTGGAATGATACGGAAGGAAGGTATATATTTGCTAAACTAAAACTAGGGGACACGGTTTTATGCGTGGGATCCATTTACGCACCAACCGGCCCAAAACGTCCATTCCTTCTACAGCTAAATCGCCTCCTGACAGAAATCGGAACTACTCGATACATAATCCGGGGAGACTGGAATCTCGTCCAAGACGCCATAATGGATAGGACAGGCCCTGTTGATATATGTAACAATCACGACAGAGCGCTTCTGACAGACCTGACCGCCGACGTCGGTCTAGTGGACTGCTGGAGAATACAACACCCAAAAGATAAGGAATATACTTTCCTATCCACCCTCCATGGCACCCAATCGCGTCTGGACTATTTCTTAGTATCACACACTGTAATCCCTCATATACAAGACACCTGCATCCTAGACAGCGGGCTCTCAGATCACTCCCCAATACTAATCTGGATCCAGGTGGGACTTTCCTTCTCTGGTCGAAAACCATGGCGACACAGATACCGCTCTCCCCAAGGGAAGGAACAATTAAAAGCTCATGTAGCTACATACATGGCCGAGAATACAGGCACTGTATCCTCAAAAAGGATCCTATGGGCAGCAGCAAAAGCAACCCTAAGAGGGAATATGATGCGAGACGCAGCACTGGCCAACAAAGACAGAATAGCCCGCCAAACCACCTTAGAGACCACGATACAGGACCTCACTAAACAATATACCGCCCAACCATCCCCTAGACTGCGACACGCCCTAGAACAGGCCCGCATGGCACACAACGAACTCTATACATCTCAGGCGGAATACGCACTGCAAAAATTGCGAGGCTGCCATTACGAACAAGGGGAAAAAGCAGGTCGCCTCCTAGCGGCGCAGCTCCGACAAAGAGAGGCAGCCTCTGCCATTACGGCCATAACATCTTCTTCAGGAGCAGTGCTAACTCGCCCACAAGACATTGTAAACGAGTTCGCCAAGTACTACCGACATTTGCACACTCCTGAAACAATGACAGATCAAACACAAATGGAGACATTCCTTACCGCGGCCAATCTACCTCGTCTGTCTGAGGCAGGCAGGGCCCTCTTGGACGGTAATATAAGCAAAGAAGAGATAACCCAAGTTATAAAAAGCCTCCCCTACCATAAATCTCCAGGAGAAGATGGATTCCCTGCGGAATTCTATAAATGGGCTGGGGAGGAGGCAATAACCGCAGTACATGAAGCACTGACAGAAGCATGTCAAGAAGGCTCCCTGGGCCCTCTATCCAATAAAGCCATGATTGTCATCCTGCCTAAGCCAGGGAGGGACCCCCTCCTCTGCGGCAGTTACCGTCCTATCTCCCTTTTGAATGGGGATGTCAAACTCCTAGCCAGTGTTCTAGCAGCGCGGCTCCGCAAGGTGATTCCATCATTGATTCACAATACCCAAGTAGGATTTGTACCAGGCCGTACCTCCAGAAATCATATGCGAACTCTTTGCCATACACTGTTAGAATCCATACAATTACCTGATGAAGCCCTAGCCCTGTCCCTAGACGCGAAGAAAGCATTCGACCGCATTGAGTGGTCCTACCTATTCACAACCATGAAGCATTTTGGCCTGGGGGAACAATTTATCTCTAAAGTACGTTTATTATATGACCACTCCACAGCACAGGTTAACTGTGGGGGCATCATGTCAGACCCATTCCCTATTGGAAGGGGCACACGCGAGGGATGCCCCTTGTCGCCACTTCTATTTCTATTGGCCATGGAACCCCTAGCTGCCACCATACAAAATTCTCACCAAATAAAAGGGATCCACATCACCGGGGGCATATCCAAAATCTATCTCTACGCAGACGACATTCTGTTAACAATGTCCGATCTAGAAACCTCGCTCCCAGCACTACTTTCCACTATAGAAGACTTTGCATCCCTATCCGGATATCGGGTAAACTGGGATAAAAGTGAGGCACTACCATTATCCCGCATAACGACGAGGACAGCGATACATGGCCTCCAATTCAAATGGACCCCGACCCGCCTTAAATATTTAGGAACGTTCATTACCCGAATTCTGGAACATATGGTCAGGGTCAACATAGACCCCCTTATATCTAAAATGAAACAAGACTTTGCCAAATGGTCCCTGCTAGGCCTGTCCATGTGGGGCAGGACACAGGCGGTCAGAATGGTCACCTTACCACGCTTCACATACGTGCTAGGCATGCTCCCCCTACAGATACCTCTTTCCTCACTCCGACTAATAGACGCATCCATAAGGACCTTCGTCTGGGGCTCCTCACGCCCAAAACTGAAACCTGCAACAATACTGGCACGACGGCCCTACGGAGGATTAGGACTACCCTCGGTAGAACAATACTCTCTGGCCCTACAACTCTCACAGCTAATATACACACTTCCGGATATAGCCGACCCACCGCAATGGGTGATCACAGAGAAACTCCTATATGGACAGTATACGGAGATGGGAGGAACATACGCCGACCATGTTCCCTTAGCTAACCCCATCCTCAAGGCTACAAACACAGCGTGGTGCAGAGCCCATCGACTACTAGGAGTAAACCCCTCCCTGCATACTCAGGCTCCCATAGCAGGGAATAAAAGCATTAAAATAGGAGGGAATATTCTCAGATGGCCCCAATGGTCCGAGGCAGGTATCCACAATATATCTCACATAATAGATGGAGATAGCTTCCGCACATTCGTCTCCCTCCAGTATCCAAAGTAACCAGGAGTGGCAATATCTACAGCTCAAACACCGTATGCGGAGAACATTAGGAACCCCCCCGTGGATGCTCAAAACCTCACCCATCGTCACCTATCTTCAGAAATGGGGCCCACAAAAAGGTGTCATGGCTGGCCTCTATGCCGAATTAACTAACCACCTTTACTCTCTGCCTCTACTTGAACGACTACGCTTAAAATGGCAGGACACACTAGAGATAACCTACACGGACGAAGAATGGCCAGACATACTAGAAGCCCTCGACAGGGGCGTACGTGAAGCACGCCTGAAATTTTGCCTATTTAAAATCCTTCAGGGGTGGTACTGGACCCCCGTTAAACCCTTCAGGGCAGGGTTGATACCGCATGCGAACTGTTGGAGATGCACAGAGCCCTATTGTGACCAACTCCATATTCTATGCCACTGCCCAACGGTACAGTCCCTATGGGACGCGGTACGCCTCGCCTTATCTTGACCCCACCAGCATTTATCATTCTACATGACATTCGCCCGTATCCCTCACTATCGCGGGCACATAAACGATTAATCCACACGGCGCTTGCCACGGCCAAAATATGCATACTTCGGCACTGGAGATCTAGCATTGCCCCCACACCTATAGAATGGATGAAGGCCATGTATCAAATGGCTACCCATGAACGAGTGATTTATAACCTACAGGACCAAGCAGAACTATTTGCGGAGGTCTGGCGCCCATTCTTGATGAGACCATGAAGCGGCTGGTGGATGACCAACGGATGACCAATGTTCAATGATCAATGATTAGGGAATATCAATTACCAATCACCCTCTGAGAATCCTAGACCCCGGAAACATATTTAATCTCCTACTGTCCCTTCTCTCTCTCCCTAGCTACGCTCTCCTCTCCCCTTTCTCTCTTTTTTCTCTCTCTCTATCAACCCACAGGCCTCTAATTTTGACATATGCTCGAGACCCTGAACTACCCAACATAATAATACAAGTCGCTCCCTAACACAAACAAGGACGGAGAAATCAACTCATATAAGACGTAGACACTCTCTAACCGACCTCACCATATCTAACATACATACCATCTACCCCTAGATAGTAACTTGCTACAGACGGAGAAGTACAGAACGATTTACTCTTCGGCCTGAACAAGCTAGTCTCGGGATACAAAGACCCCCTGCCTACCCTGAGTCTCTTCATCTTACATCCCCGCGATTACCCTTCCTCTTTCTCCCCCTTCTCTCCCACCCCCCATTTCATATGACTATTTCATCTCTCCCCTATACCAAGATCAACCACCCCCACACAACCCTATCCTTGCTCCTCCTCCCCTTACCACCCCCCCACCTGTCTTCCTCTTTTCTTCAAAATAAGGGTACAAAACTCAACTATGCAACTGGGAATTTTTACTTACCTGACAGTACATGCATATATGCTCACAATGGAAATAATTGTGGTAAAAGAACGAAAACAATGTTTTGAAAGCTAAACAGTTTATTTATATGCTGTATGTACCGCCTTATATATTCTTAATAAAACTTTTGAAACTTAAAAACAAAAAAAACAAAAAAAATACATCTTTTAGTAAAGTTGATTTTAAGATTGTGTGTTTGAAAATGCCACTTTTAGAAAGTGAGCATCTTCTTGCTCATACCATTTCTGTGACTCTGCCTGTTTGTGGATTCCCTGTCTGGGTCAGTTTGATAGTTGGGCTGGTTGCAACTCTTACTAGACAGTGACACAAAGGTAGTTGGGGTGTAGTCTGCATTTCCTGATGAGCCTTCTGTGCTTGGTGGGAGGGGAGGAGTGGTCACTCACACCTGAAAGGGCTGTGCCTGCCCTCACACAATGCAGTCTCTAACCCTTGGTGAGTGCCTGGGGCCTGGCCTGGGCAAGGCAGGATTTCACATTCAAGACAGACTTTGCTTTGAAGTAGGCCTACTTCAAAGGAGAAATTGGGTATAAGAAGGACACCCAAAACCACAGACTTTAGAACACTGCTGGAAACCAAGAGGAACCTCTGCCTAGAGAAGAGCTGAAGAGCTGAGGAAGAAGAGCTGTCCTGCATGTGACTGTGCTTTGTGGAGCTATCCTGCAGTTGCTGCTTCTGCCTGTGCTAGAGGACCAAGACTGGACTTTGTGTTGCCTTCCTTCTTGTGAGGAACTCTCCAAGGGCTTGATTTAGAGCTTGCCTCCTGTTATTTGAAGTCTCAGGGACAGCAAAGACTTCTCTCTGCCAGCACCTGGAGTCTCTGGAGAGACTCCTACTCTGCCAAGTGCTGCCCACCCAGTTCCTGGGACCCTGAAAGGAGAAGCTGGCAGCCCAAGAATGAGAAATCCACGCACCGACCCCTGTGCGGGTAAAAGATCGACGCAACTCCGATCTGCGGCTGAAAAATTTAAGTGCCGATGGCTTCGCGGCTGAAAATCGGCGCTCGCCTGCAACATGACCATAAGATCGACACCCGGAGCGGGGGAAATGACACGCAGCATCGCTGGCGGAGGCTGGTGAGATCCCAACCCACGCTGCCTGGTATTCGGATCATCGTGCGGCTGAATATCCGATGTGTAAAAATGACGCAAGGCCTGCCCAGACCCAAGAGTGCTGACCGGATCGATGCATCGTTCTCCTGCGGAGGGAAGAAACAACGTGCCCCAACCAGACGAAAGGAGAAACGATGCAAGGTCTCACTTGTGAGTGAAATCGACTCATCACAAGCCCTTTTTTGACGCAAGCTCGCCCGAGCGGGGTGATTTTTGACACGCCAAAGATACATTTTCACTCTAACTGTGTTAGTGTGTGTTTAATATTACATGAAGACTCTTTTTTTGCATTTTCAGTGATAACTTGACTTGTGTATTGTGGATTTTTGACATTTTGGTCTTGTTTTTTTTAGATAAATATTTTACATTTTTCTAAACCTGTGATGTTTCATTTTGTAGTGTTTTCATTAAGTTACTGTGTGAGTTGGTACAAATACTTTACACCTAGCACTCTTAGGTTAAGCCTACTGCTCGTGCCAAGCTACCAAGGGGGTAAGCAGGGGTTAGCTGAGGGTGATTCTCTTTTACCCTGACTAGAGTGAGGGTCCTTGCTTGGACAGGAGGTAACCTGACTGCCAACCAAAAACCCTATTTCTAACAAAACTTATTATTGGAGTTTGTCATTCTACATTTAGCACCTTGACCTCTACCAATGTAGGTGCCCAAGGGGAACCAATTAATAACTCTATTATTCTAGTCTAAGTCTAGTATTGCAGACCCCTGCTATTACACACATACTGACTGATCTCTTGCAAGATTGAACGTAGATTGGAGCTGGTCACTGGAGTGCGAGCTGTGAGCTGCGAGCTGCTGGGAGGCGGCGCAGAGTGGAGGCAACGCGGACCGTGGACTGTGGGCTGCTCTGAGCCCGGACTGTGTAGCCTGGTGTAGCCAGGTAGCAGCTCGGATGCGTCGCCTGTGGACTGCTTCAGGGCCCTCCCGGATAGCGAGAGCTGCACGGAGGTGGGGTGGAGCAGCGTGGACCGTGGGCCGCTCCTGAGTGGCAGCTCAGACCTCGGAGCTGTTCGGAGCCCATGATCTGCTGCTGGGACCCCCTCCTGAACTGCCCGGATTGCACCCGGACAGGGCAAACATCGACCCCTGACACGCCTGTGCCGCCCCGGTAGCCGCTCGGGTCAGGGCCCCCTGCCCCTGCTGAGAGGGGTTTGGGTTGCCTGGATTGCCTAAGGTGAACCTGGAGCCCACCAACGACAGCGGTGGAGGTTGCAGACCACAAACACTAAAGGCACCAAAAGGAGTCAGCAAGACCAGGTAGGAGCAGCGGCGGAGAGGAGTCAGGTATAATTGCATCTTACACTAGACTGTGCTGGCGCACATATTGCTTTTGCCAGGGGGACGGCCAACGTCAGTCATAGCCACTGCCTCCCACTAGTTCAGACTAGCTGAAGAAGTGTGGAATAAGCATGCTCGTGCCCCCCTTGGCCAATTGAAGTAGTGATGAAGTAAGGTGAAGTAGAGCAAGAGCAGCAAGTGGCAGCAAGCGGCGGGGATGAGGCGGAGCTTAGTACCTTTCCTTCTGTTGATTTTGGACATTGTTTTTGGTCATTATCGGACACTGCAACCAGCATCCAACCAGGACTCAAATCCAACCAGCATTTACTTCCAATTAGCAACTAGTACCTGAGGCTTTATGACATCCTTGGACCAGGCCCAGCCACAAGGTCAGGAGGCGGAGCCTGGGGTCGGAGCGGCCAAAAATAATAACGATCTGTCAACCACTCATGCAAGCATCTACAACAGGGGCAATAATAACATCAACTAGATTGTGGTCTGTGCTTACCCCTCCTGGCACCCATAGTCCCTCAGGACATTGGAGGACAAGAACTGTCACACAATAGGTACAAAGGTTACAAAAGGAACAAAGGCCGCAGGCGAAGCTGGTAAAACAGTTAAAGGAGGCTAATCATAAAAGACTGAAAGAGCAGAGGGCTTGCAGGATACTTGGCGATTAGTGGAAGTTAGCACATAAAATCTTCTCTGTACACAGGGAAATCAGCAAACCGAGAAGGCCGCCTATGGCAGAAGATCGCCTACAACCAGGTCTCAAGGTGCCAGGGCTGTGCAGTAAACCTAATATGCCTAAAACAGGAATCAAAAAGTACTGGTGCCATACGAGCCTCTCAAGCCCTACTGGCCCGGCATCCCCTTTGAGTCGGATGATACGGGTGAAGGAACTTTAGAATCTGTGAAACCAATAGAATCCATAGTTCCCATAGATCTGATTAGTTGTGTTGAGTATGTCAATGAATCCACCTCGGATAAAAAATCTAAGTCCCAGGAGTACCAGAAGGACCCAAAGAGGAGCCTAAAGCGAAGGGTCCCAAATATTCATCAACCATATATACACAACTATTTTACAAGAACTAGGAATGGTCCAGGCACTGTGGGGGAAACAATTGAATCCATTATTCCAGAGGGCAATCAAGGCTCATGGTCTGCTATTGCCTCGCCGAATGTGCGGTTCAACCCAGCAATCAAGTCAACGCAATCAGAGCAAGTACAAAATGAGACAGGCAAAGGCAGCAGCCTTGACGCCTCACTTATTGGGGAGCTGATGGAGCCGGCGAATACCGCAATAGGAGGAAGCATGAGTATGCATAACAAGAATCAGTACAATGGTACCACTGAAACTAACACTAGCAACAACACTAACACAATTCAGATACACCAAGTTGAAGCAATGAGATCAGGCCTGACGTCTGAACAGCCACTCAGGGGGCAGTCTGGGCACCCAAGGGACAGCCGACAGCAAATATTGGCTGAGACTTATCAGACAGTACCATCACAATCGGCGGAATTACAGGTTCAAGAGCCCTTTGATATCAGCTGGACCCACTCCCCCTCTTGTATCGGGGCCCCAGTGGGTCCCGCAGTATTCCCACAACTCAATAGCCCAGGAAGGTTGGAGTCTACAAGAAACAAGCCTTGAAGAACAACGGCGTGAGGATAAGGTCAGAAGAGATCCCAGAGAGGAAACAGGAGAAAATAACACACCCAATGTGGGGAACGGGAAGTAGTGGGTAGCACTGATTGCATTATAAATACCATCAACAACTCCTTGCTAGCGGCAGTCAAGGCACTCACATGGCAATCTCATAAGATGGAGATTCAATTAGAGTTAACCCACATGATGGCTCAGAACGTACTCCTGTTAGATAACAAACTGAACGTACTAATGAGGAAGTTAGAAAGGTGGGACCAGGGAGGTTCATCGGGCAAGGGAGTGCATGGGAGCAATACAGAAGCAATTTTAGATAAATTATCCATATTGCCAGAGCTGCTAACTAGTTTAATCCAATACTGTAAACCAGCTGGGGAAACTGACAAAACAACCAGTTGCATTCCACCTGGAGGTAAGAAGCAGGACAGAGCTCCCCTCAAATTAATTTGTAAAGGGAGGCCCGCCACACCCAATGCTGAGGGGCTGGTTAGCAAGGAGTATGGTCCAAGAAATGAGCCTCCTTCCATGGTGCCGCCACTATATCCCCATTATTATTCTGGCAAAAAACTGTCTAGAAGTGCCAAATCTGGAGACAGTCTCATATCAGTTGCAAAATGAGCCTCTACCCACGGCGCTCCCACTATCTCCTACTATCACTGTGGTAAAAAACATTCTTGAAGTGCCAAATCTGGAGACATTCTCGAATCAGTTGCGCAAGTCATTGGGCAATTGGGCACAATCTATAGCCACTATTAACAAGACAGAAGAAGAGATTGAAAAAAACACTCAAAGCTACAAAAAAAACATTAGATGGAAACACACTGAGAAAATGCCCAACGACACCAGTAACTCCCCAATCTACTGGAGCCTTATCCAATCTTTAAGCAGAGATCAGCAGCTGCTCCCACAATGGCACTGGCTCAGTTGAGGAAGATCAGTCAACCAATGTCGAGCCTAAACTTCAAATTATTGACAATAAGGTTGCTCCTGCATGCAAGGAAGATCTTAACCCTACACTGGCCAGCTCCAGGATGGAGGATCCTATTGTAGAATCTGGCCAAACACCCCCACAGCAGGAGGCCGGTCCAACAGAATAGGCAACCTAAGGTCAATAAAGGGGCTGCCACAGGCAGGAGGGGTTGCGCCTGGAATGGATCAAGAGTATGTGGGGGGTGTGGAAACAGCACAGGGGGCTAGCCCTATGATAATTCCTGTGACATATCAACCGGGCATGGAGGGTAGGAGGAGTACCATAGAAGGTAACCTAGAAAGAGTGCAGATTAATAAGCCACATGTCAGTAATGGGGGCTCTGGCTAAAACAAAAAAGTGATAGAGATAATTGTTGCATGCTATTGACTGGCACTTGACCCCTGAAGACACTACATTTGAACTCCATGGGGCAAAGGGGATAGCACCTTGTGGGACACAAGCGGCAAGCAGCATAACACTGAAACAGGGAAAGCAAAGTAGAGGGCAGCAAGAATATAAAGACTCACAAGAAACAATCCAATCCACAGGAAGATTAGGGACAGGCCAGACGAGGGCTTGGAGCAGTGAAAAAAGACGTCAACCTTTGATAAAACATAGCCTCGAGTCCACACATGAATACACTAGGGTATTAAATATAAAGCCTGTAAAATCTCAGAAAATTACAGATCAGTCGACCATAATCTTCACTCCATTATATGCTTCTCAGGGGCCATGGGATATTCTCAATAGATCAAATATTCTACGATTACTACATCATATATATGAATTCCAAATTTTGACGTCAGAAGACTTATTAGTGGTGAACTTTAACACCTACACATGGATTAGTCAGAACGAACCCACACTGACCACATGGTCTGCACAAAGCAATATCAATAGAATCTTTGAATACAAAGGGCTCCTGGAAAATTGGGGTATAAAAATTAGCAAACAAGTTACAGAACGGTACGCACAAGTTTTAGTTGCTGGAAGCCAAGCAACACATCTAGTCAGGAAAACTTTCAGCGCCTTGAGAGGAACTTCGGTCATGAAACCACTATTAGTAGAAGAAAAAATAACCATCCAGTTGACAAAGAACACAGGTGAGTCCTACCCGGAAGGGCCAAGGAACATAGGAGTGTGTCATTCTGATGGGTTAAATAACGGTCACAGTATTGTGAGGGGGCAAGGATGGGAATGGCTCCCTGCAGCTCTGTCTACTAAAAGGAAAATGTATATTTAACTCTAAATGCCTCCCATAAAATCCAAATATAAAACTATCAGAATAATTAGCTGGAACGTGCCTGGCTTGGCTTCCCTTATAGCCAGTTTCAGTATTAAGATCTTTGTAAACAAAGTAGATATTATGTGCTTCCAAGAAACATGGATGGCAGAGCCCCTGACCATTGAGGGTTTAACAACAATCCAGTCGCCTGCCCACAAAAAAAACTTGTTCAGAAGATACTTTGGAGGTCTTGCAACATACGCTAAATTAAACTTGGCTATCAGATTAGTAATGTGTGAGAAATCTACGAGAAACTTGCAAATGATAACAATTCATGGCTTAGCCTTATGTAAAAAAAAGCACACAGGTAACAGTGGCAAACATAAACATCAACCCCCATCAAGGAAAGAAACAGATGATGGTTAAATCTGTATTGGTCCTGCTGAAGGAGTTTGTTTACGAACATCCAGGTCATGAATATGTGATGGCAGGAGATTTTAACATTCGCCAGCTTGGTCAGGCATTGGGGCCTTTTTGAGACCCAGTAAGATTAGTTATAGAAACTTTCCTTATAGAACATGATCTCAAAACGACAGACTGCAGCAGCTTAGTAGCGGGCACAAGCATTCCAACTTTTAGAAATATATCCATATTAGACTACATTTTTTGAAGCCCAGCACTGCTGTGCAGGTGCTTAAGCCACAAGGTGGTTCTTAGAACTGAAAGTGACCATAATCCGCTGGTAATAGAAGTTGATCTTGGGGCAATGAGACATGATCTCTACAAAGGTAGTGGCCGCCAATTCATTGCAGGCCCATCAACAAAACAAATTAAATGGAGTGCAGCCTGCAAAATAAAATATGAGGCATGGAAGCAGGTTAATGGCCCAATAAAATTCCAACATAGGGCAGGCCAAATAACTGATCAATGGGGGCATGTACTGAAGAATCTTCAAACTTATCTCTGTAACACAGCACAGGCTGGTCACACTGGGGTAAAAAAACAAAGGATGGATAAGCTGCCAGCAACCAAGGAATGCATACAGTATAAAAGGAGATGCCTGCAGGCAGAAAGGCACTACAAGAGGAACAAAACCCCTGCAATGGATGTCCTAAGGAGGCTGGCACGGAAAGAGTATAAAAGAGCATTATGGTCACTGAAAGTAAAAGACACAGAAGAATGCTGGAAACACCTGGTTGCACTACTGCTGCCTAATAAAAGCAGAGAATTCTGGGACTACATTAGCTCATTGCTCTATGCATCTGAAACCATTGTTACTGAGATCTCTGCCTGCGATTGGAAAAGGCATGTGGGAAATCTTATGTGGACCCAAAGTATGCAGAGGCTCAAGAACTTGTTGCCAGGTTCTACGAAACAGATGGGCTAGATGACAAGACAGCACCTGTCACCATTGAAACTGTGCAAACGATCCTTGTTAAAATGAGGTGGGTTGGGGCTCCCCGCCCCAACGGCCTTCCGTGGAGCATATTCAGAGATGATCAAGTATATTGAGATAAACCCCTGACTGCTCTATTTAATGACTGTTTACACTTTTCGGTGGTTCCCCCAAGGGCTCAATACTTCAACCCATTTACAAAAAAGGGGGTATTACCTGCCCTGAAAATGATAGGCCTTATAAGACGTAGATGGCAAAGCCTATGCAAGGGTGTTGCGTCAAGAGCTAGAAAATTGGATATCAGCAAATGACATCATTCCCTCATATCAAACAGGCTTCAGACCTAGCTCTTCTACATTGAAATCAACATCTCACCCACTCTTTGCATGTTTTATTGATTATAGTGTGCCTTTCGATGCAGTGGTGCGCCACATCCTTTAGAAGAAACTAGCGTCCTGGGGGATACCAAGGAAACTGCTCGCATCAATAATGGCTTTATACTCTGACACTTGGGTGAGAATAAAAATCACAACCACACATGTGACCAGGAGGATTTTTACCAACAAAGGTCTAAAACAGGGCTGTGTCATCACCCCCACCCCTTTTTCACTTATACACAGTTGATCTGGGTGCTGAGTTGCTTAGAGGAAACACGTTTCCTCCGAGATTGGGGCAATCAGTGCTCCCCATAATTCAATATGCGGATGATCTGGTCTTGCTCGCCCAAACTCGGATCGGGCTAGAAAGAGGACTTGACATATTGCACAGATACAATGAAAGAACTGCCTTAAAAGCAAATGCAGCAAAAACTAAGGTCCTGGTTTTTGCCCGCCAGGCAAAAAGACTGGATAGAACATGGAAACTTGGACCATTAAGTATAGAGATGGAAAATAAATATCACTACCTGGGAGTTTGGTTATCAAACACGGGGAGAATAACACACCAGACAGCGGCATTGACTTCTAAAGCAGTGAAAATATCTTATGCTTTAGCAAAACACCATCAACGGCTTAATGCACCGACATTAGAGCCAATAAGGAGGGCAGTAAGGGCAAAATTGCTACCTGCAATTACCTGTGGCCATTTGCCATTTCTTTCAACCACATTGGAGAATTGCCACATGAGAGCCTACAAAAGGATCTTTAAGATCCCCAGACCAACAAGGCATGCAGGGATACGCCTGGAACTAGACATATTAAGAATGGATATAACGTACAAAATGGACATGATAAAGCTCCATCAGAGTGTCTGCAAGGCAGATGCAGGTAGCCTTAGGGAGGATTTGAAAGTAATCTTTAAAGATAAGACAAGCAGTTGGGCCATCTATCTGACACAGGCTGAGGAGCAATTCAACTTGGCTCCCTCCTGTACTACAGCCCCTCTTTCACAAAAGCGGTGCTGAAGAATAAATTGAAAGAGTTAGGCGTGCAAGCCTCCAGAGACAAAGATATCTCAATAGTGATGGATATCAGCGGAGCCGATGGCTTGCTTGAATCCAATACAACCAACAAAGGTCAGCCTTATTTAAAAGCACCCTTTGGAGAGCGAGCGTTCCAGAGCATACTGCAGTTGCGCCTCTTAACCCTACCTGTCTGGGATTATCGACGCAAATGGAAGATGGCATAGGGGTACTCGCAGGAATGCACTCTGTGTAAATATCATACTGAATCTTTAACACACATTTTTTGCTGCTTCCCATGTTTGGCTTCAGAAAGATGTAAACTTTTCAATCCCCTGTTCTTGAAACACAGGGTGAGAACATGTAATGAAGCCTTAATACTTATATTCACTGCAATGGTCCCCATGGAACTTTCCTGCTTTGGGAATTTTTTTTACAAACTGAGTCTCGCCCTAAGTCACGCAAGGGGCCAAATTAGTGTGGGTATTCACAGAAGGGGGAGGCCTACAATGAAACGGCTTTGAAGAAATGGCTCCAACCACCCAAGCTATCCCACACTTCTGCTTAATGTCTCTGGGTGCTGGAATGATGAGCTGTGAGAGGTTACCCACTCATAACAGCTTTGGGCTCATGGTCTCTGGCATCTGCACTCCTTCAGTACGAACCTAAGTGGCCTAGCTGAGTCAGCACTGTTTTCTAAATTATCTTGATATAGCTCATCAACCTGAGAATTTAGTAGCTCTATGGCGAGCTCCACTGAGTCTGGCAAGGCTCCGTGGTATGAACTTTGGGCTCACGGAATGTATTATTTTGTACTCCTATCCCTAAGAGATGAGTCAACCAGCGGGCATCAGGGAACATTAGTTACGGTACTGCATGAATGATTGAATAATCAGTCAGTGCTCGTACAGGGAAGGACAATGGTCACTTACTTTGTGTAACAGCTTGAATTTTAGGCAACTGCATGATTGGATTCTTTTATTTGTATTTTATTGTATTCAGTCAGGAGGATACATGATTTTTTGCACCCGCATAGGATCTATATGGCATTATGTTGGTTAAGAGCTTTGGTATATTAAGGGCGTTCTTTTCTTTCATTGTAATTCGCTGCAACGATTTTAATTAATCATGCAGTAAAGATTTTAATCATCAGTATTTCATCATCAATTAAGACTATTTGTAATGTGGCACATACTAAAGGTGAATGGCCCATCATGCATAGAAAGGTATAATCCAAATGCAGAACATAAATGGGACACTGACCCAAAATGAGCATGGCCTATTGCAACTTAAATAAAATCTGAGATAAAATAAATCCTACTGCTCATCCAAATAGTTTAACATCCACCTTGTGTTTTTTTCCACAGTTTATACATGCTTAATTTGTAAAAAATTAAGTGCCAGGGCCCTTCTCAAGAGACTATGACAGGCTGCACCAGCCATTGCTCCTGCCTGCACTAACTGTACCAACACAACTACTAACCATCCCACTCCTATAAGTCTGACAATTCTGAATATTCCAGGCCACCCAAAGCTGTAAGAATGGTGTGGAAAAGTCTGAAATGTCATTTCTACTGTAGATTGAATTATTAAACATTGTGGCGCATCGCAAAATTAGACAAACAGCGCCACAATGGTGGACTGATATTAATGACGGTGCTGAGAATTGTGTGCAGGTGATGAGCATCGGTAACCAATGGCGCAAATAAAGCACTGATTTTATATTATATTCCTTTTAAAATATCTAAATTTATACTAGCCAGACACATTACCTGCTGGAAGTGCGATGATAGTGATGCTATGTAATAACAAAAGTTCTTAAAATTTCTCAGTGTTGTGGCTTTTTCGGACCTACGTTTAGTAAAAAATCATTGTATTTACAAATGGTTTTTCACCCTTTTCAATTCAGAAGTTATTTTGGGGTGGAATACCTTGTATTGGTCTCAATTTATTAGTAGATAAATTGGTAGATCTACTTATCACAGTTGCTCTGCAAATTATCACCTGCAGTTTCAAGTCAAGGGATAATCCGTTATTTCATTCTGGTGGAACTTGCTATGCTGTAATTATAGACTATGGCCCTCATTCCGACCCTGGCGCGGGTGACGGAAGCACCGCCAACAGGCTGGCGGTGCTTCCTTGCCCATTCTGACCGCGGCGGTAAAGCCGCGGTCAGAAAACTGGGTCTGTCGGTTTCCCGCCGCATTTCCCCCGGCTGGGCGAATCCGCCATGGCGGCGCTGCAAGCAGCGCCGCCATGGGGATTCCAACCGCCTTACCGCCAGCCTGTTTCTGGCGGTCTTTACCGCCAGGAACAGGATGGCGGGAACGGGTGTCCTGGGGCCCTGGGGGCCCCTGCACTGCCCATGCCAATGGGCCCCAGCATGCTTTTCACTGTCTGCCTAGCAGACAGTGAAAAGCGCGACGGGTGCAACTGAACCCGTCGCACACCTGCAACACCGCCGGCTCCATTCGGAGCCGGCTTCAGTGTTGCAGGCCCCTTTCCCGCTGGGCCGGCGGGCGCTACCTTAGGTAGTGCCCGCCGGCCCAGCGGGAAAGTTGGAATGGCCCCAGCGGTCTTTTGACCGCGGGGCGGCCAAATGGCGGTTCCCTCCAGGCGGGCGGCAACCGCCACCCGCCGGGGTCAGAATGACCCCCTATATATGTATAAATTAGTCTCTTTCCAGTTAGTTATTGAAAGGAATAATCTATGGCTACCAGTGACCAATATCTGTTGTTTTGTAATGCATATCAGAATTATAGCATTAGGATGTATTGTTGTCATACAATTTGGTTTAAAGTATGCCTATCACAAACCTTAGAATCTATCTTTTTGAGTAGTAACAGTCCTTTTTCTACTGCATTTTTCCTTCTATTTCTCTTTTCTTCATTTATATTACATGCAATATTTGATATTTCTTCATGCCTCAGTATATGGTTATTTGACAGTCATTAACTATTATTAGGTAATTCATTTTGAAGATGAATATATTTTGTTATTGCATACCGTCTGTTATTGTTTTCTTTTTATAATTTATTTACTAGAATTTTGTGATTTAAATACAATAACCAAACAATTTCCATAATTTGGCAACATGAGTATTGTTAAACATAATAGTTAGCGGGTACAGTACACAAATATAAAATAGGCCATCTGCCTGCAACCTCATGGTTAGATGCAAAACTGGATTAGGCAGGTTACCATGTCATGGTACGTTCTCCCTGTAGTGTGGGCACGACTCTGATGATGAGGAGTGGCTAGTTGCAGTTCAGCGAACATATGATCAGAAGGCTCCCATATGTCATTTGGGTGAGCAGTATGATTTAGGTACTCTGGATTGTGCTTATTTATATCGCGATAGTAAGCAACATCCAGGAGCATTGGGTAATTGTGGGTGATATTTTGAGCATCCAGACCATTCTGCATTCAGATGATAGATCTATGTCTTTTGGCTAGAACCAATAGCAAGGATGCTAGATGGTGATTTGCCACAGGCACAGGAAATATATCCTCCAATAGAGTAACCTGAGGGAAGGAGTCAATTACAAACTCAAGCATGTCACTCAGAATTTGAAATACATCTCACATATATTGCAAAACTCTTGGACACCGCGAGGACACGTGCAGAAAGCCAGATTCTAATAGCCCACAACATTTATAGGTACTATGTTCTGCCCCACCAAACTTGGTGATCCGTTAAGTATAGTAGTATTGATGTATAACTCTGATATGTAGCAGTTTGTAATTAACAGGTATGTATTAGACTGGAGCACAATAGTATGCCCAAGTCTGATCAGGAATAATGCAATGCAAGGAGACCTCCCATTTCTGTATGACTTCCAGAAGGGCATTCACTGCAGTGGACATGATGGAGGAATATAGGAATGAGATGGTGCGTCCCATATCTTCTCTGAGAATTTATGCAGTAAGGAGTGGCATTTCAGCGGGAGCAGTGGGAAAGGTGATGAAGTCAGCTATTATGGTCGAGCTCATACTATAATATGCCATTATCGCAAGCGAAGAGTGACACCCCTGTTTAAAAAAATATTGAATGATAGGACAACCACTGAGGACAGAATTGAATCAATCCTATGAAGGGCTGCCATAAAAGTTCAGAGGTTGAAGGTGGGGAGCCTTTGGGGTATAAAACCAGATTGATCTGGAAAGACCAGGAACTTCATGAGAGGCTGGTGCCATTTTGACAAAACCTTCGCTGAAATTTTGAGAGGTCTATACGAGGAACAGGCTTCAGCATCGCTATTAGACTTTAGAAGGACTGTAATAACCATCTTCATTGTGGAAGGGGGTAACTTGCCTTTCAAAATTGCTGCATTCTACATATCCGGCAGCCTAGGAGCTAGAATATCAATGTATGCTTTATAAAAATCCATTGGGAAGCAATCTCTCCCGATGCTTTAGCCCTAGGGAGGTTGATGATGTTGTTTTTTTTTTATGTCCACTAGTGTTATTGGGGAATTTAGCAGTTTCCTCGTCAGACTCTCAAGTCATGGATAACAGGCTTTATCTTCTGCATCATACATCACAGTGGGAGTATATAGAGTCTCATAGTATGTTCTGGAAAACAGCAAAGATCTCAACTGGGTAAGTCATAATGTCTTTGTCATCCTTCTGGATGCCAGTGATTCACTCAAAAGACCCATCACCTCTGGAAAGCCAGGCAAAGGTTCTGCCCGTGTGGTCACAATAGCCAAATTTATGCTTGCTGGTCTTCTGGCCCATGTAGAAAACCTCTCACTGAGCTGCGGCCCTAAATTCAGACAAGGTCTGTTTTGGATTCTCTGGCATATAGATTTTAGTAATTGGCTTTGATTTCAATAATACAGTTAAACTGAAGAGAAACCTATTTAACAGAGCCTGCTGCATTAAAGCCATATTTTACTAAAACATTCTACCAGTAATGAACATTTTAATGAGGGAAATGTATTAGCAATATTTTAATTGAAGACTACTGTTGAACATGGTCCTTCTTAGGGAATTTTTTCTGACATTTTTGGCTTTTTCCTCCCAGTTTTGTGCTGACTCTCTTTTCATGGCCTTAGGAAACTAGTCACTTCCCCACTGTGCTGCAGTGGGAATGTACGCACACCCTTCCTAAACATACCAGGAAGGGCCTCTTACATGATTGATTCAGGTGCTCTACCCAGGAGTGCCCTGTAAAAAGGTACACCACATACCCGGCATGGGTAAGGCCCTGGCGACTAGTGGGATATTGCAGTGAGTGTGCCACCAACCAAAATAGCCTGTCAAGCATATATTTGGCCTGACAATGCAGGCCTATGAAGGTGCAGTTTTGCTTGTGCTCAGGTTGGCACTTCCAACTTCATAGCCATTCCTGAATGGGCCCTTCTCTACCCCTAGAGCATCCCCTGAAGGGTGGAGCGGGATAGATGAAAGGTGGGGCAGGTAAACCTGGGTGTCCTATGCCCCAGTAGTGAAGAACCCCCACGTGTGTTTTCCCTACGTAGGGGATCAGCTCTTCCCATATATTTTGCTCATTCTCTACCCAGTGGTTTTAGGGCCCTGGGCGCTTACTCAGAAGTACAGCAGCTCTAGCCAGTGTGTGTGGGTGTGCCCACTATGTTTCAAATATGTGCCAAGCCTGTTGTAGCAGGCCTATGTGTGTGCACTTGCACGTAAGGTTGTGTTGACGTTTCGTCTGTGGTGGCAGTCAGAGGTTCGTCAGACTATCATCAGGACTCAATGTTGTAAAATAATCTGATTCTGACTCGCATGGGTTGAGCAGATGCAGATGGAGACAGACACTAGTGGTCCCATATTTAGAAGGTTGAAATCCCCTTGTATTTTGCTACAGAGTCTATTTTTACAGCCTGTTGTATCATTTTACAACACTGAGTCCTGATGATGGTCTGACAGACATTAGACTGCCACCACAGACCAAATCATCGACATTACCTTCTCATTTGACAAGCTGAATTGAACGACCATTATATTGCTTGAACTGGGACTGGAAACCAGGCAAATATTGTGCAGGACTGTGTCAAGAGGAAGGTTGTAACCCCTTCCTGGATCTTCTGTAGGTATACAATCATGTGATCTAGGAGGGTTACATACAGTGTTGTTGTTTATGGGATGGATATTCGTTGTACATTTTTTGAACTTCCTGAATCCAATTGATTAATTTATTGGATTTGAACAGTTGTCTTATTTATCAATTGAAGATTGGATCTTATGTACAAAAATGATATCCAAGCAATTCCTCTAGGAGCATTTCTAAGTGAGATACTTCTATAATGTATCTTGCTTATCAAAAGTCCTTTTGTGTGCCTGGATAAATTGGAGGGAGAGGTTTTGACACTTGGCCTCTCTGAGCCAAGGCATGACCACACTAAAGATTGGGATCTGCATTCCTTGGCCCCATGGCAGTCAGGACTGAAAATTAGGGAAGACATCTTGGGTTCAAAGGGGGGCACTCTGAACCTCCCCTGACTACAGTATACAACTGGTGCCACACTGCAGCAAAATAGAGATATGCTTGTGGGAACGCATGCCTGGAGAAACTGAACTGCATGGTGCACACTGCCAGAGGAATCTGTTGTGCAGAAGGAGTAAATACTGCACTTGGAAGGGACTGCGCACTCTTCCAGAATAGTGGCTGGTCCGAGCTGAGTGTCCATGGCTGTGTGGCACCCGGAGTGTGCTTTCCAAGGGCTTGTTGGCTTTTACCCTGTTCTCTGGTGGAGGTCTCAAGGTCATTAAAAGTACTCCTGTGAGGGACCTACACCTTCTACCTGTGACACCTGAAGAGCAGTGCCCTCTTAAGTGCCCACATCATCTGCTGGATCCCACCTGGTAGCGGCAGTGTGAGTGTGGAACCAAGTATTATGCCTGGAGATCAGATTGCCTGGTGCGGAGCCCTAAAGGAACTGCCCACATTCCAATGAGTGTGGCCCTGCATTGTGGGGCCTCTGCATACATTAGTGTCTTATGAGTGGTGAGGGGATTCACTGGTTGTGGGAACCTGTGTGGCCCTTTGATCATGCCCCATTTCTCTTATGCGACACGCTGACTGCAAGCTCATGTGGTCTAATTCACAGGTTGAGACCATCGGAGGTGGGGGCGTACTCATAGCAGTGCTGCATGCTGCCTCATGTGGCACCGCTGAACTTGCACCTGTGTGTGATCGGAATTGTGTGATGTGACTCAAGTCATCAGGCACCAGATTTGTAACTCATTTCCAGGGAGGTACGGAAACGGTAACTCTACGTTTGTGTGACCAGAGTTATCTGCTGTGACCCAAGTCAAAGTGCACCAGACATTGGGCCTCATTTCGAGGGAGGTACGGAATTGGTAACCCTTCGCTTGTGTGACTGGAATTGTCTGGTGTGACTCAAGTCTTTGCGCACCAGATGTTGTGCCTCATTTCCAGGGAGGCGCAGGGGAGCACATTTGTGTTACGGAGTGCCCAGATTGCCCGGGTGCACCTTTGTTGAATATGTGTACTACAGGGCACCTCCCCCTTCTGAGAAGCTCCCCTGCTTCATCTCTCACTCATCAATTGCTTCTTTTGCTGCCCTCAGTGCAGTGGACCAACTGCCAACTCCTCACCCAGCCGTGACAACTCCTTGTTACCAGGTTGTATTGACAGAACGGGCCTGGGTGGTGAGAGTAAGTGGATTACAGAATGCTTCTGAGAGCGATCGGAAGCAGGTCCCAAGATGTGGTGACCCCCCATTGTGCCTCGCAGAACTAGGCAAGTGCCTGCTGGCACATTGGGGCAACCTTTGATTTAACTTCCCGAGGGGTGGCCAAACCTCCATTTGTCAACTGCCATGAGAAACCGCCTATTATCTATCCTCTTACCTTTTTCCCTGGGACCTGAATAAGTATGACTCCACTGGGATTGGCCTAGTGTCCAGAAAGTGGAAAAGTTTCCTTAAACTCCAGTCCACGGGGAGTGGCGTAGTCAAGGTTGGCTGAAGGGTGGAGAAAGGTTTGGGCCACAGGGCCTGCGAGTACAACATTTAGTAACCTGCCAAATATTAGTGTACCGCATTAGGGTGCTGTGTTTGTGTGTATGTGTGTCATACAAACCTGCCTGATTTCCATAGCACCGGGTATCTGTGCTGAGTCAGTGCATGGGAGTGACTGCCTGTGATTAACAACATTCCATAGCTGTGTTGCCCTACACATTGATACTTGCCAAAGTGAACTACATGTGACATTGGTTTTACCTATGCAGCCTCCGACCACGAGGCCATTTAAAGGTGTTATAATTACCTATGTGTACACATTACTGCTATTGTGAACTGGGGTGCTCCATATAATTGAGTAAGATAGAATTAGAATAATTTTTTGGGTGGGTCTTGTGCTGACAATGTTTTGAACTGCATGAGGGTGCTGCCGGTAAAGTAAGATCTTTCTCACAGTGTACATATTACTGATCTCATTTTAATTTGGTAGGGCCTAGTTCTGCATGTGATATTTCCAAATGTTATTTATGCCCAGATACACATGATGTTCATGCTGTGTTAAACTAATGTGTGTTGAATACAAACATTACATATACATATTACATATATTTACATACATCTCGTGTAAAGTCTCTTTTGTGGCACTCAGTGGATTTATTGTGTGAAAGTGCTGTGCCAATGCTTTACACATTGCCCCTGTGATAACCCTGACTGCTCAGTGCCAATTTACCTAAAGGTGAGTGCAGGTTATATAGTCAATGTAAGCATCCACCCCTGACAAGAGTGGTAGGTTCTGCCTGGTTAGGGCCTTGCCTCAGCCAACCAGATCGTGCCCCTCCAACAACTACAATTCCTCAGTGATGAGGCCCAATAGGGATACTATTCAAGCAGCTTTTGTGGCTGGTCCCATCCAATAAGGACTTAGTCCAGGAACTCAACCAGCACTGTTTCTTGAGGTGGGTGCCAATACTATTTGTATATGGGTACTTCTTTGTAACAACATTGCTGAAATAAATTGATAGAACTACATGCTACACAGACATACTCCTAGTTGTTAAGAAGCTTTGGGTCTAGCATTGCCATGTGTCATATTTTGCATGTCTCAATGGGTTTAGCTAAGTAAGATTTCAATACCCTACATAATCAATTTACACCTTACTATTGAGGCCACAAAGACAAAAATGCAAGTCGTGCTTGTTTTCCATGCAATGGCGACTTCTACTACTCAGATAAGATGGCTCCTTAGTACTAAATTCAAGACTGTTTTTCATACAGTCGTTTCCTTCTAACAGTGACAACACTTGAGCTCAGATATGTTGAAGTAGAATACTATCTAGGGTAATTTTACAGCTTAATAATCATAGGCTTCAGCATTTCTGCATTCCCCTTTTAGTTTGTCGCAGCACCAGCAATTTCAGTTGAATGATGCACATTTTTTAAAATGTGCACCCACATTTTCGTGGATCATTTAAATAGACTTTCGTACACATTTTACCTCTGGTCCCAGTCATCAGCTATGTTACTATAAAAAGATCAATCTTAAGGAACACTTCAGTTATTGTGCACTGGTGTGGTTTAAATACAGCTAATGTCTCATAATACGTTCATCCCATGTGCATGGATGAAAAACCTAATGTGGCAAGCAAAGATGTCTCAACCTATACTTATTACCCTTTTTAGGTCGGTCGTCTGTTTTTTCACCAGTGAAGTCATCAGTCTGGGAGTCTACTGGGTGTACTATGTGATTTTGGTGATGTTCCCTGACAGAGCTGTATGGTCTGATGGTTAGGTGTACACACTACACCTTGTTAAGGCTGGCTTGTGCCCCTCATAAGAATCTAAGGGGGGTACCTGTTGAAAATGGAGCAGTAGATTATAAAGAGGGGGAAGGCTAATTAGTCTCACCTAGAAAGCCCCTCAAGTCACCCTAATGGAGTGTGCAGTGTGTGTGTGTGGGGTGGGTGGGTTAGATGTGTTTGTGGCCATGTATAACCCATGCTGTGAGGACCAGGTAAGTCCACATGACATGGGTAAACACGGGATATCTGTTTACACATACTGTAGGACTGGAGGACTGTCTGTTGCACAAAATTGACTGGATGTGCTTGAAACCTCCAGGATGTGAGAAAGCAGGTTATCATAACAAATATAATGCACAATCAAAAATATGTAAGCTTCAATGAATAGGATACCTAAAATAAGGTGAAATGTTGCATATTGAATGAGATGTGACTCAAACAGCATAAGAAGGAGAACAGGCTGTTTAGGTATTCTAAATGATCAGGTATTTGGGAAAATAAGGAATTAGCAATTTAGGGTTGGACAGGCTAAAAAATGTTGAATTAGCTCTCAAAGTTGGGTTCTAGGCCAATGAATTGAGAAAAATCAATAGTGTGAGAAATGGGTTTATTGGTTGACTGTGGTGTAAGCCTAGGTCAAACGACAGCCACAATCCCTGTGCTTAACCCTGGGAATGTTGGCACAAAAACAGTCAGACATAACTTAGAGGCAATGTGCAAAGTATTTATGCAGCACACAAACAATAATGAAGTGAAAACACAACTCAGGAAAATTCCCATACAAATTTAGAAAAATAGATTACATTTTAATAAAAAATATTTGACACCAACACTAAAAGAAACTTAACCAGTGAAACCAGAGTTATGGATTTATAAAGTTTTTAGTATAAACTAGTGCCAAACCCTGGACATTTAGTCACACAAAACCAGGTCAAAGTAAGAAAATATGGCCGACTGTGATGGAGCATGTTTGATACAAGAAGTGGCCTGGGCCTGGTCGCCACTTACCTTTGGACTCAGAAAACATTTTGGTGAAAAAATTCTATGAATTAAAAGTGCTATGGGCCAAGGCTGAAAGCGCTGTCTGAGGAAGAAGCATTGATGCTGGGGAGCCACCAGACAATGCCATGGTAAATTTCTATGTTCAGACTTAGTTACTTCTATGGAAGTCAAAAAACTTCAGCCGGATGAGGTAGGAGGCTATGGCCGATGACAGTTCCAGGAGGCCTGATACCCCTTAGGAATAGGACCACTGATTATGATTTTCTGCTACGAAGGAGAATGTAGCGGAAGCACCCAGGAAATCAGGCTGACCAGTGGCACACCTTAGGTGGATCAACGGGTAGGTTGGTCATCGTCTTCCCTCAGAGCACTTTTAAGCCACAAAATGTACAAGTCCCACATTTTGGAAGCTGGCTACCTGGGCACCTTTAACACAATCACCAATGGTCCAGGACTGGAGGGGCACCACTTGGGGGAGTTAGGACTTACTTAGGCTGGGTCCAAGTGCTGGAACCTTTTATGTCCCAGAGGTTGTGACCAGGAGGATCTAACCAGGAGCCAAACAAACTAGCCATTGGAGTCACTCTAGTAGTACTTGGTTCAGGTGGAGAAGAAGGGCTCAAGCTCGAAATACATAGCAGAGTGTCTCTAAATTAAGCCTGACTGTTTTGTGCCAAGCTACCAGAGGGTTAAACGACGGCTAATGAAGTGAGATTTGTGGCTCACCTTGACAAGCATTGTGGTTGTTGCTTGAGAAGGGGTTTCACACCCTCCATAAAAAAACAATAATTTCTCACAATAAATAAGAACACTCTAACAGAATATTAAAATATGTCAAAATGATGCCTGAAAAGAACAGTTTTATTACCCATTAGCACAATAATCTTCTTGTGCCCACAGCCTGCACTTTGGTGACCATTTCCATCAATTTCAGTGTGTCGAAAAGGAACTATATACCATACACATTTAATTCCCTTGAAATGTAACGAATTCCCAGATAAGTCATAGATTTCCAGGCATATTTCTATTCCTCTCAGTGAAATACAGTGGACTAAAAGCATGGTAGAAAGGAAGAATACCTACCCATTCACATCCATTACATATTCATGTATCCACTTCCACTTTTGGAAAAATGTAAACCAATTTAATGTCTGCTGAGTATACTGAAACATTACTTAAACTATCTCCCTCTAGGTTGCATGTGTGCTCAAAACACCTCCTAAGTAGTATAATACTCTGGCTATCAAAAACATATCTCATTGAGTAATAATAATTTTCACCACCGCTTTCCTATCACCTCATTGGCAGATGTCTTTGTATTAGAATGACTCATTCAAAAATGTACCTTCTATAGCAAAAGCTATTCTACTCATTTGCCATCCTAATGCAAACTATAGCTCACTGGTTTCTGGGTGAAGGGCCAGATGTAGCAAAGGGTTTTTCCCATTCTGTGTCAATGGGAAAATGTGTTCGTACATATGGCCCGAAGTCTCAGAGAAGGATACTTCACTCTAATAAACAGTGAGGAAACTTTTGGTGCACTATAACAATAAACTCCCAAAAACTGTGGGGCATATTTATACTCCGTTTGCGCCGGATTTGCGTCAGATTTTTTTACGCAAATTCGACGCAAAACTAACTCCATATTTATACTCTGGCGTTAGACGCGTCTAGCGCCAAAGTCCATGGAGTGTTCGTCACTTTTTAGCGTGGACACCTACTTTGCGTTAATGATATGCAAGGTAGGCGTTCCCGTCTAAAAAATTGACTCCGAGGCATGTGCGCCGTATTTACACTCCCGGGCAAAAATCACGCCCGGGAGTGGGCGGGTCAAAAAAAATGACGTCCAGCCGCTTTAGCGTCGTTTTTTAGCGCCTGGTCAGGGCAGGCGTTAAGGGACCTGTGGGCTCGGAAGGAGCCCAGAGGTGCCCTCCCATGCCCCCAGGGACCCCCCCTGTCACTCTTGCCCACCCCAGGAGGACGCCTAAGGATGGAGGGACCCATCCCAGGGAACATAAGGTAAGTTCAGGTAAGTAATTTTTTTTTTTTTTTTGTGGCATAGGGGGACCTGATTTGTGCCCCCCCACATGCCACTATGCCCAATGACCATGCCCAGGGGACAGAAGTCCCCTGAGCATGGCCATTGGGCAAGGGGGCATGACTCCTGTCTTTGCTAAGACAGGAGTCATTTCAATGGGGGTTGGGAGTTTAAAAAAATGGCGCAAATCGGGTTGAGGCGAAAATTTTGCCTCAGCCTGACTTGCCCCATTTTTTGGCGCCCAAGCTCCATATTCCCCTACGCCAGCGCTGCCTGGTGTACGTCATTTTTTTTCATGCACACCAGGCAGCTCCGCCGGCTAACGCCGGCTAACGTCATTGAATAAATACGGCGCCCGCATGGCGCTTCAGAATGGCGTTAGATTTTTTGACGCACAACTGCGTTGGCGCAGTTGTGCATCGAAAAGTATAAATATGGCCCTGTGTCCTAAAAGATAGATGTTTCCTGTAATTCCTTAGTGTACTCACAAAGAATTTGGGGAATTTAGACCTTTGTCAATGTGTTCAATGTATTCTTTGGTCACACTGTTTATCTAGGTGTATTTAGACTTCAATGGATAAAGCCTTTTCTTAATGTCCTCATTGGTTCTGCTATTTCATTGAGATCTTAAAACCGTAATATACATGTATGTTACACTAATTTGACCTACATCCAGCTCTGAAAGTTCTATATTCTTTTATTTTCTTCTTCTTTATAGTGATTCATGTATGTCCTCTATAACGCTTCACTGTATAGTGTGTTTGTTTGTTTGTAACATATCCTTTTGGATTGTTTACCAGTTTGCACATTAAACTAAATTAAAATATCTATTTAGTGTGCAAAAAATCTGATTGATAACTGATATATTACTTTCTTATTAGTTAGAATGCACAAAGGAGGCTTTTCCCTTTTCACTTAATTTTGCTTTTGCCGCAGGTGTCATTCCTCTTTATCACAATCATTGCATGTCATAGGACAATATAGGTAGAAGAATATCTTAAATTATTTTACCGTTGTAGAAACAGTAAATTAATTTTGTATCTCAAATTACTCTGAATGTTCATGTGGTCTATTTTTAGGAAATCCCTTATTATGATAGACAGTAAATTGGGAATGGATTGGATTGAAACCTTTTATTTTAACTACTAATTGTAATACCTAGTATACCAATGGGTACAATGGATAGCTAAGAACAACAATGAAAATCAACTGCAACTGTTGACAACAAAGAGTCTGAATTACATTCTGTTCTTGAATTAGATGGATAATCCTTCCTGATTGACACCTTTTACCTAATACTGATTTTTCACCATTCCAAAGTACTTTCTACATTCAATACAGGCCACAACTGGGCTGGTGGAGAAGGTATCGATATAATAATCTTCTAAGAAACCTCACTCTTGTCTAGGAAAGTACAAATTTTCTATTGGAGTGTATGACCAAAGGGTCAAAATACAGACAAACTTAAGTGACTGCATGGCATGGAGAAAAATAATGCTCTCTAACAGAGAAGGGGTTTAGGATTTGCCAAGATGTTAAGCTGACATAATTTGAAGGTCCATATAAGATAATCATTAACTCTGAATCACAAATCTTCTAAGTGCATGCTTACCTTTGGATTGATCGGTCAAATTTTATTTCAGGCAAAAACATAATCACTTTCATTAAGAAGGGGCGGTACTGCTGTCTGCATCCTTCCAGTGAGATTACATTGTTTCATTCATTAGGGGAAGAAAATGATCTTGAAATATGGTGATAGCTGTGGAAACAGAACATATACCATTTAAATTATTATTTACTTTGTTTGAAAACAACATCAATAATGCCAACCACTATATTAAACATTGCAAAAGAATTTAAAAAACAGGATTTTCAGGTACAGATCACAGAAAGTACACACTTATTCCAGATGCATATAGTGAATTAAACAGGATTTTATTCCTAACTCTAAGGCAGGAATAAGAATTACATGGTGTACAGCCCAGTCAATGCAGAGCATGAGCATGGGGTATGGGAGTAAACTGCACATGCTTGAGACAACTATGTACTTTGTCTTTAAATTGTTTTTTCGTTTATTGGGACAAAAGCTGTTTTGGAGAAGTTTACCAAAGTAGATTAAAGAGTCTGGTGAAGCACATCATGAAGGAGGGATACACTTGGCTCTCCAGAAAATTATGAAAAATAGGACAGAATGGTGTATATTGCTTTACAAATGCGAAATAAATTGTTAACATTCCATGCTTTTTGAAGGGGAAGAAATTCAATATTCTTAAATTTCAGCCAACTCATTTAATGTCCCAGGGATGCATGAGTTACACTCTCTTCATGAAAACGTTGAATGAATTCTAGAATACAGGTGTGTTTCTCAGCGACAGTTGCACTTCATTTCAGTTTTCCACTTTCCATGGTAGATTCTCAATTATAAGTTTATGCCTGAAAGTATGTGCAAGGTAAAACAACATTATTTATTTCCCAATATCCTCAAGGGGAAACTGGATTCCTACCATAATTTAAATTTTTAAATCAATATTTCAATTACTGGGGGGCGTGGTTTGGTGCCGTAGGAGGATGGCTGCCTTCACTGGACCTCTGTGACCGCGACGGAGGCACAGAGGGCCGGCTCGTTTATCCTGAATAATTTTTATACTGCTGAAGAGAGGAAAAGTTAGGGGAGTATGCCTGGACAGCATTATTACCCTTGAAAAGTAAAGTAAATTGAAGTAAAAGGTATTTTTGAAGCCTTTTTCAATGACTTACATCGTCTGAGGAATTTATTGCTACCGCCATTTAGTTTTTTACTTTTCACCTCATAATTTTGTTTTTTGCTCTATTTATCGCAGTCTGAGAGGTTTTTTTTTTGCACTTTTTGGTTTGAAGGTGTCTATCTATGCTCTTGCTGGAAGCTATTGTCCAATAGACAAAGAGGGGTAAGAGTGGTACAAGTAATCATACCCAACCTGAGAGTTGGGTGAATTATTTTACTAAACTTTATGCTACACCGTGTAATCTTCCAACCTACGAATCAGATTCTCCGCTGTTGGTTAGAATGAGCTATTCCCCAGAGGAACCTGGATTGGATACCTGTATTCTTGAAGATCCAATTATTTTTACTCTACAGGAAACTATAGCAGCAATTAATTCACTAAAATCTGTTAAAGTGCCAAGTCCAGATAAGATTCCGGGGGATTTATATAAATCTGAACCAATAATATGGTCCTGGTATATAAATTTGATTTTGAATAAAATCACAGTGGGGGGGCAATTCCGAGTACTTGGAAAAGGGGCTGAAATATTTCTATTTATAAAAAGGGCGATGTGAGCTCCCCAGCCAATTACAGACCTATTAGCCTTCTTGATAATTTACAGAGATTTTTTTGCCATAAAGCTTTTGGAAAGGCTATAAAATTGGGTACAAGATTCTCAGGTGCTATCCCCATTACAGGCGGGTTTTCGCCCAAAAACCTGTACGCTAGATCAGGTCTTATATTGGAAATATGTAGTCCTTGCCAAGCAAAATCTATATGTTTTTTTTGTGGACCTTTGATCTGCCTTCGATATGGTCCCTAGAGTAAAACTATGGGAAGTGTTACAGAGAATGGGTACTCCCATTAATATAATTAATCTACTACAATGACTACATGAAAATATATATGCTCAGGTGAGATGGGGTAATCAGGGAGAGTTAACAGAACATATTCCCATCCATAGGGGGGTTCTCCATGGATGTGTCTTGGCTCCAACCTTATTTACCTTATTTATAAATGAGGTGGTACAAATCTTGTCTTCTTGTCAGAATGCTGCCCCCTCTCTGAATGCGCAGAAAGTCCCAACCCTACTCTTTGCAGATGATTCTCTATTCATCTCCAAGACCCCAATGGGTCTCCAGATTCTTGTTGATAGGTTTAAATCATACTGTGGAGATTATGGCCTGGAACTGAATGTCAGTAAAACCAAATTAATGGTGTTCAGTCCAGGATCAGTTAGGGGATGCACCATCACTTTAGAGGGACACCTTTAAATAAAGTGAGCTCAATAGATTACCTGGGAGTGAGGATATCAAATAACTTACATTGGGAGGGCCAGCTTAGCAAAAGTGAGGGCTTCTCCAGCACAGGGCGGGCGCTATCCTGCGTTTTTACAAAAGTTCTGTATCAAAAGCCGTATCTCCGGCTATTAAAATCTATCTGGCAAAGGTGCAGGGTGCGGCCACCTATGGTGCCGAGATGTGGGGGTTCTACAACAGCAAAAGACTGTCTGTGGGTGAAAATAATTTTGCCAGGACTCTACTTGCGTGCCCTGGTAGCACACCCCTGATCCCGACGTTTCTGGATCTTGGGTTTAATCGTGTTGCTGATCTGATAGCTCTAAGACCCCTACTCTTTTGGGTAAGGATTTGGACTACCCCTGAGCTTGTTACATATAGGGACTCCCGTCATGATTTACTACAAAGACCGAATGTAGTTTCTATTCCTTGGTTTCGACATGTGTCAAAATGGTTTCGTACCTTGGGGTTGGAAAGCTACTAGGAGAATCCACAGAATTTAGGGAAAAATCATAAATTGATTTTGAAAGCAGCTTACTGGTCCTATATACGAAATGATCTTCTTTGTTGTACATCATATCGTCCCCTGACTAATCAATTCCTTGACTTCAAGTGGTATCCCCAGCATGAACTTTATTTAGACCTGATATCTGACCTACTGGGGAAGAGTTTGTACGCTCATTTTTGTTTTGAGTGTTTACCATTGCTGTCTTTAACAGGCAGTCGGGGATCGTTTCCAACATCTGATTTACGCCCTGCCTGTTGTGACAGTACTGAATCTGTTGAACATTTTATGTTTTTTGCCTGGCATATTCTATTCCCCGGTCGAAGTGGATTCGTACAACTTGCTGAAATTTGGGTCTAAGTCAATGTCGTACTGCCCTAAGTATCTTGAAAAGTGATACTTCAACCCTTTTAATCTCTGCGGTTAGCAAGTTCCCCGTGGCTGCCTGGCATATACAAACTCGTTATTTTAAAAGATCTTAAAATGCTTTGCAAATAAGTATGTTATAGATATGAAGTGGGAGGTTTTATATTTTATTGTAATATTTAAATGTTTTTTAATAATGTCCGTGTTTTAACCTTTCTATGAGTCTAAATTGTTTTATGATTGCTTTGATGGTTATGTTGACCGCATAAAGCTTGTTTACTACTACTACTACTATGCTCTTTATTCATTGTATTTTCCTTTTTGGAAGATTTGGTCCAGCTTTAGGAGAATTTTGGAATACTCTCTTTTCTCAGATGAACCTCAATTCATAAAATATATGCTTTACTATATATTGAGCAGAATTATTCATTTTTGCTTATGGGTAGATCTAGGAACCTTCAATTGACTAGCAACAAAATACAGAGCAATAAAAGTTCTGAAAATATTTATTTGTCAAACTAATTTGCTCCTTTATCAAATATGGAGAATGCCGGGGCTACTACTCTTGATGCTACACTCTCAGTGCCTGTTTCTCCCCCTACTGTTATTAATAAAGTATCGTCCAAGCTTCCAGTAATGGTTTCAATGTCCACGATTAAGAGAGCTAAAAAGGATTCTCAATCTCCTCTTAAAGTTGTTGATACCATTTCTATGGAGTTACTCCTTGAGGAAATAAGAGCGCCTAAACCCTATATGGAGGATACAAATAAACAATTACAAATATTAGACGACAAATGGTCTCTTGTGGAGTCTCTCGTGTGGAACAAAGAGTGGAAGTGCTTGAGGAATCAGTGGAGGTTATTCAATCTCTGCAATCCGAAGTTACTATGTTAAAAAAGCATGCAGAGGATATAGAAAATCGGAACCATAGGAATAATCTACGCGTCTATGGTTTACCTGAAGGAATTGAAGGCTCAGATTCTGTATCTTTCTTTTAAGCATTTCTGCCCAAGATTCTGGACCTGCCTATGTCTCCTGTTTTGAATATACAAAGAGCTTGGTCATCCCTCACATTTGGCTTTGACGTCAAAGAAACCAAGAGGAATAATACTTTATTTTTTGGAGTATATAGACTTGCTAAAGGTTCTCAGAGCAGCAAAAGCTAAAGGTCAGATCACGTGGTCAGGTTCCAATCTTTTTTTTGCTCAGGATTATGCTAAATCGACAGCGGACAAACAAAATAAATTTATAGATATGTGTCTGGCATTAATGTCACTTAATGCTCGGTATGGTCTCTTTCATCCATGTTTGTTCAAGGTGACCTACAATAATAAGACCACAACATATGAAGATCCAGTATTACTTCAGCGATTTATTGAGTCCTGTAGAGGTGAAACAATGGGCACTTCCAAAGTATCAGAGACTTGAATATTGTATTGCTTTCCGTTTTACTATTATGCTCTTATTTAATGGATATGCCCATTATTGGTTTCTGTAATATTAAATGTGTTCAATTATCTACGGTTTTCAATGTTTCCTATGTTCCTCTCTTTTTAGATCATCATGCATTTACGTACCCGTCTTTTGTGGTAGCAAACTATGGGGGTCATTACGACCCTGGCGGAAGGCGTAGAACCGGCGGAAAGACCGCCAACAGGCTGGCGGTCTTTTTTTCCGTATTATGACCAAGGCGGTTACCGCCATGGTCATCCGCCGGCTCTCCGTTCCGCCCGCCAGGGAGGAGATGACCGCCGGCCTGGAGACCTGGGTCTCCAGCCCGGCGTCCGTCACTATACCACCAGCGGTATTTGGACCCGGCTTATCGCTGCGGTTTTCCAGCGGTCTGAACCGCCATGAAAACCATGACGTTAAGCACTATCAGTGCCAGGGAATTCCTTCCCTGGCACTGATAGGGGTCGGCCCCACCCCCCACTCCCACCCCGACTCCCTCCCCTACACCCCCTACCACCCCCCAAAGGTGACAGGGCCCCCCTCCCCACCCCGACCCCCAACATCACTGCACCCATACCCACACGACACGCATGCAGGCACCACCTACATACTTACATACTTACACGCACACACGCCGACATACATGCCTACATCCACACACACAGTCATACACGCACACCCACATTCACACATACACGCATACATCCATACAGACATACCTGCAGGCATACACACACTCACACACCCCCTCTACATACACAGACGCACACCCCCATGCACCCACACAAGACACAACACCCCCCCACCCCCCTCCCCTCACGGACGATCATCTTACCTGGTCCGACGATCCTCCGGGAGGGGACGGGAGCCATGGGGGCAGCTCCGCCGACACCACACCGCCAACAGAACACCACCACGGTGACTCACAGGTCGTGATTCGCTGGGCGGTGTTCTGTTGGCGTGGCGGTGGAGGTGGAGCAACCTCCACTTCCCCGCCTCCCGCCAGTATGGCTGTTGGCAGCTCTCCGTCGGAACAAGGATGGAGAGCAGCCAACGGTCATAATACGCCGAGCGGAAGAACGCCACCACTGGCGGTCTTCAGCATGGCGGTACCTCGGCGGTCTTGCAAAAAGACCGCCGAGGTCGTAATGACCCCCTATGTGGCCGGGTCCCTCTTCCCTTCGTATCTGCGTTCAGAGTGAAGGTTGCGTCGCCTTCCCTTTGTGGTTTCATCACCCTCATGTTGTTTTTGTCTTATTGGTATGTTTTTATTACTCGTTATGTGTTGTTTCTGTAGTTTCCATGTTTTATTCTTTATTTTGTTCTGTTTGTTTTCTTTCACTTCATCTCTTCTGCTCTTACTATTTTTTCCTCCTTTTCTTTTCTTCTTTCTATTTTCTCATGCTCATAGTTCTATTTTTCTTTTTCTGTACACCAAATGTTCTCTTTTGGTTCAATTTCTTCATATTAATACATGGTTTATATTCATTAATTTCATGTTCATATAACATTTTCTATATATTAAATGACAATTAGATTTATTTCATGGATTTCTTTCATGGAAAATTAAAGGTTTGGGACCCCCAATAAAGCATAAAAGAATTTTAACACATATTTTAAAATTGAAAGCTGATATTGCTCTGTTGCAAGAGACTCACCTAACAGGTGATGAGGTAGCTAAACTTAAAATACAATGGGTAGGTCATGTTTTTGAATCTCCGGGTATGGGGAAAAGAAATGGGGTTACTAAACTGTGTCATAAGGCTTTGAACATTACTGATTTCTCTCAAGATTCTGATGAGCAGGGTAGATGGGTTATAGTTTCAATGAATATTTATAAAGTACCTCTAACTATATTTAATATTTATGTGCCAACCTAACCTGATAAATCCTTTTGGAATTAAATATTAGCTAAGTTAATGACTCTTTCAGATGAATATTTGATTTTTGGAGGTGATTGGCCGCCTTTCTTGATCGCAAATCCAATTCTAGATTTGTTCCATCCACCATCATAGTTTACCTCCATGATTCAACAAAAAGCATTAATGGATGTTTGGAGATTGTGTAACCCCACATTACAGGAATTTTCCTTTTCTTTCCCAGTACATTCTTCCCAATCGAGGATTGATTATCTGTTTGTCTCACAATCTCTTGTACAACATGTTTTGGTTCACAGATTGGTTCCATATTAATCTCGGATCATGCTCCTGTGAGCATAGACCTTGATCTTATTGCACATAATCAGCCAAGTAATAGATGGAGATTTAATAATTCATTACTTCTTAATAGTAATTTTGCTCAGCTTTTTGAGAAGTTTGTCACACAGTTACTTGTAGAAAATGATACACCCTCAGTTATCGGTTCACATTATCTGGGAAACATTCAAAGCGGCCTGTAGGGATTTTATTATATCTTATGTTGCCAACAAAAAGAAAACAGATAATAAAAAATTACTTAATTTAATGAATCGCATTAAACAATTAGAAAATCTTTACTACTCTTCCAAATCTACAAGTTGTCTCAATGACTTACTTCAAGCTAAATTTACCTTCAACAAAAATTTGACTGATATTGCTAATTCTTATCTTCTTAAGTCTAGTGCTAAGTATTATGGGGGCCAGTATAAATCAGGAAACTTTTAGCAAATTATCTTAAAATCAAAAAACATAGAACAAAGATAGAATCTATTTATAACTCCTCCAATCTTTGATTACATAGGAACAAAGAAATTTTGGATGAATTTGTTCATTTCTTCACACAATTGTATACTCCTGATTCTGTTCCCGTTCAGGATCCTATTGATCAATACTTGTCTACCATTAATCCACCTGTACTTCACTCTTCTGATTTTTCTGAGCGTGATAATGATATTTGTATTGATGACATTCTTAGTGCACTAAAGCTTATTAAAAAAGGTAAAGCCCCAGGCCCTGATGGCTTTACTATTGATTTTTTTTTTCTTTTTTCTAAATTATTGTTTCCAAGATTATTTAAGCTTTTTACTCATTTTGTTGAAGCAAAATCCTCGTGTGTGTCTTTTCAAGAAGCCTTAATAGTTCTTATACCAAAAGACAATAAAGATCCAAAGTTTTGTAAGAATTATAGACCTATATCTCTTGTAAATTTGGATTATAGAATTTTTGCTAAAATTATTGCCATGCATTTGGAATTGATTCTACCTAAGTTGATTGGTAAAGAGCAGTCTAGTTTTATTAAAGGACGCTTATTATCAGACAACACACGCCTATTTTTTAATATTTTTAGTAAGTCTGTGGCGTATAAATTTCTCTATTTGCAATAGCTCTAGAAGCTGAAAAAGCTTTTGATCGGGTTAATTGGTCTTTTATTTTTTCAACACTTTGCTGGTTTGGCTTCAAAGATAAATTCATAAATGTAATTTTGTTATTGTATTCCTCTCCTAAAGCAGCTATTTTTCTAAATGGTCTTATTTCTCCATCGTTCTCACTCCATAGAGGAGTTTGTCAGGGTTGTCCGTTGTCACCGCTTTTGTTTGTTCTTGCCTTGGAACCTTTTTTTATTGAAACTTAGAGCTAATCCAAATTTGCATGGTTTCCAATATGGGAAAAGACAGATAAAATATTTGGCTTATGCAGACGACATCTTACTTTTATATTAAATCTGAAATCTTCAATTCCTTCTTCTCTACCCGAAGTACAGAATTTTGCTTCCATTTCAGGGTATAAGTAAAACGGAGACTAGTGTGAAATACATCCACTAAATAAATTCTGTTTTCCTGAGGATTTTAAATCCTCACATTTTCATTGGAATAATGATAAAATTAAATATCTAGGTCTGTGGTTTTAACCCTCTTTTAAAGATACAATTTCTTGTAATTTTTTGCAATTATTTTCTGTTCTTGATTCTCTTATTTCTAAATGGAACCCTTTATTTTTATCCTGGTGGGGTAGATTAGATTATGTATTTTAAAAAGCTGAATTCTATTGTAATTAAATTCTTATGGAATAATAAGAAACCCAGAATGTCTCTTCAAAAGTTAATGAGACCTAAATGCAGCAGAGGGGTTAATTTTCCGAATCTCTGCTCTTATCATATGGCTTTTTCTCTTAATCAAGCTTCTTTTTTATTGAAGGATGATGATTCTATTTTTTTACCCTTATGGGCTGACGTTGAAAAATCTTTCTTGTTCCCTTTACATTTCTGGAAATTTTGACTCTGTCAAATAAACCAACTTCTATCTCCCTTCCGATTTTGAACAATTCTTGTCGAATTTTACAGCCTGCTTTTGCTTCATACAACGATGATAAGGTGCAGTTTCTAAATTCATCAATTTGTTACAATAAACTCATTAAGTTGAATAATAGAACCATCTATTGGACATCGTGGCATTTGAAGGGGTTAAGATGGGTACATCAATTATTTGAAAATGATTCCCCGTCTTTCTTTTGTACAGGCGCAACATCTTTTTTCATTTCCATCCTCTTTTCATAAAAAATATGACGCTCTAATGCACGTTATACTTTATATGAATCTTTTCCAGTTGAGCAAACACCTTCAGTCCGTCCTCTTCCAATTAAGAATTTGTTATTAAAATCTGCATCAGCTTCTTGTCTTCATCAAACTATTACAGCTCTTCCTGAAGATTGACTTAAGTCGGCAATAGAAATGCAGTGGAAGAAGGATTTGGATATTTCACTTTCACCTTCTTTGCGGAATAGAGTGTGGATTAAAATACGGAAATCCTCTAGAGCAGCTAATGCAATTCAAATTTTATTTTTTATATATAATAGGTTATTAATTAAACCTTCTTTTTTACACAAAATAAATTCTAACCTTCCGTCCTCCTGTTGGCCCTGTAATGCGCCGGTCTCCGGACTTAAAAACTTGCTTTTTGAATGTCCATATACATTTCAATTTTGGGTTAAAGTATGGAGTCAAATTAGTACTATTTTTAAAACTCAAATTCCTATGAGCTTTGCCAACATATTTCTAGGTAGCCTTGCAGCTGACTGGTCTTGTTTTCCAAACAATTCTATTGTAATATTGGATTTATTGTTGGATGTTGCTTTTCAACAAATTACGAAAAATTGGAAGGATTCGTCTCAATTATCCTGTCAAGCTTGGTTGTATGGTGTGTGTTATTATCATAGGCTGGATAGAGCTTATGTCTCCCCCGTATCCCTTGCTATTAAAAGAGACATGTTATGATTGCCTATTACAAATTACATAAACTCTTTGGCCTATGCTTTGTGAAATCATTTTCCTAGAAATTAGGAGGTCTCTAAACCACCATGAATTGTTGTTTTTCTCCCTATCTTAATGTACCTACTAATCTTTAACTATCTCTTATAATATGTTTAATACATGCATATATACTTCGGTTTTAAAATATTAATATATTGAAAGCGTTTCTTCTACTTTGCGTTTTCTCAGGAAATTAAACTGTTGTTATATTAATTCATTCCTATTATAAAATGAATTTATATTTTTTGTATATTGTATGATTTTTCAATAAAGTTTCTCCTTAAAACGTAAAAAATATTGCAGTTACTGCATCTGAAGGATGATCCCTTCAAGAACTGCCAACATTTTGCTTTAAAGTATAGCTACTAGCTAAGACAAGTAAATAATTTTTTGGCCTCTTATTTTAGGAAAACACCTTACTGCACTTTAATTTTGGTAAATTAAGTGCATGTTTGCATTTTCCTAGATTCATTAATGCACTTATTTGCTTTTATACTAATGCTGCTTTGCATTCAACAATATACTTAAGATACTTCTTTCTCACTGAATTAAAGCGCTTAACACACATACATTTTGGTTGGCAATATAAACGAGCGTAAAACAATCCAAGTACACCTTTCAAACAAGCAGATCTACAAGGATTAAGTATCAAAGAGGAATATCCATTAATCACTTAAGAATATGCTCCCAACATTGTAGCAATCAAAGATTATTTAGGTTAACAATGCATAGCATTAAATGTGAAATAAAAAGCAACCCAGTTTGGGTGTTTCGGTGTTAATGAAGTTGCAGTATTCTTAGAAGGGTCCTTAAAGGTGTTTTTGCTTTGGACAGTCAAAGGCATAAATTAAATAGAATCTGTCATTCATAAAGATTATGCTATACAACACATATGATACTCCACCTAAATAACATCTGACCACAATATTGTGGTCAAAATACGACTACAAAATAAAGTAAACAAAATACAGAAGGAAAGGTTATTATTTTGTTTTTTTACAATATAAAAATGTTAATTATTGTTTATTAAAATAGTGTGTTTTTATTGTGTTTATTTCATTGTTTATGTAATTGTGCTTATTTTAAATTATTTCTCAAAAATAATATAGCAATGCATACTTTTGTGTCATGTTTAGTTTATTGGGGATTGGGTGGATAGTGTTTTCCTTCTTAATTAGTCATTTTTTCTTGTGAGGCTTGCTGGATATTTGTAGCTGTATTGTTTTAATTTTCTCTCTCTCTCTCTCTCTCTATATATATATATATATATATATATATATAGATATATATAGATATATATACATAAAGCCTACTGGCAGTTGCCAGTAGGTATAGTTCGATAGTTAGGACCGTGTTTCAATAGTAACGAATATGCTACAGTGTCGCAAATTTGTGGCAAATATTTAACAAAAAACACAAGCCCAGTCTCCCAATCTTGTTTTAATAAAACCCCAGTGTGGGCCAGGTCCTGGGGGCATGTAAAAAACTAAAAGAGATTACAAGGGGACTGCAACCTCCCTTGGGCTTCAATTCAATAGTCAGTGGGGGGGGTGCATGGCCCTGGCACCCTGGGGAAACCACCTCTCTGGGGCAAAATGACTTAATAAAAATAGGGGGGTCCTGTGAACTGCCCCACAACCCCAGGGACCCCAACTTCCCTGGGACAATTTCTAACAATAAAAGGAGGGCCACACGTACCCCCCATCTCCGTGAGGACCACTACCTCCCCCGAGCTGAAATAAAGAAGATAGGGAGTCTGTTGCACCTCCCTGGGGCAAATTCAAATGCAGGAGCCATACATGGCCCTGGGGACCGCCACAACCCAGGGCCCACTCCTGCAATGTCCCATGGTGCTCCCACCAAGTCACAGCAAACACTCCGGTTCCAGCAAGTGAGAGCTGTCAAATAAGCTCTTGCTTGCTGGTAGCGGAGATTTCCTCTGTTTCCCTTACCACAGACATGCAGACAGAGAAACAGAGGAAACAATTGCTCTCGCAGACAGGGAGTTGCATGCTTAGCAGCTCCCTGTCTATGACAGCAATGCCTGCTCCCGCAGGAGCTGGAGAGCCGGCTGGGACCGTGGGGGCCTTCAGGTTTCCCCCACTGTCCCCAGCGATGGCAACAGAGTGCTTTGGGAGGCACCCATGTGAAAGGGCCAGGCATCGGGGGATGGGGTCCCTGATGCCGAGATTGGCCCATGGAGGTGGACAACGCACCCCCCCTCCACACTAGACTTTCAACCAACGTTGTAGCACTTACTAACTAACCAGTAGTGCTCCATTTGAATATACATTTTGTGCAAAACTGTGGGCTCTTGTTGTATAAATTAGCAGGTGAGCTTCCACTCTGCCCATTATGCTCATTTCACACAAATTAAATCTCATCAGGAAACGCTTACAAATATAAACGCAGCAGGTACCCCAGTTGAAGCTCCAATTCTGGAAAGGACAAATGATCCCAATTCCTGGGCTTGGCTAAGGCAAAGCTTGAAAAGTGATCTCAAATCCTTTGTGGAGGAGAATGTGTCTTTAATCTATTGGAGCACAATCATACACTCTCACACATAAACCCTCTCACACCCTGACAGACACTCTCAGACCCAAAGACATCCTCTGACACTCATTCACACCGAGAGAGACAGGCTCAGCTGCCAACTCCTGCAGAGCATGGCCAAAGGGGTTGGGTGGTTAGGGGAGTTGGCTGCAGGGACTGGCCACAGGCAAAGGCTGTGTGTGGCCCAGGGTTGGGTGGTTATAGGGGGTGGGCCTCAGGGCCTGGCCACCGGCCAGGCCCTACAGCCAACCCCTATCACACAGGGCCAAAGGCTTTGCATGGCAGTGGTTGGATTAACTTATAGTAATGAAAAAATGAAGGTTACAGGGACGTTATAGTTAGGGTCTGAATTTACTCGCACAAAACCAGAGAAATTCTGAAGTTATGGTTAGTGTTAATTCAAGTAACTATAACTCGCAGCCTGAGGTAACTATATCTCTCACCCTCACCATGCATTGCTAATTATCCCAGATATTACAGCACTCATGGAACTTTTATCACATCAATAAAAATGAAACATTAGAAGTCAAATTATTTCAGAAACAAACTGTGCATGCTGGGGGGCGAGTTATAGTTACCATAGGCCGCTTGTTATAGTTACTTGATATAACTAACTATAATTGCTGAATTTCTCTGGTTTTGTGTGAGTAAAGTCAGACCCTAACTATAACATCCCTGTAACCTTTGTTTTTTTAAAGTGAATATTAATATACGTGTGTGTATGTATGTGTATATATAGAGAGAGAGCGAGAGAGAGAGAAATAGAGATATAGAGATATACATATAATAATATAATACACAGCAAATAGAATACATCTTACTCTATACAAATTTTCTTTGCATGCTCTCTGGCTCACAAAATAAAACTAAGCACAACAAGCTAACCAAAAACCATATTCCTCGTGCACTCTTGTGCAACAACATGGAAAAGTGGCCTAGCAGTGAGCTACATAAACTACTATAGAGAGGACAAGATAATTACCCACTAGAAAAATAAACAAGCACAATTTTTATAACAACAATGGTTGGCTTTCATTCAATGTGGGCTTCCTATCTAGCACTATCCTACGAAAGGTATCTAAGACACCCCAAAAATACATTTTAGACTATGTATGTAAAGTTTTGGAATTCCTACATGAACAACTAAAAGACACATTTATGGTCACATTATTATGTGAACCAATAAAAAAAATACATAGCAAGTACAATGATTAAAAAGAAAGATAGCACATTAAATCTGATTCTCACTCCGTAGTTACAGTGAGAATTCCCAGAGAGAGGGATTCCTCTGATTTTTGCTCCCTAATATCTTTCCAATTGTTTGACATGGCACTGCAAAACTTTCCAGACCTATAGCATTTTCTACATTTTCTGATGATGTAAATTATTGTGGTGAATCGTTAAGGGGTGCAAAAATAAAAGGGGGTGGCGGGGTGCAAAAATAAAAGGGGGTGGCGAAAAGTGTGTTTTTCCGCCAATGCATTTTCCATACACTATTGTATTTGAGGTAGCACAGAAATGGCTGAATGGATTTCATGACATTTGGTAGGATTATGCATTATGCTGCACAGATGATCCTTTTTGGGTACTTCAGGTAAGTATGGTAAGCATTTTCAAAGTTATAAGGCATTTAAGCTTAGTGATATCTGTGACCGTGGTACTTTTGCACAAGTCATTATCTGATTGGCTAATTACTGCCTTTTTCAAAAGTTTAATCTGCCATGTTGTCTTAAGGTCACTTTGCCACAGTGTTCTGCCTTTAGGGTCTTAGATATAGGTAAGTATTAGGTTTTATATGTTCCCTACCTATTACCACTTTAGTAAAGTGGTAGTAGGTAGGGAAAAATAATTATACGTTTCTATATATTTAATAGTATGTTACTGTATAACCCTCCACTGGACTCTACTCCACTATGTGCAACTCTACTCTATGCTATTCCACTGTACGCCACTCCATTTTATGCTATTCTACAGTATGCCACCCCACTGTATAACACTCCACTCTACATTTTCCACTGTATGCCACTTCACTGTTCGCTACCCTAATATAGGCCCCTCCATTGTATGGGTCTCCACTGTACACCACGCCATTCTACGCTATTCCACTGGACTTCACTCCAATGTATGCCATTTCACTGTATGCTATTACACTCTACCCCACTCCACTGTATGCTACTACATTCTACACCACTCCACTGTATGCTACTCCACTATGGACTATTCCACTGTATGTCATTCCACTCTACGCCACTCCATTGTATGCCACTCCACTCTATGCCACTCCATTCTAAGTTAGTCCACTAGATGCCACTCCACTCCATGCTATTCGCCACTCCAGGCTATGCCACACCACTGTATGTCATTCCATGCTATGCCATTCCACTCAATGCTACTCCACTGCAGACAACTCTATGCTATTCAACTGTATGCCACTTGACTCTGAGCTATTACACTGTACACAACTTCAATCTTCACCACTGTACTGTATGTTATTCCACTTTACCCCACTCCACTACAAGCCACTCTGTTCTTCGCTATTCCATTGGACATCACCCCACTGTATGCTACTCCATTGTATGCTATGACACTTTACCCCACTGTACACCACTCCAGTCCACACTGTTCCACTGCATGCCACTCCACTGTACGCTACAACATTATACGCTGTTACTCTCAATACCACTCACCAATACTCCACCGCACTCAACTGTACACCAATCCAGTCTACGCTAACCTTCACTATATGTTATTCTTTTTTACACTATTCCACTGCATGACACTCCACTATATGCTACTCCACTCTATGCCACTTGTGTGCTCTCTTCCACTCTATATAACTCCACTCTACAAAATTCTACTACACTTTGACACTCTACTAGATTCTACTCCAATGTATCCCCATACAATCCACGGTCCATATTTATACTTGACTCTCCATCCATACACTCTATTGCACAATACTCCACTCCTGCTCCTCGAGTACCTAATTTCCCCAGCTTTAGGAGCTAATGAGTAAGCTGAAGGTGCATCAGATTTTACATTGCCTGGCTCGCCTCTAAACTCGGGCCTCCTCCTGTTGGTAGCTCGCGTGGAGGGTGTCAATAGGGGGATGAGAGGGTACCTCCTTTTTAGAGCCTGACACTGCCCTTCTTACTGGCTTCATAGAATTCCCTCCCCTCCAGGTGTCCAAGATCTTGGTGTGTGTGGGGAATGTCTCCAGTCACCAGCAGGTTCTGGCTCTGCCACCGACGCCCCTGAAGCAAACCCCTGCAGCCACCTGAACCCTCTGCACAGTTCCTGGGCTGCCTCAACCACGGTACTCCTGCTACTGCCCACTTTTCCCCGTGATTTAGTGTTACCACTCCCCTGCATCTTCCTACGGTCAAGACCCCCCCACATGCCAAGAAATAATTCACAAAGCCCCACAAGGTAAGCAGAGCTAGCTCACAACTCTCTGCTGCATGTTAGGTATCCGCAAAAACAACAGAAGATGGACGGAATGCAGAGCAAATCAAATATTCTGTGACTGGGGGAGAATGTTTTATTTGCTCTGCATTCCGTCCATCTTCTGTTGTTTTTTCATTTGTCGCCCCAAGTGGGAAGGGTATGCCCAGACATGGCTTGTTATGCCACCAGATTCAAGCTAGCCTGGCTGGTGAAGGGTGATACCCTGAAACTGGTCCCAGGATGCTTGTTCCTGGTTCAGGGAGGACCTGGCCTGGCAGTTCGGGCTGGACTGCTCCCATGGGGAACAGAGTCAAGACTGATTTGCATATGGCTGGATCCAACCTGGAATGGCATGGCAAGCAAAAAACCTGATGGATTAAACCCAGATCTGTGACTGGGGGAGAATGTTTGCTTTGCTTTGCATTCTGTCCATCTTCTGTTGTTTTTGCATTTGTCGCCCCAAGTGCGAAGGGTATGCCCAGACGTGGGTCCTGTGCTTGCTATGCCCCCAGATTCAAGCTAGCCTGGCTGATAAAGGGTGAAACCCTGAAACCAGTTCCAGGATGCTTGTTTCTGCTCCAGGGAGGACCTGGCCTGGCCGTTCGAGCTGGACTGTTCCCATGAGGAACAGGGTCAAGACTGATATGCATACGGCTGGGTCTAAACTGGGGTGGCATGGTGAGCAAAAGAACGATGGATTAAACCCAGATCTGTGACTGGGGGTGAATGTTTGATTGGTTCCGCATTCCGTCCATCATTTGTGTTTTGCTTTGCATGTTAGGTATCCAGCACAGAAGTACCTTGGATCTCATGGCCAGCAAGCCAGCTGGCTGCCATGTTTCTCCAACCTCAATCCAACATACATATTAGGAGGTGTGCCACCATCTTGTTTAGGTAGAGCAAGGAATCCAATGTTCCTTTTAGGATTGCCCAAATGTAATTGTTGTCACCAACTCCCTATTATAACAAGGTCAACATGTTTCAAATTCCCCTTTTATGTGATAACCTCAGGACCAAGAGAGGTTTCTGGACCAAAGGTGGTTTAGAACTATTTTTTCAATCAAAGGACTTTATTTCCCCTATAGCTCAAAACTGCATTCAGTACTTCAAATTAGTCTTGGGCTTTTTCATTCATCTCCTTGCGTTAGTACCCAACTTTAGTTTGCAGCCAACATCTTTGAACATTGCCGTGTGGCACCACCATGTGAAATGTTCTTTTTCAATTTTATACTGTTGCCTCTACGATTGTGTGCAGCCTTTTCCAGCGTCACATTTGCTTCTTGCATAATTTTTCTCTCAATATAGAGTTTTATCATCTGCTATTAAGCTGGCTGTCTTAAAAGCAGTAAGACCACGTTGGGGCTGTCACACAATAAGAGAGAACACAGCCATCTTAGTATATTGGTATGAAACATTCACCTTTCCCTGTTTTATCTGACAAACTGGCATTGGAGAGGTTGGGTATTGACTCCTCACTGTGTCAAAGAGGCACAGCTAAATTAAGGGGCAGAACCAGAATTACCCCTTCATTAAGATATTTTTTTAATGTCCAAGACAAAAGCGCTAGAGAGGAACGGGAGGAGAGGGGGTGCACTTGAGCACTAATCAACCGGAAGTAACTAAAATAGCATCTGATCTGGAAATGATAGCACCAACTCCAAAAGAGAATAGGCACTTAGAGCTCTTTAACAAGTCTCAGCCCCTAAATCTGGACCTCCTGGAAACTAGGATGAGGGGTCTCAGAGTTTTCACAAGGAGACTACATGAGGAGAGAAGATGCTTGATCACACAAATATAGCTTCTCTCATATTGGCACTGACAGAGGAGGTTAAAAGTAAGTTTGCAACCTCAGAGAAGAATCAGGCTAAAATCCAACATGCATGTGACAGCCTGGAGTGTAAAATTACGAACCTTACAGAGAAACTTTGCTCTATGGACGCTTTCTTGGAGGCACTTAGCAAGGAGGTAGATGTAAATTATAAAGTGATCAAGAGCATGAGGTCAGGAGAGAAAGAATTAAGGGAGAAGCTCGAGTCATTAGAAAACAACTCTAGAAGAAACATGTTCTAGAGGGTGCAGAGGGAGGGAACTTGTAACAGTTTATAGCTACCTTAATTAAGGAGTGTATACTCTCACTAGATTTAGGCCATTTTGAGCTAGATATATAGAGACTATATTGGGATACCTTGAACAGAATCCCCAACATGGAGAAACCAAGGAAGATAACCATTAACTTACTCATTAAAAGAACAGATCCTTACAGAAGCCTTAAAAGCCATTACTTTACCAGAGATGACATAACCTTTCGCATCAGATCAGACATTTCTAGGATGACTCAGGACAGGCAGTGGGAGCTGGGGAAACATATGCAGGAACTTAGTTCCCTAGGCTACAGTTCAAATGAAATTCCCAGCCACCCTGAGGATAATGGTGAATAATAAGATGCACAATATTAAAGTCCCAGCAGAGGTTGACAACCTAATACAGCAACTAAGTTCTAAATAAGAGTAGGCCCTGGAGAGCTAGGGCTCAAGGGTACAAAGAGTTATCTGCAATTAAATGTTTGTAGGGTTCCCCATGAGGACAATTTGTCACAGAAGTAAAGGCTCTTCTTGTGGTTTGTAAGCACATGGTGGGGAGCATGTGGGAAAATTTTTTGAAAACAAAGTATAAAGTCCTCATCCTTGACAATAGTGGTGTGGGTGTTATGGAAAAATGTAATGACATTTCCAAGTAATAACTTAAATCTTAGGGTCCTAACATGGAATGTCAATGGGCTCAGAGTAGCGGGCAGGAGGAGAAGGATAATGGAGTTCTTAAAAAATCTGATAATGATATTATAATTCTTCAGGAAACACACTTGCTTTGAGAAGAATGGGACAAAATACACAAGGGCCAAAAATTGATTGATCATTTAACCTGTACAAACCAGGGGTGTAATATGAAAGAGGTAGCTATTGTATTGAAAAACTCAGCGAAGGAGAGTATAATAGATTCTCGCCCGATCCGAGAAGAATATAGGTGATAGCAAATGTTAAAACTCATACAATGACCGTTTCTATGATGGGCTACTATGGCCTAAATATTACTGACCCGAAATCCTTGCACAAGCTTTATTGCCACTTAGCTGGCAGCAAAAATCCTATTATGATCGGGGAGATTTTAACATATTGTTAAACCCCAGTTCGGATAAATCCACAATCAGGCCAGTAATAAACTCCCCCAAGATGAGGGCTTGTGTCTATCATATGATGAAGGATGTGGGTCTAGTTGACACCTTGAGGCAGAGGGGAGGCCAGAACAGGGGTTTTACTTGCTAAAATAAAAATGTGGTCATGCCTCCCCAATAGACTTTTTACTGCTAGATGTTGAGTTAGCCTCTAAAGTAAATTCAATTATTCAACGACAGGAACACTTATATGACCATTCTGCAGTGAAATTAGAACTTATAACAGACAAGTGTGCAACGGCATTCAGGGACACGCTGGACAGAACCACTATAGGACTCCTCAGTTATTAGCCAACTAAAAAGAGACGCAACTGAGTTTTTTGAGGTAAAATTAGATTCTGCTCCTTTACACCTTGAGGCTCATTCCGAGTTTTTGCCAAAGTCCCGTGTCGGGATGACCGCCTATGCGGCCGTCCCTCCACGGGCCCTATTACGAGTTTCCCGCTGGGCCGGCAGGCGGAAACAGCGTTTCCGCCCGTCAGTCCAGCAAGAAACTCACCATAACATTGACGCCGGTGACAATGTTGAGGTGCGTCGGCTGTGATAGAACCCGTTGCGCTTTTCACTACCCATATTATGGGCCAAGTGCATGGGCCCCCATGGGGCCCCCTACACCCCCTTTCCGCCAGCCTTTGCATGGTTGTCCGACCGGCATGCAAAGGCTGGCGGAAAGGGGACTTGTAATCCAGTTGGCAGCGCTACTTTCAGCACTGCCCTTGCAGATTATGACTGCCAAGACCGCCAGTCTGTCGACTGGGGGCAACCTGCCGGTGTCAGCGGTCGGACCATGGTGGCTCCACAATGGTCGTAATGTGGCGGTCGAAAAGCCACTATGGCAGCAGTCCGACCACCACTGTGAGCATGGCGGTCTAAGGACTGCAACACTCTTAATGAGGGCCATTGTCTTGGACACTTTTAAGGCCTTCTTAAAAGGGATGCTCTCTAATTGTGCCATTTATAAAAGCAGGAAGATCAAGCAGACAATTGGGGAATTAGAATGGAGAATATACGGCCTTCAAAAAGACCAAGCCAGGTGTCTAGAACAACAGGTACAAACAGATTTGGTCAACAAAATTAAGGATGCAAGGATGGAATTGTCTGAATATTTAGAAGCAAAGATACAAAGAAGACAGCAGTCTAGTAAGCTGGCACACCATGAATATAGTGAAGGGTGTGGAAAACGTCTGGCATAGAAGACAAGGGCAGATAATTCAAAGAGTATAGTCAAGGAGATACTCGAGAAAGTGTCTGTGGAATGTTGCTTAGACAACACAGATATAAAACAGGATTTTGTTATTTTTTTCCAGGACTTGTATTCAAATGACTTGATGGCCTCAGAAGACCAAATAGTTGCCTACCTTATTAAGGACCCTCTCAAAGTATTATAGTCCGACTTAAGAAGGAAATTAAATCAAGAAATAAGGGTCGGTGAGGTTGAAGGTATACTCAGAGGATTACAGAGGAGGAAGGCACCTGGGCCCAACAATTTTCCTTATGAGGTCTACAGTATTTTGAGTGTGGAACTCACTATCCTTTCTAACCAGATTATTCAATGAACTATATGGGGGAGGCCGTGCTCAACCAAGATAATGGGATGAGGCCACAATTATATTAATTGTAAAACCAAATAAAGATCCCAAAAAGTTTGAATCTTATAGACCAATATCCTGGTTGAATAGCGACTATAAGATCTTCACACAAATATTGGCAAAACGAGTGGAGAAGTTGGTCGGGGAACTCATACATGAGGATCATAAGGGTTTTATGAAGGGTAGAAGCTTTACGAACTAACCCATGATTTAGTGAGCATAATCAATGCAAAATCAGTTCAAATCTCCCTCTTACTATTACGACCTTCGATGCAGATAAGACCTTCTGTATCAATTCATCAAGCTGAATGGTCTTTGGGAAAATTTTGTTAGAACGGTCAAGTTCATTTATAAGGCTCCAATGGCAAGACTTTTAGTAAATGGTAACTTAACAAAGCAGGTTCTGTGAGAAGGTAGCCTCTTTCTAGCCTTGTTACCCCCACTTTTGGCCTGTTTGTGAGTGTATGTCAGGGTGTTTGTCACTGTCTCACTGGGATCCTGATAGCCAGGCCTCAGTGCTCATAGTGAAAACACTATGTTTTCAGTATGTTTGTTATGTGGCACTGGGATCCTGCTGGTCAGGACCCCAGTGCTCATAGGTTTGTGGCCTATATGTATGTGTCACTGGGACCCTGTCACACAGGGCCCCAGTGCTCATAGGTGTGCATGTATATGTTCCCTGTGTGGTGCCTAACTGTCTCACTGAGGCTCTGCTAACCAGAACCTCAGTGGTTATGCTCTCTCATTACTTTCAAATTGTCACTAACAGGCTAGTGACCAATTTTACCAATTTACATTGGCTTACTGGAACACCCTTATAATTCCCTAGTATATGGTACTGAGGTACCCAGGGTATTGGGGTTCCAGGAGATCCCGATGGGCTGCAGCATTTCTTTTGCCACCCATAGGGAGCTCTGACAATTCTTACACAGGCCTGCCACTGCAGCCTGAGTGAAATAACGTCCACGTTATTTCACAGCCCTTTTTCACTGCACTTAAGTAACTTATAAGTCACCTATATGTCTAACCTTTACCTGGTAAAGGTTAGGTGCAAAGTTACTTAGTGTGAGGGCACCCTGGCACTAGCCAAGGTGCCCCCACATTGTTCAGAGCCAATTCCCTGAACTTTGTGAGTGCGGGGACACCATTACACGCGTGCACTACATATAGGTCACTACCTATATGTAGCTTCACCATGGTAACTCCGAATATGGCCATGTAACATGTCTATGATCATGGAATTGCCCCCTCTATGCCATCCTGGCATAGTTGGCACAATCCCATGATCCCAGTGGTCTGTAGCACAGACCCTGGTACTGCCAAACTGCCCTTCCTGGGGTTTCACTGCAGCTGCTGCTGCTGCCAACCCCTCAGACAGGCATATGCCCTCCTGGGGTCCAGCCAGGCCTGGCCCAGGATGGCAGAACAAAGAACTTCCTCTGAGAGAGGGTGTGACACCCTCTCCCTTTGGAAAATGGTGTGAAGGCAGGGGAGGAGTAGCCTCCCCCAGCCTCTGGAAATGCTTTGTTGGGCACAGATGTGCCCAATTCTGCATAAGCCAGTCTACACCGGTTCAGGGACCCCTTAGCCCCTGCTCTAGCGCGAAACTGGACAAAGGAAAGGGGAGTGACCACTCCCCTGACCTGCACCTCCCCTGGGAGGTGTCCAGAGCTCCTCCAGTGTGCTCCAGACCTCTGCCATCTTGGAAACAGAGGTGCTGCTGGCACACTGGACTGCTCTGAGTGGCCAGTGCCACCAGGTGACGTCAGAGACTCCTGCTGATAGGCTCCTTCAGGTGTTAGTAGCCTTTCCTCTCTCCTAGGTAGCCAAACCCTCTTTTCTGGCTATTTAGGGTCTCTGTCTCTGGGGAAACTTTAGATAACGAATGCATGAGCTCAGCCGAGTTCCTCTGCATCTCTCTCTTCACCTTCTGATAAGGAATCGACCGCTGACCGCGCTGGAAGCCTGCAAACCTGCAACATAGTAGCAAAGACGACTACTGCAACTCTGTAACGCTGATCCTGCCGCCTTCTCGACTGTTTTCCTGCTTGTGCATGCTGTGGGGGTAGTCTGCCTCCTCTCTGCACCAGAAGCTCCGAAGAAATCTCCCGTGGGTCGACGGAATCTTCCCCCTGCATCCGCAGGCACCAAAAAGCTGCATTACCGGTCCCTTGGGTCTCCTCTCAGCACGACGAGCGAGGTCCCTCGAATCCAGCGATGCTGTCCAAGTGACCCCCACAGTCCAGTGACTCTTCAGCCCAAGTTTGGTGGAGGTAAGTCCTTGCCTCACCTCGCTGGGCTGCATTGCTGGGAACCGCGACTTTGCAGCTACTCCGGCCCCTGTGCACTTCCGGCGGAAATCCTTCATGCACAGCCAAGCCTGGGTCCACGGCACTCTAACCTGCATTGCACGACTTTCTAAGTTGGTCTCCGGCGACGTGGGACTCCTTTGTGCAACTTCGGCGAGCACCGTTTCACGCATCCTCGTAGTGCCTGTTTCTGGCACTTCTCCGGGTGCTACCTGCTTCAGTGAGGGCTCTTTGTCTTGCTCGACGTCCCTTCTCTCTGCAGGTCCAATTTGCGACCTACTGGGCCCCAGCAGCGTCCAAAAACGCCAAACGCACGATTTGCGTGTAGCAAGGCTTGTTGGCGTCCTTTTGGCGGGAAAACACTTCTGCACGACTCTCCAAGGCGAGAGGGATCCGTCCACCAAAGGGGAAGTCTCTAGCCCTTTTCGTTCCTGCAGAAACCTCAGCTTCTTCTGTCCAGTCGAAGCTTCTTTGCACCCGCAGCTGGCATTTCCTGGGCATCTGCCCATCTCCGACTTGCTTGTGACTTTTGGACTTGGTCCCCTTGTTCCACAGGTACCCTAGATTGGAAATCCACAGTTGTTGCATTGCTGGTTTGTGTCTTTCCTGCATTATTCCTCTAACACGACTCTTTTGTCCTTAGGGGAACTTTGGTGCACTTTGCACTCACTTTTCAGGGTCTTGGGGAGGGTTATTTTTCTAACTCTCACTATTTTCTAATAGTCCCAGCGACCCTCTACAAGGTCACATAGGTTTGGGGTCCATTCGTGGTTCGCATTCCACTTTTGGAGTATATGGTTTGTGTTGCCCCTATCTCTATGTTTCCCCATTGCATCCTATTGTAACTATACATTGTTTGCACTGTTTTCTAAGACTATACTGCATATTTTTGCTATTGTGTATATATATCTTGTGTATATTTCCTCTCCTCTCACTGAGGGTACACTCTAAGATACTTTGGCATATTGTCATAAAAATAAAGTACCTTTATTTTTAGTATAACTGTGTATTGTGTTTTCTTATGATATTGTGCATATGACACTAGGTGGTACTGTAGTAGCTTCACACGTCTCCTAGTTCAGCCTAAGCTGCTCTGCTAAGCTACCATTATCTATCAGCCTAAGCTGCTAGACACCCTATACACTAATAAGGGATAACTGGGCCTGGTGCAAGGTGCAAGTACCCCTTGGTACTCACTACAAGCCAGTCCAGCCTCCTACATTGGTTGTGCAGTGGTGGGATAAGTGCTTGAGACTACTTACCACTCTTGTCATTGTACTTTTCATAAGAGAAAAATATACAAAACAAGGTCAGTGTATATACACATAGCCAAAAAGTTTTGCATTTCCTCTTTTCACTCTTTTCTAAGTGCTGAAAAGTACTTCTAAAACTTTCAAAAAGTTCTTAAAAGTTTAAAAAGTTTTTTCTGTCTTTCCAAAAAGTTCTGAAAACTTTTTTCTCTTTTTCTATCACTTTAACTCTCTCTAAAAAATGTCTGGCACAGGCAAAAATGTTGAACTGTCCAAACTTGCATATGATCACCTTAGCTGGAAAGGAGCAAGGAGTCTCTGCATAGAGAGAGGTTTGAGTGTAGGGAAGAATCCTTCCTTAGAACTGTTAATTAATATGCTTAGAGTACAGGATAAGGCCATAAGTGCCCAATCTGGTGAAAAAGTAGCTAATGGTTCTCAATCTGATCCAGGGACTCCCCCAGGAAAAGGTTCAGGAAAGAAACTTCTCAGCCTGCCCATTACTAGACAGTCTAGCATAGTTGGTACAGAGGTTGAATCACACCATACTGATGGTGTGCTCTCACATTATACTGGTAGCCAAGCTGTTAGGGTGCCCTCTGTAAGGGACAGGTCTCCTTCTGTTCATTCCCATCATACCTCTGTATCTAGAAATGTCCCTCCCACCCACCCTGATGACAGATTGTTAGAAAGGGAGCTCAATAGATTGAGAGTGGAACAAACCAGACTGAAGCTCAAGAAGCAACAGCTGGATTTGGATAGACAGTCTTTAGAATTAGAGAAGGAAAGACAGAAGTTGGGTTTAGATACCCATGGTGGCAGCAGCAGTATTCCCCATAGTCATCCTGCAAAAGAGCATGATTCCAGGAATCTGCACAAGATAGTTCCCCCTTATAAGGAGGGGGATGACATTAACAAGTGGTTTGCTGCACTTGAGAGGGCCTGTGCTGTACAGGATGTCCCTCAAAAGCAGTGGGCTGCTATCCTATGGCTATCATTTAGTGGAAAAGGTAGGGATAGGCTCCTTACTGTGAAAGAAAATGATGCCAATAATTTTACAGTTCTTAAGAATGCACTCCTGGATGGTTATGGCTTAACCACTGAACAGTACAGGATAAAGTTCAGAGAGACCAAAAAGGAGTCTTCACAAGACTGGGTTGATTTCATTGACCATTCAGTGAAGGCCTTGGAGGGGTGGTTACATGGCAGTAAAGTTACTGATTATGAAAGCCTGTATAACACAATCCTGAGAGAGCATATACTTAATAATTGTGTGTCTGATTTGTTGCACCAGTACCTGGTAGACTCTGATCTGACCTCTCCCCAAGAATTGGGAAAGAAGGCAGACAAATGGGTCAGAACAAGGGTGAACAGAAAAGTTCATACAGGGGGTGACAAAGATGGCAATAAGAAGAAAGATGGTGAAAAATCTCAAGATAAGCATGGGGATAAGGGTAAAACCAAAGATCCCACTTCAAATCTTAAACACTCTTCAGAGGGTGGGGATAAAACAAATTCTTCCTCTTCTTCCCAACCTGCACACATTAAAAAGCCTTGGTGCTTTGTGTGTAAAAATAGAGGCCATAGGCCAGGGGATAAGTCCTGTCCAGGCAAACCCCCTGAGCCTACCACCACTAATACATCAAGCTCTAGTGCCCCTAGCAGTAGTGGTACTAGTGGTGGGACTGCTGGCAACAGTCAAGCAAAGGGTGTAGTTGGGTTCACTTATGGGTCCATAGTGGAAACTGATGTAATCAGTCCCAAGACAGTTTCTGTCACACCTAGTGGCATTGGCCTTGCCACACTGGCTGCTTGTCCCCTTACAATGGATAAGTACAGGCAGACAGTTTCAATAAATGGTGTTGAAGCCTTGGCCTACAGAGACACAGGTGCCAGTTTCACTTTGGTGACTGAAAACCTAGTGCCTCCTGAACAACACATCATTGGACAACAGAATAAAATTATTGATGTCCATAACTCCACTAAGTTTCTTCCCTTAGCTATAATTCATTTTAGTTGGGGTGGAGTTACTGGCCCTAAGCAGGTGGTGGTATCACCTAGCTTACCTGTAGACTGTCTCTTAGGTAATGACCTAGAGGCCTCAGGTTGGGCTGATGTAGAGTTTTATGCCCATGCAGCCATGCTGGGCATCCCTGAGGAATTGTTCCCTCTCATTTCAAGTGAAATGAAAAAGCAAAGGAGAGAAGGCCTGAAAACTCAGGATCCCTCTCCATCAACAGGTAAAAAGGGTATCACAGTATCCCCTAACCACCCTACCATTCAGGATACTATTCCTGTGGTGGGAGAAACCTCTCCTGGGGTGGCACCTGTTCCAAGGGAATCATCAGCTGGCAAAGCTGGACTCCCTGAGGTGGAAGTACCTCTCTGTGGGATAACTAACATTGGTGAGAAAAACAGCACCATTTTAGTTAACATGGAGCATCCCTCCAACCCTCCCAGAGAAACTTTAGTGCAGAAACCCTGCACTACCTCACAACACTTAGGACAGCATCCCTGCCCTAGTATGGAGCTCATAGGACAGCATCCCTGCCCTGCTCCAACTCAAGAGAAACAGCATCCCTGTTCTCTCTTCCAGCCAGATGGACAAAGTTTTTGCCCAGCTATGGCTTTTCTGAGACAGCATCCCTGTCTGGCATTTCCATCACTACAAATAGGTTCAGTGGACAATTCCCACTGCTCTAAACTAAAACTTACTGATAGAAACTCTGAAAATACATCTTCACATTGTTGCTTAGCTAAAAAACTTCAAACAGGGTGGTTTACATCCCCACAGGGAAGTAACCATATAGTGGATGATAAAGGGAGTAACCAGTCTATTGCAGAGCTACTCTCTACTTATCACCACTTAGACAATAAAGTCTCAACTGGCCAAGGTTAGCCTTATTGTCCTTCGTTTGGGGGGGGGGTTGTGTGAGAAGGTCCCCTCTTTCTAGCCTTGTTACCCCCACTTTTGGCCTGTTTGTGAGTGTATGTCAGGGTGTTTGTCACTGTTTTCACTGTCTCACTGGGATCCTGATAGCCAGGCCTCAGTGCTCATAGTGAAAACACTATGTTTTCAGTATGTTTGTTATGTGGCACTGGGATCCTGCTGGTCAGGACCCCAGTGCTCATAGGTTTGTGGCCTATATGTATGTGTCACTGGGACCCTGTCACACAGGGCCCCAGTGCTCATAGGTGTGCATGTATATGTTCCCTGTGTGGTGCCTAACTGTCTCACTGAGGCTCTGCTAATCAGAACCTCAGTGGTTATGTTCTCTCATTACTTTCAAATTGTCACTAACAGGCTAGTGACCAATTTTACCAATTTACATTGGCTTACTGGAACACCCTTATAATTCCCTAGTATATGGTACTGAGGTACCCAGGGTATTGGGGTTCCAGGAGATCCCTATGGGCTGCAGCATTTCTTTTGCCACCCATAGGGAGCTCTGACAATTCTTACACAGGCCTGCCACTGCAGCCTGAGTGAAATAACGTCCACGTTATTTCACAGCCATTTTTCACTGCACTTAAGTAACTTATAAGTCACCTATATGTCTAACCTTTACCTGGTAAAGGTTAGGTGCAAAGTTACTTAGTGTGAGGGCACCCTGGCACTAGCCAAGGTGCCCCCACATTGTTCAGAGCCAATTCCCTGAACTTTGTGAGTGCGGGGACACCATTACACGCGTGCACTACATATAGGTCACTACCTATATGTAGCTTCACCATGGTAACTCCGAATATGGCCATGTAACATGTCTATGATCATGGAATTGCCCCCTCTATGCCATCCTGGCATAGTTGGCACAATCCCATGATCCCAGTGGTCTGTAGCACAGACCCTGGTACTGCCAAACTGCCCTTCCTGGGGTTTCACTGCAGCTGCTGCTGCTGCCAACCCCTCAGACAGGCATCTCCCTCCTGGGGTCCAGCCAGGCCTGGCCCAGGATGGCAGAACAAAGAACTTCCTCTGAGAGAGGGTGTGACACCCTCTCCCTTTGGAAAATGGTGTGAAGGCAGGGGAGGAGTAGCCTCCCCCAGCCTCTGGAAATGCTTTGTTGGGCACAGATGTGCCCAATTCTGCATAAGCCAGTCTACACCGGTTCAGGGACCCCTTAGCCCCTGCTCTGGCGCGAAACTGGACAAAGGAAAGGGGAGTGACCACTCCCCTGACCTGCACCTCCCCTGGGAGGTGTCCAGAGCTCCTCCAGTGTGCTCCAGACCTCTGCCATCTTGGAAACAGAGGTGCTGCTGGCACACTGGACTGCTCTGAGTGGCCAGTGCCACCAGGTGACGTCAGAGACTCCTGCTGATAGGCTCCTTCAGGTGTTAGTAGCCTTTCCTCTCTCCTAGGTAGCCAAACCCTCTTTTCTGGCTATTTAGGGTCTCTGTCTCTGGGGAAACTTTAGATAACGAATGCATGAGCTCAGCCGAGTTCCTCTGCATCTCTCTCTTCACCTTCTGATAAGGAATCGACCGCTGACCGCGCTGGAAGCCTGCAAACCTGCAACATAGTAGCAAAGACGACTACTGCAACTCTGTAACGCTGATCCTGCCGCCTTCTTGACTGTTTTCCTGCTTGTGCATGCTGTGGGGGTAGTCTGCCTCCTCTCTGCACCAGAAGCTCCGAAGAAATCTCCCGTGGGTCGACGGAATCTTCCCCCTGCAACCGCAGGCACCAAAAAGCTGCATTACCGGTCCCTTGGGTCTCCTCTCAGCACGACGAGCGAGGTCCCTCGAATCCAGCGACGCTGTCCAAGTGACCCCCACAGTCCAGTGACTCTTCAGCCCAAGTTTGGTGGAGGTAAGTCCTTGCCTCACCTCGCTGGGCTGCATTGCTGGGAACCGCGACTTTGCAGCTACTCCGGCCCCTGTGCACTTCCGGCGGAAATCCTTCGTGCACAGCCAAGCCTGGGTCCACGGCACTCTAACCTGCATTGCACGACTTTCTAAGTTGGTCTCCGGCGACGTGGGACTCCTTTGTGCAACTTCGGCGAGCACCGTTTCACACATCCTCGTAGTGCCTGTTTCTGGCACTTCTCCGGGAGCTACCTGCTTCAGTGAGGGCTCTTTTTCTTGCTCGACGTCCCTTCTCTCTGCAGGTCCAATTTGCGACCTCCTGGTCCCTCCTGGGCCCCAGCAGTGTCCAAAAACGCCAAACGCACAATTTGCGTGTAGCAAGGCTTGTTGGCGTCCTTTTGGCGGGAAAACACTTCTGCACGACTCTCCTAGGCGAGAGGGATCCGTCCACCAAAGGGGAAGTCTCTAGCCCTTTTCGTTCCTGCAGAAACCTCAGCTTCTTCTGTCCAGTCAAAGCTTCTTTGCACCCGCAGCTGGCATTTCCTGGGCATCTGCCCATCTCCGACTTGCTTGTGACTTTTGGACTTGGTCCCCTTGTTCCACAGGTACCCTAGATTGGAAATCCACAGTTGTTGCATTGCTGGTTTGTGTCTTTCCTGCATTATTCCTCTAACACGACTCTTTTGTCCTTAGGGGAACTTTGGTGCACTTTGCACTCACTTTTCAGGGTCTTGGGGAGGGTTATTTTTCTAACTCTCACTATTTTCTAATAGTCCCAGCGACCCTCTACAAGGTCACATAGGTTTGGGGTCCATTCGTGGTTCGCATTCCACTTTTGGAGTATATGGTTTGTGTTGCCCCTATCTCTATGTTTCCCCATTGCATCCTATTGTAACTATACATTGTTTGCACTGTTTTCTAAGACTATACTGCATATTTTTGCTATTGTGTATATATATCTTGTGTATATTTCCTATCCTCTCACTGAGGGTACACTCTAAGATACTTTGGCATATTGTCATAAAAATAAAGTACCTTTATTTTTAGTATAACTGTGTATTGTGTTTTCTTATGATATTGTGCATATGACACTAGGTGGTACTGTAGTAGCTTCACACGTCTCCTAGTTCAGCCTAAGCTGCTCTGCTAAGCTACCATTATCTATCAGCCTAAGCTGCTAGACACCCTATACACTAATAAGGGATAACTGGGCCTGGTGCAAGGTGCAAGTACCCCTTGGTACTCACTACAAGCCAGTCCAGCCTCCTACAGGTTCAGATAAGAAGCGGAACTAGGCAGGGTTGCCCTCTGTCTCCATTACTTTTTGATCTCTATATAAAGCCCTTAGCTAGTAGGATCAGTAGAAACCAGGTGATCATCCCATTTCAATATCGCAATTGAGAAAAGAAAGTTGCATCTTATACGGATGACCTGCTGATTTATACGAAAAAGTTTAAGAACTCCTTCCCAGTTACTTTAGATTTAATTAAGGGCTTTGGGAGGGTTTCCAGCTATCTAGTTAACCAGCAGAAAATGTAGTTAATGACTTAGAACTACCCAATACATAACCCATTTAAAAAGGAAAAACTTAGGTACTTAAGGATTCAGGTGGTGAAGGATTTGGATAGAATGGCACAAGTACATTTTAATAAACTGTTCCTGGTGACCAAGAAACTTTTGCATGTTTGGGCTTTCCTCCCACTCTCTGTATTGGGCAGGACTAATATCATTAAAATGTTTATCCTCCCAAAGTTTATGTTTATGTTTAACATGATAGCCTTAGACTTTAGGGCAGAGTGGTTTAAGAAGCTACAAGGGGAAATGTCTAATTTTATTTCGAACCACAAAGGGTAGAGAATTGAGTGGAAGAAGCTGCGCAAGAGTAAATTGGATGGCAGGATAGCTTTTCCTGATTTTCAACTGTATTACTGGGCGTTTCACCTCAAAAACGTAAGGATCCCTCTTACAAGTGATTCCCAACAGTTCTTGCCTCTCCATCAAGCTCTGACTAAAGACCTTGAAGGAGAAAGTGAATCCTTCCTTTTCAAGTTTGGCCATCCAAAATACTTCAAAAAAATTAGATTAAAGACTTTTCAGTCAGCATGTAAGGTGTGGTATCAGATTAGGCAGGCAGTTGGAATTTACATACTATAGCAATCTAGCCCCTATATGGAGCTCATCAGGAACACCAATATGACTACATGATATATTGGCACTGCCCGTGAAGGATGCTGAAATTACTAAATGGGGACAGCTGTTGGAGGGAGGTGGTCTGAGATCTTGGGACTCACTGCTTCACCTATCAAACTTCAAGCTCTCCAGATTGAAATTTTAGCAATTAAGGCCCTGGGCAAAAGAACAAGACTTTGGAGGAGAAGGGTATGCAGAATTGGAGGACAAAATAGTGAACATTCTGTCCCAGAAAAATGAGGTATCAAGCTTTCAGTTTCAGTTCAATCTCAAGATGGACCGCTTATCCTGTGAGAGGATATTTGGGAATTGGACCTGCCATCAATTGAGCTGATAGACTTATGGCAAGTATCAATGTCTACACTTTGGGCTGTGGTAAAATATGCACCTCTAAAGAGAAATCATCTGTTTACTCTGCACAGGTTATACTGGTCACGTAAGAGGCTGTCAAAACTGGATGAGCAGAGGGTGAGGTGCTGTCCAAAGTATGGAATGGAAAGAGCAGACAATGTTCACCTTTTCTGCCAGTATCTGAAAATCCAATTATTCTGGCAGGAGGTCGACAAGGTAATTTCGGAGGTGATAAAAAAGATATCATGGTAAGCTGTACTTTAATAATTTTTGAGGTTGTGGCAGGTGGATGGCCCAGACGTGACTTTAAGAAGGCACAATAACATCTTCTATTTGTTTTGATCTTAATTGCAAAAAGGGAAATTTGTATTAAAAGGGTAGCTGGTGTTTCTCCGACGCATACTGACTGGATTAGATTGACTCAATGCTTTGCTAAGATTGACTGTCCGAGTGAGACAGGTAAATGGTTTCAGATCTGGGAAGCATTCCTTGTAAGGTTTAAAGACTAACGTGCAAGCCCAATGATTAAATACAAAAATCAACAAGGAAAGAATAAAAGGGCACCCAGAGAGATCTCCCGTGCAATGTTGAGAGCGGCCTGCTGAAGAGGGGGTGAACCTTAGCTAGACTGTCTGCATTGGCACTGTCATCAGAAACTCCGAGCCTCTTGTCTGTTATGAGGACAAAAACACTCTACTTCACTCTATGACACTTTCCAACACTCTACGGCACAGCACTCCACCTTAGTATATAAGATGCCACTCTAATTTATAATCCTTTCTTCGACTCTACAATACTCCACTCCAATGTATACCACTCCACTATATGCTAATCCACTATATCCTACTCCACTCTATGCCACTCCACTGTACACCACTCAATTCTGTGCTATTCCACGCTATGCTACTCCACTCTTATTTTCTCCACTGTATGGTATTCTACTGTAAGATATTCCACTGTATGCTACTCCACTTTACGGTATTCCACTCTATGCCACTGCAGTGTACGCCACTCCCACTATGCTGCTACACTATACAACAGTCTTTTCCACTCTTTATAGCTCACTCTGCACTACTTTATTCCCGTAGAGTCCACTGTCCAACTCTATGCTTCACTTTATGTCTGTACAGTGCATTGTACAACTCTCTGTTTCACTATACAACACATTTACATACGGCACAGCACTCCAATCTACTGTATGAGACCCAACTCCAATATATAACAGCTTACTACCTATGCTACACCACTCCACACCACTCTACTCCACAACATACTTTACTCTACACTACGCCACTCAACTCTACTCCACTATACAAGACTTTACCCCACTCTATGCTACTGTACAACAATCCACTCGACCCAGCTCCACTGTTTGACACACTACTGTCCTCTATGCAACTCCATTCTAGAACACTCTACTACACGGTATGCCACTCTCCAACTCTTTACTCCTGTCCATATCCCTATACTTCACTGTACAACACTGTACTATACTGTATGCACTGTACAATATTCTACTCCACTCTATGCCCCCTACAATACTCTAGTGCACTATACAATACTGTAAGCAACTCTTTGTATGCCCCTGCACCCTACCTTACTCCACTCTTAAACAGTACTCTACTCCACTGTAGGCATCTCCATTCTTGACCACTCTAAGACATTGTACTATAAAACTGTGGCCCTCATTATGAACTTGGAGGTCGAGACCGCCATGCCAGCGGCAGTGGACATTTCCGCCACTGGCATGGCGGTCTCGACCGCCACATAATGAAGACAGGCGGCCTTCCACCACTGCCAGGCTACCGCCGACAGGCAGCCTGTCGATGGCAGAATTTTTCATTCAACAGGGCAGCGCTGCTCCGGATAAAGAACCCTTGTTCTGCCAGCCATTCTGGCGGAAGGGGTGCTCCGGGGCCCCTTGCACTGCCCATGCACTTGGCATGGACAGTGCAAGGTCCCCCCCTGCACAGCCCCGTTGCGCAGGTCACTGCCCGATTTCCATGTGGAGCCGTCAGCAGTGCCCCAACCCAGCATTCCGCTGGGCCGGCTGGTGGAAACACTATTTCTACCCGCCGGCCCAGCGGAATGTTTATTATTCGGCCAGCGGGGTCTCAAGGGGGCTGGCGGTCTGTGATAAGACTGCCAGCAAGAACACGGCGGGTATTCCCGCCGTGTTTATAATGTCCCCGTATATGCCAATACACTCTACCATACTCTTCAACACTGTGCTGTACGCCACTACACTATAAAAAAATTCAACTAGATTTTATGCCACTCTTCTCTACTTTAGTCTACACTTTCCAATACTATATATGACATATCACTACACTCTACCTTACAACACTGTACTTCAAATTATGACACTTTACTCAACTGTATGCTACACCATTCCACTGTACAGAACTCCACACCACTATAGTCTACGAAATGTCACTCCACCCTCTGACACTATACTGCACTCTACATACCGCAATCCAGTGTACTTCACTCCACTATACTCCACTCTACTACACTTTATCGTACTCTATGCCACTGTACCATACACTGCTTTACACTGCTCCACCATCCATCACTCTACTCGACAGTATGCAACTCTGATATACAACACTGTAATACACTGTAGGACACTCAATGACATGCTACAACACTTCTCCCTACAATATGCCATTCCACCATATGACACGACACAACAGTATATGACAGTCTCCTCCATGGACTCTACAACATTCCACTCACCAATACTCCACTCTACGACACTCTACTTCACCCTACTCCACTCTAAAACACTTTACTCCACTCTATGACAGTCTGTGACAGCCTACTCTACGACAGGCCAGCCCACTGTACAACTCGATGCTCCAGTCTACGATACTTGACTTCTCAATATGAGACACCATGCCACTACACTACATAATGCTTAACTACAGTGTATGATACACCACTCCACTTTACTCTACTCCACTCTATTCCACTGTACAATACTCCACTTTATGACAATAGACTTTACAACACTCCTTTTCACTGTACTGTACACCATTCCACTTAACAACACTCCATGCAACGACACTGGGCTCACAACTTGAAACACATTTTCATTATTTAAAACTTTTTAAAACGCATGGAAATTCGATGAAAAATCCAAAAACTAAAGCTTAGGTATAGTTAGAAAAACATATCTCCCTATACAACCCAAACTCAAACTACACAAAAGTTATAGTTATAGCTTTAATTTATAGCTTATCCACCATCTTCAAATTATTATAGGTAGCACATCTCAATACATACTCTTTTCAGCTCTCTAACCAATCAACACCAAGTATAAAGTGACACTCTACCAAATTAAGGGGGTCATTACAACCCTGGCGGACGGTGTTAAAGTGGCGGTAAGACCGCCAACAGGCTGGTGGTCTTTTTTTTAGTATTATGACCATGGTGGTTACCGCCATGGTCATCCGCCGCTTCACCGTTCCGCCTGCCAGGGCGGAGACGACCGCTGGGCTGGAGACCTGGGTCTCCAGCCCAGAGGCCGTCACAATACCGCCGCCGGTATTTCGACCCGGCTTACCGCCGTGGATTTCCAGCGGTAGGAAACGCCATGAAATCCATGGCGGTAAGCCCTATCAGTGCCAGGGAATTCCCTCCCTGGCACTGATAGGGGTCTCCCCCACCCCATCCCGACTCCCTCCCCTACCCCCCCCACCACCCCTGCCACCCCCAAAGGTGGCAGGGCCCCCCTCCCCACCCCGACCCCCAACATCACATAACTCACACACACACGACACGCACGCAGGCACCACCAACACACATACACGCACACACACCAACATACATGTCTACATCCACACACTCAGTCAGACACGCACGCCCATATACAGACATACATGCACTCATTCCCAACACACGCAACACACCCGCAAGCATACACGCACTCACACCCCCCTCTACATACACAGACGCACACCCCCATGCACCCACACAACACCCCCCCACCCCTCCCCTAATGGACGATCGACTTACCTTGTCCGTCGATCCTCCGGGAGGGGACGGGAGCCATGGGGGCTGCTCCACCGACACCACACCGCCAACAGAACACCGCCGCGCCGAATCACAGGACGTGATTCGCTGGGCGGTGTTCTGTTGGCGTGGCGGTGGAGCAACCTCCACTTCCCCACCACCCGCCAGTATGGCTGTTGGCGGCTCTCCGTTGTAAAAAGGACGGAGAGCAGCCAACAGTCATAATACGCCGAGCGGCAAACCGCCACTACTGGCAGTCTTCCACACGGCAGTCCCTCGGCGGTCTTGTAAAAGGACCGCCGAGGTTGTAATGACCACTTAAGTTTTTTTTGGGATCCTAAATTGTATTATTATACTTAGTCATTTTATATTTACACATATCAAAGAACTTATACTTGAACTATCTCTTCATCTGTTTAACTTGTTTATTTTTTAAGAGTTTGCTGGTATTTCTTACATAAACATATTCATGATCAGCATTACCCTATTATTTCCCTGTATTCTGCGACTCAGATTTTTTCTTTGCCCTCCATGCCCTCTTTTCAGGAAATGTTGTTTATTAATGGAATGTGAATGGTTATCCAGTGTGGTATTATATTTTTTCTCTAAAGACCATTTCTGTGTACTAGGTATGCATTAACTCTTCATTCACATTGGTTTTTAATTCAATAAAATATATTGAAACTTACAAAAGAATACTACATTTGTCCCCAAAATGTACACTTGCTACAATGTCTTTGAGACCGGAATTGGAACCGTAAACCTTGATATTTTAATGATTGTACCCCAATATTGTTATGGTCGATATTATGCCATAAAACCATGCATATGATGCATGGAAGAACAGCAATACATGTATAAAAATCCAGTTTCAGCATTAGCTTTCTCTGACTGGTGCTTTACTAATCTAATCCTAATCAATGCTTTTCATTGTTTCACTTTTGTTACTTGGCAGTCATGTTGTCTTATCACAAGTTACCACTAGTACTGTCAGGTGGTTTGCAGATATGCATGCTGCTGTTACAAAATCAATAAAAACTTAAGTACACTCTAGCTGTAACATTAGTATCTTCTGTTTGCTTCCGATTTTGTTTCAATTAATGACCTTTTTGTTTACAATTTTGAAAATGTCTTGGTATTGTTGGTTTGTAGTTTGAATATAATTCTTTTGCATTAACTTGTGAGAGTTGAATGGTTCAACCTTGTCAAACAATTAATGGTGGTGAAATTGATTTTGGTGAGCTCACATCACATCTTACAATCCATCTTAGATTGTTTCAGATTGGATGTTGTTACTTATCTCTCGTGTTATTCTTCCACATACTTCATGGGTTATGATTCATTTTGAAGCAAACCATTGTATAAAACTATAGGTCTAGTTTAAAAAATCTCTGCTGAGCCTAGGATTCCTGGAAAAGTTAAACATGTAAAATCTTCCTGTTAACTATCATGAGGGCAATTACACACTGTGAGTAATATTGTGTCAGACTTTTGCTTAGTAAAAAATCAGAATCATTACTTTGGAATATCCCCCATTGTGAAGAGTCAACATTGATGGACATAACAAAAATGTTGCTTTCTGTGAGAGTTCTTCAAGCAGCTGAAAAGGCTCCAGAAGGAGGTGGGTCTTTCTGAAGAAAAAATAAATCTCAAACTGACAAGACAGTCGCAGTCACTAGATGTTTTGCAAAAACATTTTGCAAATTCAGTCTGGTTGGCTCTTGGGGTTCTTTGCTCATTATTATGCCATTTCCTATCTCAATGAGGGTCTTGCTCCATGCGCTGATGATGAGTATTCCTTTGAAGTTACTAAAAATGTTGAACTTTTACTTGAGATATGGCAGTTCACCAAAAGTGGAATGCTCTATGTTCAAATGTTTAAATTAATCTAAATTAGCATTTTGGAATTACTGGCTTATAATGTATTATTCAAGTTTGCATTTGCCAAGACACTAAAAATAATTAGTAACTTTGTATACTAATTTGTTTACTATGGCTTTCGGCTACTGGACCTAGATATTTGAGAGGTTCTCAGTGATGTCATTTGACAGTGATGTAATGTGTGAAATCATACGCAGTGTATTTCAGGGGTTCAAGTTATAGGTTAGCTCAGTGGACTATAACTGGTGAATTTCATTGTTTTTGTTTATAAACATTAGTTTTTGTGTTATTTCAACACCTAACCATAACGCCACATTAACCCTGTTTTTTTCTATGACTTTCTAGGGTAGTTTTTTACCACAAGCTACAATCTTAATACCATACCTAACTATAACATCATTTTAAATTTTGTTTTTTAAATGAATTTCGGACTTTTTTTTAACATAAGGCAAGACCATACTTAACTATAATGTCTTTTGTCTTTTATTGAATCTCTCTCTCTCTCTCTCTCTCTCTCTCTCTCTCTCTCTCTATATATATATATATATATATATACACATACATATAACTCTAATGTTCTTACTGAAGTGTAGCTGTGACATCACAAGTCTCCTGTAATAAGAAAACTGTGTTAATCTAAATTATGACATTACGAGCTGTAATGTCACTGTGCTTGCTGGCAGAGCCAGCAGACAGACAGCTTGAAGGACAGATCTCATAGCTTTATTGCAACTGTAGTTTAAGCAGTGTGATGGAGAACTAGGATTACATCACTTATCACTTCTGAGCTATTTTTCCCTTAAAATTAGCAGTTATTAACAGAATGGAAATATTTATGTCAGCTTGCTAATTTTTTTCAAATACTTGGTTAATTGCAAGAGCAGAAGTGTGTCTTCATGTCACAAACTCTTCTGAAATACAACCGCTTTTTCAGACCAGTTACAATAACCACCAACATATCTTAAAAGGCTATTGTAAGTCACCTTGGAGTTCTGTGACTTTATAAAGAAAATTGGTCTTCAGCCTCGTTTCTGTATATGATCACAGAACACCTTGGTGATTTACAATATACTTATAATGTAGAGAAGAGTCGACTTTTCCCCAAACATAGTGAGCTACATGCGATATTTGTCTTTTCTTAGGTATTGATTACCTCGTGAGAACAGGAATTTAATAGTCTACTGCTGTGATGATTGAGAGTTCCCAGATGACAAAATAGGAGTCTGTTATTTAAAATAGTTTTGAAAGGATTGCTGGCACAGGATATCGATTAGCCTTTCCTTTAAAGAGGGTTCTTGAATTTCAGTAGGTCGAATGGAAGGTACTTCAGAAGCAAAGGCCTTTGCCGATCTATGATTATGTCTCTTGCACTTATGGCATTGCTGGCACCTGGTAACATGCTATGTACGATGTCAGCAAAATAGCTCATTTGTAGTGGAACCTCCTGCTTTTAATGGCAACCAGACATAGGGGGTCATTCTGACCCTGGCGGTAATTACCGCCATGGCGGAGGTCGGCGGTATCACCGCCAACAGGCTGGCGGTGCACCGCTGGGCATTCTGACCGCGGCGGTTCAGCCGCGGCCAGAAACGGAAAGTCGGCGGTGTCCCGCCGACTTTCCGCTGCCCTTGAGAATCCTCCATGGCGGCGGAGCGCGCTCCGCCGCCATGGGGATTCTGACACCCCCCTACCGCCATCCAGTTCCTGGCGGTTCTCCCGCCGGGAACAGGATGGCGGTAGGGGGTGCCGCGGGGCCCCTGGGGGCCCCTGCAGTGCCCATGCCAATGGCATGGGCACTGCAAGGGCCCCAAAAAGAATTTCAGTGTCTGCCTAGCAGACACTGAAATTCGCGACGGGTGCAACTGCACCCGTCGCACCTTCCCACACCGCCGGCTCAATTCTGAGCCGGCGTCCTCGTGGGAAGGGTGTTTCCCGCTGGGCTGGCGGGCGGACTTTCGGCGGTCGCCCGCCAGCCCAGTGGGAAAGCCAGAATGACCGCCGCAGTCTTTTGACCGCGGAGCGGTCTTTCGGCGGGAGCCGCGTGGCGACCGCCGTCCGCCGCGGTCAGAATGACCCCCTTAGTATCGCTGCATTTGCAGTGAGTGAGAAACAATGATCCGCTCTGTATAAAGTAGGCTGTAATAGTATGAAAGACTAGTATTTTTGCATTCTTGGCAAGCTCTACAGAGGATCAAACATTGAGGTGGGTCATAACCAGCAACCAGCAAAAGGTCTGTTGAAATAGTATGTTGTACCAGTATCCTTACATAGCCGGTGATTTCTGCAGAGGACCAACAAGTGATCTGGCTCTGTGCCGTCTATCAGTGTACGGCCCTAAGGTCTGGTTCTTTATGTCTTCTCTTCGTCAGTTGAAAGTTGAGCCTGGAATCTTAGTATTGATCTTTTGTGGAACATCTTAGATTGAGGTAGCAGTGAGGTTTATCGGTAGCCCTTGGTGGTAGAAGTGTGATGGTGTTTTTAGTTTTTATTTTATCTTGTTCTCGAAGTATTAAATTCAAGCTTACTGACCCGGCTTTACCTTGCACCTGGCAGGGTGTGACATTTCTCTCAGCTATATTCACAGTGCTCTTTATCTGAAATGTGTGCACTGGTCCAGTCATTAGAAATATCATAGTTGTGAAGTACTGTCTAAAGATGTTTTCTGTTTGCTAACCTTTTCTGACCAGCACAACAACTTTAGCAATTGACTTTAAACGAAACGCTGTTTCTGGAATTAACTGCAAAAAGGGGGTTATTTTTAATCGTTGGTCCTGTCAGGTACTGCCACCATAAAATGTGCCGACAAATTATGTTGTGGTTAAAGCAAACTGCCAAATCTCTGCAGCGGTGTTATCTACTGTCTTCAGAAACAAAATAATTGTGTATTTTAATTTTATATCTGATACATAAATAAATCAATTTCATTATTAATTGAAATGTGATCCCATCACCTTCTCTTTATATTTAACGGTGGTTGAAGTAAACCAACTCATTTTTCATCAATGTGAAGTTCCGTACACTTTAATTGTATCTACAAATGTATATGACATCTCGGTCTTGTTCAAATGAGAATGTTTTTCTTGACTTGAGAGAGTCCTTTCAAGGAGTTTATATCTATTTTCGGGTATGTGCTTAGAGCCTCGATACTTGTCATTACAGCATAAAATGCGAATCTTCTGACTGACTGAATTTTAGTGAGGCGGTCACTGCTACAAAACGTTTATTACAAACCCAGGCTGCTATTCACATTAGAGATGGATCATTGTGAAATATAAAACCCCGAACCTGCCTATTTGTGGCCGTGAACCTGTGATTTGTTGTCACTGCACTGACTGACCTTTGAAGCACATAATGTGTCTTGGAAACCAATGTTTTTGGGAAGTAAACTGAATGAAACACACTGTAGGGTTATCTGGTATTTGTAACTTTAATGGGAAATTTCACGTATTGTTGAAAAATATTAAACTCGGTGAATGGATAATAGCAGGAAATGAAAAAACTACGTCGTGTTTGTAATTACCTGCTGTTTCAGTCCTTTAAATCAGGTAACATTATCGGCCATGAGCTGTTACCTTTGGGATTTTTGCAGCCTTGCCCAACACTCTTCTTAAGTCGGAGAAGCCACAAATCTCTAATGAAAATCAAATAACTAGAGCGATGCCTTTGCTGCCCAAGAACAATGGTATTACTGCATGAGTTTGCTACACATCTGGCCCTGATGCCTTCCAAATATCAGACCGTTATATTATTCTTCAATGGCTGGAAATCAAGGCTGAGATCGCTTTCTTATATGGACATTGTGTTCCATTGCAGCAAGTCATGTGTCCTGCTATGCTTAGAACCTGTCATAGAACAGTGGTCATACTTCTGTCCACTAAAGGCTGAAGATAAAAAAATGACTTTCGATTAATTATTTCAAGCATTGCTCGACCCTGCCATTCTTTGGGGTTGACCTCCAAATAAAACACTGTACTAGTAGGACTGATAACCAACAAGCAAATAAACCCCAAAGTCTGAATGCTGTTGGCACCTGGAGAGAGAAGAACTGGGGAAAATTGAATTATACCGACACAATCTCCACTTCCTGCATTAAAGGAGTCAACATCTCCCCCTTCCGATTGGGTGAAGTTGGTGTGCTGCTTTGCAGTGACAGAGGCAGCAAATTAGGTCAGTTAGGTGACTGTCCTTGACGAAAGGTTTCTGCTGTACACCTAAGTTGATATCCAGGGTTCTCTGAAGGGGCAGACAAGCAGATGTATAAGGTACGGGCTAGATGTGCCAAGATTTAATTAATAAAGAGGTCATAAATTGCACACCAACTTTTTGCGAATTTAATCTGATTTGGTCTACCAACCTGTGTATTTTTGGTTGGCTGGTAAAATCACCATTTGCAGGGAGTTGCCGAACGACCAGCCTAATGAACTTGTTAGGTAGTCTCAATTCGCATTAAACACTAATGGAGGGCTTGACAATAATGGGTGGTTAGAATAGCATAGCACATTCAAAGTAGCATACACAATTAAATTACTGCTATTTCAATTGGACACCCTCCACCTTTTAATATCATTTGTAATGGGCATATTATATGAATGTGGAGAAGTATCGGTGTAGGGATTTGCTTAGAATAAATGTATAACACTTGTACATAGTAAGCTATTATACTAGACATTAGGACATACTAAAATAAAATGATATTTATGCATGTGCTAGAAAACTAATTGAATCACTGCAGAAAGTCTAGCTCAAGTCACACTTATGTTCTCATTCAGAAGTTTCTAAAGCACTACAACAGGTGCAAACGTTTTTAATCCTCTGCCAATTACAAGCTGAATGAAAACTACTTTCAGCTGCTAGTGACAGTGATAACACATGCAAACAGTTAGTGCAAGCAATTCCTATTTTTGTCAGTGATAGAGAAGATTAAACAGTAACGTTACAGCTGTGAATTCACCCACAAACCATTGGGGCAGTCCAGAGTGTAGTGTAACATGAGCGCAGGATAATGTGCAGCAGGGGAGCAAGGAGTGATATGCTTCAAGGGAGCACAGGGCAATATGCAACAGATCAACACAAGGTGATGTGCATCACGATCACGGAAGCACTAGAAGATGTGTCATACAGGAGCACTGGGTGATCAGTCCCATGGGAACATTGAGTTATGAGGATTTGTGTATACACTCTAAGACAGGAGAAAAATGCGCTAGGAATTAGGGGAACACTTCGTTGTGCGCTTTAGTGGGGTGTAGGTTGGATGTTGCACATCAGTGGTGCATTGGATGATGCACTGTTCATGGACAGAGGGCTTCGTGCATTTGAGGCAATCAGAGTGATGTACAATGTAGCCATATGGCTACCTTCCTCCTTCAGTCTGGGGCCCAGATTAATGTACAGAAGGTGGTACATACATTGATGCATCATTGGAGGAACCCACCCACTGATGCATACCACGTTGACACAAAGTGATGCGAAAGGGGTCTCAAGTTGACAGTTTTCAATTGTGAGCACCACCGAATCCTGTTGTTTTTATGCATTCCTGTACTTAAGGTGTTTTTCTTTATGAATGCAGAACTACAGTTATCAACATGCACATAAATGACTTCATGGTCTATTTATGCCCTCTTCATAATAACTGGAAAACATTTTTACAAATAAAGGAGGGCAAATTTAGACATTTTTTTAATACTGTCGAGGTACACTTTTGCAGAGAAAGGGCGACATATGCAGGTAGATTCCATACTTAAAGTGGCTTGCTTGGTGCAGATTGCCATGTACTCAGGGAATACAGAGGAGCAGAAATTAGAGTTGAACAGTGCACATAAAAAACAGATGCAAACCTCCAAATCTATCAATTGGTCAATTACTTGTTTGATTACTACGTATATTTCTAAATTTTAGCCCAACAGTAATAATTCATGGTAGAATTTTTTTAAGCATGGGTGAAATTCGCAAAATGTCATTTGCGGAAACTTAACAAAATACCCCAAAGAGTTTGTGAAATTAAGTGTTTTTATTTTGTCAAATGCTAGCAGCTTGCACTTTTGTAAGTGCGAGATGTGCCCTCGAGTCCATTTTGGGTACAGAGATACGAATCACCAACTAAAAAACAGTGCCAAGTAGTATGTGACATGACTACAACAGCTCACATTTGGTTCATTCACGTTCTTTTAATACTCCCATGATAGGATTCTTACTCGAATGAACTCTCAATTATGTGATGTGGCAACATGGCATAATCTTGGATAATGATGAAAATTACGTGAGATTACACCACCATGAAATAAGTTTCACCTGGGCACACATTTTATCCTGTGCCTTAGTTTCAAATGAAAAATTGGATATCAAGTAAGTGGAGTTCTTCAGCCTAATAAGACATATTGAATAAATGTTTCATAAGTGAGATGGGCATTTTGGCATCCAAACTGGTCTATCAAACTTGTTCATCAGCATAATATTCAGAAACTTTTTAGGGTAAGGGCAAAGTAGGGAATTGTCCAGGGCTCCCGCCTTCCAACAGGCCTCCCTCTCCTGAGAAATTGAACATTGTCTTTATCTCACTTCTCTGTATTTTTGTATCTCAACCTTTAACATATAATTCAATATTGTTAGGCAACTGTGGGCTTGAATTCTCAAAAATGGGTAGTAAAATTAAAAATTAGTCCAAATTATCCAAATTAGCCCCCAAAATATTTCTTGCTCGGGCTCCGAAAATCCTTAAGGTGATTCTGCTGATATTAGTTAATCTTGAGGACACCTAAGCTCATCACACATGTTAGCACAGGAATCGATGGCCTTAATGTTACTTCTGTAAAGGTAAAGGTTTTTTTCTACTTGCCACAACCATAAAGACATAAGATGACACATTATTGCAGTCAGAAAACGTGATTCATGAATCACGATTCTTGCATTCCTCTCCTGCTCAACTAATCTAAAAATTGACAATTTCATGTTTATAACTCCAAAAGAATGTAGAATAAATGTATACCACAACAGTTATTATTTATTCCAAAAATAAAAGAGGGGAAACTGAACACATTCAACTATGCTAGTGAGTCAAAGGAGTTCACAGAAGGTCTATCCAACCGCAAAACAGAGAAGAGACCATGTTGCCAACTACTAAGTCAGGCAAAAAATGATGCTCATCACAATCATAACAAGACAGAAGAGATGGAATTCACAGTTACAACCATTTCATCCCTTGTTTTTTAAGTTACACTTTGGTGAGTTCTTAGTAAGGTATGCTTATGGAGTGTGGGGTACTATGTCTCTGGTAGATAAGGTGGGAAGAGCTCCCTACTTATGCATTACCCACGATATGTGGAGACTGGAGGGCTCTATGTCATACTTTTTTTAAATAAAGGGAACACATGTTTCTATATTTGGAAAGTTTTCAAAGAATGACCCACTAAATAAATGCTGAAATGGCAGCAATTGGGAAAAGGGTTTATTGACGTGCATTTTGTTGCCTCTTAATTAGAAACACTACCAAAATGTCCCCAAAGTGTTCACAAAATAAATAAGATTGAAAATTAAGATATTGTTTTAGGGTGCAAATCATTTACTCCACTGGTGCTATACAACATGTCAACATGAGTTTCATAGTCTGCCTACTGTATTAAACAGTGCTTCTTTAGGAAGAGCTGAGCTTTATTGTCTCTCAGGTTTTTGAAAGAACAGTTTCCTTTTATATCACCCTACGTTGCATAGACTCACATTGCACAAGTCCTACTCCACAAATATGATGCCTCCATGTGCTCCTATTTATGATATGAACAGTAAAGATGGAGGCCGTTTTCTTTTTTAGGTCAAGCGTAAACATACAGCCTCTTGTATACTTTCAGTATACTTACTTCTGTGGGCTTAAAGCCAATTTGTATTTGATAATTTCAGTGTAATTTAAAAATCCTTTCCTGTTAATGGTCAGTCATGTCTCTTTGTCCCTCCTTTATCTCTTTGGGAGCAGGAACTAACTACTGTATAGTTATGGTTTGTTGCGTTATTTGTTCTTTGGGGGACTTGATTTCTTGGTTTCCTGCTCCTGTGAGTCAATGTGCTTATGATGCTGAGCTCGGGGGCACTGTACATGCATCCTACTGCTTCGTCCATAGTTCTCAAATCGCACTCCTCCATGCCGTATTCTTGCTTGTCCCGTGACCCAATCACACTCCTTCCGCTTTTGCTTGTTAACTCCTGTGCCACTGTGGCTGCTTGCCCTGTAACCCCTTGTTTTCTTTTGTATCGCTGCTTTGTGCTCATAGCAGTATGTTGTTTCTTCCTCTTCCTTATTTTCAGGCATTTTGCTGTTTCTTTGTGATGTCTGCAGGGTCTTTTTGTTTTTGCAGGTTTATGTAGCGCAAACTCAACACAAAGGTATTGGAGCACTTTATTTATTTTTTGCAGTTTTATATAGGTGAACTCGATGCAAAGGTATTACAGCGCTTTACCTGAGCACCGGTTACGTTACACAAGAACACATTCATTTTTGGTAGCAAGGGGAGGTTAAGTAATTTGCCCAGAATCACAGGATGTTGAGCCAGAACCAAGACTTGAACCATGTTCCCCAGCTCCAAAGTCGGCAGCTCTGGCCCTTTCACCACATCCTCTACCCTAGGGTTCTTTGTCTGGTGCGTTTTAGGGGCAGTCTCGGAATAACAAAAAAAAATTATATATTGCTGGTAATATAGGTTCTGCCATTTCATAGTGCTGCAAAGCAGGTGCCTTTCTTAACAAAATCACTATGATTCATTTGCATCGATCTTGCAGAGATGAAGTGGTGAAAAAGCAATGTCAGGATTGTGATCTTTGACGTTCTCATCTGTCAAGACCTCTGCAGTGGGTGCATTAACCAACTGACATGAGTAGAGCTTAACATTAGGCGATACCACATGCTCTTAATAGCATCCGGAGGGTCACCAACCAAGCACATAGGTTAGTTCTAGGCAAGAAGATGGTGAAAGGTGTTGTCTCCAAAATGGTGGAAAAGGAGTCATGACTCCAGACCCAAGCACTTCACGGCCTCAAGCTTGATAGCAAAAAATAGCTAGTCTTTGGTTGTAAATTGGGCCTCTTCAAGTAGAGTTCAGTTAGTAGAGGCAGCCATTTTCCTAACTTTACAGTATCAAGAAGCTAACACAAGGGTGCCACAGTGAGAGGAGCAGCATATCATAAGGCACAAAAGTGGAGCAATCACTTCCTCCTCTCAGAATTCACTGGTGTCATGGCTTTGATGACAGTCCCCTCACAGCTACTGCGACCTTGCAGATGCCACTTGCCGAAGCATTGTCTAAAACAGTGCTCGAATAGCACTGTTTTCTGTTTGAAGAGGCATCACCTTGAATACACCCCCAGTTGCTGTCACAGGGATAGAGCGCTTCCCCATCACCCTCTGGACGCCAGTGTATAATGATCCATGCATCGTCTGTCACAATCCAGAAATGTTCAACCTACTCTCCTCTCTTCCATCCCAGGCTTCATGTAACCACTCCACTAAGTTCCTGTGTATCACTTAATGTAAACTCTATGCATTATTTCTGATTGCTTTGGTTGCCAAGTACATGAAAAATGAATGTCAAGAAAATATCTTTCTGACCCTGTCAAGTGGCCCTTTTCTCACTCCTGTTTCTACTGGTGTTCTTCTCGGTGCTTCACCATGCCTCCCCTTGTCTATAGGAATATATGTGTGTTTGTTTATATGGGTACACTCACCAAGGACTACATCTCACAGTTAATTCTAGACATTAACAGTAAAGACTCCATGGGCAGGAGATGTGTTAAACAGGAGAACTGTTGTTTCACAAACTGTGGCCACCAGGACCAGCCACTGCTTGTACTTATGTAACCCAAATGTGTCATTGTGACTTATGTCTTTTATTGTACATCACAACAAAAAGGCAGGATCCATGCCAGGCTTGCAGGGTAATATAAGTTTCATATAAATTATTTTTACGTGGGTATCAAGAAACTCTGACATGATTCTGGACCTACCTTGGAGTCCAGACAAAAATGTACATTTGAATCCTTTTCACAGCCCAAAAAACTGCCAGTAAACCAGCCCCGTAGGAGCCTCACTGGGCACCACTGGTCTATGTGAAAAAAAAGAAATCTATCATCAAAACCCAGGCTTCCCGCTCTACTCTGAGTGGTCCAGATGGGAAGGCCAAGACTTCCAATTTTGAGGAGCCACTCAAACAGAGACAACTCTGACTTTAAAACCATCAGCTAGTGCACAAATGTATGCACCGAAAAGGCACCATCAAGACCCAAGAGATTCAGGTGCACGTATCTATTCTACAGAGTCCAGTCCTGAGCCAAGGGCTGTCATAAGACTACTAACACAAGGCAGTGCTTCAAATGAATATAGAGTACCAGCACTTCTGTATTTCCATTTCAAACACAGACCCAAGATCACAGATGCCACACCTCTGGAACCTATGCTTTCGGCCCATCTACCACTGAAGTTCTGTTTCACCAATCTGCCCACATTTGAGGCCTCCTGTTCAGTTAAGCTGCCTCTTCTGTTATTCTCTTTGTATACAGTCAAAGTTTTTAAAGGTTAGGCTGGTATTGCCAATGTAGAGGAATAATGCCTTTAAAATGTGAACACAGAGAAATATATGGCTGCCCCTTTTCTTTGCTCCCAAGTCTTTTGACCCCCTGCTTCTCCAGGTTAGCTTGTTTGGTGCTATAAAAGTTTAGGTAAACACACTACAAAGGGTTGCATTTCTAGGGTATCACAGCCAGTCTGAAGGAATGAGGCAAAAACACTCCCAAGATGGTGGCCTTGTTGTGTCCTCTCTTCTGCGGTGACAGACCTGGGAGGGTTGCTGTGGCACTTGGCATACAGCCGCTACACTCCAAACCAAAACACATAGGTAAAATACATTGTCATTTACAACACCAATAGTTCTAACTCTCAAAAATAAGACACCTATTGCATTGCAAATGCTTGCTTAAATTGCACTCCTTTCATAGTCACACACACATCCCCAATCCTCCTCCTGCTATTGCCACAGTAACACTGATTCAGCATCTCTCTGTCAACGAGGTGAGATTCCATTTCAGGAGAATGCACAAGTTACTGTATTGTTGCCCAGAATTACAAGGTCCCCAGCATAACTCTTGTTTCTATTTATTCCAATGAATTACTCAGAGAAACTCCACTGTGTCTCTTGATACGCATTGGTAAACTAAAGTAACAGAATTAATGCATCAAGCTGACATCCCAGTACTAAATAACTTTTGCCCGCTCTCCTACATTAAAGGAAAGTTATGAAAACAAGGGTCTGAAAACATCTCTTTGAAGGTTAAGTTCAGAGCTCTGCAAGTTTGGTTCTCAATTGCGCTGTGAGAACTGCATTTCAGAGCACATATTTTCTTCTTTATTTTGGACCTGGCCCTTTTAGCAGGGTTACCTGGATATTTTTGACTTCCTCTTCTTGTTTTTTTTACCTTCTTTTTGTTGGCTTTAGGACTCTGGGCACTTTACCACTGCTAACCAGTGCTAAAGTGCATGTGCTCTCTCCTCTAAACATGCTATAATTCATTTACACCTGTTTGGCATATATGATTTACTTTTAAGTCCCTTGTAGAGCGGTAAGGTATATTCCCAGAACCTGTAAATTAAATGCAACTAGTTGGACTGTGGCACTGATAGTGCCACCCAAAGAAGTAGCCTTTCAAACCTGTTTCAGGCCTGCAACTGCAGTGGTGTGTGTGCAGTTTACTGCCACTTTGAATTGTATTTAAAACTACTTGTCTAAAGTAGGCCCTAGGTAACCTTATGGGCAGGGTGCTGTGTAAGTAAAAGGCAGGACATATATTTTTTATGTTTGCTTGTTCCTGTAGTAACAAACATCCTATTTCGTTTTTCCACTACTGTGAGGCCTGCTCTTCTCATAGGTTAGCATGGGTTATACCCCTTTGAGTGGTAATTCACGATTAGAAAGAAGTAGCTGGTCAAGTTTGGTTTGTTTAGAATGGTAATGATAAAAAAATCCTTACTGGTTAAGTTGGATTTAACTCGGGTGGTTTGCAGCCCATCTCCAATTCACGTCTGGCCTGGGGGACAGCTACTCTTTGTGCATAATTTCTAGAGAGACACAACACAGGAAGAGCTGGATCTGATGAATGATATGCATTCATCTGCATACTGATTGTCTTCCTAGGCTGGTAGAGGGAGAGGTGGTTCAAACTTACATGTCGATAGGTTGTGTCCTGCTCACACACAAAGGGCTGATTTACTCCCTACTGAACATCTGGAGCCAGGGCTGGACTGAAAGGGATTGTTGTGCACTTCTAAGGGTTCCTTTAAAGTCATCCCCTTTATCAAAGACATTTTAGAGTACAAGTACTGGGTCTCTGACCCCCATATTTTTAGACACTGCGGGGGACTTGTAACCAAATGCTGCTGGCACAACAGACTGCACATTGCCAAAGGACTGCTGCACTGACAAGAGGAACCACAAGTGGGACTAGTTTCTTAGTTGTGCTGATCAGCTGTCTTCTGGGCTGCTAGAGGGGATGACATTTTGCTAACAGCAACTTTGTGTGCTGGCCAGCCTGTACTCACTTTGTGCCCCAGTGTTCTTCAAGGGCTTGTTGGCTTGCCCGCTGTTCTTCACAAGGTCTCAGGCATATCAAAGACCTCACTATCTGCACACCTTGAATCCCCTCTATATTGCAGAAATCATCCTGCAAGGTAAGCGCTTCCTTGCAGGAACATGTCAGTCACCAGTTGACACATCAGAGGAGAGATAGTGGTGCTGCTGCTGAACTGCTTGCACCATTTTACTTGTGTGAGCACTCCATGCTCTACCCCTGAGTGATGATCAGTGCACTGGCTATGTGAGCAGATACCAGACCCATGCTCCCCCCCTTGTGAGGAGTGTCCTGGGATCCCCACGTCTGGGCTGGGGAGCAGAAGAGGATAAGAGCTCCATGCACGAGAGCCACTGGAGGTCCAGAGCAGCATGCATACCCTAGCCTCTTCTACATTTTTCAGTGTGTGACTCCTTTTCCAGCAATATGGGCCATCACATTGCCCAGCAAACAGCACTGCTTTGACTCACAGGTACAAGGATGTGGGCAGCCAGAACACACAAAGGGGAGACCCCCACACCTCATACAGTCGCCATCCCTGTGTCTTCAGCAGCTACCCTGTGGAGTCATGTCTAGATGCACTAAGCAATCTAGCATGCGGGGAACCTAGCAAGGTCTCCCTGCTGAAATGTACAGTGTCTTTGCCCCCCTTTTTGGGGCAATGCCTTTGGGCACTTGACCACCAGTAACAGGATGGGGGTGAAGCAGCAGTGGAGGCCCCCCGGTCGCTGATGGGAATCGGCCTGAGTAAGGAACTTGCCTGCATTACCGTAGTGCATGTAGTAGGCGCACAGGTACTCCTGTGCCCTTTGTGTGCTACTTAATTACCATATGAAGTTTAGTAAAAGCACAGGTTCACTAGGCCCTAAGTGTTTAGGGTAATATTGTGTGATCCTTGTGCTGTTCTTTCAAATAGGGGTCTATTCCTAAAAAGGTGCTGCTCTCCTATGGAAGGTTGTGTCACATGCATGTAAACTGATGTTTAAGTAATGTTTACTCATTGCACCTAAGGTGACATCATATTCCTGCATCACTGGCAAAGTATTTTACTGATTTATCTTGTTCTGATTCTTGCCTCTGTACAAGATTACAAATGTTTGAGTAATTGCTTAGTATGTGCAGTATTTATGATTCATGTAATTTTGGTCCAATTTTATGTCCAATATGATATATATATTTTTTAAATAATTCTGTGTGGAGTTTCTTTTTTGGTGTGTTCATTGTATTGTTGTGTGAGTGTGTTGTGCAAATAGTTTACACATAGCTTCTGAAGATAAGTCTGACTGCTCTGCACCAAGCTACTAGAGGGTGAGCACAGGTTATCTTTGGTGTGTAACTTGCCCTGACTAGAGTGGTGGTTTCAGCCTAGCTTAGCTGCATACCCTAACCAGAAACCCCATTTCTAACACTTTACCTACAGAATAATCAAGCCCTCACTCTGACTAAAGCCTCAACTGGTCACACCTCTAACTACAAAGTAAACTTACATCTCTGTGCCATATGTGTATGTCAGGAGGCGACAAGGGATGTGCTTACTCTTGGGTGCTGGTTCTTTGCAATGTGTTACTCTGGCACTCATGAATGTGCATGTCTTAAAGAGTAGAAAAGGATGGGAGGGTTAGAAGACTGTTGGTGCTACTTGTACAGAAATATGTGTGTCACTCCTGAGTGAAGACAAGAGGGACTACATATTTCGTAAGCCCACAGGAATCTTAAGTGACTTGTCAAAGGTGGCAGCCACATCATGGTCTATAATGCCCTGGCAAGAAAATTGTGATGAATAGCTGCTGTAGGTGAGACTTATTAGAATCCTGTCATTTGCTCTTTCATGAAGTTTATAAAAGCCCTCTGGAACCAGAAAAGTATCTCACAATGATATAGACTTGCACTTGCAGTTTTTACAGGAAGGCCTCCATTATAAATGCAAACCATATGGCACTTGTTTCTGCACAAACAGTCGTCCCAAAGGATTCTAAACTCTATTGTCTGTTATACCTAATAGTTGCCCACAAACCTTTTGTGGTATGGAATGGTGATATCAATGTTAGTAAATATTTAATAGCCAAGAGTAGAACTAAGTATGTCACACGAACAATGTTGTTCATGTTTCTGGTACCACACTTCACTTTGAATGTAATCAGCTTTAATTCTATTTCTGCTCAGAAGAATGGTTGCGTTTCAATTTGTAATTGAGATTGGAAATCCAAGGAGTGTCAGCAGGTATATCATAGACAATAATTAAGTTAAAACTTCAGAGTCCTACCTGAAGTGATGCTAAGAATTGCCTTAACTTTTGTTATATATTTAGGCTCATGTACTGCAGACTAAGTCCAGCTATGCAACCAGGTGAGTGACAACTTCCAGTATTTATGTTTCTCATTGTTTACCCTTTTCCCTTCCTCCAGTCCTACTGCAAATATCCATGACAATAAAATGGGGCTGGCTGTAGATTGGCTCGAGATGGATCTGGATTTCCATGTTAGAGCGGCCTGATAAATTGGCACCAGTAGTTACTTGTATAGCCCTAGATAAATATGATAGCCTAGAACTGTACACCAGAAGCAAGTATTTCTTTCTACACAAAGAACCAAGGTATCTTGTATGGTGAAGGCCTTTCATCAAATTGTTGCACAGATACCAACCCCTTAAAAAACAGGCCTCTCTGCTAACCCAATATTGATATCTATTATTCTTAATGAAGGCCTCTAAAACACAAACTACAACTCTTTCACCCTAAAGGACCAACAAAGAAATATTAAAAATGGAATGAAAAAATACATGTTATTCTGGAGAAAAAAAACATTTGTTGCAATCAAACTTATTTACACAATATGTATTAAAATGATTAATTTTATAACAATATATGTGAACTACATTTATGTATTTCTGTAAATAGAAAATGAACAGCTGGTGGAATCATCTGCACAAAATCACTGTAGTTGAAATTATCAAACTATTTTCTCAAGGCATAACAGTACATCCTCGAGCTCACGTTTATGGATCTAGGTAATGTAAATCATAAATGTAGGAACCAAAACACTACAGTTACACAGTTTTTATATCATCTCTTAAAGAAGTGCCAAGATAATTAGAGTGGCACAAAAATGTACTTTCTTACCCATTCACCTTAAGTGACTAATCCAGGTTTCCCTCAGAATCACTTCTAAATAATAACCGTAAAGAACATATCCTTCTATTGCCTAATCCCCGGGTATAAACCAGAAGTAGGGCAGACAGGAAAACCAAAAATTTTGGCTCACGTCGCACACTGGCCAAATTAGAAAATAAGGGGGTTATTTAAGTCATCCAGGCTAGGAAAACCCACTTCTCACTGCCATGAGATTTACTCACATGTAAATTTACACCAAGCTTATATATATATTTGCACATTAGTAAATCTATTTGTAAGTGAATGTTCACATTTTACTCAAAAGTGTCTCTCTACTTGTAAGTCAAGTCATTGTTACACTTAAGTTTTATTTAACACTGCAAATAGTTTTGTGAATTCGGACCAATGTCGATGAATTGTCACTAATATTAAGCATCAAAGGATTAGATCAAAGATTCAAACACATAGGGCCTCATTACGACCCTGGGTGTCTTAAGACCACCAGGGCCGCGGTAGCAGTCGGTCTGCCACCAATGTGGCAGTCTGACAGCCACATTACGACCTTGGCAGTTGTGCCACGGTCGGACCACCAGGGCCGCGGTAGCAGTCGGTCTGCCACCAATGTGGCAGTCTGACAGCCACATTACGACCTTGGCAGTTGTGCCACGGTCGGACAACCAGCACGGACAGTTTTCCTCCACTGGAGGTGCTGGCGGTTCTAATTCACCAGGACAGAGCTGCAAACAGCACTGCTGTGGGGATTATGAGTCCCTTCTCTACTTGGCATGGGCAGTTCAGGGTCCCCCATGGCCAGCCCCATCACGATTTTCACTGTCTGCTTTGAAGACAGTGAAAAGCGCAATGGGTGCTAGTGCACCCTATACACCACAGCATTGCCGTCGGTTCAATTATAAGCCAGCGTCAATGCTGTGGGCTGTTAACCGCTGGGCTAGCGGGCAGAAACTCTGTTTCCGACTGCTGATCCAGTGGGAAACTCGTAATGAAGCCCGCACGAAGGGGACTGCACTGGCAGTAACCTGACCGCGGGACTTCGGCAGACGGCCTTTTCCGTCCGCCAAAGTCTTATCAAGGCCCATAATCCTTAAAGGCATTTCTAATATCTTCATTCATCAGCCACAAGCTTTGGAATAATTGGGTGAAGACAACAAGTAGACTAAAGTTTGTGGCCACAGTTCCAAATTTTTCGAAATAGAAGCTGCTTAATTTATTTCAGTAAGTGTGAACATGCCAGACCTTCTGTCATTCAGATCACCCTCTCTCAGAAACAGAGTCAAAGTCTGTAGTGAGTAAAAATAGCCTCCTGTGAAATGCTTATGTGATATCTTCAAAATGTACAGTTTGAGACAACAGATGAGGACATGGCTATTAAAAAAAATATTTTATTAAAGTGATTTATAATTTTATGCTTTTTCTTTCATGATTTCTCTACTACAGCCTCTCTTCCCCAGCTTTTTGTCATCCAGTACTATGCGGCTTTTGTGTTGTGTTTCACTTGAGAACCTCTGTAAGTGACATTGGTAAAATGTGCCTGTTTTGTGACACAAATGACCAATACATCACAATACTATGGGAAGCATGGGAAGAATGCTTCTGCCATCATCTTCTCTGAGGAGAGAATCTCTGCCCCAAACTGATTGTTTAGATTGTTAGATTGTGGAATGCACTTTAGCTAGTTGGCAGAGGCCAACTGTCCACATACAGAGGGTTGTGAATAGATGCTAGAGCATCACTGAATCAAGATATACTTTGACATAGACATGCATGGCCCTTGCTGCAGTGCAGTATAGAATGTGGAACTGTGGAGTTCCCTTTCCTCATTGCTAGGGCTACGCCAGATGCACTAATTTATCTTTTCTCGTCTGCCCTTCTGCTGCTGATTTTGCCTCTGTGAAATTTTGCAACAGGCCCAAATGACACCAGAAACACTGTCCCAGAGTACCAAGAATCTCTATCGACATGTTATTAGAAACTGGAGGAAGATTGCTTAACATCATCTACAACCAGCATGGATGATATGCCTGGTGAGAACAATCACTGCCTTTACCAACAAAGTTTGTGACCTAACCAACCAAACTCCTTATGGTATGGCTTTGAGCGACAGCTCCTCCTCCCCCCACTTAGTGACCCGAGTGCTAGCAGAAGTGTTGCAGAGTCACATTGTGATGAGTTGGGAGAACCAGACCTTATCTTTTGGTGCACAGAACTTCATGTATTATGCATTCACTCTAGTGGGGTCCCAAAGCTTTCTATGGTCTTCATGTGGGCCTGTCTCTAACTTTTTTCAAGAGTATGTCCCCTCGCTGCCAACCCCTCATCAGTACCAGATCAGGTTACAATCTCAGAGAGGGAACAACTGCTTTTCCTGAAATCGGACATTTGGTTGAAAAGGTGCTTCCTACAGTGCATGTTTGATTTTTTTCAAACCAGCAACCAAAGAATTGGTTCTTATATCTCAGTCTGTAAGCTATTGGGTATGTCCTGTTTCTTTCTTCTAAGTAGGTAGATTACAGTAAGGCATAGAGATGCTTCACACAGACCTCAGCTGCTGTCTGTCTTGATAAGTCTGGATCCTCCATGCCGTTTCTTGAATCCTTCTTTTGACAACCCTACAGTTTATGACACTTCGGTCTGACATTTTGGGAAGCTACTCAGGATAAACTGGATGGACTAAACATACAAGTCCATGGGCTCCACGAGCTGTATGGTAACTATGTTAAAGGCGAGCCAAGCATTTTGGGAAATCAAATCACTGACGTGCAAGGTGATTTAAATGTAATTTTAACTAGTCATCCACGTCAACAGAATGATTTACATCACGGCTCTGAACATTCACAGCTCCACAAGTGGGACACAATTAATTGTGATGTAGGATGTAACAAAGCATGCACTTTCCACGCATGCCTTTACTACACGTTAAGTACAACGCATGGTCATTACCACGCATGCTCTTACCATGAAATGTTTTTACCATGCATATGCTTTAACCACGCATTTCTTTACCATGAAAATTCCGTAGTAAATGCATGGTTGATAAAGGCATATGCATGGTAAAAAGTATAGGTAAGTTTAACCTACATAATATATGGCTATATATATATATATATATATATATATATATATATATATAGATAGATATAGATAGATATACACATACACACACACACATATAAATATATATATATATATATATATATATATATATATATATATATATATATATATATATATATATATTACACACACACCTTTCCACCCAAAAACCCTACCTACCCTAAAAATTACCTTACCACCCCAAAACCCATACCCACCCTAAAACCTAAACACCCCTTACCACTCCAAAACACATGCTCACCCTAAACCCTAAAAATGCCCTTACAACCCCAAATCTCATACCCACCCTTATTCCTAAACACCTCTTACCACCCCACATCCCATACTCACCCTGAAACCTAAACCCCCTTACAACTCCAAATCCCATACCCACCCTAAAACCTAAAAATGTCCTTACTACCCAAAAGCCATACCCACCCTAAAATCTAAAAATGCCCTTACAGCCCAGTTATACCCACCCTTAAACCTAAACACCCCTTATCACCCCAAATATCATGCCCACCTTAATGCCCTTACCACCAAAAAAAACATACCCACCGTAAAACCTAACAATGCCCTTATCATCCCAACCAATACCCACCCTAAACCTAAAAATGCCCCACAACTAAAAAACCCATATCTACCCTAAAACCTAAAAATCCACTTACCACCCCTAATCCCATATTCACCGTAAAACCTAAAAATGCCCTTACCACCCAAAAACGTATGCCCACCTTAAAATCTAAAAATCCCCTTATCCCAACCCATACCCACCCTAAAACCTAAAAATGCCCCACCACTCAAAAACCCATACCTACCCTAAAACCTAAAAAAGCCCTTACCACCCCAAAACCCATACTCACCCTAAAACCTAAAAATGCCCTTACCTCCCAAAACCCCATACCCACCTTAAAACCTAAAAATGCCCTTTTCATTCTAACCCATACCCACCATAAAACCTAAAAATGTCCCACCACTCAAAAACCCATACCTACCCTAAAATCTAAAAATGCCCTTACCACCCAAAAACCCATACCCATCCTGAAATCTAAAAAGCCCTTACCACCCTAAAACCGTACCCACCCTGAAATCTAAAATGTATTTACCTCACAGAAGCCATAACCACCCTAAAATCTAAAAATGCCCTCACAACCCAAAACCCATACCTACCTTAAAACCTAAAAATGCCCTTATCATCCCAACCCATACTCACCCTAAAACCAAAAAATGCCATTACCGCTCACAAACTTATACCTACCCTAAAATCTAAACATGCCCATACCACACCAAAACCCATCCCTTCCCTAAATAATAAAAATGCCCCACCACTCAAAAACCCATACCCACCCTAAAACCTAAAATGTGTTTACCAGCCAGACCCGCCCTAAAACCTAAAAATGCCCTTACCACCCAAAAAGCCATACCCACCCTGAATCCTAAAAATGCCCTTACCACCCCAAATCCCATACCCATTCTTAAACCTAAACACCCCTTACCACCTTCCTCTGCGCAAGGTGAACTTGAGCTGCTTTTTGGTGACAGTGTTACTGCGGGGCTTCGGAGCGGTGCTGTCCTTCTGTGAGTCCATGTCGGAGTGGAAGGCGGATCCCACTGTTGCTCTGGTTATTCCTCAAGCCAGAAGGTGCTGGAGAAAGGGAATGCTATTGCTCCCGCAATGCCTCAAGCTAGGAGATATGGGTGGAAGCTGAAATGCTTTCGTCACTCAGGACCCTGCTGTATTTGGCAGTTGAAGAGCTGCATTGTCTGTTGTGAAATTCATGGTGTGCTAAGCCCAGCTGATGATTGAGAGGCATCGGTTTCCTCAAACACTATGATCTTGATCCTCATAAAGCGGGCCACTCGCTCTCTCAGAACAGGCCGTGGTGGTGGTGCAGGGCAAGTGTAGCCAAATCTTTGATGCCCTGAGACTTCGAGAACAGAGGGCAAGCCAACAAGCCATTTGAAAAACTTTAGTTGCAAGGATGTAGAGAGCGAGTTCGGTCTCCTCTCACTCCAGGCCAGAAGTAGCAAGCAGCAGACCAACACAACAAAGCAAGTGACAAAGTGGCAGTCCCTCCTACAGTATAGCACACAGCAAACAGTAGTCCAACACAGCAATGCAGTTATGGAGTGGCAGACTCTCCTGGCAGCACAGCAGTCCTTTTTCCTGGCAGAATATCCTTGGTTGCAGTATAGTTCTGATTTGGTGGGGTTTGAGGCCCAGAACTTATGCCCAAATGTGCCTTTGTAGTGGGGAGACTTTAAAGAGGCCTTTTGAAGATTACTAGGTCCCTGCCCTTCCTTCCCTGGCTCCAGACACTCTTCAGGGCGATATGAAGCCCTTTGTGTGAGGAGAGGCACAGTCCTATTCAAGTGTAAATGTCAACCCCTCCCTTCCATCTAGCCAAGGGAGACCCATCAGCCTTGTGATTGGCCATCAGAAAGCCAATTTCACAACCAAGCTCCCTTTGTGTGTGACTGTCTAGAGAAAATGCACGAAGTATAGATGTCATCTATCCCAGATGTGTAGTCAGAAAAAGGCTCAGAATGGTTAAAGCAAGGAAATGCCAGCTGCCTGAAAGTGGTATTTGCAGACTTACAAGTTAAACTCCAACTTCACCATAAGTTGTGATTTTAATTTGCGAGTCCAGGGACAACAAACTGCATAGTTCTATATTTTCTAAATTTGAAATTACACTTAGAGGATGCTTCAAGGTAACCCCAATGATAACCTATGGGAGAGAGAGGCCATGCAGTAGTGAAACAAACTAATTTAGCAGGTTTTCACTACCTGGACATGTTAAACTAAAAAGTGCATGTCCAACTTTTAAATACACAGCACCCTGCCCTTGGGGCTAACCAGGGCCTACCTTAGGGATGGCATTTATGTAATAAAATGGAGGTTTTGGGCCTGGCAAGTGAGAGCACTTTTCAGGTCAAAATCACAGTTTAAAACTGCTCTCAGAGTCCCTACAGTGGCTGGCCTGAGACTTGTTTGATAGGCTACTGTAGTGGGTGGCACAATCAGTGCTGCAGGCCCACTAGTCATTTTTAATTTACAGGCACATATAGTGCACTTTACTAGCGACTTACAAGTAAATTAAAAATGCCAATGTCACCATGTTTAAGAGTACAGACCACCTACACTTTAGCACTGGTCAGCAGTGGTAAAGTGCCCAGAATCCTAAAACCAGTGAAAATGAAGTCAGGAAAGCAGGAGGTCAGAAGATAAAACATTAGGGGAGCCAAGCCAAGAATGCCGGGTCTAACAATTGGCTTTAAATTTCTCCTCAATTTCAAATACAGTACCGTAGCATGGCTGTCATGGGCTGCAGAGCAAACAAGTAACATGGGCCTCCCCTCCTGCTGCTTAGGTAGTGAGATACAGCCATAAACAACATTTAGTTGGTCCCTAAATCTTCAGCGCCTCTATATGACTGCAGCTGCTGCACTAGCTATGAACTTGTTGAGTACAAATGTGGTTACTATGTTTGCTGTGAAATTGACAAATTCAAATGTCAGATGTTTAGGATTAACAAACACTTGAAGTTAATCTATTTCTGAGTCTGCTTGGTTGTTGTTTTGGAGAAAGTGTGACATTTAACCAAGTAGTGGGCAGTGGCATCACCAGTGCATCATAGTCCTAGTGCAAGGATAGAAGTGGGAGCCGTAGCCCACTGTAAGTGTGAAATATAGCAAACAATCAGGGTTAGGTGGGTCCCTCAGGGCTCTGGGCCCCAGTGTCACTGTACCTGCTTCAGTAACGGAAGCTATGGACCTGGTAGTGAGTTGTCATTTCTATCAGTGTTCTGCCACAGATGGTTGGTTCCTCAAATATCTATGTGGTTACATTAGTAATAGGGAAAAATTGGGTTTAGTTTCAAGGGTAGGGCCACTTTTTGCAGAGTCAAATGTGAATGCCCTGAATGAAGAGAGAACCTCCATTTATTTATGAACTGGGCTGTACGTTGATCATGGCTGCCCTTACAACACAGGGCACAGAAAATGTTCCAGTGGAAAGTTGTTTTCCGTCCCATAAGGTATCAGAATTGCAGACCCACCAGCCCTGAATACAGCCTTTAGGGAGCAACACATATTTTTGTTCTCGCCTGCAGGCAGTGTGTACACTCTGTCACTTACGAAGATCATTGGTTGGCTTCATTGTCACACTAATTCCCTTGCTCATAATTGGACAGAGTGTGCAGGCTTCACTTGCTCTCCATGTAGTTTTAGCACCCAATATGTGCACACAATTTTATTGCTAGCTACTAGGAAAAGAAGTCCTGGTTCTCTGAAAAGAGTTGCAACACTGACACAAGTTAAGTCCTAATGGTCATATCTAACTTAACAGGGAGCACACCGAAATAGTTTGGCGTAGAATCATATCTTAAGTGTGAGTGTTCGATGCACCAGTGAGATCCCAAAGAAACCATAAGCATGAGCGCCAAACAGATATAAATATTTGCAAGCACACATGCATGGCTGTCAAAGCTGAGCTGTTGACAAACCCATCAGTCATTGGGATGCAGTTGTGGGTAGTGCAGAACTGCAGACCATGTTGTACTACAGTTTGATTTAAAATTTAGGAAAAAGAAAATTTCAAGCACAACCCTTAGCAGCAGCGCCACCAGCAGTTTATTAAAATAAATGGCAGTGCCTCCGCTGGGATGACATTATAAATCCCACTGAACTCAAGAAACCACTGGCACAAATTAAACACTGACCCATCCAGCTCATCCACATGCTCTGTGGTCAATATGCACGAGTAGGCAGTTTCTGGTCCATATCAGTACTCTTTAGTGCCACATCCAGTCTTGTATCAGAATATGCCCACCACTTATTTGTATCTATAGAGGTGGCGAAAAAGGCCTCCCTTACCGTTCTTGTCGACTGCTAATCCTTAAACTGCAGAACTTTTTCGGTGCCTAAGCATGGTTCAGTTTTTTTTTATGAACACCATCTACCTCAATCTGATTGCCACATTTTTTCTCGATGGTTGTTTCACTGGGAAAATCGTATCCTCGCCATCCTCTGTTTTGCCTGTGAAAATTGACAGTGGTTTTAGATCTAACACACAAGAATTACCCATTAGCAGTATGGAAAGTTTAGGGGGACAAGAATCACCAACCCATAATTGAACACAAACATAAGAAATATATCTCTCGCCAGAATCACTATAACCAAGTCTTTGATAAGTGTTTGTGTGCATTCACATCTTATTTTATTATCTAAATACCAAGTATTCACGATCATGTGCTTTGATTTTGCATACTTGTAAGGCTAAAATAGTTCTCTTCAGATGTCAACATTTACACCTTGTAAAGAACACACCTTCTTCTATTACTATAGAAAACCTATACTACTTTGAAGACATACCTTTGTTAGGTCTGGTTAAAAGGAGCTTCAGTCTTTGCTGCCAGAATAATGCTCGAGCATGAAATGTATGAATATTGTAAGCAAGTACATAAGCAAACATTTACACACAACAACATTCCCACAACAATCCAACATAGCATTCCGTCATTCCGCTGTGAAGGAGAGACGTTTTAAAACGTGGGCAAAGTGGGCTCTGACCCAGAGCCTCAGACTTTCAAGGGGGAGGGGACATTACATCTAGCTCTGCTCTGCAGTGACCCCCGATGACCTTAGATAATTCTTAAACACATTGTTTTAAATATTTTGAATACTGCTTTCCGTTCATTTACTTTTAATGTGGGTAATTTGTGAGAGCCTACTACAGATATTTTGCAGAGAAATGCATTTCTATTTCATGCAATATCCATAATTTTTTTTTTATTTTAGCTCCAAACAGGACTTCACATATGAGAAGTGGAAGGGTGTCACATAGATTGCAGTAACTGCCGCTGTGTTAAGCTATTAAAAACACACATCACCATCCCTGAATATTAGATGTAAACACATTTAGAATTTGGACGATGTGCCTGTGGATTGACAGTCACCTGGCCAATGAGGGCATGAAAGAGCTGAAATTGTATCACAAATTCAAAGCTGTTCTAGAGAGGGGCACCCAAAATACGTTTGGGCCAGGACCCTCAAAATCCTTAAGATGTTCCTGCTGTGTAGCCCACCTTCCACAATCTGTGATTTATTCTTCCATATTTCTACGCAACCTCACTCATTCCTAGTCAACCATCTCTCTCTCCTCTTTCCATACCATGTCAATAAATAACCACAAAAGTGAAATTAGACAAGAGCCAGATCTATAGACTTTGTAAATGCTTGCTAATTCGGAGCTGTATTCTCTCCTGAGCATGCAATAGAACGCTTACATGTTTCAAGTCAGAAAGGCGTCACAAACCACTTGTGCCAAGCTTTTACTTATCTTTTATTAGAGCTGCAGAAAGCACAGAATCCAGGTGTGCTTTTTTGGAGAGTAATGTATTTCTTTTGCGTGAAGGTTTGGGGGATTTCGACCCTAGATCACTTGTGCTATGCCTAATTAAAACGCACATCAAAAATAAAAGGGAACATCCACCGACTGTGAAGAGCAAGTCTTGGCATGAGAGTGCTCGCTTTTACCTAAAGGAATGTCTGGGCTTAGAACAGCGGAAACAAATCTGTTCGCTTCCACAGGGGCCTGAACCTGTGTATTAGTTTATAACTTGTTCATGGAGTTGCCTGCAAACAAAAAACAATAATCAGTTTTAGGCGGAGCTCCGATGTTATAGCTGAATAGTAAGGCCACACCAATAGCTGTGCCAAATGGCAATGCCATAAAGATTTCAAAGAAAAAGGGCTATGTCTCTAGCATTACCTGTGACAAGGAAAGAATTGTCAGAAAAGAAAGCTTCTTGATGATGTTTTGCTTATTTTCTTACTCTTGCTAGATGTCACTAATGATCAATTAACTGGGGAAACATCAGCTTACAACGTGGCAAATGCAACGTGCATTTACCACAATGTGCTGACCACGCACTACTTTACCACTCAGACATTTACCAGGAATATACCTTTACCACGCAAACCTTTACAACGAATTTCGTTGTAGAGGCATGAATAGTAAAGGTAAATGTGTGGTAACGGTTTTAAAGATAAGTATTAAGTGGGTTGAATGTTAAGGGCATTTTTAGGTTTTAGGGTGTGTATGTGTTTTGGGGGTGGTAAGGGCATTTTTAGGTTTTAGGGTGGGGATGGGATTTGGGGTGGTAAGGGCATCTTTATGTTTTAGGGTGGCTATGGGTTTTTGGGTGGTAAGGGCATTTTTAGGTTTTAGGGTGGGTATGGGTTTTTCGATTTTAGTAGTCCTTGTGGTTGTACTGCGCTCTCGCTTGTAAGCAGCTAAGATTGTTAAGGTGCGCCGGTCTGGAGGGGCCCATTTTAAGGATCTTTTCACATTAATGTCTGGGGGGGGGGTCTTGGTCTTCCGACCGAGCGCACCCACTAAGTCTAACGTTTCCCTGCTGGATTCCACCATTGAAACCCTGTCCCAGGGGATAATAATTTAGCACAGATGATTTTGAAAACACTCCTATCACCAGGTACTGTATATTTACTGCATACATTTAAATCCATACCCTTAATTTAAGAAGTACTCATTGGATTTTTGAAGGTTTGGTCTTGTTTTATTCCGATAAATATTATCTATTTTTCTAACCTGGTGTGAAGTCTTTTTGTGGTGTCTTTCACTGTGTTACTGTAACTGGGTGTAGCACAAATACTTTACACATTGCCTCTTAGGTTAAGCCTGACTGCTCTCTGCCAAACTACCAGAGGGTGAGCACAGGTTAATTTAGGATGTGTATGTGTCTTACCCTGACTACGACTGTGGTCCCTAATTGGACAGTGTGTATACCCCTGCCAACTAAAGATCCAATTTCAAACACAAGCATTCTGGAAAACAACATGAAATTGTACCTTGATATATTTTTTAGAAAGAGAGTTTTCACAGGATATGACAAATCCATTGTATTAGATGAAACAATTTAAAGAGAGCTTCCTTTTTCCACAGGCTGTATATTAAAATGCTGCCTATTACCATGCATGCCTTGACTATGCATTTTTTACAACACACGCCTTTACCATACATATGCCTTTTACGCCGCACATATATAACATATAAAATACATACATATATCTATACATAATTCACATGTATATAGATGCTTATACATATATATATATATAGATAGATAGATAGATAGATAGATAGATAGATAGATAGATCTACATATAGATAGATAGATAGATAGATAGATAGATAGATAGATAGATAGATAGATAGATAGATAGATAGATCTACATATATATAGAGAGAGAGAGCTAGAGATATGGGGCCATATGTATGAACACGTTTTCCCACAGACATAGAATGGGTAATAACCTTTGATACATCTGGCCCATAGTTATTAACCTTACCACCCAATACCCTTACCCACTTCTAAACCATAAAAATACCTTTGCCACCCAATACCTTACCCACCCCTCAACCCTAAAAATACCCTTACCCCATACCCCTACCAACCCTAAACCTAAACTCTTAAATGTCTGTGTGTGTGTGTATATATACACATATATATATATATATATATATACACATATATATATATATACATATATATATATATATATATATACACACACACAAACATGCACCCTCACAAACATTTATACTTATCTTATATAGACTTTCCATGCGTGGTAAAGGCATATGCATAGTAAAAATGTACTTTGTAAAAAGTACATAGTAAAGGCACTGCATGCTAATTACCACTTTGTAAAGGCTGTTTCCCATTCCAGAAGCAATAAAAAAAATAAAAAAATGTTGCATTCCAGGACAGCTGATTCCAAGGACCCGGTAATTCATGACAAGGGTGAACTTTAAAGTTTGGACAGTTGTTTTCAAAAACACAGATGGACATAAAAAGGATCACCTTTAAAATTATAGCTGCTTTAGTCAACTTTGTTATCCTTTTTGAAACAACACTCAAATTTGAGAGTTGATTGATGTATGCAGTTGACTTATTTAAAAAGATACTTGGGAAAATGAAGTACTGTGTATTTGGGTGCGCCTGTGTGTGAGAGAGATTTGGGCCCTCATTACAACCGTGGCGGTCGGTGTTAAAGTAGCGGTAACACCGCCAACGGGCCGGCGGTAAAAAAAATGGAATCATGACCACGGCGGAAACCGCCAACACAGACAGCCACTTCAACACTCCAACCGCCACAGCGTAGCAACAAACACCGCAGCGGTTACTTGCAACAGTCAGGCGGAAGACAAGGTTCTGCCCACTGTATTACAAGAGGCCTATCAGCCACCTTTTCTGGGGCGGTACCAACGCCATTAAAAGCATGGCGGAAACAGTGTTCTGAAGGAAAACGACTCACCTCTCGACACTCAAGGAAGAACCAGGACGCCATGGAGCCCGAGTTGCACGTATTTCCCATGCTGGTGTATCTGCTCATATACCAGGAGTACCAACGCCAGCGACGACGACCACGATGAGTACTGCACCTAGCACACAGCGGGTGGGGAGAGAGTGACACACACACGCAACACCCCAATCCCCACCCTCACCCCAACACCATACACACAAACACATGCAACAACATTACATATACACACCTCAACCCTCTGGAATAACCCAAGGACAAAAGGAATGGAGTCAAATGATTGTAATATTAGAAATACTTAGAAATACGTACATAAATAAATAAACAGTATGTACAATATATATACAATATATACAAAATGAGGGACATTGTCCACACAAAAATAGTCCGTGGCCCACTGGGCCATAACACATAGGCCAAGCCCACACTTGACTCCTGCCTCAAAACGGGGAGAACACTGCAGGGGCATCAGGTCAAAAACACACAGGCACCTCAGGGGGACGGGGAAGGGGGAGAACCTCAGCCGGAAAATTATACTACACCACTGCTCCTGGAGGGAGCTCCTTGCCACAGTCTCTCAAGTGGGTGGTTTGCCCACTGCTTGGTCCTGGGGAGTGCAAAGCCACAGTCTCTCAAGTGGTTGGTTTGCCCACTGCTTGGTCCTGGGGAGTGCAAGGCCACAGTCTCTCAAGTGGGTGGGTTGCCCACTGCGTGGTCCTGGGGAGTGCAAAGCCACAGACTCTCAAGTGGGTGGTTTGCCCAATGCTTGCTCCTGGGGAGTGCAAAGCCACAGTCTCTCAAGTGGATGCCTTCTTCCACTGGTTTTGGAGGGGGTTTTGTGCCCAGTGTGCTTCATCCTGCCAAGGATAGGGTGAGTGGATGCCTTCTTCCACTGGTTCTGGAGGGGGCCTTGTGCCCAGTGTGCTTCTTCCTGGCAAGGGGGGCTGAGTGGATGCCTTCATCCACTGGTTCTGGAGGGGGCTTTGTGCCCAGTGATGCAGCACTTGGGGGGTGCTAGGTCACAGTCCCTCACCTGGGTGTCAGAGCCACAAGATTTGCAGTGGCCAGGATGCATCATACTCCATGGAGGCAGGGCTACAGTCCATCCGCCACCGGCTACGGCTGCACAGTGGTGGTAGTGCCGGTGCTGCCGGGGGTGCTACCAATGGTGGGGAGAGGCTCCAGCCCTTCCCCTGCAGCCTTGGACAGCTGCCCACTGGGGCTGCTGCTGCTGGCAATGGTATTACTTTCAGCTGTGCAGGTGGCGGTGCTTGCGGCGAGGCTGGCGGCGAGGCTTGCGGCAGTGCAGGTGGCGGTGCTGGCTGCGGTGCAGGTGCAGGTGCCGTTGCTGCCAGTGGTGGTGGGAGGCACCTGCCCATCCCCTGCAGCCTCGGACCGCTGCCCACTGGGTCTGCTGCTGCTGACAGTAGTGGTGCTTGCGGCGGTGCAGGTGGCGGCGCCGGTGCAGGTGGCGGTGCTTGCGGCAGTGCTGGCCACGGTGCTGGTCACGGTGCTGGCGGTTTTGCTGGTAGCCACAAGGCCTTCACCTGCAGGCTCGGACGGCTGAAGTGCCTTAGCTGGTGTTTTGTGTCCCTTCCTGCCCTTGGCAGATGGTGGTGTCACCTTGGGTCAGGCAGCTGGAGGCTTTGACGTACATAAATACATGAACAGTATGTACAATATCTACAATATATAAAAAATGAGGGACAATGTCCACACAAAAATAGTCTGTGGCCCACTGGGCCATAACACATAGGCCAAGCCCACACTTGACTCCTGCCTCAAAACGGGGAGAACACTGCAGGGGCATCAGGTCAAAAACACACAGGCACCTCAGGGGGACGGGGAAGGGGGAGCACTTCAGGCAGAAAATTATACTACGCCACTGCTCCTGGAGGGGGCTCCATGCCACAGTCTCTCAAGTGGGTTGTTTGCCCACTGCTTGGTCCTGGGGAGTGCAAAGCCACAGTCTCTCAAGTGAGTGGTTTGCCCACTGCTTGGTCCTGGGGAGTGCAAGGCCACAGTCTCTCAAGTGGGTGGTTTGCCCACTGCGTGTTCCTGGGGAGTGCAAAGCCACAGACTCTCAAGTGGGTGGTTTGCCCAATGCTTGCTCCTGGAGAGTGCAAAGCCACAGTCTCTCAAGTGGGTGGTTTGCCCACTGCTTGCTCCTGGGAAGTGCAAAGCCACAGTCACTTAAGTAGATGCCTTCTTCCACTGGTTCTGGAGGGGGCCTTGTGCCCAGAGTGCTTCTTCCTGGCAAGGAGGGGCTGAGCGGATGCCTTTATCCACTGGTTCTGGAGGGGGCTTTGTGCCCAGTGATGCAGCACTTGGGGGGTGCCAGGTCACAGTCCCTCACCTGAGTGTCAGAGCCACAAGATTTGCAGTGGCCAGGATGCATGATACTCCATGGAGGCAGGGCTATAGTCCATCAGCCGCTGGCTACGGCTGCACAGTGGTGGTAGTGCCGGTGCTGGTGGGGGTGCTGCCAGTGGTGGGGGGAGGCTCCAGCCCTTCCCCTGCAGCCTTGGACAGCTGCCCACTGGGGCGGCTGCTGCTGGCAGTGGTGCTACTTTCAGCAGTGCAGGTGGCAGTGCTTGCGGCGAGGCTTGCGGCAGTGCAGGTGGCGGTGCTGGCTGCGGTGCAGGTGCAGGGCTGCCAGTGGTGGTGGGAGGCTCTAGCCCTTCCCCTGCAGCCTCGGACCGCTGCCCACTGGGGCTGCTGCTGCTGACAGTAGTGGTGCTTGCGGTGGTGCAGGTGGCGGCGCCGGTGCAGGTGGCGGTGCTTGCGGCTGTGCTTGTGGCGGTGCTTGCGGCAGTGCTGGCCATGGTGCTGGTCATGGTGCTCGCGGTTTTGCTGGTAGCCACAAGGCCTTCACCTGCAGGCTCAGACAGCTGAAGTGCCTTGGCTGGTGTTTTGTGGCCCTTCCTGCCCTTGGCAGATGGTGGTGTTACCTTGGGTCTGGCAGCTGGAATCTTTGATGTGGCCTTGCTGGGTGGTTGTGGCTCCTTCTCCTTGCTGGATGCCATCCCCTTCTTGACCTTGCCAGGTGGCGGAATCTTCTTGGCCTTGGCAGGGGTTGGTGGCACACTGGCTGGGCTGATGGGTGACCTCTTAGAGCCTCTGACAGCTGCAGAAACCACAGCAGATGTGGACTTGGTGGCTGAGGTGCTGGGCTGCGTTCTGGCCACCCTGGCCTGAGGTGAAGGACGGGGGTAGGGGTAGGGAAGAGGTCAATGTTGGCTAGGAAAAGCTTCTTAGGGACATTGGGGTGGGAAGAGGGTGAAGGTTTGGGAGTGGAGGAAGAGGGAGTGGTTGTAGGAGGTGTCAGTCTGCTGTGTTTGATTGCAGGTGCTTGAGCTGGATGCTGTTGTGAGGTGGATGGCTGTTGGGTGGGTGTGTGCTTGCGTTTGTGTACTTTGGGAGGAGGGGTCACAGACACAGTGGGAGAGGACACAGGGGACGTGTGCATGGATGTGGGGGTTGTGACTGCCACTGAGGGGTATGTAGTGATGGGCGTGTTGGTGATGGAGGTAGTGGATGAGGATGTAATGCATGCAGGTGTGAGTGGAGATGCTACTGGGAGGGAGGTGGACAAGGAGGAGGAGGGGGACACAGTGGAGGCAGTGGATGTTGGTGTGTCTGCATGGGGATGGTGCTCGTGTGAGTGCCTGTGAGATGAAGTGTGGTGCTTGTGTTTGACTGAGCCACTTCTGTGTGTTGATTTGGGTGAATGCTAGTCTGAAGGAGTGCTTGGGATAGGCTTGGGTTGAGGGGATTGGCACTGGGTAGAGGATGTTGGGGGGGGAGGCTGGAGACAGGGACAATGGCTGCCATCAGTGCGGAGGCCAAAGCCTGAAATGCTCTCTGTTGGGCTGCCACGCCAGACTAAATGCCCTCCAGATATGCATTTGTTTGTTGCAAATGCCTCTCGACACCCTGGATGGCATTCAGTATGGTTGACTGCCCAACAGTGAGGGATCTCAAGAGGTCAATAGCCTCCTCACTGAGGGCAGCAGGGCTGACTGGGGCAGGGCCTGAGGTGCTTGGGGTGAAGGAGATGCCCACCTTCCTGGGTGAGCGGGCACGGGAAACATGCTGAGGGTCTGCTGGGAGGGCGGTACTGGTTGGGGGGTGGCGGCTGTACCTGTTGTTGGGATGGGCACAGAGGTGTTCACCACCGCCAGGGAGCTTCCATCAGAGGAGGGGTCGCTGTCTGTAGTGTCCCCTCCTGTCTCTGTTGTGGTGCGTCCCTCGCCCTCCATCCCACTGGTGCCCTCAACGTCGGTGGATTCGGCTTCCAGGCCCATGTGGGATGCAGCTCCCTCCATCACTGGTGTCTCTCCTCCTCCGCCAGATGATGCTAATGCACACAAGCACAGGGTGAAAACAAAAGGGGGAGGAGAGACAGAGGATACACTTGGTCAAAGCCAGCAACAACATTACTGTTGGCGTACACAATACACAAGGAGCAGCCCTATGCACTAGGCCATGCACTACCAGTCACAAAGATAGTCACCAGCCCATGGGGTGCATAGCATACCGCCATCATCTGCACACCTGAAACAAACAGGGCCCTGCCCAGTAGTAGATGCCCACTAACACCATTGGGGTTGGAGTGCTTCAGTGCCTGACCAACAAGGGACCTACCCTGCCATGTTCTTCTTGGCTTGGGGCACCCACAGTCCACATCCCCACCCAGGTAAAACCTTAACACATGCATAATCATGATTCTGAATCTGTACTCACCTCCTTGTGGCTGCTGTGATGCACTCAAGCGCCCATCCAACTCCAGATAGGCCACCACCAGGATGTGGAACATCAGGGGGTCAAGGTACAACAGGCACCCCTTCCTCGTTGGGAGGCCAGCCCCAGCTGGGCCTCCGCGTCTTCCTTGCCCAGCGGCGCAGGTCCTCCCACCGTTTGCGGCAATGGGTGCTCTGCCTGTCAAAGACCCCCAGGGTCTGCACCTTCTTGGCGATGGCACGCCAAATACCCTTTTTCTGATGGGCGCTGACCTGCAGGAAAAATATAGCAGAAAAGGGATTAGTCATACCGTCCGGACTGTCATACTCATGGCCCACCATATCCCTCCCATCCCCTTACGCACATACATTGACCACCATACATGCAGCACTCTGCCCAGGACCCCTCAGCCTCCCCTACATGTGGCTTACACACACAGCATTCCATACATTCATGACTCACACATCATGTTCACAGTGTACTCACCTGTTTGTCTGAAGGACCATAGAATAAAGTGGACTGGGGTAGGACCCCATCCACCAGTCTCTCCAACTCCTCCGAAATGAAGGCAGGGGCCCTTTCACCAGACACATGAGCCATTGTCGCTTCCAGACACAGGTCACAGCAGCACTTGCAGTGTAGGTCCTCTCCTGTTGAAGGTCAGGTAGCAAGTGAGTGAACAGATAGAAAATGGTGATCACGTCCGCGGCGGTGCATACCATAACTGCCGGTGTACATTGCCATTGGCTCTTGGAACATGTAGGGCCTAATGTTAACCAATGAGAAGTTGTGTGGCGGTCATCGACTGCCGAGGCGCACAACGCCAGCGGAATTACCTCATTTCCACTTGTCTCTCTTGAGAGGTCAGGCAGCTGCCATTTCAGGGGGGCACAGGCCATGGCACCTAACTGCGTCACAGCAGACATTGGCACATCAACTGACTCTCAACTTCACATACTGGTTCTGTAAAGGAAGAGATGCATCATTAATTCAATAGATGTGTGAATATGACCCTCTGCTCACCGTTTTTCTCCCTAGACTTCAACCGCTGAGAATGAATATGAGATGGAGACTTCCTCCAGTGTACAGACCACTGATGGACCTGGCAACAATGGAGGACAGACACATTATCCTAACCTACAGACTTGATAGGGCCACAATCCAAGAACAGTGTGCCAAATTAGAGCCAGACCTGATTTCAGCTATCCGCCACCCCACAGGCATCCCCCCTCTAGTGCAGGTCCTGTCAGTACTCCATTTCCTGGCAAGTGGTTCCTTCCAAGCGACAGTGGCCATGGCATGAGGAATGTCACAGCCTATGTTCTCAAACGTGTTGACCAGAGTGTTGTTTGCCCTGCTGAAACACATGCACAGCTACATCATATTCCCACAGAAGGAGGATTTGGCAACAGTGAAAGCTGACTTCTATGCCCTGGGACATATCCCCAACATTATTGGTGCCATTTATGGTACACATGTAGCATTTGTCCCCCCCTGGAGGAATGAACAAGTGTTCAGGAATAGAATAAGCTATCACTCTCTGTATGTGCAGATGGTGTTTTTGGCAGACCAGTACATCTCCCATGTGAATGCCAAGTATACGGGCTCTGTGCATGATGCCTTCATCTTGAGGAATAGCAGCATTCCATAGGTGATGTCTCAACTCCAGAGGCACAGGGTGTGGCTAACAGGTGAGCCCATGGTCCCCACACAGTTGTTGTAGGTATATGGGTGTGGGGTTGTCCCTAAGGGTGAGTGTATGTCTAACAGGTATCCCTCTAATATTTGCAGGTGACTCTGGTTACCCCAACCTCTCATGGCTCCTGACTCCAGTGAGGAATGGCAGGACAAGGGCAGAGGAACGTTACAATCAGGCACATGGGCGAACAAGGAGGATCATTGAAAGAACCTTTGGCCTCCTGAAGGCCAGGATCCGGTGCCTCCATCCGACAGGTGTATCCCTGTACTACTCACCCAAGAAGGTGTGCCAGATCATCGTTGCATGGTGCACAACCTGGCCTTGAGACGCCAGGTGCCTTTTCTGCAGGAAGATGAGCCTGGAGATGGTCTTGTGGCAGCGATGGAGCCTGTGGAAGGTGAGGAAGAGGAAGCAGAGGAAGAAGACATGGACAACAGAAGATCACTCATACAACAGTACTCCCATGTTGTTAGTTGTGGGGGAGGAGGTGGGGGTCCTCCGCCAGTTCTCTGTACGGTTACCTGTGGAGCTCTAAGTCTTCAGTCTGCAAATACCATGACACTTGTTTAATGCAATGTATTACAACTAAGGCAAGAATATAAAAACTGAACTACAAAAATACCTGTTCTCGTGCTAACCACACTTGCCATGGAACACACCTTCCGCTGTAGGTCGTTCCACCTCTTCCTGATGTCATCCCTTGTTCTGGGGTGCTGTCCAACGGCGTTGACCCTGTCCACGACTCTCCGTCATAGCTCCATCTTCCCAGCAATGGATGTCTGCTGCAGCTGTGATCCGAATAGCTGTGGCTTTTCCTGGATGATTTCCTCCACCATGACCCTTAGCTCCTCCTCTGAAACCTTGGGGTGTCTTTGGTGTGCCATGGATGTGGTGTGAGTGGTATGTGTGAGGGTGTGTGGGGTGATGTGGTGTGGTGTGTGCTGTGACGTGCGTGGATGGTGTATGGGTGATGGTGTTCTGTGGCTCAGATTGAGTGGGTGCTCCTGGCTTGTCTCTCTCTCAGTTAGCAATCTTTTTTTTCATTGAAAGAGTTGTGGGTAATGTGGGTGGGTGTTTTATATTGGATTGGGTGTGTGGGTGTGGTGTGTGTATGTGTGTCAGGTGTGTGTAGTTTGAATTGTCCAATGTGGTGCAGTTTGAATTGTCCAATGTGGTGCAGTTTTGTTAGTGTGTGTATTTTGAGCACATCAGTGTGTACCACCAATGGTTTACCACGGTTGAAAGACCGCCGCGGTGATTCATGGGTCCTGATACTGTGGGTGTATTTCTGTTGGCGTAACAGTGTGGGTTTTGGTACCGCCAGTTTATCACTGACCTTTGGTCTGGCTGACTTGTGTGGGTGTCTGTATAGTGGCAGATTTCTCTGTGTGGGTCATAATACCGTAGCGGTATACCGCTGCGGTCACGGTATGTTGGCGGCCGTCAGCACGGCAGTAGGCAGCATTTACCACCAATGTTGTAAAGAGGGCCTTAGTGAGGAATGTTAGTATGTGGAGCTCTGGGTCTTTAGTCTGCAAATACCATGACACTTGTTTAATGCAATGTATTACAACTAAGGCAAGATGATAAAAACTGAACTACAAAAATACCTGTTCTCGTGCTAACCACACTTGCCAGGGCCATCCACTTCATGCAGCCCATTTTCCAGCTGAAATGTCCTGGGTGCTCAGTCCCTACCCTGTAGACGATCGCTGCCGCACCTGTCGTCAAACAATGTGTGATAACATGTGTGTACACAGCTCAGACCTTTGATAATAAATGTAGCGCACTAGTTTGTTGTTGGGATAGCTATGACTTATTTGAAACGCATTGTTTATGCTAAATATCTGGCTAGTTAAGATCTTATTTTAAGAAGGGGAGCGTATTTTGGTAAAAGGTTTGTTGCATGTACTTCAGTTGACTATGTGTTCCTTTTTCAGGAACATATTTTCAAAATTCGATCTGCACTGAGCAATCATTTTAAAAGCCCGTGAAGGTATACTGAGCCCCGACTGTGTCCACTCAAGAGCACAGCAGAAACTGCCCATCCTGTGTTTTTGCTGTCAGGCTAATTTTCAAGTGTGTTCCCAATGAAGTGAAAGATGCAAGGAAGGGTGGTAGTTAAGTCAGCAGGCGTGAATGGAAATTATAACGGGTGCCTATCTGCAGACTGATTTTATGTATCAAGCTGCTGCATGTTGTCAGGTTAACAGAAAGCCTATATTAAAAGTTAGCAGAAACATCAGGCACTGGACGGAAGGCCTAAGAGCAAGGCAGATACACATTAACAAACACCTGAAAAACTTTTGATAATGGTAAAGATGTATTTGAAATCAAAGTAACCTTTTTGTACAGTTAATAAAAAACATTGCAATAACCAATTCAGACACCTGGTATTAGGGTACTAAAATCGTCTTTTGGTGGTTTCTGGAATATAGATTTCTTAAGTGTTTGTTTGGCCCGGTCATTTGAGAAGAGGTTTTGAAAAAACTGTAATAAAAGAAGGCTTTGTTAAATAAAGGTTGGAAAGCCTTGCTAGCAAATCTCATTGGTAGGTGTATACGGAGACCATGATTTCTGATATCAACCTGATTTCAACCGTAGTGGTGCAGTCCAAGCTGATGGTTGCTGGTCTCTTTCTAACACCTGGAGGTCTCCTATATTTATTATGTTTTCCTGTTCTATGATTACATCACCTTAATTAACTATTTATTCCTATTTCTATCTCTCTGCTTTCAGAGCACACTCAGAAAAGCCCATGACTCTAACAAAGCATCGCAACGAACTGTGAATTTTTGACCATTCGCAGTGTGCACAGTCCTTCAAAGTAGTCAAACACCATTATGGAAAAAAATGACAGAAAGAGGCAGACAAAGCATGGACCACCCTTACTCTGTGCGATACTTAATCCAGTTACAGAAAAACATTGGACTCTTTACAGTAATATAATGCAGGGGAGTCTACAATTCGGGTTTAAAAGCATGTCTCTAATTTCCTTATTACAAATGAATTGTGATGTCTTAATGACACAACTGCTCTATTGTAATAGGTTATAACTGTTGAGTCCTGAAACCCCACTGCCCACTACCAGAGCCAGCAGCCAATGTGAAAGGCAGATCAGGGAGGATCTTTACATCTGCAGCCTAAACAAGGAAAACAGGAACTAGCTTTTCCTTCTGTTTTTCTAAAAAGAAAAAGTAATCAGTAGAAGGATGACATTTATGGCACATGTTTATTTTTTACAAGCTCTAGGTCATTACTGGAAAGATAGTATCTGTGCATGCTTCTTCTCAACCTGAGCCACATAGTTTTTTTTCAATATGATTTACATTAAGCTGAGTTAATATCTTTTCGAAAAAGCTACTAACTGCTTTTTGGTGTTTTTATTAACAATAAAAATGATGATGCTATCATTCTTCTTATCTGCAATGAACAAGAAAAGCATCAAGGATTCAAATGTTTTTGGGCAGAGTGGTGGAGTGACCAGGGATGTATCTTTGGCCGTTGGGGGTGTTTAGTGTGGAGCTCCCCCTACCCCTATAACTCCACTGTTAGTCCCACACCTGCTGGTGATCGGGTCAGGTCATCAAGTTACTACTGATTAAAGTATGAGGCGTTCGCTCAAGCAATGATTTGTCCCAGCAAGTAACTGTTGTGCAGGAATTACTCAGGGCTATGGGCACAGTTCTGGTTATAGACAGTACACCAGCCAGCCCCTGACTATTACACTAATGCTGCACAACCCCACAGTGACTAGAGTCACAACGGCATTCATCAGAGTTGTGCTCCACTCATTTTCATAGTGTCTCTGGTGCTGGGTTTTTCACTATCCTTCAGAAAGCTGAAGTCAGGTTTTTTCACATTCCCACTCGTTGCAGCCCCACTTAGTTTCATCACCTGCTTGCATGTATTTGTCAGAACATCATTCCGTTGACCTTTGTTGGGCTAGGGGTTCCCTTGCATGAAATCAAACTCCAAGAAGTTGGGTCTCTGAAGTCCCAGCTGTTCTCTTATGCACTTTTGCCTGTCAATCAAATTTTCTTGCACTTTGCTGGCCTTGGACAGTGGGGCTTTCATGGTTCAAGCCAGGGGCTGTCAGCTCAGCAAAGCCTCAATTTAGGGAAGTAACCCTAGCTAAGAAAAGGTATTTTTTAGATAGGAGTCAGCACAGCATAATTAAGTTGCACTTCAAGTTGTAAAGCACTACTACTAAAGCCCTGTTTTGCTCAATTTTCCCCAAGTTAGATTTTTTTTCAGTTTGCTTGCTAAAATTATGTGTATCCTTGAAACATGTAATCTGTGAAGTGTCTTCAAATGAGAATTGCATCCTATAAGGAATTGGAGTATAACTTGAGGGAGTAAGAACACACATCAAATAATAATCCCAATCCATCTCAGTCTTGTAGGAAAGTACCCTCTTTCTTGGCATGGTTACCCCATTTTTCTGCCTGAAGTCAGTGTGTTTGACTGTGTTCATTGGGATCCTGCTAACTAGGGCCCCAGTGATTATGCTCTCTCTCCCAAAACTCTGTAGTTCATCACACACTTGGCACACTGGTGCCCCATTATAAGTCCCTAGTTTATGGTACCTAGGTGCCGAGGGCATTGAGGTTCCAGGGGATCCCTATGGGTTGCAGCATATATTTTGCCACCCATAGGGAGCCCAAGCAAAGGATTCCGCAGGACCTCCATTGCAGTCTGTGTGAAAATGTGCAAGCACCCTTTCATTGCACCAGGTCACTTATAAGTCACCCCCATGGCAGGCCTTCCAGCCCAGAGGGCAGGGTGCAAAGTACCTGTGTGTGAGGGCGCCCCTGCACTAGCAGAGGTGCCTCCACAAACTCGAGGCTCATTTTCCTGGACTTCATGAGTGCTGGGGACGTCATTTTACGTGTGTACTGGACATAGGTCAATACCTATGTCCAGCTACATAAAGGTAACTCCGAACATAGGCTTGTATGGTATCAAACATGTTGGAATCATACCCCAATGCTTTTGCATTGGTTGTGTGATTCCATGCACTCTGGGGGCTCCCTCCCCAGGACCCCCAGTATTTCCATTTCAGCCTTCTGAGGGTTTCCAGGCAGCCCAAGCTGCTGCCACCTCCCAGACAGGATTCTGTCCTCCTGTTGCTGGAGAAACTCAAGCCCAGGAAAGCAGAACAAAGGATTTCCTTTGGGAGAGGGGTCTTACACCTTATCCTTTTGGAAATAGGTGTCACAGGCTTGGGAGAGGTAGCCTCCCCAAGCCACTGGCAATACTTTTAAGTGCTCATTTGGTGCCCTCCTTGCATAAACCAGTCTACATCGGTTCAGGGACCCCCAGTCCATTCTCTGTCATGAAAGTGGACAAAGAAAAGGGGAGTGACCACTCCCCTGTCCATCACCACCCCAGGGTGGTGCTCAGAGCTCCTCCAGAGGGTCTCTGGGTTTTGCCATCTTGGATTCAAGGTTGGCAGGGAACTCTGGGAGCATCTGAGTGGCTAGTGCCAGCAGGTGATGTCAGAGCCCTTTCCTGGTAGGTGGTCACCCAGCTAGTTGACCAATCCACCTCTTTAGGGCTATTTAGGGTCTCTCTCTTGGGTGGTTCCTCAGATTCAGATTACAAGACTCCAGCAGGAATCCTCTGCAACCTCCACTTCGAGTTCTGACCAAAGAAACTGCATCTGGATGCCCCAGGACCAGACAAGTTGCAACAAAGAAGCAAGAGGCCTCCTGCAACATTGTATCCATCGCTCCTTCCAGCAACTGCAACATTTCCTCAGTAGTGAATCCTCTGAGGACAGCCCATCTTCAGTGTGCATCAGAAGGAAAAAGGAATCTCCCTTGAGGTGAAGGAGTCACTCCCCTGCTTCTGCAGGCACCAACTGCGATGACGACTGGCTGCGTGGATCCCCTCTCCTGCTGAGCTGCATGGATCCTGCATCACAGGTGGTGGACAGAAGTGGTACTGATGGTCCTCTCTTCCAGCTGTCCAACTTGGGTGGAGGTAAGTCCTTTCCTGCCCACGCAGGATAGTACCCCCATGCACTGGGTTCTTTGCAGCTGCCAAGGCATGTTTGCATCTTTTCCATGAGATCTTCAGGCACTCTCAAACTCCTAGCACTCCATCTTGTGATGCACAGCTCCCTGAGTCGTTCTCTGGCGGCATGGGAGCCTTCTTTGTAGTGCTGCATGACCTATCGTGTCCCTGTCCTGTGGGACTCCAGTGGGTACTGCCTGGTCTTTTGTGGGATGTCTGTGTTGCTGAGGGCCCCCTCTGACTCCCCTCACCGGTAGAGTCCACCTGGTCCTTCCTGGTCCCTGGCAGCTCTACTTTACGCCAACTGTGATTTTTGCATCTGCCAAGGCTTGTTGGCGGAATCCGAAGACGCAAACCTGACTGAAATCCTCTTCCAGCGTGGGTCATCACCTGCATCCTCCAGGAACTTTACTTCATCTTCTTGGGTGCAGTACTGACTCTCCTTCTTTACCATTGACTCACCTCTTGCACCTTCAGTCTGGTGGGTAGGGGCTCCTGCCCTACCTGGACTCTGCCGTGCTTCTTGGACTTGGTCTCCTTCTTCCACAGGCCTTCTTGTCCAGGAATCCACTGTAGGTGTCTTGCAATCTCTTCTGGGTTTTGCATTATTCTTCTTTTCTTCTAAGTGTCTGTTGTGGGGAATTTTCAGTGATTTACTCCTGCTTTCCTGGTCGCTGGGGTGGGTTGCGGTGCTTACCTTTGGGCTTTTCCTAGTACTCCCAGCTCCCTTGTACACACTCCACTTACCTAGGTGGGGGACTGACTTTCGCATTCCACTTTGTGAGTATATGGTTTGTGCTCCCCCTAGGGCTATTTCTCTCTATTGTGATGCCCACTATATTGCATTGTTTTCTTACTGTTTCTATGCCTATTTCTGCATACTGGTGTATATAATGTGAGTATTACTTACCTCATAAGGGAGTATAGTCTCTATGGTATTTTGGGAATTTGTGTCATCAAAATAAAGTACCTTTAATTTTGTAATACTGTGTGTTTTCTTTCGTTTGTGTCAGTACTGTGTGTGACTACAGTGGTATTGCATGAGCTTTGCATGTCTCCTAGATAAGCCTTGGCTGCTCATTCACAGCTTCCTCTAGAGAGCCTGGCTTCTAGACACTGCCTACACTACAGTAATAAAGGATACCTAGAACTGGTATAAGGTGTAAGTACCATAGGTACCCACCACACACCAGGCCAGCATCATACAAGTCTGAACCACTAAAGTTACTAAATAAACATGTGCTTAACTCTGGTAACTTGCCACAAAGCAGTCAGGCTTAATGTGAAGACAATGTGTGAACTATTGATGCAGCACTCTAACAGCCATTAAGTGAAAACACAACATAAGAAAAATCCTAGACCAATTCAGAAAAATAGAGAATATAAAAAAAATTACACCAACCGACAAAAATCAAATCGGTAGAACCGGAATTATGAAATTTTAAAGTCTTAATTAAAAATAGCACCACAAAATCACAACAGTGGCAATCACAGTTATCTGGTCTCATTAGATTGGGTCAAAGTCCATAGCTAATGCAGACTGTAATGGAGCATTGGTTGATTACAGGGATCAGGTTTGTCCCGGTGGAAAGTTTACCTTCTCACTTATAAACTGATATAGAGAAAAAGTGGTTGTCGATTAATTGTTGGAGAGGCAAGCTGCAAGCTGAATCCAAAGCATGGCTCAGCAACAGCAAGTTTGCTGAACAGCAGGATCCTAATATGGTCATCGGCAAAGGCAGAAAAGATCCGAGCGGGGAGGCCTCAAAGTCCATGGAATGTTGCACAGTTTAAGTCCCTATGAAGCCCTCTACATTTGGACTTAGAAACTTTTATGGAAGTCTGGACTATTACAGCAAGGTAAAAACAGAAAGTTGAGGCCAACTGGAGAGTCGATATTGACAGCTGCACCTTCAATGGCAATCATGGTTTCCATCAGCTCTTCAGGCAAAAGGTTGGCAAAAGATTAAAAGTTCTACTTCTAGTGGTTTGGGGACAGGTCGAGTACACTCTACCACCATCCAAGGGTCCAGGACCTAGGGAGGACACCACTTGGGTGGGGTTTAGGACTCACTCTAACAAAGGCCAGCAGCAGGGTCAAGGGCAGGTCCAGTTGGTACTGGTCAGCTAGCCAATTCCAAGGAAAAGGCTTCTGGAAGCTTATTATGGCTTTGTAGCTCAGATAGGAGGTCGGCCAACTGACCCTTGGAGTCACTTATCGGGACCTAAGTTCAAGGCAAACAGGACCAGTTTCCCTTCAAGTTCTGCAGACAGCAGGGCAGTCCTTCTTCTGATTCTCCACAGGCCTGCTGGGTCCACATATATTCTCAGTGCATGCCTGTGGCTAGAGGGCAAGTATTTGTTCACCCTCTAGACCACTTCTGTCAGTTCCTCTACCCCCAGTAAGTTTGGTGCCATCCTGACTAGAGAGGCAAAGGGATGCAGGACTTCCTTTAAAACTACACACCCAGGCTGCAGTGGCAGGCCTGGAGATATGTTTTGCAGTGCTACTGTAGTGGGTGGCACAGTGAGTAGCACCATTTGAGTTGGAGGCCTTGGAAACAAACGGTAAAAATCCCAGGTGACTCTGCAAGAAGGGCAAACTATCAACACACCCCATTCTCTTAGTTATCACTCATGTCAAATTATTTGATCGGTTTGCATCTCATCACTTCTGCATTACCAAATAACTAGCAAAGCCTTAACTGCAGAGGACAGTGCTGCATCTCTAGTGCGTGGCATAGGTGCAAACGCACTGTAAGCCCACCTGTAACAATTTCAAGGTATAGCCCCTAAAATGTACCTCTAGGAGTTGCAGAGATCTCATTGTATCAACTCCTCACTATAGTTGTAATGTCCCTACACTGTCTACCTCTGTAACTGGCAGTGATTTTTTTAACTGAGGGTTTAAACTGCCTATTATACATAACAAGCGTATAGAGGGTTAAGGATATTAATGTCTCATCACAACTGCCAGAGTTCCGCGGTCTCAAGGTATTACCAGTATAAGGCTCCTTAAAAGGCCTCACTGATCTTAGGGTACAATGGCTATATTTTACCTGTTGGTATTTCATATATTGCATGGCGTTAAAGCTATGTTTTCCTGTAAGGGCAGCTGAGAGCATGTAGTACTAAGAGCCGACGGTTAGGGCTAAACATATCTAAGATAATATAGACTAAATTCTGAATCTCAGGATTTCACTCTCAGATAGCACCTGGCCCAGATGTGGACCTTAATGTAGTGCTAGTAAATTACACCTGCCAGAGTTTCAGAGCCCCCTAATTAGAAACCTTGTGCACTCCAGGCAAGACTTCAGGGATCTTATGGTATCACCCACAAGCTGTGCCTTGTGTGGCAGCAAAGAGCTTATTTTAGAACCCCCATGCTATGCTGCCATAAATGCAGAGTGACAAAATAAGTGATGAAATTCTGCTGATGCTCAGGAGACGTGGGCGACTACTAATCTGAGGGGTTTTGATAGTGGATTGAAGCACCAGGGTTGTACTAAATATTTTCTAGACCATACTGGAGCAGCTGAATCGACCATGGCAAACATCTTAGGGATGAAAATGCTTCTGCTTGAATGGTAACCGAAACAAATCTTGTGCACAACCAGTTGTGAAAAATGACAGAGTGTGCAAAGGCACTTTACAGGCTTCTGAAAAAGTGGGGCACCACCGCGCCCCGATATCTCATCTCGTTTCTGAGGAAAAATTAGAATTAAAAAGGATATTGAAAATTTGCAATTTTTCCTCCCCTGTAACATGCATAATTAAGAGAGGTGCCCCAGAACTCCATGTACATCCAGCTAATTTCAGAGCATAACTCTAATGAAACTACTTAGGTAATTAAAACAGTTGCTGGAGAGATACATGTGAAATACGTGGTTATAGGTTTGAAGCAACATAAAATAACTTCAAGCATTAATGAACCAAATACTGAGAGTTGCATGTAATACAAAGTTATAGATTGTACTCTATTTCAGGTAGCGTGTACAGTTAAGGCCGTTATTGCAGAGGTCATTTGTAACCTGCAGACCACAATTTGCGTTTCTGTTAATGTAGCTCAGTGCTTAATGCTTCTGCTGCAAACAATTGCTCACTTTTTACATAATTAGGTAATATCTGATCAGGTATTAGTTTTGTCGAAGTAGCTGCAACATCAGCCTATTGAGTACACCGTTTAAGAAAATTGTGATTTATAAAAAGCGAACCACGTACTTATAATCAATGACCAAAGCACTATATTATTACCATTCACTAGTATTAACATTGACTCAATTTATTATTTTAAAAAGTGCTTCTTTGCATTGTGCTTCAACTCAACTAAAATTCTCTGTTCAATCAGGCCAATTCAGTTATAGGCAATGTCGGTTCCCTAAAAGGAAAAGACTCAGGGCTTGGTTTAGAGTTTAGTGGGGGGGGTTGCTTCTTCACAACAGTGATGGATATACTGTCCACCAAAATATAAATCCCAAAGGATATAATGGGATTTCAATTTTGCGGTACGCAATATCTGTCACTGTTGTGAGGAGTAACCCCTCCGCCAGACTCTAAATCGCCACTCGGTTATAACACGCTCAACATAAACATACCTCTTTTCGTGATGTTCGCAAGCAACAAATAGCTTTTCTCCAAAATTGTCCATGCAATCAACTCAATTCATCAAAAGTAACACCTCATCCCTACAGACAAATAAATACTCCTACTCCTCAATCTCTCATATGTTTTTGATATAAATTTTATATTGTGCAGACAAGGCCGCTATGCTGCCATATCTCTTTACAGAAACGTGATTTACAAGTTCAGAAGACAATACGAGAGAATCAAAATAATACACTGTTCCATAGAGACCATTAGGTATACAGTAGAAGAGAAGCGAGAATTTAAACTATAGAAAAATAAGCAACATACAGAAAAATGAATGAAGAAATAATGGTTAGCCTAAGAAGAATATCATATGATACAGTTAAATAAATCTGTTCTTTCTGCTTGGTCGGACGGGATCGCCAGATCCAAATGTCATTGCAGAGCCCGTTTACGTCGTATGTAATCCAATCTTGTCTTTAGAAAAAGCACTGACACTCACTGATTTGCACAGTGCATTTTATTCCATTGTGGTGACTGGTATAAGGCGTTTCCGCTACCTATGTACCTTTGTTTATAAGATTGCTTGGAAAGTATGCTATACCGATGTGTACAGAAAGAAGATTTACAAAGGTTGTTACGGTGGTTGCCATTCTGTTCACACTTGACCTCTTAGTGCAGATCATCTTCAGATGGAGCTGACACTGAAATACGTTTCCTCAATTCTTTTTTTAAAATGTCAAAGGACGGTATCTGTCAAATGGTTTGTGGAATGAGATTCTGCACATTGGGCGCATTTCTCAATTATTTTTTTAAGAGCTTTCAGATTTTGTAAAAGCAAGAGTTTTGGGATGAAATTTGTTAAAGCTCCGAAGGTGATGTAGGCTTCAAGGACCATCAGTTTTCGGTGAAACAGTATGGGTTCCGGAGTGGAGCACCTTTGTTGTGATACATGAGACTTTACAGATGGTCCTTGTTTGATGGAAAGGCGCTTTAGAGAGCTCAGACTGCGAGGGAGGTGGATGCACTTCCTTTTGCCAGCCTGCCTGGTCACTGCAAGAAGGTCTATTTTTAGGGGGCAAGGTGCAGTATAGGGGTCCCCAGTAGGCAGCGGTACAACTTCAGAAACATGGGGGCCTAAACTACCTGTTTGGCATCATGCATGGATTCTTTGACTCCACAAAGTATCCTAAGGACAGATTTATTCAAACATTATGCAATGCAGCACAGCAACCAAAGTTGTGCAAGGGGGGTTAAAAACAAAGTGCAGAGCCATATCTACAAACATATGCCACTGCTGCTCGTATCCCCTCTGCTGGCACACAAAAAGGCTGCCTTTACATCATGCCCAAACCTTTTCACAATAGTGACATTTTATGTGTTTACTATCTACTACAGGAGTGTACTAGAAGGTTACTTCAGCAATACAAAAAACCTACACTAAGACATACTTAACAACTTTTTAAACCTATATATGTATACAGTGCAGCATGCAAGCTTGAAAATTATTACAAAATAAAAACATTTCTCCAAGGTAAGGCCCATCTTGACTAGGCATTATGTTTTGGCACAAAGTCCTGACTGCAAATTTAAATAGATAGTGCTTTGTGTCAGTTGCCCAGGAATTTGCTCAGGGATGCCCTCCCTGCCACTTCGTGGGATGCTTCTTGATGCAAAGCAGCACTTTGTTTACTTATAGGAACGACCCAGTGCAAAAAAGGTTTGTGCTGAGAAGTAAATAACAAATCAAATTTAATAGTTTAGCCTTTCCTAAGAAACAGTTAATATTAAGCTGTGAAAAGTTTAGGTCATAAACTTTATTGTATGTTTAAGTACCTCTGAAATTCACTTAAAAACCACAGATAAAGTCCAATTATGGTAACAACATAAAACTGAAAACCCATGAAAGACCACAGTTCTTGTAAGCCCCACAAACTATAGCGTGTACAACTGCTATGAAATCACAACTCACATACAAATCCAATCCATATGATCCCAAAATATTTATCTACATAAAACAGTCCAATGAAATAGAAAAAGTTTCTAAGTGGTCTATATTGTCCTGTGTAGACAATTAAGTTACATAGATTCTGCAGCCAGTTCAGGCAGATCAGTCTAACAGGGAAAAATAAAGAAGTGGTCAAAATATGACCATTTGCCCTTTTACTTTTTTGGTTCAGCAAAAGTGGCTGGACAAAATTACATTACACTTGGCATGAAATTAGGAATTTACCCAAAGGAGTTTCTTTGCTTGGTTTGCTGTAAGTCTGTTCAGTAATGTTTGAGAAATTAGCATTCCAAAATGGCATAAGGTGACTTTTAAAGGCAGAGAAAAAAAAAATGGATTTATGGCCAAGGTCCAAAAATTTGTTCAGAATATAAAATGATTTTAGAATAAAAAATGTGTTTAGAAAGCTTCCCATCTCCCTGTGTAGTTTTGAAAATGGATAGATGTTTCATGTAGGTATGCCTTTTTTTTGTATTTCCCTTTTCTATTCTTTTATGGGAATATGTTTTATATGTTTTCTACATGCAAAATGTTCAATAAAACTTGCTGAAATTAAAAAACAGAATATGTAAACAAAACAAGCCTCTTAACATGGGGCTGGTATTAAAACATATTTGATACCTTTCACTAACTACTCTACAGGAAAAAACAAATCGCGTAACCACAAAAGTGAATATGCAGTGTCTATATTGACTTGTTCATGTCCAAACGTATGTTGGAAGCACCATACATTTGATACACATAATCATTTTATCATGATTAAGAACAATAGGTAACCTGTATTTTATTTATCCAGTGACTAGGCATGCTTATAGACTTCATTAACATGAAGAAAATCAAGTACAAAGAAATATCACTTGGAGAACAGAGGAGGAATTCTCAGCTACTGCTAGTCAAAGCAGATATTAGAATTTATTGTCAAAGAACTGGTGGACCTTAATACTGATGAAGAATGTAAAACACATGTGGGAGCATGGCTTAACTTTGATTGTAAATGAACTCATGAGGACATGAAAAATTATTTTGATGTCTTAAGTCACTCTTTTCCTTCTATTAGGATTATTTGAAATTTTGTTTGGTTTTTATAACTTGTTTGTTGTCAGAAGACAAGATGACTGGATTTTACTTCAAATGAATATAAACAGCTATGCAATAATTCATGATAAATGGATACGTGCCCACTTCGGCTCTTCTAAGAATGTCTACAGTGATTATTTATGTGTAAACATTATTTTTAGAGCACATGGACATGATCATTAATAGTAGCTGTAGTGTCTTGCACGTTTTATTATGGAACCCTTTTGGCTCCAAATGAACTTTGTACCAGTGTGATGTAATTACTAGAAAATAATCTAATGAAAGCTTGGTTTAGAATGTTGGAGTTCACAGATACACGAGGAGGAATAAAAACATTTTATTTACATCTCCGCGTGTATCGTAGTCATGTACGGGTACCGAGGCTGAGGCAGACGATACAACTGGTGACGAGATAGGTGATAAGTAACCTGAAGAAATACAGTTTTCTCCTAGAGTGTTTACCGTAAACCAAGCAAACTGCTTGTGAGTTCCACATGTCTTCTTTGAAGTGCTGAGTCAACAGCTGGTGTATATGGAGTACAAGCACAATTCCAGCCACCGTGAAGAAGTTGAACATAAAAAAAGCTTCACTAAGACGTGTACTCATTGTTGGTCAAGAAGCTACGACCAAGACCATAATACAAGGGTACCGTGCTGCCAGGCAAAATAAAGTTATATATTGTATGAAGTGTTAATGTTGAAGGTGGATACAACCAGGTTTACAAAGTGCAATCAAGGGCAATCATAAGTTACCACATGAGTTTGTGAATAATAGTGATGGCTGACACAAGTGAATAGGAAGCATACTGTTAATACACTTTCCATAAGTGGAACATTATGACCTCAGCACCGGGTAGTGAGACTCAAGAAGAAGCACTGCGGTTGTGCTTACTGAGCTGTCCAATACCTAAAATGGCACAACACCAAAGCTGCCAGGTGGAAGCTCAGAACAACTCCAGAGGTCTCCACAAGTGACAAAGCTCTGATGGAGACCAAGAAGAAGGTCAAAATTCCAAAGACTGTCCTGAACGGTACCAAAGGCTGATCCATTGTCAAACCTCACTGATGATGCAGATTCTCAGGGACAGCCAACAACATCTGAAAGAGCTACACCCTCGATGCAAGCCACTCTCATGAACAGTTATAATGCTGCCGCCTTCCTGAAACCACCATCACCTTTTGATATGCCAAAAAGGAAAGCATTGGCGATAGATGGACTGCTTGGATACAGACATTTGAAGATTTCACCGATATTTCATCTACGCACTTTGAAGAGACTGATAACAAAAAGATTATCATGTATCTCAAAAATTGTGCGGGTGATGGTGTGAAAGAAGTCATGTTGAGAAATTATGAAGAAGTCACGTACTGTCAGATTAAAAATGCTTTGAATATCAGGTTCAATCCAGTACCAGATGTTATTTATTCAAATTTTCAGTCAAGAACATCAAGGAGTTGGTGAAACTATCATTGAAGTTGTGGAATGCCTCAATTCACTCAAACACTGCAAGTTTAATGAGTTTAATAACGAAGAAGCTATGTGTCTTAGAGTTATTGATGAATGTTTGTCGGATTCATTCAGACAACGGATGCTAAGAGAAACTCTTAGTCTGGAGGGAATGTTGATAGCTGTCAGACCTGAGGAATGTGCTGAGAGACAAGCTGCTCACATGGAGACCAAAGATGCTCAGAGCAAGGCAGTCATGTGTGTGAAAAGTAATCTGAAGCAAAAGACAAAAAGACAAAAAGTGATGTCAACACATAAAAAGAAGTCATGTTTTATATGTGGATTTTAGTTTCCACATGAAGGAAAGTGTCCTCCCGTTGGACAGATATGTAAATGCTGTGGGAAAGAGAACTATTTTGTGATGGTTTGTAAAGTGAAGAGCAAAGTAAGTATGTCACAGTGTGAAGACAAATTGGCCACCAGAATGATCCAGAAGCAATGTTCGACGCATGCCCACAAGACTAAGCCCAACATCAGTTGAGACAAATTGATATTAAATGAACCTGATCGTCATCTAAATCATCGTCAAACAGTTCATCCATCTCAATAACAAGAGATAGTGAAGAAAGTGATTGAGCCATGCTGATGTTTACCTCAGAGAAACATGCAGGTGTTGGACTGGTTACTTAAGAAGAAAAAAGCAGTCAAAGAAAAGAAGACGTTCCAAAGAAGCTAAATCATACAATCACTGTCCAAAGATTACATTGAAAATAAATGGGTGCTCAATACCTTTCATTATCAACAGTGGTGCATTGATAAACATAATGCCTTAAGACACATGCAATTAACTATCTCTTTTACCACAGCCTATGCCATCCAAGACCAAAGGTTATACTTGGCTGCATCAACACCCAGTTTTTTTTTAAAAACATATTTTATTGTTTTCATAAACATGAGAAACAATAGAGAGCACACAAGGCATATATGGTTTTACATGTGCATTTTTCACCGAATTATATGCTATTACATTCTGTGTGTCTTTACATATCAACTTTTTTGTCCTTAAACTGTCACGGTCAGTATGTCATATATGGTGGACTATGTGCATTATCGCGGTGGCGTGTTCAAGTTAGTATGTCACCTTGTGTTCTTTACATCGGACATTGTTTTTAGCTACCAACTATTAACCACTAATCAGACATCTTGGTGTTGAGGATAGATTTTCTATCGCTGCATTCTTGACTGTTATCAATTATACATTATTGATGTATGTAAGAAAACATTTCTGGGGGGGGTGGGAGCGTCTCGTCTATTTTATTATGTACTTAGTGATTATTATCTTACGGGTATCATTGAGATGCATCCTTGCCATTTTCACCTTTCTCCAATGATATGAACGTTTCTACTAATTCATCCCATTCCTGGGCTATTGGGTATTTCCTACATCCGGCATTTTCTTCTCTTCTAAGGGCAACTCCTTCTGCTTTACCTCATTCTATTACCTCCGCCCTCCATTGGCTCACCGAGGGTGCTGTCGTGGCTTTCCATCTCCTAGTCAGTAGACGTTTAGCCAATAGGAGTGTTAGGTTTATCCATCTAGGGAGAACTTTCCTTTTTGGGGACGCAGGAGCATTCCCAGTATACATGTCTCCATTTTACAGTATATAGTCTTCCCTGCTAGTGTATTTAGGGAGTTGGTTATATTTTCCCAGTATTCAGAGATGGCATGGCAGTTCCACAGCATGTGTGTGAGTCCTGCCTCCTCCTCCCTGCATCTGGGGCATGTTGAGGGCAGTTCCGGGTATAAGATATGTAGTCTGTGTGGGGTGAGATATGCTCTGTGAAGTATAGCGTATTGAATGAATTTTAATCTTGTATTACGGGATATTTGGCTTGGGTAGTTTAGTATGTTAGTCCACTCCTCTTCTGATATCTCTCTTCCTACGTCTGTTTCCCATTTGATTTTTAATTCCGTCAGGGGTTTAGATAGGTGAGTTTTCAGTCCTTTATACAGCCACTTGACCATATGTGTCCCTTGCCCTATAGTATATATGGAGCGTACCAGTGCGTGTGTAGGTGGTTCTGTGTTATTCGGGGCCCAGTATTTAGTGACGTAATGCGTAATACTAGCATGTAGGAGGAAAAGTGAGGTTGACAGGTTGTGTTCATGGATGTAGTCAGAGTGTGTTAGTAAACGTTGGTCTTTAAACAAAGAACCTATGAACTCTACGCCTTCCTGTGCCCATTTTTGTAGTTCTGCAGGGGTTAAATTACCTATGGTTACTGGTAATCCCAACAGTGGGATATTGGGAGAATAGGCGATCGTGCCAGAGGTGTATCGAAGTGCCAGCTGCCAATATTGGAGTGCTATTTTCAACAGGAGAGGGGTGTGTCCCTGAATCAGGGTTCCGGGGCATAACAAGTAGTGTAGATTACCCCTGTCTAGCATCTGTTGATTGTAGTTTATTTCTTGTAAGTTTCGGCCGCTAAGCCAGCATGCCAGCCACTGGAGCTGCCCCGCAATGCAGTAAGCCTTAAAGTCTGGTGCATTCATCCCTCCCTGCTCTACCGGCAACTGTAATTTGGCCAGGTTTATTCTGCGTCGTCCTTTCCCCATATAAGTTCCAGCAACATAGAGTTGAGTAGTTTAAAATATGATTCTGGAACCTTCACTGGTAGGTTGGTGAAGTAGTAAAGTAGGCGGGGTAGTGCCACCATTTTGGCTAGTGCTAACCTTCCCACAATTGATATTGGTAACGTAATCCAGAATTGGATCTGTGTTTTAAGTGAGGAGAGGGCTCTTTTCAGGTTACCTTCCAGGAGGTCTTCTGGAGTGCGATATATTTGAATCCCAAGATATCGGAAAGTGTCCGTTGCAACTTGTAGTTGGTGATCTCCAAATGGTAACGTGTTGTTTCTATGTGGCTCATAGAATGAGAAAGCTATGGATTTGTTATAGTTTATGGCCAGTCCAGACAGGGGCATGAATTCTTCAAAGATGTACGCCGCTTTGTTAGGGTTTTGGTTCAGATCCTTGATATATAATATAATATTGTCAGCGTATAGTGAAACTACGTGTTGTGCATGATCTATTTCAATGCCCAATGTTCCGCCCTCTTGTCTCAATAACTGTGCCAGCGGTTCTATGGCTAAGACAAATAGTAAGGGGGATAAAGGGAAGCCTTGCCTTGTGCCTCTATGTACCAAATAAGTGCCTGATATATTTTGTCCTGTATGTGCTCTGGCCACATATAGTAGTTTGACCCATTTAATATAGTCCGGCGGAACCTGAAACTTCTTTAGTACCTTTATCATGTATTCCCAGCTAAGTGAGTCGAAGGCCTGGCGGAGATCCAACGAGAGACATCCCGCGTGTGGGAGTTTCCCCATTGCCGCATCCATTACCTGGTATAATCTACGCACATTTAAGGAGGTGTTCCTCGTTGGTACAAACCTGCATTGGTCCGTGTGTATAAGATTGGCTATGTGTGGTAGGAGCCTTTGTACTAGAATTTTTGCTAGGATTTTATATTCCATGTTTAGTAAGGATAGTGGTCTATACGATGACATACCCATTGCGTCCTTACCCGGTTTCAGTAGGGACGTCACTAGTGCTTGCCCCGTGTCTGGTAGTCGTCCTAACTCTAAGGATGCTTGATATAATCGCTCTAAGTGTGGGGTGAGCTGTGTGTTGAATAGTGAGTAAAATTCCGCTGGTAGACTGTCTGTTCCTGGCGTTTTATTGTGCACCATATTTTTGATAGTTTCCTTGATCTCCCCTTGTGTGATTTGAGCTCCTAGTATCTGCCCGTCCTCTGTGTTAAGTGTTGGAAGTTTCATCCTAGCCAGGAAAGAGTCAATTTTTCCCTCTTCTACTGGGGGCGGGGCGGAGTATAAAGCCATATAATAATCTTTAAAGGCTGTATTAATGTCCAATTGGGTAGTTATATCACCATGTTGTATTGTCCTGATATGCAGTATGGGAGTGGGGGCTAGTTCTTCTCTTATTAGTCGTGCTAGGAGTGGTCCTGCTCTATCACCTTCTCTGTGCATTCTTTCCTTATATCTAATATGATCACATTTTTGGAGTTTTTCTACCAGGCGGGCGTGTTCAGATCTGAGACCCTGCAGTGCTGTAGTGTTGGTGGGGTTTATGACCGATTCTTTCTCAAGGATACACAGCTTTTCCTCTGCCTGTGTCAGTTCCCTCACCAGAGTTTTTCGTACTCCTGACACTGCTCCTATTATAACCCCTTGTATAACCACCTTGAATGCTTCCTATTCTACTAGTGGGGAGGAAGCTGTGTCTGTATTGTTATGGAAAAAGGTCTTGATTGTCTGCGCTAGTTCCTCTCGTAGGGCAGTGTCTTCTAACATTATGGGGAGTAAATGCCATGTTGGGATAGGTGTGGAGGTTCGTCCCCATTTCATTGTCACTTCTAAAGGGTTATGGTCTGATAGTGTCTTCGCAAGGTAAGTGGTTTTGGTCATGTGCGTCTGCAGTGCTCAGTGCAGACAATTCGATCCAATCTCATGTGTACTTTGTGAGGGTGGGAATAGAAGGAATATTACTTCATATCAGTGTTTCTTGACCGCCATACATCTGCTAGGGACCATCCCTGTAGCCATCTCTTTAGTGCATCTGCTTGTCTCCGTGCATTTGTTCCTGACATTGGATGGGTGTTCCCGTCCATGACAACATCTAACACCACATTAAAGTCTCCCACAATTACCCAGGGGATATGTGCCCATAGTGTTAATGCTCTGGATAGGCATTCTAGGAAGGTGTCTTGGCCAGTATTTGGTGCATATATGCTGCCCAGCACCACTGGTTTCCCATCCAAGTTACCCTTGATTAAAACAAATCTGCCTTCTACATCAATCTTAGTATCAACCACTTCTGAGGGCACACCAGCTCTTATCCACACGGCTGTTCCTCGTGCAAATGCCGAGTATGAGGTGTGGAAGATCTGGCCTCGCCATTTTTTACGAAGTTTTAACGCTTCATGTCAAGTTAGATGAGTTTCTTGTAAGTAAACAATATGTGCTTTGCGGCGATTTAATTGTGCAAGGATTCTGTGTCTTTCTTGAATAGCTCCCATCCCCCTCACATTCCAAATGACAATATTATATTCACGCGGTGTATGCATTTTTGAGTTTGGTTCTGTGCATCCCCAGTAGTTTATGGCCCCATGTTAGTCTATAGTTTCTGCAGGATAGTGTATCTGGCGTAGGTGTAGTTGTCTGTCTTAATAGCAAATAAACATACTTATACTCTAATAGAAATACCAGGCAAAGCCTAAACTTGCTTTGCCAAACAATTACGTAATACATTTCCTAGGTGCTACAACAAAGCAGCCAATTCGTGTTGGAAGGGGCCTGCGCAATGGGGCGTGGATTAAGAATATGTCCCGCTGCCAGCGGGTTTGTTAGTGATAATGTGAGATAAAAAAAAATCAACGTATGTCAAGGAGCTCTGCCAACCGGGCCAACCACAATTATTATAGGGGGAGGGCGGGGGGGTCAACCAGGAAGCATAATAGATATTTTGAGAATGTTATTAATGGGTTGCATCTGCTAAAAGTCTCTAGCTAGTTGTGGAGTAATGTCTGGAAATAAAGCCATGCTCCCCTATGAGTCTGATGCCGCTATGCTATCTATAGAAGAAGCAGTTCTGCAGGAAGAGGGGTTCATCTCTCGTAGAGAGCCTGCAGTTTTTAATGCATTTTTTTGTCCCTCCAGGGCCTGGCGCAGTGTTGGGCCTGTTCTTTTCCGCGACGTTTGGGCTTTGTTACGTTTGTCTGTGCGATGTTGCGGAAGTTGTCCTGTGTGGTGGCCGTTGTTCTGTTCCATCGCTCGTGAGTATGGGAAGTTTTCATTGAGCCAGGTACTCACCAGGTCGGGCGTTTTTTGGTTATGTGTGATGCGGAGTTTTGCTGGGAATAGTAGTGCGTATTTTAGCTCCATTTTGCGTAGTCTTTGTTTTATTATTTGGAAGGATGCTCTGCGTTTCTGGACTGCCAGGGTATAGTCTGGGTACAGTGAGATCCTGGCATTGTCTATTATAATGGGATCTAATTCTCTCGCAACCTGTAAGACGATGTCTCTTTCTCTATAGTTCAATATTTGTGCTATTACAGGTCTTGCTGGGGCTCCTGGTACGGGTTTTCTGCCAGGGATACGGTGTGCTCTCTCTACCACAAAGTGAATCGACAGTTTGTCTTTGGCAATGGATTGCAGCCATGTCTCAATGTATCGTGTGGGATCGTTTCCTTCTTTGCCTTCGGGGAGCCCAATTATGCATATATTATTGCGCCGTGAGCGCCCTTCTGCGTCTTCGATCCTTTCCTGCAGGGCTTCCATCTGTTGCTGGAGCTTTGCAATGGCATTTTATTGTCATTGTGTGTTGGGAGGATATCTGCCACTGTTGATTCCGTTTGTTTTAACCTGTCTGGGAGTTTTGCTTGGTCATCTTTCATTATATTCATGTCCATTGTGATCATATCTAAACTGTTCTCTATGGCTTGTCGAGAGTCTCTAATTTCTTTTAATATAGTATCTAGCTTATCCACATTCTCCTTCGCCTGGGGTGTTGGGTTCTGACTCCAGGGAGTTGGGGGTCACACCGTCCTCCATTGATTTTCCCTTTGTGCGGCCCATTACCGAACTTCCCTGTAATGTTCTTTTGTCTTACACCTCAGGTCGGATTTTCATACGTTCATTCTTGGCGTGTTCTCGGGTCTTATTGTTTTTATAGCATTTGATCAGGTTGCCAGAATCTTATTTCCTCTTCGCGGAGTATAGTAGGGTGGAGGGGGAGGTCTTGGGATTGGCTTTGTGAGTTATTGCTTTCGTGTGTACTACAGTAACACTTGTTACTACGCAATCTAGTTTTTCACCCTTCCCTTCGCGTCACCTCCGGCCGTCTCAGTGGTCGTCTGTATTCTCCGACTGGGGCGTCTCCCTGTGCCCGGTCCTTTGCCTAGTGGGACATTGTCGTCATGCCACTAAATGTAACCGCAACAAGGCCCAGGTTCTAGCTCAGACCAAAGCGTCTTCTCAGCACCAGAGCGTCTCCTCTCAGTTTTGCGGTTGTAAATGCTGCGGGGCTTTCGGTGTGGCGTGCACGGTTGTCGGGGCTTTCAAGGGTGGGGGGGAGGGCAGCCAGCGGTCCGATCGATGAGCAAGTGTGTCATTCGGTTGATTTTCCGCCCTCGGCCTCTCCCATCCACCACCTCTCCGCCATGTCAGTACACGTGTCTCGCCCCCAGGCTTATTCCGTCCTACGCATCCGTAGGTGCTGCGGGTCCTCTCGCGCGCCACCGTTCGGCTCCCAGCACGACCATGGGCAGGGAAGGGCCCTGGGCCGTAGGGTCAGGTCTTATTGTTTTTATAGCATTTAATCAGGTTGTCAGAATCTTAATTCCACCTCGCGGAGTATAGCGGGGGGAAGGGGGAGGTCTTGGGAGTGGTTTCGTGAATTATTCCTTTCGTGTGTACTGTGGAAACACTTGTTATCACGCTATCTAGTTCTTCATCCTTCCCTTCGCGCCACCTCCAGCTGTCTCAGTGGTCGTCTGTACTTTCTGACTGGGGCGCCTCCCCATGCCTGGTCTCCCGCCCAGTGGGATGTTCTAGGCCTGCTCCCCAAATGAAACCGCAGCAAGGCCCAGGTTCCAACCCAGGCCAAAGTGCTTCCTCAGCACTAGAGCGTTTTCTCTTAGCTCTGTGGTTGTAACTGCGGGCCTTTCGGTGTGGTGTGCATGGTTGGCGGGGCTTTCAAGGGTGGGGGGAAGGGACGCCGGCGGCCTGATCGACAATCAGGTCTGTTATTCAGTTGATTAAGGCCGTAGCTGGTTCCGCCATCGCACGTCTTTGCTCGTCTTGTATAGGCCCATTCAGCTTTCTTCTTATTTGATTGTATTCAGACCTCTTTGGGGGCCCTGGATTGCACCGTCTGACTCTCAACACCTCCTCCAAATCAGTGTTTGGGTACCAGTCATGCCCCTGCCCCCGATATGTGTCGGATTGCAATTTTACAGCAGGCCCGGACAGGAGCTCCCTGGCTGCATGAACACCCATAAAGAGTCAAGGTTCATTTGTAGCAACAGTGAAACATAAGAAAATGAAGGTACAAGCACTGATCCATATGGTTCAAGATAACTTATCAAGTGCCTGTTTACTCAGTTTCAACATGCCTGCTGATCTGAAACTGATTTCTGTGAATTATAACATGAATGTGCATCATGAGAAAGTATATCATTTTCCTTCGTTGGCTCATGGTTTAGGAAAGTTTAAGACTATGAAAGTAAAACTGCATAACAATGACAATGTCTGTCCTGTTGTTCAAATACATACATAAATTGCTTTTAATTGAGAAGAAGCTGTTGAAAAGAACTTGAATAATTACTTAAGCATGATATTATTAAGCATTCCACAGGTCCAACACCATGAGTTTTTCCCACCGTAGTAGTTCTCAAAAGGACAGTGAAGGAGCTGTATGCATCTGCATTGACATGAGTCAGGAAACAAGGCAGTTGAACAAGAATGTTAACCAGGTCCACACATTGCTGACATGATAACACAAATTAATGGTGCAAAGGTCTTTTCTCGCCTTGATTTAAATAAAGGTTATCATCAGTAGGAATTTGGAGAAAGTTGCAGATACAGTAAAACGTTTTCCAACACACGTTGGTTTGTTTACATCCAGGAGATTTATTTTTGGTGTGTCATCGGCTGCAGAACTTCAGACACATCATACAGCCTGTTGTGAATGCTTTCACTTATAGCGCTGACGTCTTAGTTTTCGGAGCTACACAGAAGGAGTACGATAGAGCTCTCACACAAGTCTGTTGTTTACTCAGTGATGCAGGATTGAGTTTGAATGCAGACAAGTGTGATTTCAACAAGACAAAACTAAAATTCCTTGGCCATATCTTTTCTGATAGGGAGTCTGATACCTCAACCTACAAAGTACAAGCTTTGTCAAATGCTTATCCCCCAAAAGATGTTTCAATGGCAAGTTTTTTTCTTTGCACGGCCAGTTATTGTTCAAGGTGCATACAATACTTTGGCACTGTTAGTGTTCCATCATGAGGGTTGATGAACAAAAATGCTTCTTTTCAATGATCACAAGAATGTGAGAGGCATTTCAAGAGAATCAAACACACCATTGAAATTGCTACTGAAGTGTCATACTTCAATCCAAAGCTTCATACAGAAGTTGTATTCAAGATTAGCCTGTTCAGGTTAGGCGTTATCTCTGCACAGAATAGTGGATGCCAAAATGCTTAACGGCATATTGTGGCCTATGCTAGTAGAAGTTTGACCCAAACAGAATGTGTTCACTCACAACCTGAGGAAGAAAGCTTGGCTGAAGCATGGGCTTGTGAACATTTCCATGTATTCCTATATGGTAAACCTCTAAAGCAGTTAACTCATCATCAAGCTTTGCTGACCATCTTTGGGAATCCAATAGCCAAGAGGCCTCCTGGCATTGAACGATGGGGACTCTGATAGCAAGAATACGATTATACAGTTTTTCATTGTCCAAGAAAGGATCAGAATCCTGCTGACTACTTTTCGAGAGTGCCTGTAAAAGGTCACAGTACTTGATCCAAGACAGCTGACGCCTACATTAATTTGATCATCAAGTCAAGTACACCAGTTGCTAGCTTGTCAGTCTAGATTATAACTGCCACTAACCGTGACAATGATCCTCTGAAGTTAAAAGACATAGGCCCTCATTTCAACCTTGGCAGGTGGCAACCGCCGCCCGCCAAGTTGAAACCGCCGGGCGGCCGCCAATACAGCCGCACTCTCGCAGGGCCTATTTGGAGAGCCCCGCTGGGCCGGCGGGTGGAAACCTGGTTTCCGCCCACTGGCCCAGCGGGGATCTCGGCCGCAACACGGGAGACGGCTCCAAATGGAGCCGGCGGTGTTGCGGCTGTGCAATGGGTGCAGTTGCACCTGTCACGCTTTTCACTGTCTGCTATGCAGACAGTGAAAAGCTGCAAGGGGCCGTGGCAGGGGGCCCCTGCACTTCCCAAACTCGATTTGAAAACAGTACTAAATTCTACTCTACAGTACAAGCTAACTGTCTAACATCCCACTCAACAACTTGCAAAAGTCCCGCGATCTTGATGTTTGGGAGTGCAATGACAACCAAGTTACCTCAATTGACCAACAAGAGAGACCAAACTGAGAACATGATTCATACAAGGGACATGGTTAACAAGCAGACAATGAAAGCCTATGCAGACAAGAGGCAACGTGCAAAGAACATCTCATTAGAAAAAGAGATTTGGTGATCACCCAACAGATGCACAAGAGAAAGTCTGATGCTCCCTATGATACTGAACCTTTCCATGTGGTGTCTACCAAGAGACACATGGTGATTGCCCATTGCCCTGAGAAGTCAGACTCTGACAACGTAGGCCCTCATTAGGAGTCTGGTGGTCACACAGGCCGACGATGTGGACCGCCATATTACTAGTGTGGCGGTTTGACATGTGCCAAACCGCCACTTTCCCGTTCCTACCTCCAGGGCGGTCGGACCGCAAGGCCACAGATAAGCATCTCCGACCCGGTGGTCCACCAAAGACCGCTGGCTGGCAGTATTACGAGTCCCCTTTCCGACAGGGATTCCATGGCAGTAGCACTGCCACGAAATCCTGGTGGAAAGGCTACCAGTGACAGGAATTTGCATTCCTGCCACCAGTGGACAACTCCCCCACCCCCCCCAGAAGCCCATCACCCTCACCCACTTCCTTTAAAACATTCTCACCCCCACACTCACCGCACTTACACCCCCTGCACACACACACGCACCCAAGCGCACACACACACTGACACACATGCACCCACACGCACACCCTGACACTCACTAACACTCACAACACCCTTACACTCACGTGTGCATGCACACACACAACACCCCCTCCACCCGAATCCATACACACACTCACATGCACACACACACACACACACAACACCCCCCTTTGCTTTTGGATGGTCACCATACCTGGTCGTCGAGGTGGCCGTCAGGGAGGGAACGGGTCCTGGCGCTTGCACTGCTGCCAGTGCCCCAATAGAACACAAATGTGCAGTTTTTTTAATTTAAATACGGCGGGCGGTGTTTTGTTGGTTTGGTGGTGTTGGCAGGGCAACCGGCACTAGACCACCGACTGCCAGTCCGACTGGTGCGGTTTTCCTGGTGGGCTCAGGACCGTCGTGCTGGAGGTCTTTTGGTGGCCGCCATCACGGCGGTCGGCAGTCTTCCACGCTGAACTCATAATGAGTACCTTAGTGACTGCCTCCTCCTCTTTACCATCCTATATGTATATAGTATGGGTGTTGCCCAACTTAACCTGCTTGAGTCTTGGGCACATCTACAGACCTGCCAACTCACACTGTCCTACTGTGTGACACACGATATTGGCTCCCATCACACAGTCACCCAGTGAGGAGCCAATATCACACAGCAGCAGAGAAAACAATATGAAAACCACTGTAAACAGTCAGTTTCAGCTCGTTTTTGGAGGTTTTTTACTGCTGATATCCACTAATGGGATTGATCCTTATAAAGTTTGTTGTCAATAATAATGTACCAATTATTATTGGACTAATGGTTTCTTTATTCATAATTTACCTTTTTTAATTATTTTGATTATGTCAAACATTGCTGGGAAATAGAATCAATTAGTACCATTCTCATGACATGATTATGTAAACAGAAAGTGCTAAACCAATCAGTCTTGTAACACAATTACTATATTACAAAACAGCAATTACACGACACACGGCCCTTATATCAAAGGGAGTCACACAGCTCAGATAACCCCTGCTCACCCCCTTGGTAGCTTGGCTCAAGCAGTCAGGCTTATTTCAGAGGCAAAGTGCAAAGTATTTGTACACCCACACACACACAGTAACAGTGAAAACACCACGAAAGTACTCCACACCAGTTTAGAAAAATAGCCATTATTTATCTAGTAAAACAAGACCGAAATGACACAAATCCAATGTACACAAATAAAGTTATGAATTTTCAAACATTAAATCTTAGCACTTAGGAACACAATAGTTCCAACTGGGGCAATTACAACATCTTGACGGAGTCACTTTTACCAGTCCAACGCCACTCGCGAGGGAGTGCTGGACAGTCATGGAGCTGCAGTGACTCCGAGGACAGTACTTTGGGAAACAATGAGGAAACAAAGATATTGCACAGAGTCGGGGAGGGGAGTCGATCTGGAGCCGGTGCAGCATTGGTTCCGTACTGCTAGGCAGGGGAGGAGAAGCATCGGTTCCTTACAGTTGCAGGAGAGTAGATGCAGAGTTTACTGTGAGGTATTGGTTTCGCAAGCGGTCCAAGGAGAGGACGGTATAGGCGCACGGCGAGCGCCCCCTTTGATGTATGTTTGACTATAAGGGGACACTCCCCCTCCTGGATACCAGAGGCTAGCAGCCTCTATGAAAGGGCCGCCTCAAGGTAATTCCTTGGGGAAGGTAGACCTTTTACTTCACACTTTTTGACCCTCACATAGAGTATATTTCCTCCAACGTGAGACGTAGGGATCCTAGGCCCTGACGAATGCCCCGAGACCTTCATTGGCTCACTTCTGAGGGCAGAAACATGTTGGCTAATAGTTAGGTGACCCTGTGAGTCCTTATCCTCACAGAGGTGTCCCAACCCCTGTTTTAACTACACCAGTCAGACACCACCATTAAATTTGTCACTCCTCACAGGTGTCCGCTTAGGTGTTTTTAATTTTTTCACTAGATTAGCTGGATCCCGATCTTTCCAGAAACAAGTTTATTTACGCACTCCCTCCTGTTCCTTTAACAGTGAGGTTTAGTCCGCCCAGGTGGCACTGTCCTACCTGGGTGGGTCTAGGTGGTCAAATGATGAAGCATGACACTATATAGTGTGTGAGACCACCTAGTCCGTAAAGGAACTCCCCCCGGTGTTTCTCCCCGCGCATACACTCTGCAGTTACTTACTGACATTTCACTGACATTACCCTTCCAAATAGGAACACATACTACCCAGGGCCACGCTGGTACCCGCGACGCCCTCGTTAGAGAACCCCGTACTTTCTTGTGTATATTGGTTTCGTACGACCAAGCAGGTCAAGATGCTAGGCACTGACTTTGTTGTGTCCCGATCACACCTAGTGGGGGCACAGGTGCTGTGGGGGAGTCGGGTGTCCCGGACGTTGGAAACATGGCAGTCGAGACTCATGCTGTGGTGGGAGTTTGGTGGCTCTGCCATGGCAGCAGGCCTGTGTTGCAGGTTGCGGTTGTTGCACTCAGCAGGGGACCATGGCTCTGGTATAGCCAGCAGCACTGAGTCAGAGAGTGGCACCGGTTCCAAAGTCGCTCTGGAGACAAAGTGCTTAGTTTCTTCTTGGTTGCACCAGAGCTCACTTCCAAGAGCCCAGGAACTGGATTTAGCACCACTTGGCAAGTCAGGACTCTCAGCAAGAGAGCCCAGGCACTGGTAGGTGAAGTCTTTGATGGCCCTGAAACTTCTTCACAGGAGGCAAGTTGACTTTCAGCCCTTGGAGAACCTTGGAAAGCAGGATGTAGAAAGCAAAGCCCATTCCTTTCACTCCCAGGACAGAAGCAGCAGGCCAGCATAGCAAAGCAACAGGCAGAGTGGCAGTCCGTTCTACAGCATTACAGCATCCAACTCTTCTTCCTGGCAGAATGTCCTCAGTCCAGAAGTGTTCTAACTATGTGGGGTCAGGGGTCCAGTACTTATACTAATTTCTGTCTTTGAAATAGGCAAACCACAAAAAGAAGTCTTTGCAGTAAACAAGACCCTTCCTTTCCTGCCCTAGCCCCAGACACACTCCAGGGGGTTGGAGACTGCTTTATGTAAGGGCAGGCATAGCCCTATTCAGGTGCAAGTGTCAGCTCCTCCCACCACTATAGCTCAGGAAGACCCATCAGCCTGGTGATGAGCCATCAGGATATGCAGGGCACACCTCAGCTCCCTATGTGTGACTGCTTGGAGTAAATGCAGAAACAGCCTGTTGGACCTGGCCCTTTTTACAGGGTCATCCCCAAACTCTTTGCCTCCTTCCTCCTATTTTTTCTGACCTGTTGTTGTTGGCTTTTGAACTCTGGGCACTTTACCACTTTTTACCAGTGCTAAAGTGCGTATGCTCTCTGTGTAAAGTGTACTGTTGATTGGTTTATCCATGATTGGCATATTTAATTTACTTATAAGTCCCTCGTAATGTGCACTGTATGTGCCTAGGGCCTCTAGATTAAATGCTACTAGTGGGCCTGCAGCACTGGTTGTGGCACCCACTTAAGTAGCCCCTTTACCTTGTCTCAGGCCTGCCATTGCAAGGCCTGTGTGTGCAGTTTTCACTGTTACTTCGACGTGGCATTTAAAAGTACTTGCCAAGCCTAAAACTCCCCTTTTTCTACATATAAGTCACCCCTAATGTGTGCCCTAGGTAACCCCTAGAGCAGGGTGCTGTGTGGGTAAAAGGCAGGACTTGTACCTGTGTAGTTTATATGTCCTGGTAGTGTAAAACTCCTAAATTCGTTTTTACACTACTGTGAGGCCTGCTCCCTTCATAGGGTCACATTGGGGCTGCTCTCAGACATTGTTGAAGTGGTAGCTGCTGATTTGAAAGGAGTAGGAAGATCATATTTAGTATGGCCAGAATGGTAATACAAAATCCTGCTGACTGGTGAAGTTGGATTTCATATTACTATTTTAGAAATGCCACTTTTAGAAAGTGAGCATTTCTCTGCACTTAAATCTTTCTGTGCCTTACAATCCACGTCTGGCTGGGTTTAGTTGACAGCTCCTTGTGCATTCACTCAGACACACCCCAAACACAGGGTACTCAGCCTCACTTGCATACATCTGCATTTTGAATGGGTCTTCCTGGGCTGGGAGGGTGGAGGGCCTGCTCTCACACAAAGGACTGCCACACCCCCTAATGGGACCCTGGCAGACAGGATTGAACTGAAAGAGGACCTGGTGCACTTCTAAGCCATTCTTTGAAGTCTCCCCCACTTCAAAGGCACACTTGGGTATAAAACAGGGCCTCTGCCCTACCACCTCAGACACTTGCTGGAGAAGAAACCTGAACCAGAACCTGCACACTGACAAGAAGAACTGCCTGGCTGCCTAAAGGACTCACCTGACTGCTTTCTACAAAGGACTGCTGCCTTGCTGTTGCCCTGCTGTCTTGCTGAACTCTTGCCTTGCTGCAGAAGTGTTCTCCAAGGACTTGGATAGAGCTTGCCTCCTGTTCCCTGAAGTCTCAGGACCAAAAAGACTTCTCTCTTGCAACTGGACTCCTTGTGTGGTGAAAAATTCGGCGAATAGCTTGCCCGCGGTGAAAAATTCACTGCACACCGACCCGGGATGACGCCGCTCGACTTCGCAAGGAAAAGATCGACGCGGCGCCTGCTGTGCGACCGGAACTTCGACGCACGACCCGCCTGGACAACGCCGCACGACTTCCAGAGACGAAATTGACACAGCGCCTGCCGTGAGGGAGAAAATTCCACGCACAGCCCACCGGAACGACACTCAGCCGGACTACAAGCCCAGGATTCCACGCACAGACCCCGGGGCATCTGAAAACCCTGCGACCCACAGAGGAGACCTGTCCGCGCGCCTGGAAATCGACCCAACGTCTTCCCGACGTGAAAAATAACAACGCAAGTCCGTGTGTGAAGGGGCGAAACCGACGCACACAACATTTTCCACGCATCTCCTCCTCTGCGGCCCTTTGCGGAGATTTTTCACTCCAAACCAGGTACTTTGTGCTTTAAAGAGACTTTGTTTGCTTTTTAAAGACTTAAGACACTTTATATCACTTTCCAGTGATATCCTTACAATCTCTTATTGCATCTTTTATTGTTTTGACCTGCAAATATCCAGATAAATATTATATATTTTTCTAAACACTGTGTGGTGTATTTTTATGGTGCTATATTGTTTTATTGTATGATTTATTGCACAAATACTTTGCACATTGCCTTCTAAGTTAAGCCTGACTGCTCAGTGTCAAGCTACCCGAGGGTGGGCACAGGATAATTTGGATTGTGTGTGCCTTACCCTGACTAGAGTGAGGGTCCTTGCTTGGACAGGGGGTAACCTGACTGCCAACCAGAGACCCCATTTCTAACACAGCCCAACTGTTATCCTAACCTGGATGTGTATTCCACAGACAGGCGGAGGCACAAAATCGTTAAGCAAGAAAATGCTCATTTTCTAAAAGTTGTATTTTCAAAGTCGCAATTCAAAAACTAACTTCACCAAGAGATATATTTTTAGATTGTGAGTTCAGAGACCCCAAACTCCACATCTCTATCTGATCCCAATGGGAAACTACACTAAAAAGATATTTCAAGGTAATTCCCATATTATCCAACGGGAGAGATAGTCTTTGCAATAGTGAAAAACACATTTAGCAGTATTTCACTAACAGGACATGTAAAACACACCAGTACATGTCCTACTTTTAAATACACTGCACCCTGCCCAATGGGGCTGCCTTGGGCCTACTTTAGGGATGACATACATACAATGAAAGGGAAGGTTTGGGTTTGGCAAGTGGGTGCACTTGCCGGAACTACATGGCAGTTTAGAACTGCACACCAAGACACTGCAATGGCAGGCCTGAGACAGGTTTGCAGGGCTATTCATGTGGGTGGCACAATCAGTGATGCAGTGCCACTAGTAGCATTTGATTTACAGGCCCTGGACACACATAGTGCACTTTCCTAGGGACTTACTAGTAAAACAAATATGCCAATCATGGAGACGCCAATCACTAATACTACTTAAACAGAGAGCATATGGACTTTCGCACTGGGTAGCCCTAAAGCTAGCAAAAACAGGTTAAAAAAAAGAGGAAGTGGGCAAAACCCTGCAGAAAGGGCCAAGTACAAGAGTATTCCTTTCAAAAATTGTGGTCAAGGTGTGGCAGAGGAGATTAAAAATGGAGCACAAAGTTGACTCAGTGCTGCATAATACAACAGTGAACATATCGCAATTCCACTAGTTTTTAAGTGCCTTCTCTCTAAAATGTTATTGTTTAAAGAAGAAGGCAGTGTAACAAATCTGCTTTACCTGAACTAATATGGTTCCAGGGGCATATAAAATGCTCCTTGCAAGGCACAAGGGCTGAAGCACAACAGTCATTTCCTCCATGGGCTTGATGAGTAGTTGGTGAGGAATGAGCGTCAGATGAGGAACAGGACAGCTGGGAACTGTCCTGATATCGCATTCATAATTGCAAATGGGAGACAACAGTCATGGATATTCCTCTCATATGGATGTAGAAAAAGACTGACTATGGAAGTTGAATAAAGCCCTGGTCAATGCAAAGATGGTTTTCCAACACTCTGGAAATCATATGGCTTCCTTCTAATTCCACTTATTTTTAAGTCTTGACTATAGGCAGCTTCAACTCTCTGTAAACAGACCCAGTGTTTCCAATGCATAAGATATACCTTAACTGGGTCACTGGCTCATGATTGGGTGTGTTCCTAATGAAGTTGTCTGCTCTTGATTCAATGGCTTCCCCCGTTTTTGTGTTTGTTCCACCAAGGAGCGTTTTGTTCCGCAACACTCTAAAAGGATAAGCTTCATCCTTCCACTCGTACTCTCGATCTGTTTTTTTACCACCCCATATGCTCCTTTCAGTCCATCCCTTCTGATCTTTCCTTATATTTTATCTATTTATTTTTGAAGGTCTGTGTTACGAGGACCCAGAAATTACATAGGGCGACCTGGCCTACTGTATTCCTTTTTTGTGCTTCAAAGAAGATTCTTGCTTTCACTTTTTTATATAGTTGTACTTGCAACATGGCCATCTGTTGCCTTCGTCATGACAACTGACCGCATTACACTGCACATGTGTGCCTGGGTCACAAGGCACATTTCTAAATGCACACATGTGCATAGGTGCCCATCAAGGAATGGATTTTTTTAAATTAGAAAATCCTTTATAACAATGTGAGATATGCATGAACATAATTTTTGACCCACACAAACTCTTGCAAATGGCAAAAAACACAGAAAAAAGACAATAGCCTGACTTTCTTGCTATGAGGTATTGTCACCTTGCCAGTGCTTGTGCACACTGTTTTGGAAGCAGCCAAATTCAGCAAAGCAAAAGGATAGTTTTCTATTTTTAGCCATTGTCATAAGCAGAGCAATACATATATGTAACTTATGCATGTGTGCTAGCTAGCTCCATTTTCACTTTTAGTCTCCCAATTTGGCAGCACAAACTTTCACTAAATCAGAAAAAAACATCACATAGAGCTAGGCTCTACATGCCTGACAATTTTTTTTAAACTATTGTTGATTTTTAAAATTTTACAATGACATTTATTTCAGGTCATGTTCAAGGGAAATTATACTTTTGGAATCCATTCATATCTTTAACTGCTCTCCCCCAATGCATCCTTCTACTTTCTGCACCTACTTTGGTAAAATCTGACAGGCTATTTACAATGATACATTTCACTTTTGAGCAATTTACATGTCTAACTTACTGTTACACTTTTGAGAAACTTTAATAGGTTTGGCTATTCACAAAATCCAAATATGAAGGTCCTCAAAAGTGTAGACTTACATGTCTCCACTCTCTAAAAATGTGGGTGTAGCTAAACATGCTACATCCTCCCATAGAAAATAATGGAAGCAGGGAGTTAATTTTAAGCATCATAGGAAATAAACTCAAATTAAATGAAAATATTTAAAATAGTTAAAATATAAATAATTATATGTTAACGGTATAAACAACTATAGCACACATTTATTATTTAATTATAAACTATTTCTTTTTTCAATTAAACAATTATTGTAATTATTGTAACAACATATTTTTAAAAAATGTGATGAAATTACTTTTAATTATTTCTATAGACCATTAATCTTGAGGCGACCTCTGACCCTGCATCCTTGCAGGCAGGTCGCTTCCTCCTCACCACTGCTCCGGTAAGTGCTGCCATTGTTTTGGGCTTGTTTGGGTTTGTCTGGGCTTGTTTGGGCTTGTTTGGGCTTCTTGGCTTCTCCTCTCCCTATAGGCCCTGCCCCCCTCCCTCCTCCTCGGAGCTCTTCCCGCTCCTGACTCCTGCTGCCCCCATCCCCGCACTCCCATTGAAGGTTTCCCTCCCTCCTCCCAGCTGCCACTCCCTCCCACCTCCCCTCTTATGCCGGCCGCAGCGTGGACGCGCCGCTGGCACACCGAAGGCGTTCCAAAGGCAAGCCCGTCTCCGCCCGTCCGCGCCAAGACCGCGCCCAGCGCCAGACCCCCTGGCCAACACGCCTTCCGCGCCACAAAACACCTTTACACTGCCAACGAACTCCACGCCCTTAATCCAGGACGCTCCTCCATCTGCTTCCAGTCCACACCGACGCGCACCAAAGGACCCTTCTCCTTCAAAGCCTGCAATTTCACCTGCAGCCTAACCTCCAAACTCCAAATCAAAACAGACAACCACCTAAGATGCATCATACTTAACACCCGCTCTGTCCACAAACATGCAATTGAACTCTGGGACCTCCTAACCACATACTCGTCCGACGTCGCATTCCTCACCGAAACCTGGATGAATTCGGCCTCAGAACCAGACGTAGCCATAGCCGTACCAGAAAACTACAAGATCACCAGAAGAGACTGAATCAACAGACCAGGAGAAGTAATCGCCATAGTCCACAAAAACACCATAAGAGTCTCCACCAACTCCGCCAAGCACCTCCACTTCAAAATTCACATCAACGCCAACAACACACTCAGAGGAACACTGGTCTACAAACCCCCTGGACCCAGACCGCAGTTCTGTGACAACATCGCCGACGTCATCAGCTCCCAAGCCCTCGCCTCAACAGACTACATCCTCCTTGGTGACCTAAACTTCCACCTAGAAAATAACAACAATATCAACACCACCAGCCTAATCGACAACCTCGCCAACTTCGGCCTCAAGCAACTCGTCACTACACCCACCCACTCCGCAGGCCACACACTCGACCCAATCTTCTCAGCCAGCAACCATGTCTCTTTCAGCCACACCACCGAACTCAGTTGGACAAACCACTGCTGCATCCACTTCTCCTACCAAAAACCAGTCACTCACCACCACCGCATACAACCCCCCCCGACGAAACTGGAGCAAAATATCAACGGATCAACTGATCTCCACTCTCGCCAGGGCCCCACCCCCTGGGACCCTGGACCCCAACATAGCCACTGCCAACCTGCATCGCTGGATAGAAGATTGCGCCAACACCCTTGCACCGCTCCAAAAAAAAAAAAACACCTCCCACAGAATCAAGGCCAGCTGGTTCACCCCAGAACTACAGGAATCCAAACGGCTATGTCGCAGAATGGAAAAAACCTGCCACCTTGACCCTACCAACTCCAACCACATCGCTTTCAAGAATGCCCCACGCAAACATCACCAACTGATCTGCATCACCAAAAGGACCCACTTCAAAAACCGCATTGACGCCAACGCTCTCAACAGCTCTTCGGAATTGTCAATGAGCTCTCCACCCCAGGACCTGCTCCAACGAACCCCGCCATCACAGGAGTTCTGCAACTCACTGGCAACCCACTTCCATCGAAAGATAGAAGAAATCCACAATAGCTTCAAACCCCAGACCCACCAGCTGACTCCAAACACCCAAGAACTCAACGCTCCAAGCAACACCCACCTCCTCCACACCTGGACCCCCGTCAACATAGAGGAGACCGCCACCACCATGGCCCCCATCGACTCCGGATCACCATCGGACCCCTGCCCACACCATATCTTCAATAAGGCAAACATCATTATCGTCCCCCACCTCTGCAAAACCATAACAGTTCTTCGAGTCAGCCACCTTCCCAGAAAGATGGAAGCACGCAGAAATCAACACCCTGCTAATGAAACCAAAGGCAGACCCAGACGACCCCAAGAACTACCGGCTGATCTCCCTCCTCCCCTTCCCAGGCAAGGTCATCGAAAAAATTGTAAACAGCCAACTATCCCGGTTCCTGGAAGACAGCAAGGTACTCGACACCTCCCAATCCGGATTCCGCAGAAACCACAGCACTGAGACTGCACTCATTGCTGCCACAGACGACATTAAGACCATGCTCGACGAAGGAGAAACAGCAGCACTCATCCTCCTGGACCTCTCCACAGCTTTCGACACGGTATGTCATCACACTCTCCGCACACGCCTCCACAACGCTTGTATCCGCGACAAGGCACTCGACTGGATCTCGTCATTTCTCTCAGGCAGAACCCAGAGAGTCCGCCTCCCACCGTTCCTGTTAGAAGCCTCCAGAATCATCTGTGGCGTTCCCCAAGGATCTTCGCTTAGCCCCATGCTCTTCAACGTTTACATGGCCCCCCTCGCCAACATCGCACGAAACCACCACATCAACATAGTTTCCTACGCAGACGACACTCAGCTCATCCTCTCCCTTATGAAAGACCCTACAACTGCAAAGAACAACCTCCACAACGGACTTCATGTCATTGCCAGGTGGATGGAATCAAGCCACCTCTAGTTAAACACAGACAAGACAGAAATCCTCATCTTTGGCACCAACCCCTCAACTTGGAATGACTCCTGGTGGCCCACCTCCCTAGGAACCGCGCCCTCACCCACCACCCACGCACGCAACCTAGGCTTCATCTTGGTCTCCACACTCAGCATGACTCAGCAGGTCAATGCCATCTCCTCTTCCTGCTACAACACTCTCCGCATGCTCTGCAAAATCTTCAAGTGGATTCCCGTCGAAACCAGGAAAACTGTCACCCATGCCCTGGTCAGCAGCCGATTGGACTACGGAAATGCCCTATATGCAGGAATAACAACCAAACTCCTAACAAAACTGCAAAGAATCCAGAATGCATCCGCCTGCCTCATTCTGGACATCCCACGCCGTGACCACATTTCCCCCCCCTCAGAGACCTTCACTGGTTACCAGTATCAAAGAGGATCACCTTCAAACTCCTCATCCACGCACACAAGGCCCTCCACAACACAAGCCCAGCCTACCTCAACGACAGACTCACCTTCCACACCCGACCCGCAATCTTCGCTCCGCCAGCCTCGCCCTCGCCTCCATCCCCTGCATCCACCGCACCACCGCCGGAGGAAGATCCTTCTCTCACCTAGCCGCTAAGACCTGGAACTCCCTACCGCTCCACCTTCGCCAGACCCAAGACCTCTTGACATTCAGGAAATGCCTCAAGACATGGCACTACGACCAGTAGCTCACCTCCGCAACGTCTTGAGACCCTAACGGGTGATTAGTGCGCTCTATAAATCCTTGATTGATTGATTGATTAATCTTAATTATTTATTGCAAAATAACTAAGTGGAAATTGAATTTTTAACTTACATTTCCAAAAAATAAATTTAACTTAACCTAAAATATTTACATTAATTAAAGATTTTATTCAAAATGAACATAATTGTGCTGTAGCATTTATTTCTTTGGTTTACATTTAAAATAAATATTTAAAAATAATTTACGTAATATTTGCTATGAAACTATTTCTACAAACTTTTTCTAAATATAATAAGCTTTTCAAACTGTTCCTCAGACATTACTATGTGATGCCCTCCACCCGACTATGGATTTTCCCTATGCTAAAGTACAAGGAAAATTAGAAAATAACAAAACTAAAAACAAGTTGTATAAATATTTGTAAGCTAAATATCAATGTAAATTAATCTATATATTTATTTTAAACATAGAACAATTGTACAACACCAGTAACTTATTTTTTAAATAAAACTTGAATCAATTTGAATATTTTTACATTAAATTAAATTAAATGCCACTTCGAATAAATACATGTTTTTTTTATAATGCCTTAATAATTATTCAAACATGTTTAACATAAAATTATTAATATGTATAATTTTAACTATTTTGAATAATTTAATGTAATTAAAAATTATTCCATAAAGGGCTTCAATTAAATACCTAACTATATTACTTTCTTATGGAGTGTGTAGCAGTTACAGACGCTGGCCATCTGAGGTGCTAGACTTACTCTGGCTCGGAGCTGGAGTAATTTATTACTGTTTTGGTTCCCATTTTGGCTGTAGCGCCTTTAGAAGTTCAGTTTGGGAATAACAAAGGGCTTACTCATTGGTGGTTGGCCGTCTCTGCCCGAACCCTCCCTGAACCTTACTAAACCTTTCTAAACCGCTCTTTATTCCTCCCAAATCCCCTCCCCTTTAACTGTAAGTATTGCTCAATTTTTCGTCCACTCCCCTCTGTCCCTCCCACATTTGCTACTGAAATTTACAGCCACAGGTGCCACAGGTGCAGAGACTCTGCATTTGTGGCGGGGGTGGGAGAGGGGAGTTATCTCTGCACAGGAGATGGGGAAACATTGTTTGTAGGAGGTTTTTATTATTATTGCTATAGTACTGCAAAACATGTTAAAATATAGTTTGTGAATAGGCCCCTGAGAATATTAAACTATTGTATTGGGAAGCTTGGAGCAGATTGGTGAGAGCAGCCTAAAGGCGTATTAGAGTTGTAAGTGAGGCCTTCCTGTAGAAATTGCATTTTAACTACCACAATGTATTAGCGAGAAAAAACACTCAGAAGAAAGATGGACAGAGAGAGAGAAAAAGAGAGACAGAGAGGGAGAGAGAGAAAAAAAGTAAGAGAGTCAGAGAGAGGAGATTTAATTATAACGGAAGTTTAGTTTGAAACCTGTAATGAATGCAGCACTCATTTAATTACCAGGTGTCGAGTTTCTGTAGATCTAGGCTAAATAATACAAGCTGACATCCCATTCATTCACAAGTATTTTATCTGACATTCTCCCTCAGCAGATGCAGCACAGATTTTACTTTTCTACTTTCATAACAAATGTTCTTGGCAAAATTAAAACGTGGATGAAACTGTAAATAAAGCTGCCTTACTGTTTGTTGTGAGCATCTGATGCTATTTATCTTTCTTCAGAGGAATGGAAGCACACATACAGCTTGTGCCCTAGCTTGTCGCAGCTTCAGATTCGGGAAAATAAATCTGTTCTCACTTGCTGGAATTTTAATATTTGTTAATATTTACCAGTGCGAGAATCTACTGTTCAGGGAAATTAAAAACAGTGAATACGTAAATTATGCATTCTGCAGCGTGGCTATGTGCACTTAAACTGCCTCTGCTATGAGTCTCAGTGCACTTCGGAAATACCATATCCCAGTAGGTCATTAGACCTCTTAAGAATAACAGCATTTGGCACGATTAACTTATAATTTGAAATAAAAATGCCACTTTTAAATGACAATTGAATGAACGTGTCATATTGAAAGTTACATCCTCCTTTATTGATTTTCTTGCATGACAGCACACATTTCCGCAAAATGCTTACCTCCTTAAAAATATTAGTTCGATTTGTTGCTTACTTTAAAAGAAATCTAGCCATGAGTTTATATTGATGTTGGAGATTTTTTTTTTTTTTTTCAATCATCATTTTGCACCTGACTAAGCAAATTTTCAAATACTTATCTGGTTTAAGTAAACATTAACCTCCTCGTAATAAACATTTTCAATTTAATTGTAACGTTTAATACCATTATTTCTCTGACTTTGTAGCAGACATTCAAATTAGTGGTGACAGCGATTTCAATAGGGCACCAGCGGTACTCTTCACATGATAGAGGCTTGCAGTTAAGCTGATAGAAAAAGGTTGTAGTGCTGTGAGGCAGGAAACTTGACCGCCTGAAAATAACAATCTGAAATACAAAATGTAACAGCCTTATTTTCGCTCAATGTAAATATACTCAATTTCTGTAATTTTCAATCCATCCACTGTGAAAACATAATACTATCAGCTGAGAAAAACCCTGAATGACCTACAAAATCATAACAGTCTGCATGATTAGGCACTTGAAAAAATATTATTCAGTGCTCAGCTACATCACAAAAAGATAGGTTTGTGGATTATCTCTTTTATCATAGACGTTTCAAGAAATATACTACAAACCTCTAATAATACCTTGTATGCCTATCAACCAAGTCCAACATCCCACCAGTGTTCATACCTTATGTCTTGTAGCAACAGTTCACAACATTATTACACTTTCCTCCGTAATATGTGGACAAATATTAACTTGAAAATTGTTTACTTCAGTCATTTGGCACTTCCAAGTCGTATCAGCATCGTTGATGTGACGGTAGCAAATTATTTAGCAAGGACTACCTTTTTGAAATTCCTGGCAAAAAGGGTATTCTAAAAATGATGTTGTAAGGCTCCTAGCAGTTACTTGAAAAGCCACCTGTCCATTTTGTTGATATTTTCTTCCCACATTTGCTGTTTGTCACATTTCATGAATAACTAACCTTTAATACTAACTTCACCTGAACGGTTCACATATTGTAGGCCTTTAACTGTGAAGACCTGCATTGGCAGTGAATGCATCTGCTTGTTTTAACAGTATTCAAGTATTCCATACTTTACGTAACACACTTCTACAGAATTGACAACTTCTAGCACGACCATATTTCGCAAATGAGTGTTGAAGTTGTTGGCTCCCACTTTTCGACATGTCATTTTAACAATTCATAATGAGCATCAGCTCCTCAATTAAATGTTTTGAGGCTGAAAATGTGAGATAAATCGAAAGCATCTAAAATAATCTATGGATGGTTTTCCTGCCAATTAAAACATGCCGACAAAAATTAACTGAAACACTGGCCAGTGTTCTGCCACCATGTTCATCCTAGCATTAGCCAAAAGGCAAATATTTTCATTACCAAAATGCAAACAAAAACACAATTAAACCCAAATCTTTTCTGGCCTCTTCTCTTAGTAACCTCTTCCTCAAAATTGAGGCCTCTCGGCCATTCATGGAAGTTACAACAGAAAAAGCACCATGTCAACATAATTAAAGCTCATCTGGATGCTTAACTATAAGTACTGAACAAAATACAGCAGTGTGTGTGTGTATGTGTGAGTGAAGGTAAGGTCCTGGGTGAAGGAATGAAATAGACGTAACTTGCTAAATCTAACCAAAGCTACAGAGGATTTCCATCATAGAAAATGGTAAAACAATCATACCATGTTTGAGAATCTGACCTAGCCCACTATAATCTCCCTACTATCTTATCTGGTGGATTTGACATAGTCTTAAATTAATTTGTTAATCCTCCATCTAAGCTTATTTATTCCAGGCAACCGAGAGCTGACAGTCTCTTAGGAGAATAACCATCAACCAGAGTGTGACAGATTGTTGGAGGGAGAATAATATCGATGCCAACATTTTGTCATATTATGCAGGGAAGTACAGCAAGCATTCACAGGTTTAACTCTATTTGTAAGATCTAAGGCAAGTTTTGTAATGTAAATACTTGACCTAGCACCTGCCAGACCACTCAGATTTATGTTTGGATTTACAGTGAACTCAGTCAGTGTGAAAACATGGGTGTTAAAAAATAGAATTCTATTGGACGGTGATGTTCTGGCACAACGTATATGTAAATATGAAGATCTTTCCGGACAGTGGAGGAACTATATTTCCTCAGGTGGTATGCAAATAAATCATTTCATTAAGGTATCTTCACTGGAGAAATTTGGAAGATAAGCATATGTAACAAATAGGAGTGAAACCTTTTAGACTCAGAGGTTCTGACTCACAAGGACACATTTACATAAGTTGATCTATTGACCTATTACTAGAACTAGATGGATATTACCACTGTTTTGCTATTCACTAATTCCAAGTGGATATTTACAGACAGAAGGAGATTTAGGAGGATTTATGCTTTCAAATGAGGGGATAGAACCATTTACAACTCATTTTATGACTGATAAGTTTCTATTTGTAACACCATCAGGTCAGAGATCTCTGTGTAAGAAGATATAAGGAACATTTTAAAATTTGTATTAATTTACAAAAAAATTGCTGTATTGTAGAATACAAATGTAAAATAATTAAAATCAACCTAAAACTCATAAAATAAAACGTTTCACACATTATCTCCTCATTTAAATTTGAAATTAACTTTATCATAAATATATTCATTTAATCAATATTAATTTTTAAACACTAATTTAAAAACACAATCATCCACCCTCATTAAAAAATTATTTCCTTTCTAATTAATTTGTTGAGAGTTATGTTTATAATTCATTTGATACAATTTCAGATTGCTTTTTTGCAGCAAAGTCTTTAAACTTAGGACTAGCTATTACTATTCTTGTCAAGCTGAAAAGTAGCAAAAGCTCTTGACCATTAGTGAGAGCACTATTACAGCTTTGGATTGCTAAAATACTATTCAAGCCAACCTGGAATGAATAAAAACAATGTGTTTTGCTTTTGTTAGAGCTCATCAGCACTTCCAGGCTTTGGGAGCAGAAAAAGTATGCAAAAAACAAAATAGAGAACCCTGGGTAGCTCCAAGTTTTAGGTGGTGAGTAGTTCGTTTATAACCAGATATACATAGAGGCTTATCAGAAGTAGAGAGACAGGAAATTTCTCACTCTCCACTCTAATACAAGTTCAATAACATACCAAGTAATAGCAAAGCTCATAGGTCTCGCCTATTTGAATACTATAAGCTTTGCCAATGTGTTCTAGCCATGTTGTACATATGTACATGGATGTGCAGCATGGCTAAATGTGAAGTTAGAAAAAAAGTGCTATGTCACATGTCGGCATTTTTTATTCTTATGGTGAGTTGGTATGGGCAACATGGACAATGGGAGTGAGGCTGATGAGGGACAACATGGACAACAGGAGGGTGGAAGGGACTGGCAACAGGATGGTAAAAAAAAGTGCTCTGACGCCGCCAGCCCTGGCTGTGCCATAGCACTTTATTTCTCATGGCTGGGCAGCAACACAGACATTGGGAGAGAAGAAGTCACATGGACAGTGATAGGTGTGAGTGGGAAACAACTACATGGGGCAACAGGCTCGACTTTGTTGGCCACAAAAAGAAAGGTTGCGTAGCTAACTCGACCAACCCATAAATGTTTACGAGTTTTCTTTTTTTCCGAGGGAGAAAGATTAAAAAAATAGTTTTAGACTACCTGAGTATGGCACTAAGTTTAAACAGATGTGTGACTGCATCAACCAGGGATAAACGAAAACCAAAAAATTAAGAACAGCGTTTCATTTAAGAAATGATTAAACGCCTTTCTACATCAAAATACTTATCGTTTTTCTGCATTCGTGGATATAAAATTAGACAATAAGCTTCACAAGTGTGTACAGAAGTCGTCCTAAGCCAAATCCCTGTTAACAGTTCCTGCCTAGAACCCGCTAAATAACATCACTTGATACCCCCCAAAAAATAGGTGCATCCTGTAAGAGCCATGATTTATAACTGAGTTCAAGGCATTTCCGCCAGGGAGCCCAGCACAAAAATAGCATTTGGTTTCATAAAGACTCCCTTTGCTTTCTCAAGTGCAAAGTGATGTTTGTTTATATCGGGCTCGCAGTAATCAAACATGTGAAGGCATGTGCAGCGAACTACTGTTGACTTAGTCTTGCAAAGGAAGCTTTCTTCTCACTCTCCAGACATCGGCCATGTGCAATCTGCTTTTGATACACCCTACTTGAACTATCAATAATCAGGCGTCAGTGGTGCATTGTGGCTTCAGGGCCCGAGTGCCACTGCACCTGCTGCACTATTTCGAGCTTTGCCCCTTTGCTTACACTTCAAATTAAAGTGCATCACAATGACACGTTTTTTATTTACTATACACAGTAGAACTTGTGGTTTGTATTCCTTCTGGAACTGGGCAGGGTCATGGTATGGCAGTCCATGTATTTCCCTGTCTCTGCGTTTTACAGAAGAACATCAGAATTATCTCACGTTCTGCTGAGCAGTAGGGTCCTCCCCTACTTCAAAACCATAGCTTATGGCACCATGCTGCTGGCTGTATCTAAAGCTGTACCAATTAAAAGACACTGTGCATTGCTTCGTCATACAATGTGCACACTGAGAGGCATAGTAGAGGGCATAATTACGTAAGTTCTAGAAGGAGTGATATCATTTTATCATAATAAACATCGGCTGTAGGCATGGGCTTCCGCAGGTGGGGATAGGGGAGCACTTACCCACCCCCTGATTTAGGTACAGCCTTGTGTGGAGGGTGACAGTGCAGCATAACACTACGGCTGTCGTAGTTTGCACGACCTGCACTAGTACGGCTGTGGCCCGCATGAAAATTATGTCCCCCCCTGACAAAATCTCTGTGGACGGCATGGCCGTAGGTTTTAGCGTTCTCAATGTCTCGCTTACAACACATGTACACCAATCTCGGCTGAATGTCGATGGGTGCTTGACATCAAAGTATGGCAGTAGCTTTAAAAACACTTGAAAACATCCATTCAGTTTAAAGGGGAAACTGAAAAATGTTTCAGGGTGATATGTGAGATAGGAGCCAAAACATTGGAGTAGAGCCTTGTAAGACAGTTTATTAAAACATAGGAAGATCTTAAGGTCCCGCTGATTGGAAGCAGATGTTCTGGGCGATCAGATTGGCCTGAGCACTTTCCATTTTCAGAAATGGGCCAATGTATGGTACGTTTAGGGTAATGCTGCTTGCAAATGGGAAGCAAGAATTAAAAACAAAAAAGAAAAAAGTACCCGAATCTGAGGAGTGACAGGACACTAATAAAGCTAACAATCTGTACTTGGTCCATGCTCTATCAAATGGATAAAGGCATAAAGGAGACATGAAGGCAGGGCACAAGTCGGGGGTACATACGGGTAACCAGCGTCCACCCACGTCCACCCTGCAAGAAGTGGGTCCCAGTGAAATATGCTGAACTTGTCCTGGTGTAATTTTCAGAAACTGGGACACATTCAGCAGTGCCTGCACGGTGGCTGCTTTCATTTTCCATCAGCAAGGTGCAGGCGGGGAAGGGGCTTTTATATTTCAGACTCCAGCTGGGTCCATAACAAAGGTCGAATATAAGGAGCCATCAGGCTCCTTTTGTTCGACTACGGTGACTGGGAGCTATCTGAGCCTCACACCTACATGCAAATGCAGGGGAGGGGAAATAAAGGCACACAGCTTGTTATCACTTCACAAATACTGCAAAGAGGTATGTTTTTATGGTGTTCAATCCCTATCTATAAGAGATTTTCATGCAGTATAAGAATGTCAAAGTTGTTGGTCTGTTCAAGTATTTTCGCAAATAACAATTTAAATATCAATATTTTTATTTCCTTTTTAGCTCTACTCATTCTAGTGCAGGATATCAGACAGAGCACATTATATCACACATACAAATTATACATTGAAAATAAATCCTATAAATGTGTAAATCAATTACAAAATTTGTTACATTAGACAGTGAGGATTACAAGGGGCAGGAGTCACATGTCCTTCATAGCTTCTTACCTCGCTGTGATATATTAGAAGGATTACAATTTAAGGGCTGTGAATAATAAAATGGTCTCTGTGTTAAAAGCAACAACTCACCTAGTTACATAATATAAAATTCTGTCATTTTCATGTTAGATGATGTGCTTTGCAGGAGACACATTAATCTCCTAAATTACTTTGATTTAAAACTGGGACTAGAGAAAAAACAGGTTTCTCCAGCAAATGCATTATCCTCCTGGGTACACAGAGATCTCTGCAGCAGGTGCCTTAACCCCATAAGATATTTTAAAACACAGACTTAGTGACCAATTAAGCAGAACAAATCTATTGCCACATTTCTCTTGGTTGCTAATTTCTTCCTGGTGGGGTTTTAAAAAAACTAAGGGACTGATTTAGAGTTTGGCGGTCCTGTGACCGCCATGTGGGAGATGGTGCCAACAGTCAGGTGGAATGGACCACCAGAGGAATGCTGCCACCACCAGGCAGCACAGACCGCTGCAGTCTTCTAGAGGCACAAACAGGCAGGCGGAGAGCATGTTTCCACCAGATCTATTATGAGGTTGCACACCTCCAATAGGTCCAACCACAATGGATCAGCAGACAGAAACGAGCAGTTAAAGGGGAGATACTCACCTGCACACAGCAATTCACATCCGGAGCCGCCTTGGAGCCATTCCTAAATGTCATGCCACAGCTCCTGCTCGCCGAAAAACAACAAAATCAGTGTCAACATGGACAACACCTACCTGTATTATTAACATGTATAACAAAATTGTACCACTAACAAACACATTATGGGGCGGGGGAGGGACGTCAAGCCCAGCAGATACATCTATCATTCAAGAAACACACTCACATCCTGCAACACACATTCACAACACACACACTTCAGCCAGCACACACACACATTGCAAGGCCCTCCATCCCCCAGGTATTCCTGTCAACCCCTCAAGATGTAGGGTGGCCAAGACCTTCTCCTCCAGAGATGTGAACTGTGGGGCAGGAGGCGGGGGACCACAGACAGTCTTGTGGACCACCAGATGGTGCCTGGCGGCCATGGAACAGACCTTCCCCCTGAGGTTGTTCCAGCTCTTCCTGATGTCGTCCCTTGTGCGCTGGTAGCTGCCTACAGAATTCACCCTGTTGACTATTCTTTGCCACATTTCCATTTTCCTTGCACTAGTAGCCCACTGGACTTGGGCTCCAAACAGATGTGGCTCTACTCTAATGATTTTATCCACCATGACTCTAAACTCGTCATCTGTAAAATGGGGATGTTTTTGTGGTGACATGGTGGTGGTAAAGAAGTGAGATTTTTTTTGAGGTGCTGTGTGTTAAGAGGGTGATGGGGAGTAAATGGTGTGATAGAGTGCAAATATGTGTGCTGGGTGTGTGGGGAGGGAGGATGTGTGATATGTGCTTTGTGAGAGGTGGTGGTGTGCCTAATCTATGGTTTGGTTTGCTCTGATGTTGCTCTGGCTTCTGTGTTTGGTGTGGGAGATGCAAAGGATTGTGGTGTGTGAAGGGGTGTGTTTTATAGTGTGGTTGGTAGGTGTATCGAGTGTGTGTATGTGTGTGTGTCAGCGGTGTTGTTTTCAAATCTGTCCAATGTAGTGTCCTTTATTACTGTGGGCACCGCCGAACGGCGCGGTTCGCACCGCCTTTGGAAGACCACCATGGTGATTTTTAACTTGTAATAAGTTCGGTAGTTGGTTGATGGGTTGGTGGTGATCAGACTGCCTCTTTTCCACCCTCTAGAGAACTGGCGGTGTTCGGATTTTGGCTGCCTTTTGGTGGGCCTGGCTGTGTAACTTGTTTCAATGCAGTCTGTATGACCGCCAAGATGGAGGTCTCTTGACAGCCACCACCGCACCGGTCTGGCAGTCAGACCACCAAACTCGTAATGAGGCCCTTAATGTATAAATTTAGGCCCAGATTTTGCACTGGGGTTGCGTCACTTTTGTTGGCACAAGCCCGATGCACATTCTCATTTGTTAAACATTGTAATGCGCTCAAATATAATCATGGTAGACCTACTAAGCCTGCATGAGGTCTTAAAATTTGATGTCACTTCTTGTAAGGTCATGGGTTGTGATGCCACTTCCTGTGATGCTACATGCGATGCCACATGCTGTGATGTCACGCACCATGATATCACTTGCATGCTGCCTGGTTAGTCCCACCACTTCTCATCTTAGGACTTGTGCCCTGCATGAAGAAGAAAGTGCAACCACACACCTGCTGACCAATGAAAAACAGTGAAATGAGAGTGAAGATCAAGCCAAAGACAACCAATGGAAAGTAATGGGCGTCTTCTAAGCCCTTTTTGTTTTTTTTGTTTTTTAGGAAACAAACCATCATTGCAAGCACAGCACATTCGCACTGTTGCAGACTTCGACCTAAAAGTCACTTCAGATTCAACATCGGGTTCTCAAATTAAACGAAATAATATGACATTTTCCATGCAGTTCAAAGACACTCAGTTGTCCAGTTCGACACATAATAATTTCTCATTCTTCCTTAGTTAGTTATATTTTTAACGTATATTTCAGTGTTTTCTTGCAGTTTCTTGTAGAAAAAGTATTTCTTACAGTAAACAGCTCTACCTTTTCCACTCTCTCCTCCTCCTCCTCATTTGCCTTGATTTAAAATTGACGCAGTTAATTTGACCAAAGTTCTCTTTTTTCATACTTATTGATATGTAACACTGTAATGCAGTTTTTTAATGCTAGTAGTTTATTGCAACCAAAGTAATTTGATTACTTGCATATTCATGTCTGTTTCTAAAACCATGAAAAGGTGCCTCATGTGTGTACATGAGAAACAGTGAAACGAGGGTATTTACGTTCAAGGGCCACAAATAAAATATTTCTCATCAGCTCTAAAAAGATTTTAGTTTTCTCAGAAACCATAACAGTACTTTTAATGTTAATAATTTACTGTTTTTCTGTAAACAACATTCTATATATGGAAAGTGAACAGGAGGCCGATTTAAGTCTCTGTATAATAAGAAAGTAATTGCCATAATTTAAATAATGTATTTTTTGCTTCTAAAAATGGGAGGGAGTTATAATATTCTCAGAAAACTGAAAGTGCCTGCAGTGTGGACACGAAAAAGAAAGAAATACACAGTCTTTCTTAGGGTCAATATTGAAAAACATACATTCTTCACAAGGGCCTATGATTGGTATGTAAATCCTACCAAAAGGCAGATTCTTTCTTCATTTACCTCAACTGTTTTTGTTTGTTTAAGGCTCTTCTACCACATTGAAGCCTGCACTATAAATCCGTGAAAAGCAGAAAGGTAGAGCTTTTGTAGACTTCATAGATCTTCAGGCTACACCAGACTTGTCTAAACAGTGCCCATTGGTGGTGTCATAACCCACAGCAGTCAATTTATAATCCTGTATATGGCATTCCTACAGTCCTATACCATTGTATGTCTTGATAGTAGATCCCTGGCCCGTTCCTGGAGTGACATATAAGAGTTACCTGCCTTACCCCTCGAATTCCAGGTGACTATTCCCATTCACAGATGGTAACAGTCATTTTCCCTCTATTTCACACTAATTTGAATGCTTACCCTTGCTTGTGGATTCCTACTCTGCTCTAGACATCCTACCTGAAGGTGGCTTGCCGGAAACTTGGCCTAGATTTCGGCTCCCAGGAAAGGACTGCTGTGGCACAGACTGTGTCAATATTAATTGTGTCTAACCATGCACACAACATAAGCAGCAGCAGTGTAACTTTTACTTTGCCTTACATATACACTGACAAACAGCAGCAGTGCAAGCTCTTATCACATATATAAGAACATCACAGTCAGGAGTAGGGGAAGCTTCCATAAAACAGAAAGAACATGTACGGCATGAGCAGCAGTCAATGAGATGTCTAATTGCTATTGGAGCCTATCAGCCATTACTAAAGACAATGTTATCTAGCCCACATACTCTCTTCTCTGCTGAGCCTTAAGTACCTTCAAAGCATCTCTGCTAGCCTATAACCCTTATGGATCTCCATCCCTCGTCTGTGCTACCAAGAGTCCTCTAGCTACTCTCCACTTGGTCCTGAGCCCCTAGCCTAAGCCACTGCATGGCAACTTTGACATTAATAAAAGAGATGCATGGAATAATTAAGAGTAAATTCATTATATTCCAATAACATACTGCTACATTATTTTAAATAAAAAAAGTAGTAAAATATATAAAAATAGTTTCATTTTTAGATAACGGTTTTAACATTAAATTAAATGCATTAATGTTTTCAAATATTTAACATTTTTCAAATTTAACATAATTTCCTATTGTTTTTTATTTCAAGTCCCTACCTTCGTTATTTGCTATGGGAGAGTGATGCAGTACCAGTGGTTGGCCATGTGTTTTACTGGACGTACTCAAGCTCTGAGGGTACATTTACTACTAGTATGTGTCATTTTTGGCTGAAGTAACTTTAGAAGTACAGTTTGTGACTGCAAATGTGATCACTCCTTTGTGGGTGGGTGTCTATCCCTACCCAAACCCCTCCTTAGCCCCACTTTAATCCCTTTTTACTCGTTTCTAAACTCTTCCACTTTAATAGTTAATATGTCCCTATTCCAGCCACACCAAAGTTACAGCTGTGAGGATCTCCCCTTTGAAAATATAGGTGAGGGATAAATGGAGATTTGTACTAGTTGAATTATGAATTGCTTTTTGTAGTAAGTAAGCTGAACTACTGTATTACCACTTAACATACTCCAAACTGCAATTTGTGCACTGTGCCCAACCAGCTTGACACACAATTTTCCATCCATATTGCAAATTTCACTCTAATCAGAGATTTATAAATGTTCCTGCTAGGCAGTGTAAAATGTTTTAAGAGTGATATGTATTTTCCAATAAGCACATTTTATGTACAATTGTCTCGGTTCTGTTAATTAGAATGCAGGCCGTGTTCATGGTTCAGTTGTGGGGAAAACTACATTTGTTATCCTTAAAAGGAGGGAGGAGATATGCTGCAATAGGTGGCTTGTGAGACCAAATCATAACAGGTGAGCGTTTCTCATATAATTTTCTCAGACCAGTTGCCAGACCCAACAGACTGGTATTTTATTGGGGACGGAAATTAGGAAAGAGTTACAACACCCTATGAACCCACTGAGTTTGGTCCAGTTTATTGAAACTCTAATCGTCTCAAAGACTTTGTGAATTCAAAACAGATTATTCACCAGATTCACCAATAAGGTCAGTACAGTGCCACGGAAAATGAACCTTTTAGTGTTGGGAAAGCAGGCTATATTAATGTTAACTGTTGTAGGGCTTAGATGTGCTTCTACAATAGTTTTGGTCTGTACACTTACTTATTAAGTTAGTATTTGGAGCGTCTACAGAGCAAAGCTGGTAGGCTCCTCACTGGTTAACAGAAATGGGAAAAGGACCTGCTTGCGACTATTGATTACAAATTGGTATGCTGTCAACGCCAAGCATTTGGAAGCCAAGGCATCAACAGAAGTCACATGTAGTATGGAGTTCCTGCCTGGCATCCCCCCCTCTAGACACCAGAACCCCACTCAAGATCCAAATAACTTTTCTCATGTGAGGTCCCGGCACGCAAGCAAGATTGTCATGTAGACTGAGCATAAAAAAATCAGGATAATAGAGGAAATTTGGAGCTAGTTAGGTTGGAGAGGGGTGCATGCTTGCAAAAGCCATGACATACTCTCATCCAAACAAAAATTCACCAACAATAAAACAAAATGTACAACCTCCAAAATGTACAACATCTTCCTCATATAAGGCTTACAAATTTGCTTTCACAACAGCGATAATGTTCCAGGACATAGGGATACACTTTCCTAATACTCTGCTCAGACACATTACCTTCATTAAGTCAACTGTATGTTTTAAAAGTTAGAGTTGGTAACCATCCCAAGAATGATATAACTTTTTTGGTACTTAGAAAACTCAAATTAGCCACAGAGGAGTAGCTGAGTTATGCCCAGAGTATCAGGGATTGTGACTCACAAGCAGAGATATGCAATATGTGTGAGGAAAATTATGTGGTTAGGGGTACATAATATCTGGAAATTATGGCAAAGGCTGGAGAGATGAAGGAGAGTGTGTGAGAATATTGGCAACATATGTAAATGGAGAAGAGGCGTGCTGTGATGCTTTTTATAAATTGCTGCTAGGAGAAGGTGATTGTTCATTGTGGATTGAAGTCTTTCATAGTCATAGTAAGAAAGAACACCAAATTTGTCTCCATTATCTTTTTTGGGATATTAAAAGTGGTGGTGCTCTTTGGCTTACATGTGCCACTGGAGGTGTTTTGTAGCTTCCATATTAGAATAGTAGCTTAAAGAGCATGCAGGAATAATTTGAAGAGAACATGTACTGGACACTGCACCAAGTGTGGTTATTTCAGATATGTTATCTATTTGAGTTTGTCTTTGTTAGTGAACAACCAAGACCCTGTGAACAAGGCAAACTTTAGTAATAAAGGAGGGTTGTCAGTGATGACAAGTTAGAACAGCTTCATGTCTGTCGATGCAAGCAAGGACAAGGGCCAGAAAAAAAGAATTGAAAAGTTTTTGATGTCTGGACAGACTTGATTTTGTATAGTTGGCTAAAATCATGCAGCCCTGCAGCCTCGACTATTTGTCATATCGTCCTTGAAGAACATGTTGAAGTCTTTTTGTAGTTCTAGAGATTTAATATTAATTGAAAGAGTGGAGGAGAATGCATTAAGCTCCAGGTTGAGAGACTGTACTTAAAGTTGGAGTTCGCTGCCTTCAGTTGGATTGCATTTGAGATAAACCTTATGAGTCCAGTTTAAACGTTATCTAGGCAAAGTAAGTTTTTATAGTTGTGGATAGCTAATATCACTTTCATGTATTATTGTATGTCTTCAGCATAATGACAAACTCTAATGCTCTGATGGCTAACTAGTACATGCAGGGTCTCCAAGTGTACGTTGAATAATGAGCCATGTGCAAAACTGCAAATGACATAGAGAGGTGCAGATCTGTATGAGAACATGTGAATACATTGGCTTCTGGCAGACAGAAGGAAGAGAAGAATTTTAGTATGTTTTTTGTGATCCCATGTGTGAGGAGAGTGTCTTTTAATGCTGTTTGTTCAACTATGTTAAATGTGACCAACTCTTGAAGAATTGTCAAAGCCAAGGGTTGCTGTTGTCGGTGATCCCATGATCACTGTAGTCTCAATAGTGCATCATTAGAAGAACCTAGAGTGATAAGATTAAAGAAGCTTGTTGTAAATAAATTGCGCTTGGAACTAGTTGGCAAACTGCCTGTAAAGAATTTTCCCGAGCAAAAAAACTGTGTGTTATAGGATCCTAGCCAAAGAGTTTATATGGGTTGATTAACTGTAATTCTTCTTTAGAGAGAAACAAAAAGAAGATGCCAGCGATTGGGGGGGAAATGACAAAGTCAAGAGGTACATGAGGTGAATGCAGTACCAAGGTAAAATGGGGCAGAGGTGATATGTGCATTTTTAATGTGTTCTTTTAAATTTTGAATCAATGTGATGCCTATTGCTGTTGATCCTTTGAGTGAAATATTCATGATTTCACTTGATCAAATGAGAGGGTGGAGGTGTGAGTTGAAAGGAAACACTCTGCAGAGTTGCTTACACTTTAGAGAAAATGATTTTGGAATCCGTTTTGTGCTGTTGTGTTGTTTTTGTGTTTGTATATTGTTGTGTTTTGCTTTTGTTGGTATGCCGTGTTCTATTCATTTTTTTATTATTAAGTGTTATTCTGTGTTGTCAATAAATTGATGTTTGTTTATTTAGTTTGTTATGGTATTGTGGTGTATGATTGTACTTGTGCTATTGCTTCATTTTATGATTTGTAGTGTTATGCTGTATTGTTGTTATTGTGATAAGTTACTGTAGTACAGTGTTTTGTTGATGTGGTGTTATACTTCAACTGAGGAGTGTGTGCTTAAAAATTAACAAACATTCATGTCACCTATTACCACCTTCACAAATCTGCTTTCATGATACTGTAGTGTTTGTACCAAGCATTGTCTTATTTACCATCTCAGACATGTTTAAGCATCACCAAAATCTATGTTGTAGTCTGGCCCAACCCTGGAATGATCCACAGACACTCCTCATTGTCTCTGTTTTTCATCATAGGTTTTATTTTAAATATACATATCTGCATTTCTCACAGTTTATTACATTGTCCTGGGAGTTTCATATCATTTCATCTGACTATTTCAGCAGTCACTGGAAGTAGATTTGGCTGTTGCTTTTTGAGCCCTGACTATGTAATGCTTTTAGCTCCATCTGAGAATTACTGAAAGGCATACCAACTTGTGATCAAAGTGCCAAGTTATTATATAAAACTGCATATCATATCTTGCAGTTGAACAGGAAGGCAGTAATGCAACAAATTAGAGACTGCCAGGTCACTCAAATTATACAGTGATTTAAACATTAACCATTAAACCTGAGGATTCTTGCTCAGTCAGACATCATTTTTTAGTCTAATTTACAAGTTCCTAAAGGTACCCTTATGATCATGACAGACAATTTTCTCAAACACCGATTAGAATGAGCACCACCATCTTCAAGACATCCCACTAGGAATGTTAGCAATGTGTTCCAACTTGTCAGAAGCATCTGATTTAACAGTAAATATAACTGTGTCCTCAAACCCTTTATCTGCATGTGTAACAGTCTTTCATAGGTGGTGAAGTTGGGTTGAAGCCCATCAGCCTTCTTCTGCATCATTGCCTTAAAGACTACAGAGACTCAATTTTCCTGTTCATCCACAAAGTATTTCAATAGGAGTATGAGAATGAGTGATTGTGAAGAGCACATTGTCAGCGCATACCCATAAAACAATGAGACAGCATGGACTCCATACTTGATGCCAAAGCACCTATGCTTTTGATGACATTAGACTGATAGGTGCCATATCAACTACAACTAGGTGCCAAATATCTACAATTACCAATGTAGGCAAGAAGGCATACCTTTCCTGAACCTCTGTAAGGTGGGAATGGAGAAGACAAGAAATTACTGGTGCAGATGGCTGCATAACTATTTCATATAGGATCAAACATGTGGTTTAACACCCACAGCCTGGAAAACCCACTCAATTCCAAGCAGTGAGAGTCAAATGTTTTCTCTACATCCATGGAGGCCATGTAGCATCTTGTTAATCACCAAAGGAATGAGCCACAGTTGGTTGCCATTATTCAACTGCTTGCATGTTGATGCTGCCTAACACAACGAGCATTGATTTTGATGCATCAATCAAGGAACCACAGAGCCTAAACTTTCCACACAACACCTCCCCGATGCCCACTTGCTACATCATTAAATAGCCTTTTGTCTAGGAACAGGGTAGTACCTTGTTGACAGAGGTAAGACCACTCTTTTTACTGGTCAAGTATTAATCAATAGGTCCAGACAAGAGTTCAAGATTCCAGTATCACAGGGGTTTTGTGGATTATGCCAGGCTTTGATGACGCTGTACCCCAGGCATTCACAGGACACCACCTGACCTGTGCAGCTGCATAAAAACTGCAGCCCTAGAACAAGAGTGGCAGAGGGTGAATCTCTGGGAATGAGGGGCAGCAAAGGACGGTCCTTGGCATGTCCTGATGGCATTAACTTATTAAGGCAACTGTCTAGTTCCTACAATCTGATCAACCAGGTGGCAAGCTTTTTCTTTTTTCTTTCTAGTATCTGTCATGAGCAGGTCATCAGGTCTTAGGTAGCTGCCACATTAGCTTCCGACATGTAGCCAACATTGTTAATATTGGGAAAATTGATGTTGATGCACACAATGATACATTCATATACAAGAATGAAAACACATCACTGCTATTGAATTCACCCATCATGAACTCTCCATCAACCCAGACACAGAAGTACGTGGTCAGGCTGGCTCTGAGACCCACGCCTGTGGTTATAGATTGACATGTCACAGGTAGGGGGGCACATAGCCGTCAGACAAACGTACAAACAGGAATCTTAGATCACTCCCACAGATAGGTGCAGCAACACCACAATAGTCCGAGGACATTGTCCCCTATAAACCACACATGGCCAGAGGGAGGTGTGCATTCTCAAAACACCATAAAGTCAGATATCCTATGAAGTTAGGAACATTTAACGAATCAGAACACAGCAACATGCAACAATCATGCACCCCTCAGGCCAGACATCTGGACACGTGACCCACTGGCCCAGATTGTGTCCAATGAAGGTCAAGGTCCACCTGCATTTGTTATCAGGACCTTATTTAATACTCCAAGACAATGTCCCACATACCTTACCTAAAAAGGAACTCTGAAATTGTTTTATGGCACCCATAGAAATGTATAAAACACCATTCAGATCAATTGTACATTCCTCAGACCCCGGTTCTGTCACTATTCTGGCCGTAGTGTTTAATTAAACCAGCTCTTCCTGTAATACAAAACACCCCTTGTCTTTTCTTTTTTTCAAGGAAAAATCACATTCAAGCATCAACATGTTAGTCTACAAGAGTACCAGAAGTAAGGCAGCACAGAAGGAGTGGTACAGCAAAGGACAGAGTCTCAATGCCACAATCTGACCAGCTGAAATATTACCCCCCTCCTCACAAACATGAGGAATCAGAAGCCAGCAGACGTAATGAAGTAGGAATATTGGCCCAATATTAGAACAATAAAAAAGACAGCTAGTCACCCTGACAGCTGGTTCTGGCCCAAAAATGTGCATTATGCCTTTCAGAACAACGCACATTGACTTGTAGCCTCACTTCAGATACACATGAGCAGATCTCAACAACATCTGCTTTTACAAACCTTCCAGACACATCTGCTCATCCAAACTCCTACTTGTACACATCCCGTGCATACGGACAACCAGATCTGGTTGTCGAGACTTCTCCTACGTCGCTCCTAAAGTGTGCAAGAAGTTTTTGAGTACTGCCCCTCACCCTAGGTTTGGCTAGGCTCACACCTTCTCAGTGCCAGGATAACCTCCCAGGTGATAGTGCGCTCTACAAATCTGCTTAACATAATATAGTATGTAAAGAGACAGCTGAGGCTTCAGTGAATTAACAGACTTTGCAATGGTTTGCTGTGTTAAATATAAATTGCCATTTTGCTGCTTCTCTAGCACACTCCTCCATACTTTCATTTAATGTTATCTCTCTGCTGTAACAGAATAAAGAGATGACCAGGGAACAAGATTTTATGCTTTCATTATATTGCAACAACTAACATTTGCTTGATTTTTAAAGCAAACATAAAGAATTGCTAACGTGCTAGAACAAAACTATTTGTGTTCCAAATAATGCATCCTTCAAGGTTTATCCCTCCATTTATTGGTGTTCATTCATTTTGCATTATACAAACTGTGATCATTTGCAAATGGCACCTATAAAACATTTCCAGGGCCAGGAATCTAGACAATAATCTTATTGGTTCAGTAAATCTTACCCTTTAACAAGGAGAAATACAGTAGGGGGTGTTGACTCAGAACCATAAACTTTGCCATGAAGCTTGCTAAGGAAATACATTGCAGAGATTAACAGTACGTGGCCTGTGTTGCTTTTGTGCTCAGCTAATGATCTGGGTAGCAACGTGGTGCATGCATCAGAAGATATTATTGCACTTGTAGGGCCTGTAATCAATTTCATATTTATTCATGATTGCTAAAGAGCAAGGCGCCACCTACACAGATGATTTGAAGCAATTTTACACTGGAGGGGAACACTGTGAAAAGAGGTGGCGACGGCATGATTGTTTTTTCTTTATAAACTTCGCGATTTGCCCATTGGTCTAGATCATTACAGTTGGCAGCTCGTTCACTTTTTTGACGAGCACAGTCTTTGGTTGCGCTTAATTCATTCTCTAAAATGTTAACACTGGCAATAGAAATGATATTCCTTAAGAGGTTTGATTTAATCCACCATTATTGAGCAAGCAGCTCATGCGGAATTCATTATGCTCCGAGCAGAAATGTCTGGCGCTGCGGCCAGTGCTAAAGGGAAACAACAGTTTGGATTTCAGCTGTAGCAGAAAGTGATAGAGCCACGAATGATAAAAACACAAAGGCACATAAAATAAGACAACATCTCACTAACACATTATTGCAACAAAACAAAGCAACAAAATAATGCAATAACAAATACTCAATGCAAATCAGCAACACCATAAGAGCACACCAACAGAACATAGCAAAGTGTAGACAACACTTGTGCACCCAGGAATATAAAAGAACACACCACAACATATCTCTCAAACAAATAAGAACATCTGCACAGCTACAGTACAATAATGCAATAAAATAACTGTTCAGCAGTACAACTACATACTAACACAACAAAAAGTAAAGTAGCAACCGAAACAACAACCCCATATCAACACAACACAGGATTATACCATAAAACAACAACATAAAATAACAATTGCATACTATACAATAACACAATACAGCAAGTGAACAAATCAATATCATGCCAGGCAATTGTATTTTGTTGTGCTGTTTTGTGCTGTTGTGTTCTTTGCTGTTCTGTTTTGTTGTGTCATCATATTGTTGTGGTGCATTGGTGTTTTGATGTGTTGTGTTCCTGTAATGTGATGGTGTGGTGCACATTATAGTGTTGTGAAACTGCACTGTGGAGTTTTATTGTTTTGTACTGTGTTGGTGTAACCGTGTTTTCAAGTTATATTCTGGTTTAGTTCTTTTGATGTGTTGTATTGTTGGGTCACCTTTTTGCCTTTTGTTGTGCTAGGTTGTGTCAATGTACTGCTTTATCATAAAGGTAGTAGGTGTGTTGCTGGTTTGTGATTTTATTATGTGATTGTGTTGTATTTTAATTCACTGTGGCAGTGGTGAGTAGTGTACATTTGCATTTTTTTTTTGTGTTACATTACTTTGTTGTTTTTGTGGTGCACCCTTTGTGCTGCTATTTAACTGTGTTGGATTTGTGTTGTCATTATGTTATAACATTCTGTTGTCGCTATTTTGTTGTGTTATTGTGCATTTGTCCCTAATATGCTTTGGTTGTGTTGTAGGTTTGTTGTGTTATTGTGCTTTATTGACTTCATCTGGATAATGTCGTTGTTTTGCACACTTCAAAACGTTTTCCATCCAAGGAAGCGCATCATTATATTTATTTCAAAAGCCACCATTTGCCACCACCAAGAGTGGTAGCATACACCAGAGAAGCTATTTAGCTTTTCATGACACTGTTCAGGCCAATACCAGAGAATACACCCCACCACCAGATTAATGGTGAGAGAATGTGGTGTTACAGCCAGAGCTGCCGACTTTGGAAGGGGGCAACTAGGTTAAAGTCCCAACACTGGCTTAATATTCTGTGATTCTGGGCAAATCATTTGATATCAAAGTTCTGAAAAAAAATGGGATGATGTGAGCAATCATATGCTGGGCTTACAGCAGAAGATGTTAGTTAAAAGATATGTAAACACTGTATGTGCTGTGTTTTTTATTGTATTGCAGTAATCGATTTCAAGATATGTCTGATCTATTGATCTGGGCACTCATGAGTCTGCTGTTGTAGGTAAAATCTCAAATGTTTGCATGAGGGCATTTGTCTAGTGTTTATCATATCATATACAACCGAAATGCGGTTTTGGCAACTTCTGGTGAACTGTGTGTTCAGAGTGGACATTTCACTTCATAGACAAATTGAAAGCTCTGTAAGTTTGCAAAATATTCATCTTTCTGTTTTTACCAAAGTGTGGATTTAAAGGTTATCCCTTGAATGATTTGGCACTGAAAATCAGTAGCATTTCATCAAAGTAATGGATGTAATGAGTCTTTGATGTGACAGATTACACAGTGTATTTTGCCATTTCCAGGTGTATTAACTGTGGCATAAACACAATGATAGAAAGAGGACCTTTGCTATCATTGCTCTTACAGCTTAATGAAAGTAGGTCAGTGCAAGGGCACATGAGCAATAGACGTGGCTGAATGTAATTGGTAGAAATGGCGTATTTGGTTTGTAGTCAGGTTACCCCCCGTCCAAGCAAGGACCCTCACTCTAGTCAGGGTAAGTCACACACAATCCAAATTAACCTGTGCCCACCCTCTGGTAGCTTGGCACTGAGCAGTCAGGCTTAACTTAAAAGGCAATGTGTAAAGTATTTGTGCAATAAATCATACAATAACGCCATATAGCACCACAAAAATACACAACCGAGTGTTTAGAAAAATATATAATATTTATCTGATAAGATGCAGGTCAAAATGATAAATATGCAATAATTAGATGTTGAGATATCACTGTAAAAGTGATATAAAGTGTCTTAAGTATTTGCAAAACAAGTAAAAGTCTTTTAAAAACAATAAAGGTCTCTTGCAAGCACAAAGTACCTGGTTCGCGTTCAAAATCTCCGCCAGGGACTGCAGAGGAGGCGATGCATGGGAAACGGGGAGGTGTGCGTCGGTTTCGCCCCTTCGCACACTGACTTGCGTTGGTGTTTTCCACGCAGGGAAAGGCTATGCATCATTTTCTGGAGCACGGACTTGGTTCCTCTTTGGGTTGCGTGAGTTTCTGGTACCCCAGGGTCTGTGTGTGGAATATTGGGCTTGTTGAGCGAAGTCACAAGTGCTGTGTCGATCCAGTGGACGCTGTGTGGAAATTTCTCCTGCACGGCAGGCGCTGCGTCGATTCCTCCCTATGAGTCATACTGCGTCATCCCAAGCCGACTGCGCGCCGATCCTGTGGGCGGTGCGTCGAAGTTCCGGTCGCAACACAGGCGCCGCGTCGATCTTCTCCTTGCGAAGTCATGCTGCGTCGTTCTGGTTCGGTGAATTTCTCAAAGTGGGGCAGGCTGTGCGTCGTTTTTAGCAGGCTAAGCATCTAATTTTCAAGGCACAGGAAGTCCAGCTGCAGGAGTGAAGTATTTTTGGCCCTGAGACTTCAGGGAACAGGAGGCAAGCTCTATCCAAGCCCTTGGAGAGCAGTACTGAGCACAGCCAGGGAGCAGCAAGGCAGCAGGGCAACAGCAAGGCAGCAGTCCTTTGAGAAAAGCAGTCCCAGTGAGTCCTTTGGGCAGCCAGGCATTTCCTCTTAGCAGGTCTGGTCCAGGGATTCTTCACCAGCAGGTTTCTTGTCCAGAAGTGTCTGTGGGGTAGACGGTCTACCCCAAGAAGTGTCTAAATTCTGTGGTTTTGGGTCCTCTTCTTGTACCCATTTTGGCCTTTGATGTATGCTTACTTGAAAGGAAAGTCTCACTCAATTATGAAATTCTGCCTTGCCCAGGCAAGGCCTCAGACACACAGCAGGGGGTTGGAGTCTGCACTGTGGGAGGGCAGGCACAGCCCTTTCAGATGTGAGTGACCACTCCTCCCCTTCCTCCTAGCACAGATGGCTCATCAGAATATGCAGGCTACACCCCAGCCACCTTTGTGTCACTGTCTGGAGAGAGGTGCAAACAGCCCAAATGTCAAAATAACTCAGACAGGGAATCCACAAACAGGCAGAGTCACAAAAATGGTTCAAGCAAGAAAATGCCCACTTTCTAAAAGTGGCATTTTCAAACACACAATCTCAAAAACAACTTTACTAAAAGATGTATTTTTAAATTGTGAGTTCAGAGGTCCCAAACTCCACATGTCTATCTGCTCCCAAAGGGAAGCTACGCTTCAATCATGTTTAAAGGCAGTCCCCAGGTTAACCTATGAGAGAGATCAGCCTTGCAACAGTGAAAACCGAATTTGGCAGTATTTTACTGTCAGGACATATAAAACACAATAGTATATGTCCTACCTTAACCATAAACTGCACCCTGCCCATGGGGCTACCTAGGGTCTACCTTAGGGGTGTCTTATATGTAGGAAAAGGGAAGGGAGAGGCCTGGCAAGGGGGACACTTGTCAAGTCGAATTTACAGTCTAAAACTTCACACACAGACACTGCAGTGGCAAGTCTGAGACATGATAACAGTGCTACTTATGTGGGTGGCACAATGAGTGCTGCAGGCCCACTAGTAGCATTTGATTTACCTCTAGTGCACTTTACTAGGAACTTACTAGTAAATCAAAAATGCCAATCATGGATAAGCCAATTAACAGTACAATTTACACAGAGAGCATATGCACTTTAGTACTGGTTAGCAGTGGTAAAGTGCTCAGAGTTCAAAAGCCAACAAAACAGGTCAGGAAAAATAGGAGGATGGAGGTAAAAAGTTTGGGGATGAACCTGCAAAAAGGCCCAGGTCCAACAGTAATGGTGTCTATTTGGGAACTGTTAGTGTATCTTTCCATTCCAAGGATTCTATTCAGACTACCACTCCATCCTATGTCTAAGAGGATTTATCAGCTATAGTTTCTAAGATCCGCCCTTTTTGAAAATGGCCTAGCAGGCTATAGAATATTTAACATATCTTTGGAATTACTAAGGGATGTTCTAGTTGGAATGCTGCAAAGTATACGTTTTCTTGCTTATTTTTGTCCAGACGCTCTAACTTTGGCCTTTTCTTATCAGATCCATGAGGTATCCTCTCGTTTTTTAAGCTAGTGTGTTGAAGATTCCACTCAGTATTACTTTTAGGATACATTTGTTACATTTATTACAGAATGTCCACCCCACTGTTTTATTTCCCTGTTCTAGCTAGATAAATTAATGCAGATCAATATTAGGAAAGCAGAGCTTATATATTATTCTTGCAATATAAGGAAAGCAGTCCAAAGCAATTACACAGTTGAAGCCCTATTTGTTTCTATTGAACTTCTGTTTTATACATTGCCAACTGTGATGAGTTCATTCCATTCCTGGAGGAGATTAATTAACCGTTTTCCAGTGTCATAGCATTATCTGAATGAACTGCCCTATGTTTACCAAGCCTATGTGACTTCAAATCCAGCTGTAATGTTGGTTCTTTTTTTCTTGGTTGTTTTAGTGTCTTTACTATTATGGAAATAGAGTTGATTTGTGTGCAATCATTCCACTGTTGTCAACAATTTGTTAAATTTGTAACGTAGAGAGATACAAAAAGTTTCAACTAAAACCTTTAAGGTCTTAAACATCTTGACAGAATCGTATACAAATAAAAAATGCTCAGCGTCCAGGAACATATGCCAGATTAAAATTAATTTAGAGCAATAGTGAAAGAAAAATATATTGTCTCTTGGGGAAAATTTTGATGGTAAAATGTGGCAATTACCTGATGTTGGAGCAAGCAGCTGGGACGCGGAACACTTAGGTGAATCAACGAGATGCCGACTTTGGAGTAAGTGCGACTATAAGGGGCAACTCCGCTCTGCATGTTCCCAGACTTGAGGCTAACTGCCTTTTCTCCATAGGGCCGTACCTCTACAGTTTAACCAGGTAGGCCCTGTGTCTCCCCTGACCCTCCACCCGCCCCTTTGTGATGTCAGCACGCCACCAGGCACGCTGACGTCACTATCTGTTTTCCCCATCTTGTGGCCGCTTCCTGCTCCAGTGGGGAAAACAGGACCAAACGTGCCTTCCTGACATTCGTGGAGGAATCATTTTGAAAGGGGAGATTCTCCAGTTTCAAACAAGGCCTTCCCAAACAGGTTTCCTGGCCACTATGGCCCCAAGGAAACCATACAGCTGTTAAAAAAATATATAGATCTTTATATACATATATAAATCTATATATAGATATATCTATTTAGCTATATCTATCTATAGAAAGATATATATATATATATATATATATATATATAGATATGCCTATAGATAGATAGATCTATATATATATGACTTTTGTCAACACGTGTGTGGTTTCCCTTGGGTCGACGATCGCCCCCCAGGAAAACCACACCCACATATAAAAGTGATCTCTTTACACACACACATATATATATGCATATATATATATATATATATATATATTCGCAGACATTTCACTTTCAGTTGCAGCTTGTGTCTTGAAAGCAATGCACATACTTCAACTGACACGTTTCAACTGTAGCTTTTAGGCAGCAATAAAAAAGTCAATAAACTCTTGTAATTATGTTTCTGCTAGAAAAGGATCTGACATTTGTCTAGTGGTAGTTTTGATGCCATAAAGTCCAACTGCAAGGATCAAAAATGTATTATATGTGAATAGCTGAGTGGATTAGTAAAGCCAGCCATTACCTGCGCTATAATACAAATTAAATGTATGTGCGAGGGGGGGCTATGGAGAGGTGAAATGCACTTTTGCAGGGTGGTAGTGAGGGAATCGGAGGAGGAGGTAATGGGAGTGGGAGAACCAATAATGATTGTTGGACTGGGCGCTAGAGGCGCTAAAGACTGTGACGATTGGTATGTGACAAGGTGAAGTAATAATGTGTCTTTTTTGTTTTTTTTAGTGTCTTGAGAGAACATGCTGATTGAGGGAAGAAGCGAAGATAAGGTGACTTCTATTGTTGCAGGTATCACACACACATCCACCAGCAATTTTGTGACTGTCTACGTAGGCTAGTGTTTTAGATCGACAGTTTAGCCAGTAACAGAGATGGCATCTTGTTGGATGACCGCTGCTCAAGCCCCAACTTGGGTTATAGAGGACAGCTTTGACATAGGATCAGATACTGAGACAGCATCTGAGGGATAGGACATTGGCATAGCCTCTGTGATTGATTTTTCAGTCAGAAGAGTACCATTTGATAATTCCTCTTCCAGTGATTATGAGGGAGGTGATGAAGACAGTCCTGCTGTCCCTTCGCACGTACAGTCTGTGCAGCGGGACAATAGCAGGTTAGCCCAACCCTGAGAGCAGGTGCATGCGGCGGCAAGCACACAGAGAGTGCTCTCTTGGGAACTCCCCAAATTAGTTCAGCCCTAAATTCCACCACCCAAATCGCATTGTGGAGACCTCAAAACTATCTATCACAAAACAACCTGGTTTTGTAAGGCAGGCATCTGCGTTTTTGGTCCTGGGCTCGGTGGCCATATAGGGAAACCTACCAAACCCATACATTTCTGGAAAATGGACATTGCAGGAGTCCACAGAGGTGTAACTTGTGTGGATTCCCCAAATACCATGCAAAACTGAAATATTGAATAAAAACTCTATTCAATTTTTTCTTGCATTTCTGTCACACAAATTAAAGGAATATGCTGGGATCCACACAATTCCTACCACCCAGTGTTTTCTCACCTGTCCTGATAAACAAGCTACCCCACTTGAGTGCCTGTACCTAGTGCCTGTGTCAGGAGTGGATCACCCCTGGGTCAACAGTTGCCCTCCTGTAAGGACCAACATTAACCATTGTGTGATCTATTCCTGACACAGGCACTAGGCTTACCCACACACGTGAGGTACCATTTTTATCAGGAGACTATGGGGGGGGGTTGCTGGGTGGAAGGAAATTTGTGGCTCCTCTCAGATTTCAGAACTTTCTATCACTGAAATCTGAGGATTGCAAAGGGTTCTGGGTAACAGACCCTGGTGAGAGCACCACAAGTCACCCCATCCTGGATTCCCCTAGGTATCTAGTTTTTACAAATGCACAGGTTTGGTAGGTTTCCCTAGGTGCAGGCTGAGCTAGAGGCCAAAGACACGCCAGAATTCTATGTAAAAATGTGATGTGTCCATGTTGCATTCCCTGTCGTGAGCAGTAGGACTACCCACACAAGTGAGGTACCATTTGTATCGGGAGACTTGGGGGAACACAGAATAGCAGATCAAGTGTTATTGCCCCTTGTCTTTCTCCACATTTTTTCCTTCCAAATGTAAGACAGTATGTAAAAAAGAAGTCTATTGAGAAATTCCCTGTAATTCACATGCTAGTATGGGGATGCCGGAATTCAGAGATGTGCAAATAACCACTGCTTCTCAACACCTTATCTTGCACCCATTTTGGAAATAAAAAGGTTTCCTTGATACCTATTTTTCAGTCTTTATATTTCGCCAAATTAATTGCTGTATACACAGTATACAATGAAAACCCCTTGCAAAATCAGCTCATTTATTGGCTCTGGGTACTCAGGGTTCTTGATGAACCTACAAGCCCTATATATCCCCACAACCAGAAGAGTCCAGCACACGTAACGGTATATTGCTTTCAAAAGTCTGTCATAGGTGGAAAAAGTTGTAGAAGAAAACGTGGCCATAAATGGCTCTTTTTTCACCTCAATTTCAATATATTTTTATTTTTAGCTGTTACTTTCTGCAGTAAAACCTTGAAGGATCTACACAAATGACACCTTGCTGAATTCAGAATTGTATTCACTTTTCAGAAATGTTTAGCTGTCCAGAATCCAGCATTGGTTTCATACCCATTTCTGTCACTAACTTGAAGGAGGCTGAAAGCACCAAAATGAGGTATGTCCCAATAAAATGCCAAAATTGTGTTGAAAAATGTGGTTTTCTAATTCAAGTCTGTCTTTTCCTGAAAGCTGCAAAGATGGTAATTTTAGCACCACAAACTCTTTGTTGATGCTGTTTTCAGGGGAAAAACCACATGCTTTCTTCTGCGGCCCTTTTTTCCCCATTTTCAGAAAAAAACGAAATTTTAGCTGTATTTTGGCCAATTTCTTGGCCTCCTCCAGGGGAACTCACAAACCCTGGGTACCTTTAGAATCTCTAGGATGTCAGAAAAAAATGGCACAAATTGGGGGTGGATAGCTTATGTGGACAAAAAATTATAAAGGCCTAAGCACAAACTACCCCAAATAGCCAAAAAGGGCTCAGCAAGGGGGGAGGGGGTGGCCAAGCAGCTAAGGGGTTAAAGACTCTGTATGTAGAAATACTTGTTACCAACATTGTTGGAGCCAAAGGTAGTACCACAGTATGGAGAAACAATTGTCTTCTACAATTTTCAGTAAGCCCCACCTATGGACACATGGGTCCTCCATAGAATTAACTAAGAAATTAGAGGATTTCTAATTTCAGTGTCTGGCAGAGGTTCAAGACTTGATGGGCAGTAACTGTCTCAAGCTGAACAAAACAAATATGGGGAGAGGTGACTTCTCCATTTATTCTGGTCACAGGGACTAGTATCGGACCCTGTTCTTGTCAGAGGTGTGAAACGTACTAGTATTGCTGGACTCAGATTTGCTGTTAGCACATCAGGATGCAGCAGTAGTTTGAACAAGCTATTCTAAGCCAGCCTATTAAAATAAATCCTACTTTGTTTTAGACTCTGGTCATATTTAATGCTGCTGCCTCTCTTGTAAGTGGATGCAGAGGGATTTAAAACCATCTGTGTAATTCACCACACTTTCTTTGGCTCTGCTCTGGATTTCCTGAAACAAAATTCCTCACTATGTTACCAGGCACTCTCTACAAGTGATCATAGACTACTAAATATGCCCCAGTTTCAAAAGCCACATAATTTAGTCTGAACATTGTGTTTCGTTGCCCTTGTACTTTATTTCAATGTAACTCACAGTTAACAATCTAAGGTTTAGGCAAAAATTAGAAAGCTGCCTATTTATTCATGCTTTTCTAGGTAGAATTGAACTGCGCTTGGTGTGAAAAATGCTATTCTTTGAGCAAACTCTTTAAAAATGTATAACGCAAAGGAACCAACTATTGACCTTTGGAGATGCCGGAGGCCAGATTTGTCGACTATCAATCTGTACCTTACCTGTCATGGTTAATTTAACTCAGTTATAAAAAATTGTAAACTGTTCGCAGCACCTGTAAACAAACATGAGAGGCCCATTCTTCCCCTCTCAGGAGTTTTAACTGTCTGAGACCTGTGTACACATTGTTGACCAATTTACAAAGCAATGCATCTGCAGGTGTGGTCCCTGTCATTGGTGCATATTTAAACATTTTTTTCAATCCACAAAGGAGTGCTCTTGTAGAAGTTGCCTATAATTAAAATGAATTAAAAATCTGAAACTGGATCCAGAGTGGTAGTCTTGAGTGAAGACGTTACGCCTGAGTTTTCATACAACTCTGAGTTGGACAGGGGGACATAATATATGAAGTTAGAAGTCAAACTAGCTTACAACTACTGCAACAATCTTATAGCGAGGTATAGTTAGACGAAATCTATCCTAAGATCAACATTCTGAAGAGAAAATATTGGCATTGGACCATACGAAAAGAAGAAAAATTTATTATTAGTATCTACAGAACTGAACTTAATATAAAGGCGGCATTCATGAAAAACAATGTTCGAACATGAGGGTGGCCACACTATGCTAGTGATACAATAAAAATATAAAGCCCGGAAATAGTACTCCAGGTAAATAGATGGTGATACAGTAAATGTTGCCTTGTTGAATCTTGTAATATTTGGAAATTGAGAACTTAGGACAAAGAAACTGAGCCATGTTTGGGAATGTATTTTAAGTTTCACATCATAACGAGATTAAGCCCTATTTGGGAATGTATTTGAGGTTTCACATCATAACCACGCCATCCCCACTAGTGAATATTTAAAACTGATTTTTTAAGGATTTCATTTTAACAACAAAGCATCCTTTTCTCATCTAACTGAAGAAAAATAACTTCACTTTAAGAACATTAATTCAGTGAATTATACTCATAATACTTTAAACTGCTTACATACTTAAACACTGGAACAATTCAAACACATTTCAAACATTTCAGTTCAAACAATAATAATGCTTTGAATACTCTCAAGACAAAAGATATAAAACAGTCTTTAAAAGGTGACTAATTATTACTATTAAAACAGTACTTAGCTAAGCATCAGAAGCATATGGCAATTAAATTCTGAACAAAACGTGTTGTGTATGGTGGTGGTTACAAGTACATTTTTTAAGCCCAATTCAGCAGTGACAATAGCAAATTATTTTAGCACATAGGGGCTTTAAAATGAAAGCCAAGAGCCTCGGCTATAGTCCCACAGAAATATCAGCAGACATTAAGAACAATGTTCGTGTTTGATATAACTGATAGGTGTCCATTATGAATCTGGCGCTGCAAGTCAAATTCCAATGAATAAATACATTACAAGTAAACTCAACTGACATTAGATTGTAATAATTGCTTAACTTAGTAGAAGTGGAAAAGTGAGTTCTATTTTAATTTTCGCAACCTCCTGTGGAAGAAATGTGGAACACATTACAAGGAGATAGCAATGGTATGAAAGGAGCAATGTCTGAGAGTTTAGAGGGATCAGCACATACCCACTCAATAGAACTCTTTACATGTGGCTATCTTGTGATCAGGGGTGTCCTTTAATGCGTTAGAGGGGGCACAATCATACTTGACGGGCTAGTGACTCAACAGCAGTGATACAATTATGTACAACCAGAATGTTCAATAAGCCAGCCAACATGATATTCACCTAGCAACACAAGCTGGTTACTAAGTAACCCAATATCTAAATTTACCAGCAAATCCGAAGATTTTAAATAAGGAGCTATGGGTGGGATACAAACTTAATTTTAGTTTTAATTGCTTCTCTATACACTGCCACCGAACTTATTTCTGGGAGCAAAAATGTAACAACTTCACTCAACTGTTGCTTGAAGGTGATGAAATATAGCGTTTGTAAAGACCAGCAATATGTAAAGTAGAAACCCTTTTATTTACATTTACTGTTGCCAGCAGATGTTATTTTCTGGTCGTTATTTTACAGGTTTGGGTGATTTTTCCACTCTGGTTTCTGATTCTGAATTTTCAGACAGTATCTTGGTTGAAATGGAGCAGTAACATCAGTCTAAAGCCACAGTTTACAGATCTGCGTTTTGGAATGGTCAAGACCACCTTTCATTCTGAGGAGGAAAATAGAAGAACACGTTTAAGTTCTGGGTGTTTTTTTAAAAGTATTGTTCGTTTCCTCTTTTCATAGATTCTGTACTTCATGTAAAACTTTCACTGGCAAGATATGCAGGGCCAGACTGGGAAAAAATAGGCCAGGCCACCAAATTGAAAGTGGCACCCATTAGCGAATCAGGGCAGTTTTAAACTTGTAAAGACGAGCTTTATAAGTGTTATGTAAGATACGGGGGAATGCATGCATTTTTGCTTGCTACAGGGGATGTTGGTGGCAATATCAGAGAAATAAATAGTCAAATCCGACCCACCAGACCATATATCAGGCATACACAGAGCCAAATGACTGGCCCACACACACACACATGTGAGACTAGCCCATTTGGCGCTGCCTGATTATCCTATAGGCCAGCCCGAACCTGAAGCTAGCCGGTTCCTGGTGGGAATTAATACCTAAATTACAATTCTTAGCATGGCATTGGCTTTTTTAAATCTCAAAAATAATTACTTTTGAAATTAAAATAAGAATGTTAACGGTCATTTCATAAAAGCACATAAAGTCAACTCTATTGCCTGTGAGAATCTGTTTCTGTATTTTTAAACAATCATCAAAAGCACGGTATGAAATATAGATGCAACGATGTTATTTATAATACGTAATAATATACTGTGACTGACGAATAATAAAAATACAAACAAACAGTGGCACCACCTTAAATGTAATCTGGCCTCTTTTAACCGTGTTAACACTGATGCTTTCCAAACTCTCGGCCATTTTTGTGGTTTTTGAGATGGCGCAGGGATTTTGCTATGGGTCTTTTCCTGCATGATGTGCTTCTTGGCACCTTGAGGGTCCTTTATTATATGCACCATGTAAACATCAATGATGAAAAAGTTAACATAATTGGATGATGGTCTGGCAGTGCTTAATTTGTAAATAAAGAGGTGCCGGTGCTCAAAGCCCTTCTCTTAAACACGAGGCTGCTGTAATTAAATCTACCAGCACTGAATACTAAGGCAGTGTATTTCCAAAATGGGTGCAAGATACAGTGTTGAGAAGCAGTGGTTATTTGCACATCTCTGAATTTTGGGGTCCCCATACTAGCATGTCAATTAAAGGGAATTTCTCAAATAGACTTCTTTTTTACATACCGTCTTACATTTGGAAGGAAAAAATGTGGAAGCCATCTCGGGCCTCTTCAATCCATTTACGGCCACCCCTGCCCCTTCAGCTCATCCTGCAACTTTTTACTTTCTCCCTTTATGACGCTTTTTAGTTTTTCCTTCTTCCGTCTTTCCCATATGTATCTTTTGCTCGCAGCAAATGCTTGAGGCATAAGAATAAGCCCCGGCCCTCACAAATAAATGCTGGTGCTCAGCACCGTAAGCAACAAGCACAAATTAAGCATGCGGTCTGGCTTTAAGTGTAATCGTGGTATCACGTTTTGCAGACACCATGAATCTTTTTCTTGCTCACAATCCCCGACAGTCTAATAGTGCAAAAATGAAACACATTTTGAATGCTTATTTTGACTCAAAATTACCCTCGCTACTCCAATAAAATGCTGGCACACAATTATATTCATCTTGCTCCTCAGCTTAAGGCACCAGAATTCACATTATCAAAAGGCACACAATGCCACTGTTTAATTATCAGGTGTTACTATTGGTTACTTGAATTTTCAAGGCATGACCCTATTTCAGGCAGAATAAACTGAATTGATCAAGTCCCACACTGGACCTTGTGTGGATTGGTGGTCAGATTAAAAACCTCACAGGGTCGCTAAATGAATTTTATTACTCATTATGAATAGCAAAGTAGGAGGTTAAAGGGACAGACATCTAATTGTGACTGGTGCTTAACTATACTAGGGGCCTGATTCACAAAGGTAAACTTATATTTTGTGTAGGTTTACAATATTTTGCAATTTACCAACAATTTTGCAAGTAGTATCTTTATGACTGCCTATCTTTTTATGTGCAGAGTCTCTGCCACGAGTGCGAAGACTCCACAGTCAACGGTACTACTAATAAAATTCCAATGTGAATTGCAAAAAATCGTATACTTACACAAAAGTGTAAGTTTACCTTTGTGAATCAGGCCCTAAATGTTTGTGATTGAAACTGAAGTCACAAACCATTGATCGAATACTGACACAGGAATGAAGGTGGTATCTGATTCTCAAAGTAGAAACTGTCCCGTCAGACAATTTCTCCTTTGTGAAACATAGCATACTACTATGCAGCAAGCAAGGAGCCTTCCAGACGGACACAGCCTTCTCTAAATAATATAATAAGTGTGAACTGAGGGATTGAGGTCTGTGATCCCTTGCAGGCCACTATGCTTGCATTTTCAGCCAATTGTAAAGGTCCCAAACAGCATCCTACCTCATTAATATTCACCATGCAGATCATGTTCCCACCTTCCTCGAGTGGGGAATTGTAGTGAGACCACTTTGCACAAAGATGGTATTGCAAATGTAATTCATATTAGCACACCAACCAGGTATTTACTCTCCTCTATTTTTGACAAATTAATGCACATCATACATTGTTGATATAAAATTTTCTTTTTGTCTCTCTCACCAAAAACTTATTTTCCTTGACCAAGTTCTCGTTTGGATTCAGTGTTTCAAGCAGTAAGCTAGGAGCTTAACTTTTACAGATGTTCAAAAGCGTTTTCTGTTTTTCTCTCTTAGCCTCAAAATCTCTTCCAATTCAATTCTTGAAATGAAAACTTTTCACGCAGAGTTTGTTACTAAAAGTTACAAATTTCAATCGTTTTTATTTTTATTACCTAGAACAACTTCATTTTTGCAACACCAAAACATGAAACAAACAAAAGATGGAGTTGCACAAAATAAACAGGTTTTTCTTATTAAACTGACACTCTTTCCTGCCCAGTACTATGGGCCCCAGACCTTTTTTTGGCAGGAGCAGTTTGTTGCCAGCGGTGGGTGCGCCATCAGACACATAAATCAGAAGCCTCTTGCCCCTGCGAGGGGCACTCTTTTCCGCCCAGCACTACGGGCCCTAGACCTCGTAGCTGCAGGAGCCGCTTGTTGCCAGCAGTGGGTGTGCCATCAGGTGCATAAATCAAATGCCTCTTCTCTGCTGCGCGGGATACTCTTTCTTGCCTAGGACTACGGGCCCTAGACCTCTTAGTGACAGGAGCCACTTGTTGCTATCAGTGCGTGTGTCATCAGGCCCATAAATCAGACGCTGCTTCCCCTGTGTGAGGGACACTCTTTCCAGTCAAAGACAACGGGCCCCAGACCTCCTAGCGGCAGGAGCCGCTTGCTGCCAGCAGTGGGTGCGCCATTGGGCATAAATCAGACACCTCTTCCTCACTGCGCGGGATGTGTGTGGGCCACAACCGGACAAAGCCCAGGCCAAGGGTGGGCCTGTCCATGCCCGTCGGAGCCCGGAAGAGGCTTGGTTGGGCCACCCCACTTGGCTCCTGCTCCTTAAGGTACTGTGTCTGTTTTCGAGCTATTCCTTTTCTCAAATCGATCCTCTGCTTATTGCTCGTGAATTGTTTAAGGCTGTGTTCCCTTCCGTGGATATGTTTGGCTTCTGCGCTCAGCTCCTCAACAGGGGGCCCATGATGGTTAAGCGCAAGCAAGGCCCAATTCAAGAAGGGTCAGTAACCAAGATAACTGGTACATTGGATGGCTTCATTGAAAAGGCTGTGGGTGTCCTTGATAAAGACATTGGGCCTGATTCTAAGCTTGGCGGGCGGCAGGAGCCGCCCGCCATGCGGGAACCGCCAGAAGACCGTACCGCGGTCAAAAGACCGCGATGGTCATTCTGGGTTTCCCACTGGGCTGGCGGGCGACCGCCAAAAGTCCGCCCGCCAGCCCAGTGGGAAACACCCTTCCCACGAGGAAGCCGGCTCCGAATGGAGCCGGCGGAGTGGGAAGGTGCGACGGGTGCAGTTGCACCCGTCGCAAATTTCAGTGTCTGCAAAGCAGACACTGAAATTCATTGTGGGGCCCTCTTACGGGGCCCCCTGCAGTGCCCATGCCATTGGCCCTAGGGGACCCACGACACCCCATACCGCCATCCTGTTCCTGGCGGGCGACCCGCCAGGAACAGGATGGCGGTATGGGGTGTCAGAATCCCCATGGCGGCGCAGCAAGCTGCGCCGCCATGGCGGATTCCCATGGGCAGCGGAAAGTCGGCTGTACACCGCCGGCTTTCCGCTTCTGGCCGCGGCTGTACCGCCGCGGTCAGAATGCCCGGCGGAGCACCGCCAGCCTGTTGGCGGTGCTACTGCCGACCCCAGCCATGGCGGTATTTACCGCCAGGGTCAGAATGACCCCCATTATCTTGTTAGAGAGATGCCTTTCATCAGTTTTGACACAGCTTGAGGCAGGCACACCAGCCGATTGTCTGATGCAGGCTTGTGGGACCCCAGTGCAAGAACATAACTTGGAGAAAAAAAATTGCTACATCTTGTAAGGATCCAAGTGCTATTGCCCATATGGACTCAACTAATTTCAGTGTCCACTTTTGTAAAGAATATCTTGAAAGCATGTACAGACAACTGGGCAAAGAAATTGTGGAGACAATAGAATCTAAATTACCGGGGATGTTTGACCATTAGGGGTGCATAGAGAGCAAATTAGCTGATTTTCTTTGCAGTAGCTGTGCAATGGGGGTGGGGAGGGCCAGTGACATAAATGTTGCTGTGTAGGAATCTTTTTGCCCAGCTAGCCCCAGGCCACGTTGAGCATTGTTGATTGGGTGGGTTCCGCCAGTCGAGAATAGTCAGATACTGGGTTAGTTGCACAATAGGCCCCACTATGTCCGCTGTACCTGTCCCCCAGTCAGGACAATCAAGGGATGAAGCCCCGTGGAGCTTGCCCTCACAGAGCTCCCCTGTAACTTCAGCCCTGGCTGTGGATAACTCAACCACCCCTAGTGAGGTAGCTAGGTTGCTGCCTGCCCACTTTTCCAGATGTGACTACCCCTCTGGGTGCCAGCCCGTACATGGCCACATTAGTGGATGTCTCCAAATTGCAATCTTGTGCTAGTGAGTCTACATCAGGGCTGAGTAATAAAGTAGTTCACTGGGTCAATGGGAATACCACGCTACATGGTTGTTTCCTATCTAGGATATTTATGGCTAGGAGGATGGGTTGGCTGGGGAACATGCAAAAGGAGTTTGGGGGTGATTGTATTATTCATTCTTTTAGTAATCTCAGGTTGGCCAGACACCTCATTGAGTATCCTAGGTCAGCCTATTTACCCCAAAGCAAAATGTGGGTCCTACCATTAGGTTATTTTTATAGGGATGCTGCAGGCAGAGTGAACTCCCTCACCTATACTGTGTTGGCACCCAATTTTGTTGTACCAGTCTCTACTCGCTATTCCCTGTTCGGCGATTTGGACATGACCGATTGACTCATCTCCTTCCCCCGTAGGGAGCCTGGAGACCCTCCTGCTATTTCCCTTAACCAGGTCCTAAAATCAGCCCACACAAGCCTAGTAAGTAGTGTGGCATCCAAAGAGTTTGACTATTGCTCTGATGAGCTTGGGAATTGTGGGGTAAGGATTATATCCTGGAACGTAGCAGGCCTTGCTGGTGATTTGGCTTTGATGATTGGGTCCTTCACATACAAAATTATGATATAGTATTGTTCCAGGAGATATGAGCAACTGAGGAAATTGTAATGGATGAGTATTATCCCTATTCTGTTCCTGCTGCTAACTCTGTCTCAGTCAGGGCTAGGGCTGGACTAACCTGGTTCAAAGTCACCTTAGACTGCAAAGTTTCCCATATTCCTTGTGATAGCCCCCTAATTCAAGCCTTTTTGACAGTCTGGCCATTTGGTATGTGTATAGTCATTGTAAATGTTTACAATGGCTATTTTGATAATATCAGAATGTTTTCTTATTTCATCTTAGGCTTGGAAGAATTATTAGCACCTTTATATCAGGATAATAACATTGTTTTTGGGGGCGGAGAACTAATGGTAAACATCAGGCAGTCCATTCAGATAATGCTATGACACTGGAAAATGTGTTAAATTAATGTCAGTTTGTAAGGCATTTACTGTATCTACCTGAAGTCTATTAGACCCAGTATTATTCAAAAGTTATATTTGAAAGGGGGGGAATGTGCTACAGTAATTGATTACGTTTTTACAAACCTAGAATTTTGTGCCATTGTCAGATGCCAAAAAAGAGATGAGTGCCCACAGTGATCATAACCCCTTTTGTGTGGAGCTTTGCATTCCGAGGAGGGCGGGTGACCTATCAACTTGGCGCAGTCCCTTGAAACTAAGTTGAAGGGGCTCCACCTGGTGTGGAGAAATGTGGACATGGCTTCCATTTTAAAGAAGATGTGTTCGAGCCATCTTCCACTGTTACTTGTTGCCTTCAGGGACCTGATTCCTCTCATGTTGAGTCCACTCATTTTTGGGAGCTAGGCTTAGCAGTGACCGGTCTATTGTCTAAAACTGGCAAAGAGAAGCCTGAAATGTTTTAATTCGGCGTGTAGGAAGGCATCCACAAATTTGCATGTGGCTATAGGTCAGTTCCAAGGGATGTGTTAAAGGTATGCCATTGTAGGCGGGTATTTAAAAATGTGATTAGGGTCAGGCGGAGAGAGTTGAAGGATGAGTCTTGGGGAGATATTGTAAAGGCTTTCAGGATGAATGATTATAGAGACATTAGCGAGGCCATAAGAGAAATTAAAACTGTTGTAGTTAAATCAAATTACCACCATAGGACAGGAAGCATGGGTTGAGCACTTCAAAAGGGTCTACAGCCCCTCTTAAATGAGTGTGGTCTTTGAAGAGGAAGTGATCATCCCTTTGTTAATAGAATTCCCTGTGGGGGAAGTTAGGGAGGCTAGCTCCAAGAGTCCCTCTGGAAAAGCCCCGGGCCCTGATGGGTGCCAATGGATTTATATAAATCCGCCTCTGACATTTGGGCTCCTTTGCTTCATAACTGTTTTAATGCCCTCCCTAAGACTGGTCTCCTGCAATAATGGCATTCTTCTATTATTGTTCCAATTTTCAAAAAGGGTAACCCCCAGTCTCCTGCATACTATCGCCCTATCTTGCTACTGGACTCTGCTGCTAAGCTGGTGGTCAGAATTATTTTGGCACGTCTTCAGGAATGGCTGATTGCTGCTGGTATTCTGTTGGAGGCACAGTACGGATTCCAGGAGGGGCTAGGCACGGTGGAGAAGTGCTTGAAAGTACATCTGTTGATTAGAAAATATACTATTGCTAGGCAGGACTCTGTGTGCCTAGACTTCATGGATCTGTTCTGAGCCTTCAACAGAGTTTTGAGGTCTAAGCTCTGGGACATTTTGATCACTTTGGGCATTGATTTTGATCTGGTTTAATTTCTGAGAGCTCTTCATGATGATCTTTCAGCTTCTGTATGGTACGGCCCTTAGGCAAAAGGACAGAGAACGTCAGCATTGTCCATGGTGTTTATCAGGGTTGCATTTTAAAACACATTTTTTATTTTTATTATATTTAAATGGTCTTGGGTCAGTTTTGTATGTGATAGCCTCTGATGCTACATGATTGCCTGGAAAAAAGACCTGGTATTGCTATACGCGAACAATGCTGTCTTGATATCTAGGACCCCTAATGGCTTGAAGCTTTTATTTGATGAATTTGTTGTTTTTATGGTTTCTCTAGACCTGTCTGGAAACCTTTCCAAAACTTTTATTATGACATACAGTCTGAAGTGGTCATAATGACAGGCATCAGTTTACACGGACAAAATGTGGCACTTACTCAGAATTTGTTATACTTAGGTGTGGTCTTTGATTTTAAGGGGAGTTGGGGACCCGGTGTATCAGCAGTTAGGCAGAAATGTTCAGGCTCTGCAGAGTATTTCTTCCACTTATCCATATGCACTGGGAAAAAATCTATAGACCCCCTTTTAGTGGTTTACAGGAGGAAATGTCTCCCAATTCTGTTATAGAGGGGAGGCCTTTGGGGTCATAGCAATTCCAAATAATTACACGGGGTGCAAATTGGAGCTTTGAAGAGACTTTTGGGTGTCCCACCTATTTGCTCCACCTACATCACACACCAGGAACTAGGTATGGAGTATGTGGAGGACTCTATTTACCTTGCCCCTGTGATGTTTTGGTGTTCGATTTGAACTAACCCTCACACCTCTTTTCACAGGGACATTATTCTGGACTGTCTTGTGTGTGATAGAGGGCTAAAAAATCCTTAGGTCAATCATGTGAAGTCTCTATTTGATGATATGGGTGTTCCACATTTTTTTTTAATAATCCAGAAACCCTGTCCAAGCAGGGGGTGGCCCAGGTCAAACTCTTGTTCAAGACACATCGACAGAACCTTGGGACTGGGAAGGAACGTCCCAAGCCCACAGTAAGAGCATGCAATGCCTCAAATAATACCCACAGAATGGCTGCATAATTGGGGTGGATTGATACTTCCTGGGAGAGAATGATTTGAACGCTGTTCTGACTGGGTTTTATAAGATGGCATCTGATTTTCCCTTTGGGGCAGTTTGATGCATCTTGTATCAGGATATGTCCATGCAATGAGGTCATGTTGCAAACTTTGTTGCTCTTTGTTTTTTTCAGTAAATTTTATCAGAACTTCACTACTTCTACTTCCTATTATAAGGAATCAAGGTATCTGTTCCTCCCTAGCTGCTTTGGAGTTTCTGTAGTCATTAGAGTCTCTCCCAATCTGTGTGAGTTTGTGCCCTTTTTTAAGAGGTGCCATTAAGAGAAGAAAGTTAATGGCTTTTTTTTAATGGCGCTTATTTGTATAAGCTGTTTTAACCTCTATTTAGCTGTATGTTATTTTTAAAATTATATGGAAATGTAGTGAAATGTATTTTATTGGGATGTTTTGGAGCTTCCTTTCCTCTTATATAAATATTGTATATTATGTTATTTTATTTGATGTATTTTTATGGTCACTGTTCTGTCCGAAATAAAGATTTAAAGTAAACTATTAAACTAGCACTCCAAGCAACCACATCCGATAATCATCTTAGGAGTGATAGCTTTTATGCACTTCTATAGTGTATGTGTTCTCTTTTCATAAACTGTAGACCTACTTTCCTGACAAATATCAGTACTTCTGCAGCATGAAAATATGCTTACTTCTATACAACTTGAAAAAAGGATTGCTTTTGAATGACAATCAATTTCAAAAATGTGATTATTGCACAGATGAAAAAACAAAGCTATGTATCAGGTTTGGAGTTCAGAAATAAAAGTAAATATGCCCTTACATACAGAAGATACTTAGGTCCTCTTAATGACACTGGCGGTAAGGGACCTGCCACGCTAGCAATGGTGGACAGGCCACCGCCAAGCTGGTGGTGCAGACTGCCATATTCCGACCGCAGCGGTCAACCCACCGAAACCAAGCCAGTTTGCTGACAGTACCACCAGTGCGGTCAGACCGCCTGCAACGGCAGTTACCATCCCAGGCTGGCGGTAGCCACTGTACCACCCACCCTAATACAACACTGCAGACCACCACGTTTTCGGGGGTGGGACACCCGCCACCCAAAGCCTGACGGAAACTGAAAGTACAAAAGGAGCCACTCACCTTCAGGGACGTAAACGACTCAGAGGAAGCCACGAAACGCCACCTTGAAATCTTCCCAGCGTTTTTCCTCGCCTTTCTACTCTACGACCACTGACGCCATTGTTGAGTACACCTGCAGAGCACACAAGGGGGGAAGGGGAGAGTGACACACCCACACAAAACATACAAACCATGCAGAAACTCCAGCGCGCACACACTACACATGAGCACACACGGAACGCAACACTCATACCGAGACACACACACAGAACACAGCCACGCCAAAAACACACATCACATACACACACCCCAGATCACAACTACACAACAACACCAATAGCACCGACAAGCAGTGACACACAAACCAAAACAAAGACACAACACTACATACAATGCCCAAATACAAAAAAAAAAAAAAATGAAAAAATGCCAATAAATGCACAGTTAACAGCACGTGATAGATAGATGGGAACTCATGAGAGAACAAAAAGACTTGACAACTGTATGTTAAGGAAACAAACAGGAATCCTGTTTTGTAATCATATATTAATAACAAATGCAATGTAAATCAGAACATAAAGCACCAAGGCCCATAGGCCAGTCCAAAGTCCAATGGGCACAACTGTGCCTGTCAAAGGCACCAATTTGACTCCTGACAGCCTAATGACCTCCACAAGGTAGGGGCATCAATGGAGCAGGCAGGCACCTCAAGTTTCTGGAGGTGGGGGGTTGGGTTTGGGAGGGGGTGCTTGGGCTTTGGCTTGGGAGAGAGGCCCTTGGGCACTGGCCTGTGAGGGGCCTTGCGCTTGATGGAGGGGCAGGGTCCCTGGAACCATGTTTTCATCCAGCTTCCTTCTTGGGGACCGCTTCTTCGTGGGTGGAGGGGAAGCTCCCTCGCTCTCCATCTAAATGATCCCCTCGGCTTCGGTGGTCTCTGCCTCCTTGGTCCCGTGGGCTGCAGCCTCCCCACTCGCTGGTGCCCCTACTCCTTTGCCTGCTGATGCTAATGAACACAAGGCTAGGATTGCAAAAAAAGGAGGGGAGGGGGAGAAACAGATGGGAGCATAGGGTCAATACCAATCCCCATTGCACGTATGTACATTACAACAACATGCCTCTATGTACATTCCTGAATACACTCTCTACAACGTCAATGGAGATCTCCTTACACCCACTGTGCATACACTCTGATGTGCATGCGCGATCATGATACCACTACAATTACACTCAGGTACTATTCTACACTGTTAGGGCTCTTATATACAGGACAATTACTGTAAGAAATGAGTGACATTTGTACATTGTCATACCTACCAGTGTCACCCATTTTGGACATGTATAGACAGGTATGGATACCAACTGAAGATCCTGTATGTCCATGCGAAGTCCAACAAATTGGCACTGTAAAAATACTATAAAAACCTGTTGCTCAGAAGCTCACCAATTACAGCTACTCCTTGGTGATGGCTTTCCACAAACCCTTCTTCAGATGGGCACTGACCTGCATGGGAGACACAGAAGGAAAGGCACATTAATGTAGACCCACTGAAGATCCTGTATGTCCATGCGAAGTCCAACAAATTGGCACTGTAAAAATACTATAAAAACCTGTTGCTCAGAAGCTCACCAATTACAGCTACTCCTTGGTGATGGCTTTCCACAAACCCTTCTTCAGATGGGCACTGACCTGCATGGGAGACACAGAAGGAAAGGCACATTAATGTAGACCCAACAACCTATGACATTCATAGGACTACCAACAGTACACAAATCAGCATCATGCACGTCTTCACACTTCCACAACATTCCAAGTATTCATATCCATAGGTACATCCTCCACTGTAACATCCTACGTACACGCACCACAACACACTTGCCGACCCATGTAGCAACAAAAATAACCTTCATGCAACCTACCTGCTGTTCTGGGACTCCATACAGCTTTGTGTACAGGAGTAGACCCCCATCCACAAGTTTCTCCAGTTCTTCCGATGTGAAGGCGGGAGCCCTATACCCTGTAACATGTGCTATTGTGGCTCCCAGGAACACGACACAGCAGCACACTCACTGGAGGTCTTGATGGCTGGACAGTCAGGAGTCAAGAGAGATACTCTGTCAAAAATGGCAGTTTCAGCTGCAGCGGTCTGAACAGTCACCACAGGCGGTAATCGTTATTGGTCTCTGTATGCCACAGGCATCAATGTTAACCAATGAGGAGCTGCACAGCGGTTCCGACCGCCATGATGGCATACACCAGAGGAATGAGCTCACTGACATCTGTCCCCGGCATGCAGGACAGGCAGAAGCCATTTTGCAATACAACTGTAACTAATACATTAATTAGCAAAGTCACTACTCATTTCCAACATGGATATGTGATGAGTTATGCCCTGGGAAAGTGTTAAGTACAATTAGGCAGCATGAACTTGGAGTGTCCACATATTCTGGTAAAGACAACATGACATTGTGGGAATGATCTTACATAATGATGGGGACTGTAGACTAGCAGTGACAGACTAGCATCTCAATTTCGTCATCCATTGTAAATCCGGGATGTATGTACAACTGACACGGGAATTACAATGCCTCAGCACATTAAAGTCTGCTTTGCATGCAACAAGTGGCAGCATATGTGACGTTGATTCATCATTTGTCACCCTGCAGTAGGATGCATGAATGGTAATTGTTGACATACTTGTGTTGTATCCCATGTGTAGATGCTGGCCACTGTGGAGGGTGAGGCATGCACCTGTGCTCCTGGTTGACTTGGCAACGATGGAAGAACGCCACATCATCTCCCACTATTGAGTGAACCGTGCTACAATTGTGGAGCTGTGAACCCAGTTGGAGTCTGATCTGCTGCCAGCCATTCGACAACCTTCAGCCATTCTGCTAACTGTGCAGGTGGTCTCCGTCCTCCATTTTCTGGCTACTGGCTCATTTCACAGGATAGTGGGAATGGCAACAGGCATGTATCAACCTATGTTTAGCAATGTGTTGAGGAAAGTCTTGTCCGCCTTAGTCAAACATATGGACAGCTACATTCAATTTCCCAATCCTGTAGATTTGCCCAGTGTGAAGGCTGATTTGTATGCATTGGAACATATCCCTCATGTGATTCGAGCCATAGATGGCACACACATTGCATTAGTACCACCCAGGGCTGATGAGCAAGAGTACAGGAACCTTAAGGGCTTTCACTCCATGAATGTACAGATGGTCTGCTTAGCAGACCAGTACATCTCCCAGGTGACTGCAAGGTTCCCAGGGTTTGTCCATGATTAGTACATCCTCAGGAATAGCATTGTCTCACGGTTGATGGCGCCTCTACAAAGAGTGAGGGCCTACTTCATTGGCGACTATGATGAGTATATATGCCATCACTGTTTCCCCAGCCTTACTACTCTGTCTGTATGTGACATTGTGGAATGTAAATATTGGTTGACCCTATCCACAGGTGATTCAGGTTATCCCAAGGTCTCCTGGCTACTGACAACGATGAGGCATCCAAGGACCAGGGCTGAGGAACAGTACAATGAGGTTCATGGGATTACAAGAAGGGTGGTTGAACTGAAATTTGATCTCTTTAACACAAGGTTCAGATGTCTGCACATCTCTGGTAGTTACCTGCAGTACTCACCACAGAAGGTGTGCCAGATTGTGGAGGCCTGCTGCATGCTCCTGGCACTAAGGAGGAACATCCCATTGCTGAAGGAGGCATAAGTAGCGGACAATCCGGTGGCAGAGGAGGGAGGAAACATGCGTGACGAAGACGGGGATAAGGAATATGTAGACGCAAGAACAGATCTCATCCAACAGTACTTCAGCTAACCTTCTGGTAAGTACTTCTCTACATTTTGACATGTCACGTGATATTGGGTGTACTTCATTTTCTATCCCTGATATTAGTAGGTGTTGACCCCATTTGGGTTTTAGATGAGTGTATATAGGAGTGGTCTGACAAGTCGTATACAGTGCCAATGTGATGTTAGCTAGTCCATCTGACTGAGTTACATATAATTCTGACATCCTATCTATTTCTTCACACATTTGTGACTTCTCCATTCTGGAATCACATTTTCATTGGCATAGTTTGCAGCTTCAAGTGCTGTCAATACTTGGCATCCAAGGGTGTCAGCTGTGTGGTACAACTACAATGAGTGTCTATTATTCAGGTCATTGATGTTAGATGCCACAATCAACTTCTCTCATTGTACCTAAACTAGGCTGTGCTCATGTGTGCAATAGCATTGGATTGTCTATCAGTGTGTGAACCTACAGTGTGAATCATTTAACCATCAAGATGTGCAGATACATACTGTTGGCAAAAGTGAACATAATGTGTGTTGAACATTCTATGCTATAAATTGCAGATGTACTATGGATGATGCCTCACCACTCCTCCCAGTCTGCTACCTGAGGACCCAGGGTTGTGTGGACTTTGCTGCAGGAAGCCAGATTCCAGCATGATAAATACACATCTTCAATGTGTTTTAGGACTCAATTTCTGTGACATGTCACACATTTGTTGCACTTTCTACAATGAGTAAACACAACACCAAAACCTGTGTTTAAGTGCATTTATTGTATATGCCAAATGGTAGATGGGGTGCAAAGCAGTGGGACCATGGTGATCGATCCCATCAGTCTGTAAGGCCCAGCAGTTGGTAGCACAGGTCCAGTGTCCATGTGGCATTTGAAAATGGGGATATGGCAGTAGAGAGTCAACACAGTGTCTCAGTGGCACACAAGGGAGGCCGTTCTTGAGAGGCTTATTTCCTGGCACAGGGGTTGGTCTTGGCTTCTGTCCCTGCAGGTTGTCTGGATCTGCGGCCACATTTGCATGAGGGTTCCTCAGCAACAGGGGTTGGCTCAGTGGTGGCTTGTGAGTCCTCAGGCATGACCATCATCCCACTAGCTGCAGCAGATGTAGAGGGCTGGTCAGTAGGTTAGCTAGTGGAAGGGGCCTGGTGGTAGGTGGAGGACTCATGCAGGACTGTGACGAGCTCCTCCACCAATCCTTTCATGAAGGCAATGGTGGCATTATTGGCATGCCACTCCTGCATGGCCTCCTGCTGGTACTCTCTCCTGGCTCAGGTTTTCCCCAACAGGTCTAATAACTGGCCCATCTTGTACTGAGATTAGTTGTATGCTCCCAGGACTTGTGCTATAGCCTCATGGGCAGGTAGCTCTCTGGGTTGCCCCGCGCTGTGACCCATAGGTACACTCCCACTGGCCCTAGCCCCCTGTACCTGTGTCCCTTACACGATGTGCCAACTCTCACTTACACCAGGACCTTCATCGTCTTGTGTGGTGGGTGCTGACTCAGGTCCCTGAACAGGTAGGCACACTGTGGATTGACGTGGCCTTGAGACACTGGTGTGGGGGTGTTGGACAACAGGTGTTGTGGTGGCAGAGGTTGTGGGGGGCTCCATGGTGTCCTGGGTGACGCTGGTGGAGGTGGACTGCCCAGAGAGCCCAGATGGGCCATGTTGGTCTTCCAGTTCCAGACATCCTGTGTCGCTGTCATCACTGGGGTCTTCAACAGGTCGAGGACTGGCTGTAAGTGGCACTGGCTGTCTGACGACATTCTCAGTGGCACCTGTGGATGACAGCGATTGTTATTCACCACTGCCTGATGTACTTTACAGGAGCTGCAAGGTGAGTGCTAGGTGTCATGCTTAAGGACTGAGGCGTAGTTGTGCGAGGGGAATGTGCATTTTAGGTGGCTACGGGGTGATGCATTGTGGGAGTCATAGTGTTTCATGCTCTACATGCATTGGGTGCATTTGAGAGTGTGGACTTTGGGATTGGTGATAGAGAGGTAGGGTGGGCATGCAGGGTATGGGGACGCATGCATTACAGGTGTGCTTCATACAAGGGTATAGGTGACTTACCAGTTTCCAGTCCTCTGGGGATTCCACTGAGACCATCAGAGTGCAGGATCGGCAAGACCTTCTCCTCCCATGATGTGAGCTCCAGAGGAGGAGATGGGGCCCACCGCCCGTCTTCATGAGGGCGATTTGATGCCTGGAAGCCATGGAGCGGACCTTCCCCATCAGGTCGTTCCACCTCTTGTGTATGTCATCCATTGTGCGTGGGTGGCTTCCCACTAAGTCCACCATATCGATGATCACCCACCATAAACCCCTTCTTCTTTGACATGGACGTTTACTGGACTCTTGCCCAAACAGCTCTGGCTCTACCCTGTTGATTTCGTCCACCGTGATCCTTAATTCGTGTGAAACAGGAGTTCTTTTGTCATGACATGGTGAGTGTGATGTGTGTGTGAGTGTTAAATATTTACGTGAAGTGTGATGCGTGAGAGGAGTTCAGGTGCCTGTGATGTCGGTGTGCAGTGTGATTTCCAGAGTGGATGTGCAATGTATGTCAGTTTTTTGTCATGGCAAGGGGTTGTGGGTTGTGTGTGTGTGTTTTATAAGGGGAGGTGTGGTGTGTGTATGTGTTTCATGTGTGGGGTATTGGAATTGTCCTACGTGGTGTTGTACTGCAGTGGAGGTTCCATCTTGGCTGTCGTGGGTCGTATTAGGGGGAGCAGTCTTGTTCTGCCGTGGCAGTGTGGGTGGTGGCTCCGCATCTCTGCCTCTGTCATTCGGCCTGACAGTGTCAGTGTTCTGGCAATTTTGTTTTTATGTGTAGAAATTGGGCGGGCGCATTGCCGCTGCCACTGCGGCCTTTTGGCGGCCATCCGCACAGCAGTCTTCAGGAAAGACCGCCAATGTCATAATGAGGGAATAGTGCACAAAATCATCATTTGCAAGGGTGAATCCTATTCCTTTCCATTTTTATAGATCCCTCTATCTTGTTAACCTTTGGTGCACCACCTTTTATGTTCCATGACTTTACAATCCCTTTTTATTGCTTTTAAATTCCCTGTATACCACTTTCAAGAACATTGTCCATTTCCAGATTTGATCTTCCTTACTAGGACACAACCATCCTATGATGCAGGTATCACATTTGCCAGCTCTGTAACTGCGTATTTCAGAGAGGACTCCTCCCTCATCATTGGGGTACTGAAATTATTGGTCAAAAGGTCAATGCTCCATAATCGTTTGACAATAGGAGTTGATCTCAGATTATCCATCATATAATACACTAAACAAAACGAGAATTGCACATGGTCTGAGCACGTAGTGGGCTACACTGATTAGATTGTCACCAAATTTAAGTTGGAAAGGAGTAAGGGCCTGATAACAACCTTGGCGGGTGAGATACAGGAATCCCGCCTGCCATATTACAAGTTCCATTATATCCTATGGAACTTGTAAAACGGCAGACCGGATATCCGTCACGTTTTTGACGGAGTATCCCATCCGCCAAGGCTGTAATCAGGCCCTAAGACTAAAGTTTGTCCTGCCATATGGTTTGACCAACAATCCACAGTTTTAACAGCAGAACCAGCATCTCATTTTCCAGCAGACTGCTCAGATTATCTCATTTATCCTCAAAGTGTAGATTAAATTCCTCCCATGAGGAGGAAATACCCAAATGTTAATACAAAAGAAGAAAGCTTATCAGCCAAAATTAGGTGCAAATGGCCCTTTTTGCTGCCTATTACGGCCCTTTTATTCATTGAAATCTGATAAATTAACATTTGGCAATCACTGTCGCCCTTCAGGTCATCATGGGCAACACCAGGCTTACTTATCTTTGTGCTGCTTAGCATTGTACTAAAAAGGTATTTTTTGCACGCGCTTGGTGGATGACATTATTGCTGGAAAAGTATGAGTAAACTTTTTGCTGCATATTTTTTCTCATTTGCATAATTTAGCATTGTTAATTTTCACACATCATTCTACTGCCAGATTTTTTGTGAACGATCACCTATTAGTAATTATGTCTAGAACTCATTCAACCTACTGCCAACCCTGAAACTCAAATACTGATAATTTAGCGATAAATTAGTAAATGGCTAGAGCTCAAATAGTCAATTACTGAAACTCAAATGCTGATAATTTAGCGATAAATCAGTAAATGGCTAAAGCTTAATCCTATATTAATACTTTTCACATTACTAAGTAAAAATCTTCTTCACTGTTGAGAGGTCCATTAGCATCCATCCTGAATGAAAAGCCCTATGAGTCGCTAGCCTTTGACAGTTTACAGGCTTGATCAAATGTGTAGGATTGAGCCATATCTCCTAAACACAGCGTGATCTGAGCAGAGCTCATTAGCTTTTCTCTATCAACACCAACCACTCTTTTCACAAAGCTAAAACCATAAACATATATTTACACCTGCCAGGAGTTTACATGGGGATTCTTGGCAGTTGTATGTCTAGTTATGTCAGAATACAGCCAATACAGAATCCCTTTCGGGGGGGGGGGTATGGAAAGAGATTTCCACAAATGAAAAATATTTTCCCTGATGTAATAGAATGTGCATTTGCACAATGGACCCCATTCTACCTATGCTAAAGTTTCCAATATGGAGAACTCCTGACAACAAGAAGAGAATGCTGTTTGGAAAGTCACATGAAATTCACCCCAAAAATACCTTAACAAATATTGGGAGTAGCCCAAATACCGGTATACTTCCTGTTACTCGATACAACTTGCCTAAATTCGTTGACTAAAAAATAGTAATCTTTTTTCTTGTTTTGTTTTCCCCCAAAGTGCTTAGATGGGGGCTTGGAGAATAGTACAGCAGTTTATAAACTCATTAAGAAACTGTTATGAACATGGACATTGTGCAGTATGAAATAAAAAAGGCACGGTAAACATCAAACTTTGAGAGGACTCATTTAGTAAAATAGTTTTAAGTGAAACTTAACAATATGTCACTGCTGAAGCAGATGTCTTAATTAGAAATTATTAATGAGTGTTTATGTATTTTGAATAATGATTTATGTAGAAAAATGAATAAGGTGGAAAAATAATGTGCACGTTTGAAATTGTGACCTCGAAGAATGGTCACCAGTTTTCATGAATTGAACTAAATAATTATTAATTCACATGAACTGTTGAAAATGTATTAGATTAGTGTAGTAATAAGTCATATTAAGGATTATGAAATATCTTCTTGCTATTAATTGTAGGCCTTAACTTAGCGAGTGTCATGGCCTAGTTTTGCCAGGCCCCATACGGAAGCTGTATTTCTTAGCGTTTAATGTAAAATGCTGACAGAGTGAAGTAACTGTGAAACGCTCATTGTTTTAATAAAATGCTTAGTAGAAGCTTTCCATGAGAACCGACTAGCAGAAGACAGTGTCCTTAAAAGTGCAACAATCGTGTAATGTGTGTGAGAGGTTCTTTCCCAGGATGCGAACAATTAAGACACTGACTGGAGACAAAGATGCAACAAATTAGATACATGAAGAGCCGGATGATGAGAACATCATAAACCAGACCAAGTGTAAAGTGTGAAATACAAGAATTCATCGATTTGGTAAATGAAATTTATTGGACAGAGTAGTAACGTACCATTAATTGACCAATTGGAAATTAGGGGACAGTTTGGGTGACTTTGATATAACAACGCGACAGCGGGAACTTAGACAGACGATGAGACCAGAGATCTAGAGTGACTTTGGGAAGAAGAAGAGATTTAAGATTCTGTCATTGGGATCATATTCTCTGACTGCACCCTCTGAAATATAAGTTCAGTTTATGGTAGATGAAGAGTCGCCAGTCACTCAGGAATGCGGCACGCGGATCAAAAGCTTAGCAGTTCCACAAGTAGGTCAAATAAATACAAAGGCCTTGCCCTCATGCTTAAAGGTAGATATTTCCTGTCTGATTCTGCAGAAATACCTTGTATGAAACCCTAAATTCTATTGAAACATTCCTGCCATTTTTCTATATTCTGTTCACGCTGATTGCTTTGACCTATTCAACACAGCTATTCTATTCTACTTTATTACAACCATTCTTCAATAGAAATTATTTTCAAATGGATGGCGTTTTTATACTAACGGTTTAAGTTGAAAAAAATTCATCATTTGTACTAAATGTGCTCGAAAGAGCATAGCATTTCTCCTTATGCACATATATATATATCTATGCAAAATGGTTACTTACACTTAAAAGAAACACAAAACGGTCCACTTTGTAAGTTTGACTCACAACAGATATACCGCACATTATACATACATTTGTATTTTGTTTTCCAAAAAACAACTTTTCGCCTCTGATATCTTGTAGGAAGGTGCACGTAATTATAAGGTAATAAACAAATAGATACATGTCAGGAAAAATCCAGACTGGTAAAAAGTGCCACTCGTATTTGTAACCAATAACACAATAATCCTACAACAAACCATGTTTTAATTCACAGAAAGAAAAAGCTACAGAGTCATCTACCAGATATTCCTTTATGAAGAAAATACGCTGTTCAGGGTTTTTAAAGGCAATTGTTTATCCTTTTTTGTGAGAGCTTCAGTATTTACTTATAGCAGGTTGAGTTTTATGATACATACATATGCATGCTTGATAATGAAAAATGACCCTAAAACCGGATCACCCTTAGCATTTTGCAAGCTTTTATAGTCCGTGATTTCTGAGGTTTATCTTAGTCTTCTGTTAATTATCAAACTTTAAACATGTGTATCTTTTTAAATGCCTCTCTTTGGGGGTACACTATGTTGGGGGTAGGGAGCATATAAGACTCTGGCAGGTGGCCTGTCAGCCCACCAGGTCAGTGGGGACTGTAGCCTCCAATTTCCTGGCATAGTACCTCCCCGCCATATTTTAAGATTCCCTCCTGTCTGGCAGAAATCTGGCTCCCTTCAGGGTTGCAGCTGTTCTTGAGGCATACCACTCTGCCTAACTGGTGCCATGCTTTTTTGGTACTGCTCAGCAAAGTTTTTTGTTTCTCATAAACTAACTACAAATGTCAGAGTTTGTTTCCTAAAAATCATAAAATAATTGACTGGGGACATGGGCTCTGTTGGACTTTGCTGGTGACACTATCCTATGGGGTGGACTGCATCTCCCAGAAACCCTTGAGCCTACAGGAAAAGGAAAGGTTCCTGGCCGCAGTGCTGTATAGTGCGACACACCTGTCTACATGCGGGATGTGGGCGGGATGCGTCTGGCACGGCCCAGGCAAAGACCAGGCCAAGAACCGGCCTGTCTGTGCCCGTCAGCGGCCGTTTGAGGTGGGGCCGGGCCCTCCCTCTTGGTTCCATGTGCTGGTGACTGTGTTGGGTTTGCTGTGTATTTGTTTCATCTGGGCAATATGGGAATAAGGAAGACTACGGCTGGTGTCACAAAAGGGAATACAATAGCTTGTATTGATTCCTTTTTAGTCCGTGCCGCTAGTGTCCAATCCAAAGAAATTGAACTCATGGAAAGGTGCCTTTCTTTTGGTGGACCCAAGGGATGGAATGCATATCCTTGATGGCCCAGCAAAAGATATAGGGCCCATGGATGATGCAACAACTTTTTGTCTCTCCCTGCCTGCCACTGAGCAAACTAGGGGCCGCTCTTTCCAGGTGGATAATTCACCATGCACTGAGCCCCCTGTGAAAAAGAAGAAGGCTGAAGCCTCACGCAAGAAGGGATCCCCAGATGATACCCGGTCTATTGCAAAGCAGGATGCTCATACTTTCAAGAAGGATGACTTTGGTATGCTAATGAACGGTTTGCTTTGACAGCATTTAACCCCGGTTGTTGACTACCTAGCCTCTCTACAAGCAATAGTGCCCCACTTGCTTAGTATTGCTACCTCTAAATCTGTGACAGAGATTCCCTAGGGTGCTATTATTACCCCCCTGTTTTGTGCAACCTGGACGGTCGGACTGACGGTGTAAGCCCCATGTCCAATACTCTCATGATCTGTAATGTACCTAAGGGGCTTCCAACAGGGATGATTTGCAACCCCCCACGTGTCTGCCTAATCTCAGGTTTCAGCAATACAGACTGTATCTCCACATCACTTGGTATCAGCAAAAAGGACACGTTATGGATGCAATACTGAACAATGCCAAACATTCACCCCCAGTGCAGAGTTCTGGGCCTAAATCCATCAGTTTTTTGCTACCCTTGCTGTTCCAGTTTGGACCCAGCCATACACAAATCAGTCTTGACCCTTTTCCCCAGGGGAACTGTCCAGCCCGAACTGCAAGGCCAGGTCTTCCCTGGACTAGAAACAAGCATCCTAGGACCATTTTCAGAGTATCACTCTTTCTCAGCCATGCTAGCTTGAATCCAATGGCATGGGGAGCACAGGACCCACGTCTGGGCATACCTCCCAGCTTAGGGCAACAAATGCAAAAAGAACAAGAAATGGACGGAATGCTGAACAATGTCAAACATTCACCCCACTACAGAGATCTGGGCCTACATCCATTTTTTTGTTGTTACCCATGCCATTCCAGTTTGGACCCAGCCATTTGCAAATCAGTCTTGACCTTATTCCCCATAAAAACCATCCAGCCTGAACTGCAAGGCCAGGTCTTCCGTGGACTGGAAACAAGCATCCTGGGACCAGTTTTGGGGTATCACCCCTCCTGAGGCAGGCTAGCTTGAATCCTGTGGCATGGGGAGCACGGGGCCCACATCGGGTTATACCCTTCCCACTTAGGGCGACAAATGCAAAACAAACAAGTGATGAACGGATTGCTGAACAATGTCAAACATTCATCCCCAGTAAAGAGATCTGAGCCTAAATCCATTGTTTGTTTGCTACCCATGCCATTCCACTTTGAACCCAGACATATGCAAATCAGTCTTGACCCTGTTCCCCATGGCAACCGTCCAGCCCAAACTGCCAGGCCAGGTCTTGTTTCCAGTTTGGGGAGGACCAGGCCTGGCAGTTTGTGCTGGACTGTTCCCATTTGGAACAGGGTCAAGACTGATTTGCATATGACTGGGTCCAAACTGGGGTGGCATAGTGAGCAAAAGAAAGGATGGATTAAACCCAAATCTGTGACTGGGGTGAATGTTTGATTGGTTCTGCATTCCCTCCATCATTTGTGTTTTCTTGCTTCTGTCGCCCTAAGTGTGCCGGGTATGTCCAGGTGTGGGTTCCAGGCTCACTGTGCCCCTGGATTCAAGCTAGCCTGGCTGATGAAGGGTGATACCCTGAAACTAGTCACAGGATGCTTGTTTCTAGTCCAGGGAAGACCTGGCTTGACAGTTTGGGATCAAAAGAATTGATGGGTTAAACCCAGATCTGTTACTGGGGATGAATGTTTGATTGGTTCTGCATTCTGTCCATCATTTGTGTTCTTTTTGCTTGGTATTGGGGCAGTCTAATGGTCATACAGGCAGGGGGAGCGTGATTGACGGCTGAGATCAGAAGCTAGGATAACACAAAACAGTTGTGTCAGGAGGGATGTTGAAAGATTGAATCTTCCCGCACCAACGTGCCCTTATGTCATGATATTAGCAAACGCACCTAGGTTCAAACTGGCGCAAATTGAAATGACAGGCCAATTAATATCAAATATTATTGGCTAGTGCACCGTAGGGGTTATGACACTTTTCCAATTAAGCATATCCTGATGGTAAGAAGGGTTGGGTGGGTGGGCGGGTGAATGGGGCCTTATGCCAAGATTTTCCTTGCTTGATTGCATTGTGGTTAATTTTAGTAAACCAAGAATTCCCTGAGACATGCTAAGTCAATCTTTCCCTTCCTCCCCTAGGAATTCTCATATTTAGGTTCTGCCACTGGGCTTTTTCTTTAAATCTTATCTTCAGGCTGCAGTCCCTAATTTAGGCAGGCCTACTATGAGGGTCAACGTAGTGCAAGATCGTGACTGCAGTACTGTTGGAGTGACTCTTCATAATACATACCCACCTTTGAAAGGCTTGGAGGGACTTGACTGACTACCATCTCACCAGGAGCTAGTGTTTTCAGAAAGTATGGGGGGGGTTCAGTTTGAGAACAGTTCACTTCTTGTACGCACGCTAGGCTCAGCAAGCTATTCAAGGTCTCATCTTGGCACATCGCCAGTTTGAAGAAGAAGCTAGATGATCAAGGGTGGATGAATTTCGTCACCACCCACCATGTGGGTATGCCTTCAGGAAACATGGTAGATTGAGCCCAGTCATTTGGACAGGTTCTGCTCCTATTATTCCCCTGCCTTCTAACGCAGGCAGAGCTAAAGTGGGGTTACTCAGACTGATTGCGAGTACCTTGATTGGGAGGGTTATCAGATTCCTTATTTTCACTATTGTGTGCCATTGGGTTTGGGATTGGGATTTGTTAATCATCAATCACTATAACAACTGCTTTGATGATAAGGCTTTGCGGGTGGCGGCTGAGCTCGAAATAATCCTTGTTGTCACTTAGCAACACACATCCCAAGGCCCTGAAGTTAGTTTGGGTAGGCGATTTAATGCTCATCATTATTTAAGCGTAGGAAAGACAGTATGTGCTTCATGGATATTGAGAATGAGCTCTTGATGCACTTTGAGCACAACGAGTATGGTAACGCCCTCAAAAATACTATGGTTACATTTGATCTGGTCCTGATGAATGAGGTACTGGCCCAAACAGGTCGCCTTGCTCCTACCTTTCGGGGCCACAGTTGTGAGTCAACTATCAATTTTCTTTTAGTCTCAGAGAACCTTGCTAGGTTTATAGCTGACTGTGAGGTAGTCTTCCCTAGCTTAAGTGATCAAGTTAAATTGTCCTGCAGTATGAGGTTGGAGGGTGTGTGTAAACCTCGGCAGAGGGTAGAATTTAAACCTACACTGACTAAGAAGAATGGCTTCTTCCTTAAGTGGGCACAAGTTGATAAAGGCAATTTTCTTCGTGGTATTCTAACTAGGAATCACACTGGGGTTTCTTTGTGTTTAAATTCTGAAGCCCCACCCAGTGCAGGCGATCTCGGCTTCTATGGGAATTACAACTAATATAAAGAATGCCCTTCTGCGAAAATCCCGTCTAAGGAATCTGAACCTACAGCGATAGGGTACTTATAAGGACCTTGTGCAGAGCATATAAAGAGGCTTGAGTGGCTAATATTAAAGAGATGCAAAATAGGGTGTAGGAGGAGCTGCGAGAAGCAATTTGAACAAGGATTGTTCCACCTTCTGAAAATGGCAGAATGCCTCATATTTTAGGAAGCCCTATGACGCCACCCTCAATGTGCATGTCCAAGAATCAGCATGGATAGAATTTTTCACCTCGATCTACGCAAGCAGTATAGTGAAGTCAGAGAAGGCAGATTTAATTAAGCTAGGGGATGATCAGACGTCTCTCAGTTGTGATCTTTCAGAGGTACAGAGGGTCTTGAGGAATGTAGTAGTGGTAAGGCTCCTGGCCCAGATTGGGTTCAAGCAGATGTTTTTATGGAGTGTCAGGCTTTATGGGCTCCAATCCTTGTGAATGTTTTTAATGCATGCGCTTGGCAACAGTCGATTATCATTCCAATGTATAAGAAGGAGGACAAGTCGCAACCCAAGAATTATAGACCCATATCCCTGTTTGACTCAGCTGCGAAAGTCATGGGCAGGATTTTGCTACATAGGTTGGAGCAATGGGCTATAGCCAATAATGTCTTAGCTGACACCCAATATAGCTTCAAAAAAGAATTAGGCACCATTGATCAGGGTTCGAATCTGAGCATCATAATAGCCAAGTATGTTGTTGCTAAGGAAGGTTCGATCTACTTGCCATTTATGGACCAGTCTGCTGCGTTCGATTGTGTGGTACATTCTAAGCTCTGGGCCCTCATGTTGGAGATGGATATCGAGGTCCTCACCATTAACCTCATTGGGCAGCTATACTCTGAAGCAAGTACTTGTGTGCGCTTTGGTAGGGACGGTGAGTGCACAGAGCCTTTTATGATCAAAGGTGGGGTTAGGCATGGTTGTGTGCTGGCCATCTTCCCCTTTGCTTTGTATACCAATGAGGTAGAAGCTGAACTAGTTAGGAGACCCAGAGATGTTCCACATGTAGATACACACCCCCTTCCCATCCTCCCTTATGAGAATGACACAGTGATTGTGACAAGAACTGGATGGGCACTAAATGGTCTAATAGAGAACTACACCACCTTTATGCAAGAGCTTTACTTTATGGTGAATTAAGGTAAAATATTCACCATGATCTGTGGTAGAAGGCTTAAAAAGCCTTTATTTACCATCAACAGCTGTAAAGTGAGTGACGCCCTGAGTTTCTCCTACGTGGTATTCTCTTTGATGCCAAGTATACGTGAAGATGGATGGTGTCAAATAGAGCAACCATGTTGGAGAGCTTGGCCCTGGTCCTGTTGAACTTCAGAAAGAAGTTAGACACTAAACCAGTTCAAGAGCTGCTGACTATATGTTTAAATCTGTGGCAATTGCCAAGTATGGGGCAGGGATTTGGGGGATGGGAGGCATCTGAGAGATTCAGAGCACAGAGGATGCCTTTTTAAAAACCCTCTTTGCTGTCCCACAGACTTGCTCTAATAGCATGTGTCATGAGGAGCTGGGTTTTCCATACATTCCTGATAAAATCAAACTCACCCCTCTCGTACTCTGGCACTCCATTCGGAGAACACAATCAGCCCTATTGGCTCAACAGGTGCTAGAAGACTGCTCAAATCTTGATGCAGCCCTCAGGATACCCTGGGTTTCATATGTGAAATTGTCCTGGAGGCAATTTGGTTATTGGAGTTATTCACCTGTCCCCGTCTATGCATCTTCTATAGTAAGACAAGGCTGAAGCGGGCATTTTGGTGCACACAAGGGGGGTAATATTAGAGTTAAATAAAAACAAATCAGCAGTACATCTATACAGCTAGACTCCATTGCGTGGGGGCTTTCAACCCTTCGTATCAGGTAGCCAACATTTATAGCACTGTTTGATCCTCACTAGGTTTCACCTAAATCTCTCACCCCTAATGCTCACCACTGAAGGAGCTAGGACCATGTCCCTGCGATGGTCCATCTTCTCAAACAGATTTACATTTTGTCTTTTTCTGTCAGCTTTATGAGGTCCAGAGGAAAAATGTTATTCTTCCCCCTTTTAAAGTGTTATGATTCTTGCCAAAGCAGGCAGGCTCTCTCTCTTTTAAAGAAACTGGATTCCCCTGTGATCCGGCAGGCAAGGGCTGCTTTTATTTGCCGCTGTTTAAAATTCCGGAAACGTTTTTAGTTTTAAATTAAGGATGATATGCCTACTTATTTTATTGTTTTATTGCCTGGAGTGTCAATGAAAGTGTCTCACATAATTCTGTATGCCGAATTATATCAGTTCGGAGTTTGTTTTGTGGGGGGAGCTATGTGTGGGCCATTTTTATGTGTAGTACCTATGAAGAATGTGCTTGGTATTGATTAATTAAGAATTGGTTATGATATAACAGATCTTGTTACTTTTATGTTTTATGCACTTTGAACTTTGTACTTATATGCTATGGAAAGGTAGTGAAAAAAGTTTTATCGAATCAAATCAACTGGATTTGTAGGAATTTTTCTCCTTGCACCTCAAACTCATTATTTAATTTTTGATTTCTCTGCCAGGACCTCCATGTCTCCTGGTATGTGAAAAGAGACGAGTGTTGTGCTACAACTCTACCCAGTTCAGGCAGAGTAATTAGAGATCTACTGTTGTGATTTGTTAAGGTCAGCAGCCCCTCAGTCCTTAAAAGAGGGTGACACAAGTTATACAATAGCAGGTGTACTGCTGTAGTACAATATAGAATATCATTTCCCTGGGTATGCTGGACTCTACTCCCACTCTAAAACATAAAAATACAGTTGTTTCACTTTGAAAATGTTGCTGCCCTCTTCATAAAACATGTGTATTTGATTTGGATTGAGAATCTTAATTTCTTTTATCTAGTAAGTGTCCCTACGTCGCACATCATCAATGGAAGTTCCTAAAACCACTGGACATGGTAATTGTTTTAAAAAGTTACAAATGCTTTGTTGGGGTATGTTATATCATGTGATAGCATTATTTAAATTCTGTGTTTCGTGAAAGTCCCAACCATTGTCTAGGCTTTTGTATAAATTGCTTTGTTTACACAGATACCTAAAAGCTGGACACCATTATAATTTCCATTTTCATATATTTTCAGAAAAGTCACAATTTTAGAAATAAATATAGGACAGATTTTTATACTAAAACTCAAAAGGTTGTCAAAATGATCTTTGGTTATGTCAGGATATTTTTATCCATTATAGTTACATAAACAAACTTAAGAAAGGAAATAATAGTTCAATATAATTCCAAAGTATTTTTAACATTTTATAAATATTACTGTTCTGCCAGGTTAGGGCGGATTATGTAAAGAGTGAAAACTGAAATGGTGGGAGAGCTAGGAAAATGACAAGACATTCTTGATGATTTTTAAGAGACAGATTAAGATAGGCTGGAGAACTATTAGAAGAAATGAGTGAATCGAAAGAATGCTTCTTGTGAAAAGTCATTGCAAAGGCGTGATTAAAAGTGGCAGGGATGACTGCTGCTCGGAGAGAGATGTTAACAAAAGCAGTTAAGTGGGACAAATGAAGGAAATAACAAGAGATGAAGTTAGGTTGAATGAAATTGAGATTTAAAAAGCTGAATTTATCCAGGGGCTAGAACGAATACATTTCAGATTTTACGACTGTGGAAAAGATAGAAAGGTGTGGTGATGAAGTGATCAGGAAGTTGTGCGGAAAACAGTATGGCCCTCATTATGACATTGGCGAGTAGCAGAGGCCGCCCGTCAATGCCATACTGCCATCAGGCAGATGTGAGGCCTGAACCCCGCCGGCCATATTATGGTTTCCACCGGCCGAACCAGCGGGGAACAGGGCCTTAACATTGCAGCCGGCACCTAACGGAGCCGGCGCAATGTGGCTGTCCAGCGGGTGCAGCAACACCTGTAGCGCATTCCACTGCCCATAATTCGGGCTGTGAAATGCGTGATGGGGCTGTGCATGGGGGCTCCTGCACTGCCCATACCAAGTGCATGGGTAGTGCTGGGGCCCCCGCGAGTCCCTCATTCTGCCTGCCTTTTCATGGCAGTGTTTAGTGCCATGGACAGGCTGCGGATGGGGACTTATAATCCCCAGGCCGGGGTGGATTACAACCGTTGGGACTGCCAGGTTGCAGGCTGGCGGCAGCCTGGCGGTGTCGGTGATTGGACCGTGGCGGCTCCGCCATGGTCATAATGTGGCAGTCGCACCTCCACGACCGCGGCAGTCTGACCGACCCGCTATATTTGTAAAGTGCATACTGAAGTAGGTTTCTTATGGATGAAATATGTGTTCAGATCAAAAGTAGTTAACAACGAGAGAAGGGCTAGTGATGCACTGTTAGAAACAATAATGAGGTAGGGACAGAAGAAAATGAAGGAGGATTTTGTCTGAGACAGCTTCCACTGATTTACCCTTTTTTTGCGGGTGTTGGCCAATGGCTGACATCAGCACTACCTACCAGTGCGTGGGACAGCCATTGGCCGACACTGTGGAGAGTTTCAAAGGACCCTACTTGATTTTATAGTTCAGTCTGCTGAGGACAAGCTTCCCTAGCACCCTGAGTCTTTATTCTCTGTAGGCAAAATGACCATCAGCGCATGGCGTACTGTCATCATGTCACTGAATGTGAAAGCAAAATCAGCTGATCTGCTCATTTCGTTCTCACTTGATTGATGCTTGGGGGTGTACCTCAGCCCCCTGGCAAGAGACTTTCATGGGAGAGGTATCATTGGAAAAATTGAGAATCTCCCCTTTACAATGATATCCTCCCAAGTGGATTTTTGCTTAGGTGGGGGTCGCACTGGAAGCTGATCCACAAGCAGAAATCCACCCACTTGACACCAGGGATATGATTGTGGCAGGGGGAACGGCCTCTCTGGGCCTGGGTCTACACTCCCCTGTACCCAGGGCCCAATAGACTTTCTGCCCCGTTGGGGTTGGAGAGGGATATTCCCCTCAAATCGGACCCTCACCAGGTGAAGAAGAAATCCCACTAGACACCAGGGATTTCAAAATGGTGCCAAACAAAGGCATGGGGTGCCCTATTCTGCCTTTGTGGAATATCTCCACCCCAGAAATGGCAATAATGTCTTCATGCCCCTCAGTGATCAATAAGTTTGTTGCAATTTGGGAACTTTGCCTCAGATCTGCACTTCAGTGGGGTAGAAAGCCCACTAGACCCCAGAGATTTTGAATTTGGTGCAATAAAAAGCCAGCCATTGGTCATACCCGTACCCAAAAAAGGGACAAATCACCCTATCCCCCCGGGTCAGACAGGAATTTTCCTGCAAATACTCCCTAGGAGGCAGAAAGCCCACTAGACCCAGGGATTTCAAAATGGCACCTGTTAGACCTGGTGTCTTTGAGTGTTTTTTCACCTAACTTTTTACCTCCAAACCTCCAGTTTTGATTACTTTTTTTTTTTGCTGGCTTTAGGAATGTGCACAGTTTATCACTTCTGACCAGTGCTAAGGAGCTTGTACTCGCTCCTTAAAACATGGTCGAATTAGGTTAGACCCAACTGGCATTTGAATCTACTTTTAAGTCCCTAGTAAAGTGGCATGACCTGTGCCCAGGGCCCGGAATTTAAATGCTATTGGTGGGCCTGCCACCCACTTAAGTCGCAATTTTACCATGTCTCAGGCCTGCAGTTGCAGCCTGTGTGTGCAGTTTCAAACTGTCATTTCAACCTGGCAAATTATACCTTTTGCCAGGCTCAAACCTCCCATTTTAACACATACGAGCCACCCCAATGGTAGGCCCTGAATAGCCCAGAGGACAGGGTGCAATGTATAAGAAAAGTAGGAAGTATACTCTTAAGTTTTACAAGTCCTGGTAGTGAACATCTTTGGTTGTCACAACGGCAAGGCTTACATCTTCCTTAGGGTTGCATTACATTTAATAAGCTGTAACTTCCAAATGGGACCAGGTAACTTATTCATGTTTGGTGTCTTTGAAACTGTTTAGGAAAATCTTAATTTATGGCTAAGTTGAAAGTCAAAATACAGTTTTGAAAATATCACCTTTAGAAAGTTGGCATTTTCCTGCCTTTGTAATTTGGTGCTTGCAGCCTATCTGTGGGTCACAGGAGTGAGTGTAGTTAACAGTGGGTATTCCTCCCAGACAGCAACATACAGTATAGAGATTAAGGGGGTCATTACAACATTGGCAGTAAAAGGCGCTTACCGCCGTGCAGAAGACCGCCAATACACCGCAGCTGCGGCGGTATTCCGCCACAGCTATTATGACTCACATCTTTGAATCCGCCGAAATTCAGACACCCACACAACACCGCCACACCAAAGGTCAGTGATAAACTGACGGAAACCAACCCTCCACCTCCCCGCCAACAGAAACACGCCCATGCTATTACGACCCACGAATCCACGCAGCGGTCTTTCAACCGCAGTATTCCATTGGCGGTACACACCGCCGCGCTCAAAATACACACACATCTCCAAAACATCGCCACATTGGACAACTCGAATTACACACACCTGAGAAACATACAAACACCACTCCCACACACCCAACACAATATAAAACCCACACCCACATCACCCACAAACCCCTACGACCAAAAAATCACGAACGAAGGCCAGAGAGAGAGCACAGAATAGACAACCCCATCACACAAAGGCACACAACACCATCACCCACACAACATCCACGCACAAAACACCACACACCACTACACTCACCACACTCATCAACACATACACCACCCCACACATCACACACACCACCCCATGTCACGCCAAAGACACCCCCGCTTCTCCGAGGAGGAGCTCAGGGTCATGGTGGAGGAAATCGTCCGGGTAGAGCCACAGCTATTTGGCTCACAGGTACAGCACACATCAATAGCCAGGAAGATGGAGTTATGGCGCAGAATAGTGGACAGGGTGAACGCCGTGGGACAGCACCCAAGAAATAGGGAGGACATCAGGAAGAGGTGGATCGACCTACGGGGGAAGGTGCGTTCAACGGTCTCCAGGCACAACATCGCGGTACAGCGGACTGGCGGCGGACCCCCACCTCCTCCCCCACAACTAACAACATAGGAGGAGCAAGTCTTGACCATCATGCATCCAGAGGGCCTCTGAGGAGTCGGTGGAGGATGGGACACTGGTAAGTCAATTCGTAACTATCATATGCCCCACCCTACCTGCATGATATCACACACCCCCACCCTCACCCCCTCCCCTATCACTCCAAATTCTCACTAATCTACCCATAACACAAACCACCCATCCCAACACCAAGCCCTGCATGACACAACTAAGCATGGACACCCCTCACTAAAGCATGCCTACTGCACATACCCAGAACACACCTTCAACCATCATCACACAAACCCACACACAGGAATGCTTGCACTGGGGTACACAAACACCCACCCATTGCACACCATTACACACACACATGCAATAATCATGCTCTTATGCCCCTGCAGGAATACGAAGGACCATCACCACACCAGAGGGTCCAGACAACACCACTCCACCCCCAGAAGAGGCCCACAGTGACGAGAGCAGCTCTGCACTACTGGATCCTGATGACCAGCCCGGACCATCGTGGGCCTCGGGACAGTCGGTTCCCCTTGCACAGGCACAGCCCAACACCGACCTTCCACCCTCTGGTAACACTAGCACAGCACCCACCCAGCGGGCCCATACCTCCGTACCCAGGACACGTCAATCAGCGGTGTGTCCACCACTACAGGGAACCCAGGATAACCCGCCACCCCAACAACAACAGGGATCTGGGGGCAGTGGTAGTGGGCACACGGTCCAGGGGACGGAGGCACAGGAACACAGGGGAACTGGGAGGGCTGCTGTGCGACAGGGGGCGGACAGGCCAAGGGAACCCACTCTCCACAAGGCCCTCACCTCCATCATGGGAGCATACCACCACTCCCAAGAGACAATGGCCACGGTCCTGGACAAGTTGCAGGAGACCCTGCGCCTGCAGGACAAACTGTATTTGGGGTTCAGGGAGGAGCTCAGGACCATCAGCTCTGCCCTGGCCACCATCGTAGGGGTGCTGAATGACATACAGCAGACCCTGAGGGACACCGTGGCACTCCAAGGGGCCCCTGACACTAGCCAGGACGATGAACTGCCCACCACCTCTGCCGGCGCTAGTGGACAGGACGCCCCGCCACAGGACCAACACACCAGCACCCCACCCCCTGCAGACGGACAACCACCACGCAAGCGGGCCCTGAGATCCAGGAACAGGACAGAGCAAGATGGCAAGACCCCCGCCAGGAAATGAGACCACCCTGATTGTCACCCCACTGTCCCACTTTGTTACCCTGTCCATACTTAAACTGCACCAGCTCCACTTCCTATGCCCAGATGGGCAGTGCACCTGTGAGACTAATAGACTGGACTCTGCCATGGACATTCCTCCACCATCACCCATCCTCATTTTACAAACCCCTCACATTTCGGAGCACTTCAATAAACACCCTTGAAACACAAAACAATCTGGAGTCAGTCTGTGATTTACTAAATATGTATTATCAATGACAGTGTCATAATGGGTTTACCATTGTAAGGCTAACATACCTATGTCACACATCACAAGCACTTGAAGGATGCAAGCAGTTGACACGTAGGTAACCACACCTGTGAAACCGTAATGGAAGGGTACAACTCAGTTTCCAAATAGTGATTGAAATCGAGAAACAGGATAGAGGTAGAAGTGTGAAAGTTAATGTAATGGTAAAAATGAAATTTTTCTCACCTGTGTCTCACTGGAAATATTGCTGTATGACTGACTCCCTGTTGTCGTTGTCTTCTTCCTCAGCATCATCCTCATCACTGTCCACAGGCTCCACAGACTCCACAGCTGCTACAACACCGTCATCTGGATCATCCTCCTGCAGAAAAGGGACCTGGCGTCGCAATGCCAAATTATGGATCATGGAGCAGGCGATGATGATGTCGCACACCTTCTTCGGTGAGCAGAATAGGGATCCACCTGTCATATGGAGGCACCTGAACCTGGCCTTCAGGAGGCCGAAGGTGCGTTCGATCACCCTCCTAGTCCGCCCATGGGCCTCATTGTACTGTTCCTCTGCCCTGGTCCTGGGATTCCTCACTGGGGTCAATAGCCAGGACAGGTTGGGGTAACCAGAGTCCCCCAATAGCCATACACGGTGCCTGTGGAGTTGACCCATCATATCAGGGATGCTGCTATTTCGCAGGATGTAGGCGTCATGCACTGAGCCAGGGAACATAGCATTTACCTGCGAGATGTATTGGTCTGCCAAACATACCATCTGGACATTCATTGAATGATAACTCTTCCTGTTCCTGTACACCTGTTCACTCCTGTGGGGGGGGATCAGAGCTACATGGGTCCCATCAATGGCACCGATGACATTGGGGATATGTCCAAGGGCATAGAAGTCACCTTTCACTGTAGGCAAATCCGCCACCTGAGGGAAAATGATGTATCTCCTTACGTGTTTAAGCAGGGCAAACAACACTCTGGACAACATGTTGGAATACATAGGCTGGGACATCCCTGATGCCATGGCCACTGTTGTCTGAAAAGACCCACTTGCAAGGAAATGGAGCACTGACAGCACCTGCACGTCAGGGGGGATTCCAGTCGGATGGCGGATTGGTGGCATCAGGTCTGGCTCCAACTGGGTACATAGTTCCTGGATTGTGGCACAGTCAAACCGGTAGGTGACGATGACATGTCTCTCTTCCATTGTCAACAGGTCCACCAGCGGTCGGTACACCGGAGGATTCCGCCATCTTCTCATATGTCCCAGCTGACGGTGCCTACGAAGGACAACAGCGAAGAACCAGTCAGTATTCCTCCAGGTATGTACCTACAGTTACACACAAGACTACACCACTCACAAAACCCTTCCTGTATGTGTGAAGAGTGTAGGCCTAGCTATGTGTGACGCAGTAGTAATTGAAGCCATGTGGGCCCCTGAAATGGCGGCTGCCTGACCTCTAAACTGGGACAATTGGATTGTGGGGTAACAGCGCTGGCGTTGCACACCGTCGCGGTAGGCGGTAGTAGGCCGCGGCGCAATGCTGCATTGGTTAACATTGGACCCTATTGGTCCCAGGAGCCAATGAACAGGTGCGCCGGCGGTGATGATGCGCCCCGCCGCGGACGTCACTGCCGCGGACGTCACTGCCATTTTCTATCTGTTCAATCACTAGATACCTGACCTTCGACAGGAGAGGACCTACACTGCAAGTGCTGCTGTGACCTCGGTGTGGAAGCGACGATGGCTGCTGCGTCTGGGGAAAGGGCCCCTGCCTTCACTGCACAGGAGTTGGAGAAACTGGTAGACGGGGTCCTCCCCCAGTACATGCTACTCTACGGTCCTCCAGACCAACAGGTTAGTACACAGGGAGCACGTAGTATGGGCTAGGCCTGGGTGGAGAGGGCTGGTTGGAAGAGGGAAGGGGGCAGAGTTCAGGGAACATTAATGCATGTGCCAAATGGCAAGGGTAGGGAGGGGGGACACTTACATCTACGGTGCAGTTGGTAATGGCTTCTCTTCTTCCCTTGTGCATGTCATGTAGGTCAGCGCCCACCAGAAGAGGGACATTTGGCGTGCCATCGCCAAGGAGGTCCGGACCCTGGGGGCCCACCAGAGACGGGGCACCCACTGCCGTAAGAGATGGGAGGACATTCGCCGCTGCAGCAAGAAGACGGCGGAGGCACAGCTGGGGATGGCCTCCCAACGTGGGAGGGGTGCCCGTCGCACCATGACCCCCCTGATGTTCCGGATCCTGGCGGTGGCCTACCCGGAGTTGGATGGGCGCTTGAGGGCATCACAGCAGACACAAGGGGGTGAGTACAACCTCATTCTGCAGACTTTGCGCGTAGTGGAGGGGTCTGGGTAGGGGAGGTGGGCTGTGGGTGTCACTAGGCCAGGGCGAGTTAGGTAGGCAAGGCCCCTCCGTAATGTAGGCCATGTGGCACTCTACCCCACCTCAGCAGAGTGCCAAGTCGAGGTACAGTTGTCCCTGTGGCATCCATGTGCGCAGATGTCCACCATTGCCATGTAGGCCATATCCCAGAAATTGCATGTGCAGAGGGCAGGAGCACGGCGTAATGCAGGGGGCTGCTGCGTCTGTCTTGTCCGCCAACGGTAGCGGTAATCCATGCACTAAAATTCTCTTTCTTCTGTCTCCCCCCCTTTTTCTGCTCTCCCTGTCCTTTTGTACATCCGCATCAACAGGCGGAGGTACAGTGGCACCGGAGCACGAGGGAGCTGCATCCCACATGGCCATGGAGGACCACACCACAGACTCTGAATGCACCAGTGGGAGGGAGGGCGAGGGGAGCTTCACGTTGACCACCGGATCACCAAGCAGCGACACAGACTTGTCCGCCGATGGGGGCTCCCTTGTGGTGGCGGCACCATCTGTGCCCCCCACCTCTACAGGTACAGCCGCCACCTCCCCTACCAGCCCCGCCCTCCCAGCAGCCCCTCAGCGTTTGCCCCGTGCCCGCTCACCCAGGAGGGTGGGCATCACCTTTGCCCCAGGCACCTCAGGCCCTGCCCCAGTCACCCCTGCTGCCCTCAGTGAGGAGGCCATTGACCTCCTCAGGTCACTCACTGTTGGGCAGTCTACCATTGTGAATGCCATCCAGGGTGTAGAACGAGAGTTGCAACACGGTAATGCATTCCTGGAGGGCATTCATTCTGGTCAGGCTGTCCTTCAGCAAACCCTGCAATCTCTGGCCTCAGCACTGATGGCAGCCATTGTCCCTGTCTCTAGCCTCCCCCCTCCAACTTCCTCCACCCAGACCCAATCTCCTGTACCCCAGCCCATCCCAAGAACACCTACAGACCAGCATGCACACAAGTCAACACACCCAAGTAGCTCAAGCAAACATAGGCACCACACACACCACAGGCACTCACGCAAGCCTCACCCACGTACAGACACAGCAACATCCACTGCCTCCACTGTGTCCCCCTCCTCCTCTTCTCCCTCCTCCCTCCCAGTCTCGTCTACACACACACCTGCATGCACCACATCTACTGGCACCATGAATCGCACAAGGACACCCAGCACCACAAGCCGCTCACCTGCACTCACCACCTCCACTGCCATTTACACGTCCCCTGTGTCCTCTCCCAGTGTGTCTGTGACGCCCCCTCCCAAAGTACCCAAACGCTGGCAATCACTCACCCAACATCCATCCACCTCACGACAGCCTCCAGTACCTGCACCTGCACCCAAAACACCTAAAGTGACACCTCCGACAACCACCTCCTCTTCCTCCACTCCCAGACCCCCTCCAACTACCCATCCCAGTGTTCGTTAGAAACTGTCCCTCTGTAAAGTTGACCTTTTTGCCCCCACCCCACCCCCTCCAATTCATCAGTCCCGTCGTAGCGCCTCAGCCAAAAAGCCTCCAATACCAGTGGTGCCTGTTCAAGGTTTGTGGAGTGCACAGGCCACCAGGGCAGGCAGTAGGACCCGGAGCCAAGACACTGGCAGCCCACCCCCTGTAAAGGCTCTAAAATTGGAGAGTGGACGACGGGATCGTGTTAAGACTCCTGGTGGGAAAACAACTGACATGGGTTCCAAGGGGATTGGAGAGTCAGCTGTGACTCCACCAAAGTTGTGGAAGGGCCAGAGGAAGTCTACCCAACCTGTTGTGAGTGTCACGGCGGAGAAGTGCGCCATAATTTCCGGCGGTCGACACACAACCGCCAGCACCGTCGTCACTGGTCAGGAGACCACCGCCAGAGTCACAGCCCAGGAGGGCCCAAGTATCGCCATTGGTCAGGAGACCACCGCCAGAGTCACAGCCCAGGAGGGCCCAAGTATCGTCACTGGTCAGGAGACCACCGCCAGAGTCACAGCCCAGGAGGGCCCAAGTATCGTCACTGGTCAGGAGACCACTGCCAGAGTCACAGCCCAGGAGGGCCCAAGTATCGTCACTGGTCCGGAGACCACCGCCAGAGTGACAGCCCAGGAGGGCCCAAGTATCGTCACTGGTCAGGAGACCACCGCCAGAGTCACAGCCTAGGACGGCCCAAGTATCGTCACTAGTCAGGAGACCACCCCCAGAGTCACAGCCCAGTCACAGCCCAGGAGGGCCCAAGTATCGTCACTGGTCAGGAGACCACCGCCAGAGTCACAGCCCAGGAGGGCCCAAGGATCGTCACTGGTCAGGAAACCACCGCCAGAGTGACAGCCCAGGAGGGCCCAAGTATCGTCACTGGTCAGGAGACCACCGCTAGAGTCACAGCCCAGGAGGGCCCAAGTATTGTCACTGGTCAGGAGACCACCGCCGGAGTCAGTGCTCTGGAGGGCCCCAGCTGCCACAGCCCCGCTGGGCAATGATGGAACGTCATGCCACAGAGCAATGCCCAGTGTAGAGAACGTCATGCCACACACCAATGTCCGTAGCAGAACCGCCATGGCAAAGCACCGCTGAACAGGGCAAAGACCGCCATGGCAAAGCACCGCTGAACAGGGCAAAGACTGCCATGGCAAAGCACTGCTGAGCAGGGCGAAGACCGCCATGGCAAAGCACCGTTGAACAGGGCAAAGACCGCCATGGCAAAGCACCGCTGAACAGGGCGAAGACCGCCATGGCAAAGCACCGCTGAACAGGGCAAAGACCGCCATGGCAGAGCACCGCTGAACAGGGCAAAGACCGCCGTGGCAAAGCACCGCTGAACAGGGCAAAGACCGCCATGGCAAAGCACCGTTGAACAGGGCAAAGACCGCCATGGCAAAGCACCGCTGTACAGAGCAAGCACCGAGTAGGAATGAATGGGCCGACACGTCAGGCATCCTTATCCCATGTGCAGCTGGGACAGTGACAGGACAGGAACTTTCACGGGGAGACTCATCCAGTCTGGGCACCAGTCCCCCCAGTACCACTAGAGACCTGCATCTACTTGAGTGACTGTGGCTTTGCACTCCCCAGGATGGAACAGTGGGCACCCCACCCACTGTAGAGACTTGAGAGACTGTGGCTTTGCACTCCCCAGGATGTAACAGTGGGCACCCCACCCACTGTAGAGACTTGAGAGACTGTGGCTTTGCACTCCCCAGGATGGAACAGTGGGCACCCCACCCACTGTAGAGACTTGAGAGACTGTGGCTTTGCACTCCCCAGGATACATAAATGGGCATGGAGCCCCGTCGTGGATCTGGCTTTGCAGTCATCCGGCTGAGGTGCCCCCCCCTTTCCTTCCCCCTGAGGTGCCTGTAGTATTTCTATCTGATGCCCCGGCAGTGTTCTCTCTGATTGTGGTCAGGTATCTTTTGTGGGCCTCGCCCATGCATTTTTGGACTGTTGGTGCACAGACATTGTTGTGTACATATCTGCACTACTTCTCGTATTGTATATAATTCTGACTGATTTTCAAATATATATCTGTATATTTTTGTATGACATGTATATTGCCACATTACAATGTTTGACCGAATTTCGCATTGTCTTTTCATTCTTCCGGAGGGATTGTGGGTTGTTACTGTGATTTTTGTGAATGCATTGGTGTGTATGTTGTAATATGCGAGGGTGGGGGTGGGGGTGTTTGGTGGGTGTCCCCCTAACTTTTGCCTCCCCCCTCCCCTATGTCGTAGGTGCAGTACTCACCGTTGTCTTCGGCACCTACGTAGCTGTTGGTCGTAGAGGAGCAGAAACACAAGGGCAGGTAGTATTTGGAGTTCCGGCTCCATATAGAGTCCTCGTTCCTCGTGGGATGTGTTCAGGTGAGCGTTTTCCCATAGCAAAAGCTGTTTCCGCCGTGTTTTTCTCCACGGAGAATCCTCCCCGGAAAAGGTGGCGGATTGGCGGGTTGTAATACTGTGGGCGGTACATTGTCTCCCGCCTGTCTGTTGGCGGGGACCGCCGCGCTGCTTGTTTGCACCGCCGTGGCGGGTGGTGTGTTAAAGTGGCTGTCTTTGTTGGCGGTTTCCGCCAGGGTCATAATTCCCTTTTTTGGTCCGCCGGCCTGTTTGCGGTGTTTCCGCAGCTTTAACACCGTCCGCCAGGGTTGTAATGACCACCTAAGTGTGCCTGGTTGGGCCATCACAAGCACAATGGGAGGAGGAGCTGGAAACAGCTCTAATTACACTTGAACAGGCTGTGGCCTGCCTTCAAACAAGTGGACTGCATACCCCCTTTAGTTACCCTGGAGCCAGGGCAAGGAAGGAAGAGCATCTGTGCACTACAAAGGCATGTCTCTAGAAGCTTCTCCCACTTCAAAGGGAGAAGTGAGTATAAATATTGGACTGCAAACATAAACTCATCAGTACACTCCTGGACCTGAGGTTAGTTAGTTTGCCAGGAAGGACTGCTGTGCTCCTGAAAGGACTGCGACTTTGAAGGAACTGTTGCCCTGCTGTGCTGACCTGCTGCTTACAAGTACTGTACATCTCAAATATGCATTTGTAAATTTTGATAAGCATAGGTTAAGGTCATCAAGCAAAAGCTTTAAATTTTATAGGCTGGGCTGCACATAGGAGAGTTACATACGGGTAGTCAGGGAGCTACAAGTAACTCATGAGCTACTCATTGGAGAAGCCTGGTCTAGATGTAACTACAACTGGAAATACGTTATCACTTGAGCTGCAACATTAAAATGCCCGCAGCCACAGAGTGCTGTGATCTTATAACCATACTTGGAAGAATTCCCTGGCATTATATAGGAACAAGACCATTACTTGCAATAAGCTTTAAAAAGTAGTTAAGGTAATTTATCCCATATATAACAGTTCAATCTACAGTTTATAGTAGTTCCTGGGGAAACTTAGTCATCCTTTGCCTATAATAAAGGAATTGATTGAGAGTTCAGGACTCAGAGTTATAAGCTTCAAGCTTTCACAGTTTGATTAATCCGCCATTCCATGCCAATGGTCTTCAAAGAGTAAACACAGAATAAGGAATTTTGGTTTTGGTGGGAATCCAGGAGTGGAACTAGATAACACTAAAATGAAAACTGATTGCTTGAGGTTTGTGTTCAGTTTTGTTCATTGAATTCTTCAGAAATCTGTGTTTGAATGATTTAGGAAAATAATTATCTGGACATCCAGAATTATCCATGATCCCTTATAAGATGCAATTAAGGTCTGATATATATATGAATTACAAGTGGGGATAAGTGTTAAATCTTTGGCTTCTCCATATGTACAGTTCATAAGATTAAACAAAAATTGGTTTAATCTTCAAAATTATGCACAGTCTCATACCAAAATACTTTTCAACTCACATTGAGTAAGGAACCTAGGGCCAGATGTATAAAGAAGGCCTTTTGCGAGTCGGAAATAGCGATTTTTAAGTAATCGCTATTTCTGATTCGCAAAATGCAATGTATCACATTTGCGATTCGGTAATAGCGATTTCTTAAAAATCGCAAATGCTATTACCGAATCGCAAATTGCGATACCGGCCCCATTCGCACCTATGGGCCTGTAGGCCAATATCTGCGAATTTTTTGCATTTCCAAAATTGTGATTTCTTAACTGGAAATCGTAATTTTGGAAATGCAAAACCCCAGGGAGCTGGGGGCCTAAGGCCCCCTCTGCTGCAACCCAAAATAATTTTTTACAACATGTAAGGTGCACACATACCAAAAGGGCATGTGTGCTTTACAAGTAAATTTTAAAAATGCCCAATTTGCATTTAGGAATTGCTTCTTACATGTTCTTTAGAAATCACAAATAAGGAATCCTTATTTACGATTTCTTATTTAAAGAGTCGCAATTTGCGACTCTCTAAACAGGGTCGCAATTTTAAGGAATCGCTATTTATCGATTCCTTAAAATTGCTTTCAGAATGCCTTTAATACATTCTGAAATGGCTTTTTGCATTCGCAAACGGGCATTCGCACCATTTGCGAATGCAAAAAGCTTTCATACATCTGGCCCCTAAAAAATAGTCTTTCACATTATTTATTGTTCAATGTGGTTTTTCCTTAATGGTTTCAAAGTGATTTAATACAAGATTAGGATGTCCCAGGAAAAAGTGTAAAGTTTGGCACCCTAGGAAAATGTACTGGTTTGAATAAACAGAATTCATATAAGGTTTCCCTAGCCTAAGTAGGCCTAGGGCCCTCATTATGACTCTGGCGGTCCAATGACCGCCAGGGTTGAGGTGGCGGTTGGACTGCCGCCAATGCGGCAGTCCAATAACCGCCACTTTATAAATGTGGCATGACAATGTGGTGGTGTTGGCGGTCCTAAAGCTGCAAGCAGTGCTATCCTGGGGATTAGGACTCCCTTCTCCGTCAGCGGTTTCATGCCGGTAGCACCTCTATGAAATGGCTGACGGAGACTGGGTTCAAAGGGTCCCAGGGGGGCCCCTCCACTGTCCATGCACTTAGCATGGACAGTGCAAAGGACCCCCTTCTCAGCCCCATCACAGTGTTCACTGTCTGCTTTGCAGACAATAACATTGCGGCGGGTGCTGGTGCTGAACGCAGCACCCATGGAAAGGGGAAAATACAAGGAGAAATACAATATTTCTCCTTGTTACAACTCACCTTGGAAGGTGTACATTTTTGGTGCCTCCCCAGGTTTACCTGATTAAGGAAATCTGGGGCAGTGTTTAAATCCATGGGTGTTGGGGGGCGAAAACCCACTGCAAATTTCATTGAACACCTCCCTGGTGCAGAGTAAGCCAACGCAGTGACTTGCACTGCCTTGCCTTACTCCATATTTATGATGCTAATCAAAGCCATGCAATGTGGCTTTGTGTGGCCTCATTGATATGGTTGAGAGGTTTTCGCTGCCAGAACATCATAAAAAATTATGCTCTGGCGACACAAGCCTCTCATAAGTATGCCCCATTGTGTTGAGCAGGATGTGCCTCTCGTAGCACCTACAGATACATGCTACTTTTTATCTAGTCTTTGATATGACCAACTGGCAGGGTTACAGTCGAATCTCCGATATCCATTTTAGGTGCTGTATCAGTTGCTGCCAGGAAAAGGGAAAGCATCCTCTGAATGTGTGAAGATATGCTAGTGCATAAAGATTGCTGGTAAGGACACTCCCCACAGACTACAGCAGCTGGGAAATGTTTGGTGTTAAAAGTAACTGCTGCAGCCTTGACTGTTTGTAAGCTATGCCTTCAGACATGAAAGACTGTAGAAAGGTCCTAGCTGCTGCCAAGAATGTCTTGAACGCTGTCTTATTCAATACTAATCGCATGTTCAAATACTACTTCAAGCAATTTATGTATGTTCCGGCTAGATCAAACTGATCCCAGCCCACCTCACAACTCTGATCCCCCCCAAAAATTAAATCAGTGAATCTTTGCATTTTCAGTCCAATAGAAGAATGTTTACTTATGTTTAAGAAGTTCTTGTCCTTATGGGTAGCTATACCCTTATTGTTACAAGTCCCATGGCATATTGTTGATTTGAGAATGCACATGATGTCTTTAACACTAATTTAGAAAGACTTTGAAACCTTTTGAAGCTATTCATATAAATTAATATTAGGCGCTCCAAGGGTCTTACTGGCCATTTTGCCATTTGGTGAGCATGCCTGGAATGATGCTTAACACTGTGCCTATGAATATGTGCAACATGTATCAATATTTTATTTTCAGGGTAAAACAAAACCGGAGAGCACAGGTGTCTCTCTAGTCACAGGCCACACAATCATCCAGCGACTTGTAACAAAAGTGAGATTGAATCAATATCTTTCCTTAGTGGTTGGTGCAGGCATAAACATAATTGCCAATAGTACCATTCTACGGCTTTCTACAACTCATAAATAACATTGATACCTTTGAATCTGACATAGCACTTTCTATATAGTAAGGAACACAGACTATCCAAAGAACATTCGCAAGCAATCACTAGTACAGATGCGCCCTGCAATTTACTTAAGGACCACTTTACAGTAAAAATGCTAAACTGTTGTTAGAGTGCACCCATGGTGTTTTTCTAGTGCAAAGAGGGATATGTCAAACATCACACGCTTGCAGTAAACTGGTTGCCACATTAAAGAATAATGAAAATTAAACATCGAACAACATAGGCTGCAAGCCAAGTTCTAATTGGTTGTATGACGGAACCATATATATATATATTTCCCAAATTGGTTGTATGACGGAAGCATAGATATATATATTTCCCAAACAGCCCTCTCCAGGCGCTCTCAATATAGTAGGTGCTCGTGTTAAGGGAAGGGCCAATCCCTATATAATATAATATACTACACAAATTGACAAACGTCAAACACAGCACTCACAGGATTCTTAAGGTTTCTTAGTTTTCTTGTTTATTCAATGATGAAATCCCCAACACCAACGCGTTTTGACCAACAAGGTCTTGATCAAGGTAACTAACTGGTCCATTTACCCACAGTATATACTCTCTCCCATCTTAAACCTTAAAGGGGAATTATACATAGTCCAAACCTCATAAATATTCCACCAAAAATAGTCTATTAAAGTACAAGACCCCACAAAATATCTATGTACCACAACACAAAATTAAAACAAAAATGCAATCACAAAATAATGTGTTGCCTGATCTTTTCTTACTTAAGACCCTAATCATCAATATTTTATTAGATATACTAACACAAAAATACTACACATTTTCCTTTTTACTTTGAGCTATTTCATTCCAAATTAAACTTCCTACACCCACACTCTAGATATGTATAACGAATGACAATCTAAAGATTTTGGAGACGCACCTCCCTATTAGAATCTTACAGACATTATTGGATTTATATCTTAATTGCAAACATTCATCTTCATGTCATAAAAAATCATCATGGTATAGTATCATCTAATCAATCAAGATGTCTTGCAAAAAATAAAGGTCTAGTACCCTCAGGAGATGTCTACCCATGAACAAAACCCTACAGATATTGTTCAATTTCACAATCTACAAATATGGGAAATAGATGTTCAAAGATGACAGTACAATTCTTCATCCCCATTGGTCCCATATGGGGTCTTTGTTTTTAATCTAATGATAAACCTGGACTCTAATCGTCTCAGCTGTTGGACTCTATCTCCCCCTCTTTACTGCCTTTTGATTGTAGCCACACCGTAAAACCTCATATGTAATCAATCGGCTTTGTCATGATTTTTCAAATGTTTTGTCATGGCATAATTCATGTCACCATTTTGTACTGCCCTAATATGTTCTAATATTCTTTTTTTCAATGGACAAATGATACTGCCTACGTATTTTAGACCACAGAGACATTCTATGACATATACTACAAAAGTGGTTTCACATATGATCCTCTCTACAATCAAAATATCTCTACCCTGGGAGTCTGCTATTTTTTTCTTATTGCATCCTATCTTGCATGCTTTGCATTTGTTACAACAGAGGAAGCCTTTTCTCGAATCTATTAACCAATTAGAGATTGTTGGTAATTCAAAATGACTTCTTACTAGCATGTCTTTCAAAGATGGTACGTTTCTGTATGTTACATATGGTCGCACTCCCACTCGTGGTCCAACATTCATATCTTTTTTAATCAGATGCCAGTGTCTTTTTAGAATATTTAATATTTATGAATTTTCTTTACTGTAATTTAAGATCAAACGTATCTTATCATCTTCTTTTACTGGTTCCTGTTCTGCCACTTTAGCCAAAATCTGTGTTCGGGTTTTTTGTCTTGCTTTTTGTTCACCTTGTATTACATCTCTAGCCTTATATCCTCTCCTCAAAAATCTTTGTTCCATCTCTTCAAATTTCCAATTCATGTCTTCCTCATATGAGCAATTTTTCTTAATCCTAATGAATTCTCCATAAGGAATACTTTTTAGAAGAGATTTCGGATGAAAACTTGATCCATGTAGGATTCTATTAGTAGATGTTGGTTTACGGTATAATGTCATTTGTAATATTTTATCTGCTATGTACACTATCACATCCAAAAACTCTATAGATATCTTACTCATTTTGTATGTAAATTGAAGGCCTAGATCATTGGTATTCAATTTCTTTAAAAACTCCTCAAACATCCTCTCAGTACCATTCCACATTAGAAATAAATCATCTATGTATCTCAGCCAAATCAATACTTTCTCCATATAGTTATCATTCCCATCTCCCCAAACTATGTGCTTCTCCCACAAACCCATGGTTAGATTTGAATAGCTTGGAGAAAATGAAATTCCCATGGCTGCACCACATACTTGTTTGTAAATCTGATGATTGAAAATGAATACATTGTTCCTTAGGCATAATTATATATATATATATATATATATATATATATATATATATATATATATATATATATATATATATATATACACACACATATTACCTAGTTTCTATATAGAAAGCGTTATTTACTTGCCGATATCTTCGGCGACGCTTCACAAATCTTCATAATTTTTATATTTTTTAAACAATTGCCAAAAAATTCACCAGGCCCATCAGCTGCTTCCTGGAAAGTTTTGGGGTGATCCGTTTTGGGTGCAGGGGGAAGGGGGGAGAAAAAATGGGGGCTCAAAACATTTTCCCCATTCATCTTTTTTCCATAGGGATTTTGAACAGCAATAGAGCAAAAACTACTGACTGGAATTACATTGAATTTGGCAGGAAGGTAGGTCCTTGCCCAGAAAAAGTGCTTTTTGGTTTTGGTGTAATTCAGTTCAGCAGTTTTTGAGAAATTAAGGGGAAAACAAAAAAACAAATTTGTACAGAATTTGCGACCCCTCCCAATCTCGATCTGATTGGCTGATAGAACTTCAACAACAGAAGTCGTTGAAGTATTGCCAGACATCTTGGGACTTGTCTGAAGCTGAGTCCCCACCCCAAAAAATATATTTTTTTAAAAGTAAATGGGCCAGGGTATGAACACCGTGACCCCTTAGCTCTGGTGGGGGGGGCAAAACCGCCCCCGGGCAAAAAGCTTTTTTTTTATTTTAGGAGTGGAGATGTGCTTGTGCCCTAAGGTAACTATAACTCGCGCCCTTGCTATGCATAATCAATCTAATATTTACAGTACAAAATTTTAAAGAAAAACTGGGCATGTGCGGGCGTGAGTTATATTTACTAGAGGTAACTCAAACTCTAACTGGTCATCATTTTCCTTAGTTTTTTAAGTGACATATATATATATATATATATATATATATATATACACATCTTCATGAAATTTTCAAAACTAGTAGCCAACTCACTTCAGGTGATGTCTTGAAATTTTTGGGGTGATTCATCAAGTGGTGAGAAAAAGGGGGCTCCCAAAATACATATTCTCCATGCTATTCCCCGTAGGAATTTTAGACATGACATCAGTCCAAACCGATGGACATAATTACACCAAATTTGGCAGAAAGCTAGCTCTTGGTCAAGAAAGCATGCTTTTGGTGTAAATCTTTGAATTGTTTTGGCGATATCAAAGATAACAGAAATATAGATTTATAGGGACGAGGATCCTCCATGGATCTGACAGTTCGACAGTCCAATTCAACCAGGAAGTGTTGACAGCCATTTTGGGACTTGGGCTCAGCAGAGCCCTCCAAAAAAATTTAACAATAAAGGAAAGAGGGCTGAGTAGGAATACCCTGAACCCCTAGATCTGGCCCTGGGGACCCTAGGAGACCCAGCTAGGGTCAAAAAGCATTTTCTTTTAAATTTTTCTAGTAAAACCACGGAGGATCTGTGGATCCCTGGAAAAAAAACAAATCAAGCATGGTCCGGGCTTGTTTGTATTTTAGCACCTGGGTAAGTTAAGTCTCAGCGGCATTCGGGCCACGTGGCCCACCTCCGTAGGCCTTTTACGGCCCCTTGGACTGCCCACCTCCCTGGGGCTTAGCCTTTAAATTAGAAGAACCTGCATGGACCTCGTTCTTGTTCCCTAAAGGGCCCCAGGGACCATCACCTTTCCGGGGAGAATCATAGTTTTCAAAGTGGGAGAGGGTGGCCCCCCTCTCCGAGGTCGTTTTCAGCCCCAGGGACGACCACCTCCCAAGGGGGTGGCCCTACTTCTTGGAGTCATTAATGGCCCTCAGGACCGCCATCCCCCAGGGACAGCTCCCCCCAATGTCCTGTGGTGCCCAAGCTCGGGATATAGTAGTTTGTTGTCACTTAGTAGGAGCTGTGACAGCTTCCACCAAGCTAGAGCAAATTGAAATTCGGCTCCCAGGGAGCATGAACACTGCTCCCATCAACTAGGAGCGGACTTTTCATCTGTTTTCATGCCCTCTGTCAAATACTACCAACTTCTTCAACTTATTCAAGATAAAGCAAGGGTGTTGCAATTCCACTTTGAAAGCTGATCTTGAATACTTGATGGAGGTGATAAATCCTTGCCTAATCACAGCACAATCTTTTCTGTGGTGACTGCGACAAGTGGAATCTTTCCCATTGTCTCCTGAAGAGAGTAGAGTCCATCATTTATCCTTTCAATTACTACGAGTATGCAAATGTACAAAAGGACCTTGAAGCTCCATCCGCAGTCACCTCCCACACCATGCTCATCCTTGGGAAACAAAAGAAAAGGAGTTAGGGTAGGAATTCCCATATCCCTGTAGCCTTGGAGCTGGTGTCCCCCTGGGACACAGCCAGGGTAAAAAAGTGTTTTTTTTTTTTTTGCTGACATTTCAGTGGATTCACAAATCTGCTGCAAAAAGTGATAAAAAAACAAATGCAGACATCATGTTTATTGTAGTAATGCTGGCGGGGGGCACACATGCCCCTCTCCACGGGGTCTTTTTGCCCCGGGGGCCACCACCACCCTGGGGCTTTATTAAAAAAAGGGAGAAGGGCCACAAAAACCACCCATACATTGGGTTCAATGAGCCTCGGGGACCACCACCTCCTTGGGGCATTATTGAATAAAGAAGGGGGGCCATGCTGACCAACCCAGGGCTTAAAGATTCCTTGGGAACCACCACCTCACCAGGGCAAAGTGAACACTAGTGGAGGGCACGTGGGCCCCCAGGACCTGCGGATCATCACCTCCCTGGGGTCAATCTTCAAATTTAATTTGGGAAGGGGGTTGCACTGCCCCCATCTCTGGGCAGATTTTGGACCCCATCCCCCAGAGCCCAGCTACATCCTGCTGGGTGCCCTGGCCCCGCCCAAGGCACCCACTTTACCAAGTGGAGGACCTCAGGGGTAGCCTCAAGGCCCCCGTGGTCCCAGTCGGCTCCCCACCTCTCGCGAAGCCAGCACTGCTCCTGCACACAGAGAGCTGATAAATAAGCAGCAGCCTGAGAGCAGGAGAAATCTTTCATCAGTTTCTCTGCCTGCAAGCCAGTGGGCAGGGAAACAGATGAAAACTCCACTTCCAACAAGCTCCCACTCACTGAGGGTGGTCCGAACGGCACCCCTCCAAAATTACTAAGCATGGGGAAGGTTGTGGACTCAATTGTTTTTTTCTATTTTCTTGCCACAAATGTGCTGTGATTTTGCAGCGTAATGTAAATAATATGCTTTTTGGCCTTGCTGGGGTCCCAGGAGAGCCCCTGCACCAAGGCTAGGGGGTCAAGGTATTTATACCCTGCCCCCTTTTCTTTATTTTGCATGTTTATTTTGGGACTCAGCTGAGCCTTAGTCCCAAACTGGCTGTCTAAATGGTGTACTCAAAAGGCCCACATTGAGGTACTGTATGGTAGCCAATTTTGACGTAGGGTTGGTATTTTTGTTGCATTTCTAAGAAAACCTTTGTGTGTGCACATATTTACAACAAAAATGTCCCTGGTTGAAGTGTTGGCAGACACTCAGATCTCTGCAGAAGATTGGGAGATTTTGCTAATTATTTGCTCACCTAGATATTTAGATTTTCCTTTAAATCCTAAAAACTAATGAACAGATTTAAATCAAATACCAAAAGCATGCTCTCTGGACCAAGAGCTATCTTCCTGCCAAATTTGGTGTAATTCCATCAGAGGTTCAGGCTGCAGTCGTACCTAGATTTTTTGTGAGCATTAACATGAGAAACACACTTTTTTTGACCCCTCCTTTTACTCGGCCCCAGCTTGACGGATCAACCCGAAACTTCCTATGTAAGACTCAACTTGACACTTTTTTGGGAAAATGTAATGAAGATTGGAAACTAGGTCCTAACTAGAACTACCTACTGGTGACCACCAGTATACACATATATCTCAAGTGAGTAAGGAAGATGAAGTGAGTAGGGATGAAAGAGGAGGTGACAGAGTTCTAAAACTAGGACAACTTGAATCCCGTTATATTATCAAGTTACGAACTCTGGCACCCACATGACTGAATAAGGATGAAGAATTGTGGGCTCATGTTGGCTGATCACCTATAAATTATGCAGTTATAGGGATACAGGTGATGGAGAGTCGTGGGAGGTGTATGAAGCTCATTCAGGAGATGATAGTTTTGACAGGCGGTAGTAGTTGCCATCCGGTAAATGATGATTTAGGGAGAAGGATATTTGACAATTTCGGGCAATAAATGTCATGGTACCAATAGATGCATTAGGCAGGTTTGACTGGACAAATTATATAATTTAGAATAAATTAATTTAAAGAATTCTGTCTCAATGAAAATTAAGAATGGTACATGCTATTGTTGTGACATATAGCAATATTTTGGATTTAATGAGGGGAGGAATGAAGTTTTGCTCGGAACATTAGATCAATATATATTGTGATAATGGGCACCCATGACCCCTCCTATACAATTTATGTATCAGATGGAACTGATTTTGTGTGAGTCTTTATCAATGTCAAATATAATTATTGATATGAATGAATTGTAGTGCTCAGAAACTATAGTAAGTGATAGTTGGAGAACAGAACGGAAGCAACTACCTCTTTTAAGATGGCTGCTGTATGGAGGAAGGTTATGTTCTTTATGTTTCGACAGCCAGTTGTTGATTTTTGTATTATTTTGCTCAATCATGTGATGTAAACATTTTAAAGGACTGCGAGTGTTTGGCATCTCAGGCACTGACAAAGGCTGAGAGCCGAAACGAGTTTGCCTGTTAAGGCTTTTTTGGGATTGGTGATGACTCAGTAAAGTACAGTTATCTTGCAGCACTCCGCAAGTGCATGACACCCCTGTGTTTGAAGGAAACGATACAACTTGAGACTGTCCTCATGGTACCCACTGTGTTTGGTGAGCGGCAGCTTTGGCAGGACCTTCAAAATATATGTATGTATATATATATATATATATATACATATATTTTACTAGCACACCTTTCCCACCAGGAACTTGCCGAACACCTCAGGGTGTGTGCCTCCATATGTGAGGGTGGACTCACGGAGTAATAACTTTCCCAAAAAGTACACAGGTACTCGCTAAGCCAATTTCAGTGAGTTTATTCATCAGCATACGTGTTTCGGCTATTGCCTTTCTCAATGCTGTCAGGTAACTTCCACCGCATCTCAAAGTAACTTAAACAATGTTTTGTACTCCCATTGGAGAGTTGCCTAAAACACAGAAAGGGGGACTGTGCCATCCTGGTTCCAATACCAGTCACTATTTGGACGCCATCATGCATGTAATTCTTCATACTTCAATATATATATATATATATATATACATACCGCCAACCCCTACACCTTACCCTCCCCAAACCCTAAAAATACCCTTACCACCCAAATACTCTTACCCATCCTAAACCCTAAAAATACCACTGCCATCCAAATACCCGTTCCCACCCTAAACCCTAAAAATACACTTGACACTCAAATACCCCTGCCCACCTTAAACCCTAAAAATACCCTTGTCACTAAAATGCCCATACCCACCCTAAACCCTAAAAAATATCCTTGACACCCAAATACCCTTAGCCACCTTAAAAATACCCTTGACACCCTAATACCCTTACCCACAGAAAACCCTAAAAATACCCTTGCCACCCAAATACCCTCACCCACCGTAAACCCCTTAAACACCTTTGCCATCCAAATACTCCTACCCACCTAAATACTAAAAATACCCTTGCCACCCAACTACCCTTACCCATCCAATTTTGCATGGTAAAGACAATCGTTTTAAAGACTTATGCATTGTTGCGGATGCATGGTAATGGTACTGTGTAGAAAGGGCAGGGTTGTAAAGGCTGCTTCCCATTCTCATTTGTGTACGAGACAGAACAGTATGGCTTTTCATACATGATAAAAAAAATACAAAGCAAATATGTTGATTCATCCACGTCAATTTGCCGTAATTGTGTCAGGGAATCAGAAAATAACCTATTTAATTTGGGTAGCAGGTGGCTGCAAGACTTTCTTGTCGACATGTATAAACACAAACACAACGGAAAGCGAGTTTCTACATTTGGGAATTAGGCAAATTACACTTACAAACGGAAAAAAATAACTTAATTATTAACATATATTTCCCCTCAAAGCACACAAAATCAAGAACAAATGCAAAGCAGTGTACATGTAACTCTTACTTAAACAATTTATATTATTTTGGGAAATGTAAAACTGTACTTCTTTGTACATATTTTATGCAACACAGAGCTCATTCTCCTCAGTTGGGTAAGTAAACAAGCAACGACAAAGCCAAAAGATCTGGTTTTATTGTTAGTGGATTCTTTAGAGATAGTTGAACCACTTGTTGTGCTTTGCCAACTGTCCTAGAATGAAAGTCCACAATGAACATTCTGGGCACCAACAGCATGGAAGAAGGGAGTAGGGCCCGTTTGCTGAACAGTAGCCCCAAAGAAAATGAAAAAGAGTCATTAGATGATGTTTGCAGTCAAAGCGATGTACGCAAAAGGCACACATTGAGGTATTGTATAGTAGACAATTTTGACATAGGGTTGGTATTTTCGTTGTATTTCTAAGAAAGCCTTTGTGTGTGCACATATTTAAAAGACAAACGTTGTAAATCAACATCATGTTGTCATTGCGGTACTGTAAAACAAATTAACATAGCAGTGCTTAATTTGAGCCAGTGGTTTCCAGAGGGGGGCACCAGCACTTATTTTTGGCGGCTGGCACTTTTATTTTTACATCAGGCTTTCACTACGAGCAAAAGTCATTAATGAGAAATAAGGAGGAAGATAAAGACCGGAAAGTGTCACAAAGGTAGAAATCAGAAAGCTGTCAGAGTGAACTTAAGGGGCAGGTAGTGGCTGTAAATGGATTAAGGAGGCCCGAGATGGCTTTTGGATTATGCTGCCCTAGTATTTATTCTATGCTCGCACATTTACTTGCAGCAGCCATTAGTTTCAGAGAAACGCTTTGAGCACCGGCACTTTTTTATTTACAAATTAAGCATTGGACCACACAATGATGAAGAGTACTGAGTCTCAATGACAGAGAAAGGCTTTCAAACAAGTATGCTATAAAGCCTTGTTTTCTTGTTACTGTTGTTTGTGGCAACTGTAGTAGGGTCTTCATGCTGTTTCTTACAAAGATTAAACAAGATTCTCTCAGTTTCCTTCACTCTTCAGTGCTACTTGTGGCTTTACAATAAAGTCTTAAGTATGAAGGTACGATTTTGTGTTCCAATACAATATAAAGCAATAGTTGTCACACTCAATTAATGACTATCCAACCAACAGCAGTTACACAAACCACACTTAAGAATATCTAAATTGTCAAATTGCTATGTTTTTTGGAATATGACCCCACACATTGCCTTATTGTACCAAAAAGGACGAAATATAAAGCAATGCAAGTTATGGGACTGAATGTCTGGCCACCTCACAAAGGGCTTAGGCAGTCCGGGTTTCTATTGTGGTTACATTTTCAGATATTGTCAACACTAATATACACATTTACACTGGGTGACAGTCTCGTCTATCACAGGGGCAGCACCTCCATTAGGGTGGAGGAGCGTTGCCCCCCCACTCCCGCCAGCAGCAGAAGCTGCAAAACCTTTAACAAACAAAACTACATTAAACCATGTTTATTACTGTTTTGTTTGTTAAAAGGGCAGGGTCACGGGGTGACTCCCCTCAGTGCGCATGTGCAGTAGCCTCTCTCCAGCCCAGCAACACAGTTGCCGGGCTGAAGAGAGCCTGTACAGGCTCCCAGTCTGCTTGGGAACACCCTGGCTGGGCGCTCCCAGCCAATCCTGACGCTGCTCTGAGCAGCGTCAGGATTGACCACAGGGCAGGCTGGGAGCCTCTTCCTGGCTGCAGCAATGGGAGAAAGAGAGGAGCGGCGGATTAGGTTAGTTTTTATTTCTAAAATATTGTTTAATACATTTTATCCCCGTCCACCTCCCCTGAACCTGCGCGCTGCACCTGCCCCTCCCCTTGTAAGTGAATCAAGCCGCTACTGTCTAGCACATAAGTCACTGTTTACCTCTAAGTACAAGCTGCTGTGAAGTTGTGTCCCTCATTGTATAGCAAACATTCCAATAAAGACATCCACCCCTGAAAATCAAAACACATGGAAAACTGTGGATTTTAACAACTATCTTTCATGCAACCTTTTATTTAAGGGTCTATCTGTGCACTAAAGTATCAATCTTTTGTGAATGGGTAGACTAGCTGACATACAGAACCAGTATATTGAAACTAGGCAATCTGTGTTTACTTTATTAGTATCACTAGGATGCTGAGGCTTCAGGGCCAGTTGTGATCACAGTATTTACCTGTACAAGGGAACTTAGGTGTACACTAGTTGTTGAGGCCAGGGACATCCAGAGAAATTTGAAGCCCAATATTTAAGGAACCATTGACCATGAACAGAAACGTCTGTCATAAATAGGCTAGATCTATACAAGTTAGATGTTCTTCCTGGGTGCAGTAGATCGACTCCAGCATCATGACACTTATAGCCTTAATGAGGTTATCATAGTACCAGGCAACACATATAGATGGCATTATTACATGTATATGTATCTCAGGAAGGTCCATCCCCTTGGAGGGTGATGACGTTAATTGTTTGGTGCTTAGGAGTTAGACTGACAGGCATGGTAAGCACTCCAGTATAGGTCAGTTGAACTTTTTAGGTCAGTATCTATGATCTCCTTTAATCACTGGATTTGCTTCCTTATGGATTTTCTACCACAATTTGTCCCTCATTCAGGCTGCATCTACGGCTGTTGGACCCACAGAGACAGGTAGTCCTGTGGCCCTATTATACAAGTGCCATTTGGGCGCAACAGGCCTTTGCATCTGCTTTGTGTGTTCCCGGGCACTTTGGTAATACAGAAGGGGCTGCAAATGCTTGTTTAACCCCTTGTTTAATACAGATAGCAGTGTAGCACAAGTAGCATCAGCGTTATTATTAGAGGACGTTACCTCATGGGCATGGGGGCGTGGCCCCATGTAAATGAGGGAATCTCTATGCCTCTGCACTATATTACTGATGTGGGAACAGAGGCAAACATGCATTTAGAAGGCACATTGAAAGTGTGCCACAAAAAGGTGGAGCACTTTCAGGGTGCCTTCTAAATACAGCCCTCTAAAGGGATGAAAGGGAGACCTATGAAACCCTCAGACATACCTTTGCAGGAAGGTGCAGTCACTCACTGCATTGCCTGCATGAGGACCTCTAATCCCTTTTAATAGTGCAGGCAGGTTGCCGTTTTTAAACAGCTGCTCCATATTACTCTTGAATGTGCTGCCCTGGCGGCAGTGCGAGTTCGCTGCTGCCCCTATGGCAGCACATTTTCCCTGCTAGGGCGCAATTTCCATGTGTGCACCCAGTGCACCTGCTTTAAGGTGCGCCTTGGCGCAAACATGGAAAGTGAGCCCTATCTGTAATACGGGCCCTAGAGTTTTCATTCACTGATCTTGCTGGAAGTGCCTATCATTTTGATTAAGTACATAGCCAGGCAAACAGACAGTCCACTCAACAGATTTGTGCACTTGTTTGTTCTCAGCTGGTGGGAGGCAGGCCATATGTAATGCAACGTCCCAAGGAACACAAAAAATTGTCACAAAAGGCGAATTGATGGCAAATGTTTTTTTTATCATAACGGATTAATGAATGCACAATATGTTCAGTTTTTGAGGAGAGCTGGGCTTGGGGCCAGCTTCAAAAATAGAATGTATTTATATTTTTTTAAAGCTAAAAGTAGCAAGGAAACAAGTCATATTTCCAGTATTTTCCCAAACAGGCCCACTGAAATCCAGTCTGTATAGGAGCTGGGTGTTGCCAGACACAATTGGATTTCAGAAAATAGCATAAGAACAGAAAGGTAGGGTGCCCTTCAAGTGTGAGGAGGGTCAATGTTACAAGTGACACTTCTGTGGTGAACTTTGGCAAAAACGACAAAATACTAGGACACTTAAAAGAAGAATAAACTGTGCAGATTGATCGGACTAGTTCTGTCATTCATTTCCACCAGTCAAACATTTTAGAAATGCATGAAATTAGATAAAAAATTATATTTCTGCACAGTGAGGCCGTACCTCACCGAGTGGATGTGAAAATTAAAATACTTGTAGTATGGGTAGACTGTGATTGATTTAAAAAAGGGGTCAGTGGAGATTAGCCACATGGGCCAGAAAAAGGCTGTAGTTTGAATATTTGGTTCAATAACCTAACAGTTACCATAATTCTCCAGCAAGATTAATGCATAAGGGTGAAAGAAGAAGCACTTACAGTGCTCCTTGACCAGGTACCATCTAATGATATCTCTGTTACCTGGAGATATAGAAAATATGCCATATTGTTCAGAGGTCCACCATTCTTAAGTGCTCGAAATAGTGAGATATTAGGTGGAGAAAAAACAAAATGTTGCTGAATGGCACAGCACAATTATGCAACTCTAACAAGATTCCTTATAAACCAAATACATTTTAAATGATTGAAGACTCTCCCTCTATCTTGTGCGGTTAGCAAGTATATTGTAGCTGCTTGGCATATACGTACAAAACTTTTGGGGAAACAATGATGATGAGGACCAAATGTTTAAAAAAAAATAAAAAATAAATAAAAAAAATAAAAAGTGTGTTTTAGCTGCCAAATTTTAAATACACACCTAGACTGAAATAAAACCCCATGTTTAATTTAAATGTTAAGTATTAGGGGGTTTAGTGTCTTTTTTAAGGAAAATTATTTTATGTGTATTAAGGCTGACATATATGTTTTTATCTCTTTCTTATCTTTTTTATCCTAATTCCTATCTGCTTTTTTCATTTAAATGTTGGTTGGTTTGCTTTTATGGTTGAAAGTAACCGAATAAAGCTATGTGTTGATGATGATGATTGAAGACTAAATTCTAAATGCTAGTCTTGGAGTGGCTGGCGGTTAGATCTTCTTGGAGTAAGGGGTAAGGTTTGCTGCTTTCCTGTGCCATGCTGAACCATTGAGGATGATACAAGGCAGGTCTGAGAAATGGGAAAAAATGTATATGGAATCTAGATACTACTGGGTAAAGCCCCTGAGAACAGACAGTGTCAGTATTAGATTCACAAAGAAAACAAATGTATGTTTACAAAATGTTGACGATGTCCATGCAGTATCTGTGAAACTCTTTACAGAGGAATACAAAAGGTTGGACTTCAGAGTATCTCAGGAATGAGCTCTAAGTCCTACTTTGTTCAATGTTTATGTTGCAGGAACAGGGTCAAGACTGATTTGCATATGGCAGGGTCCAAACTGGGGTGGCATGGTGAGCAAAACAACGATGGATTAAACCCAGATCTGTGACTGGGGGTGAGTGTCTGACAATGTTCAGCATTCCGTCCATCACTTGTTGTTTTTGCTATGTTGCACCATTGTCCTGTTTAATCTGCTCTTTTGGGTCTCCTGTTTCTATTATGCAAAAGATTGCCAACTGGTAGTTCACCTTTATTGTTCTGAAAAAGGTGACCTTTACAAGTTTGAAAATCGCCTTTATTATTGCATTGTGTAAAAGGCCATGAACTCTCCGTGCCTCAATGCAGACAAAATGGCGTTACTCCCATTTCGTTAAACACCTCCTACTGGTCCCATTGTTGGTGGCCAGATTAACTAGACTACTGCCAGTCTAGCAGAAAGCGTAAAACATATTGGAATAACCTTCAATACCAATTTATCATTCAAAAGTCATATTCGTAAACTGTCATCCAACTGCTTGCTTGCACTGCACTACATTGAGAAAGATGCTACCCCTTTTTCCAAAAGCTCATGTTTCGGTTATTTTAATCTTGTGACTTCACTACTGTAAATCTCATTACTTGTAACTCCTTACTTATTAGCTCTCCCAATTACAAAATATGTAGAATGTGGGTTCCCACTGTGCACTTGGCCTTGTCAAATATTCACATATTTTAAAACAGTTAAAATCTTCACATTGGCTCCCAATTAGGAGCCAGTGACATTTAATGCCTTATGCCAAAAAACAATTTACCGTTTCTCAGCACAATACCATTATTTGCAAGGTCTGGTTCAGGCTTATATCGCTGCGATCTTAATCTGCTAATTTACTAATTGCCCCTTAGTGTTTTTGGTCCAATCTGGTGGCGTGCTTGCTCGGTCTGTGCTGCTAAGGCTTGGAACCTGAGACGCTGGGCACAGAAGACCGCGGAGGCCCAGCTGGTGATGGCCTCCGAATGAGAAAAGAGGTGCCCGTCGGACCCTGACCACCCTGATGGCCCGCATACTGGTGGTGGCCTACCCTGAGCTGGATGGGTGCTTGAGGGAATCACAGTAGCCACAAGGGGGTGAGTACAGTGGGTTTCATTACATATTTAGGCTGGTGGGGTGGATCCGGGTGGTGAATGTGTGTTAGTGGGTGCCCCTAAGGCCGGGCCAGACATTGCAGCGTGAGTCAACTGAAGGGTAATGGTTGCATGGCAAATACAGGTAACCTAGCTTGTTAGCAGTCCATTTCAGGCAGGGCATTGTGGGTCCCAGGTGTGCTGCAGTTGGCGGTGTGTGGTCCTCATCTTGCCTTAGGTACTAGCGACATCACTGGTAGTGCAATGCATAGTGCTTAAGCCTGTTCCCTGTGTGTGACGGTGATGCCAATGGTGATGTTCGTGCAATCCTTGACCCAGTGTTTCCTTTGTCTCCCCCCCTTTCTTGTTTTGTCTTCCTGTCCTTGTGTGCATTTGCATCATCTGGCAGAGGAGCAGGGGCACCGGGGATAGAGGTAGCTGCATCCCACAGGACCCTGGAGGCAGAGTCCACCGACACCGAGAGAACCAGTGGGACGGAGGGCGAGGGGAGCACCACGGCGGAGACAACACAGACTCAGTTACCTCCTCTGATGGGAGTTCCCTGGTGGTGGTGGACATCTCTGTGACCACCCCAGCTGCAGGTACAGCCGCCACCCCCTGTACCAGCACCGCCCTGCCAGTAGCCCATCAGTGAGTTGCCCGTGCCCGCTCACCCAGGAGGGTGGGCATCTCCTTCACCCCAGGCACCTTAGGCCCTGCTGCTCTGAGTGAGGAGGCTATTGACCTCCTGAGATCCATCTCTGTAGGGCAATCAACCATTGTGAATGCCATCCAGGGGCTGGCATCCCAGATGCAGAAATGCAATGCATTCCTGGAGGGCATTCACAGTAGATTGGCGGCCCAACAGAGATCGATTCAGGCTCTGGTCTCCTCTCTGATGGATGCCATTGTCCCTGTTTCTACCATCCCCCCTCCAGCTACCATTTCTCAGTCCCATTCTCCTCAAACCCAACCCATCCAAGGCACACATACAGATGAGCATGCACACAAGACAAAACCCAAGAGTGGCACAGGCAGACACAAGCACCACACTTCATCCCACAAGCACTCACGCAAACACCATACAGTTGCAGACACAACCATATCCACTACCTCCACTGTCTCCCCCCCTCCTCCACCTCGCTCCCAGTCACGTCCACACTCACACCTGTATGCACTACCTGTATCCACCACCAGCATCACCACACCAAGGGGCACACACACCTCACTAGCAGACACCTCTACAACATTCAACGACTTGTCCCCTGTGTCCTCTCCCACCATGTCTGTCCCCCCTCCTAAAGGACACAAATGCAAGCACTCAGACACCCAACAGCCATCTACCTCACACACGCATACTGCCCATGCACCAGCACCCATGTCCAGCAGACTTACACCTCCAACAACCACTCCCTCAACCTCCACTCCCATCCCTCCTCCCGCCCTACCGCCCTACCGCACCTAAAAAGCTTTTCCTTGCCCATCTTGATCTCTCCCCCCCATCCTGCACATAGAACCAGGGTGCCAACCAGCCAGCCCAGCACCTCAGCCAAACAGTCCACGGGGACGGGACAGTGGAGGCACCTTCTAGTCTTGGAAGCAGAACTGTGAGGGATTCCACTCCAACAGCCAGAAAGGGGAAGGGGCCCACAGCACCTACAGCCAGAAAGGGGAAGGAGCCCACAGCACCTACAGCCAGGAAGGGAAAGGAGCCCACAACACCTATAGCCAGGAAGGGGAAGGAGCCCACAAGACCCACAGACAGGAAGGGGAAGGAGTCCACAACTACTACAGCCAGTAAGGGGAAGGAGTCCACAACAACTACAGCCAGGAAGGGGAAGGAGTCCACACCTCCTGCCATGGAGGGATTAAAGCCCTCAGCTCCATCAGAGGCTGGGAGGGTGAAACCACCAACACCACTGCCACCTCCTGTGGTCACGGAGCCCTCACCACCAGCAGACGCAGCCCAAGAGGCACTGTCACCTGTTGCCACAGAGCAGCACTCCACACCAGCTGAGGCAGTGCAGCTATCACCGCCAGCAGAGGCAGGCCAGGAGGCCTGTTGCCACAGAGCAGCACTCCACACCAGCTAAGGCAGTGCAGCTGTCACTGCCAGCAGAGGCAGGCCAGGAGGCACCGTCACCTGTTGCCACAGAGCAGCACTCCACACCAGCTGGTGGCAGTACAGCTATCAACGCCAGCAGGGGACATGTAGGCCACTTTCCAGGGACTGCTGCACAAGGGCCCCCCTCCAGAAGCAGTGGGCATGTTCCCCAGCTCAGAGACTGTAACCTTGCACTCCCCTGCAAAGAGATATGGACATGGAGCCCTCTCCAGAACCAGTGGGCATGTTTCCTAACTCAGAGACTGTAACCTTGGACTCCCCAGCAAAGAGAAATGGACATGGAGCCAACCTCCAGAACCAGGGGGCATGTTGCCCAGCTCAGAGACTGTAACCTTGCACTCCCCAGCACTGAGAAATGGGCATGGAGCACCCTCCAGAAGCAGTGGGCATGTTTCCCAGCTCAGAGACTGTAACCTTGCACTCCCCAGCAAAGAGAAATGGGCATGGAGCCCCCTCAAGAACCAGTGGGCGTGTTCCCCAGCTTAGAGACTCTAACCTTGCACTCCCCAGCACTGAGAAATGGGTATGGGGCCCCCCTCCAGAACCAGTGGGCATGTTCCCCAGCTCGGAGACTGGAACCTCGCACTCCCCAGCAAAAAGAAATGGCCATGGAGCCCCCTCCAGAAGAAGTGGGCATGTATCCCAGCTCAGAGACTAACCTTGCACTCCCCAGCACTGAGAAATGGACATGGAGCCCCCTTGAGAACCACTGGGAAAGTCACCCACTCCAGAGACTGTGGCCTTGCACTCCCCAGCAAAGAGGAATGGGCATGGAGCCCCCTCCAGAACCAGTGGGGAAGTTCCCGTATTCAGCTAAGGTGCCCCCCCACCATCCCCTTGAGGTGCCTGCCCATTTGCAAAATGATGCCCCTGCAGTGTGCCCTCCGGATGTGTCAGAATACAAAGTGGGCCTTAGACTGTGCACTGTGGCCTTGTGTGCCCTTATGGCTGTGTACTGGGCATTGGCCCTTTATGAACATTTGTATATATTTGGTTCGTGTGGTGGGTTTTGCTATGCTAATACTTAGGCGGTCATTACAACACTGGCGGTAAAAGCCGCTTACCGCCATGCAGAAGACCGCCAACACACCGCCGTGGCTGCGGAATTCCGCCACAGCTATTATGACCCACATCTCGGAACCCGCCAAAATTCAGACACCCACACAAGTCCGCCACACCAAAGGTCAGTGATAAACTGGCGAAAACAAAACCTCCACCGTCACGCCAACAGAAATACGCCCACACTATCACGACACACGAATACACGCGGCGGTCTTTCAACCGCGGTATTCCATTGGCGGTACACACCGCTGCGCTCAAAATACACACACTCTTACAAAACACAGCCACATTGGACAATTCAAAATACACACACCTGATACACATACACACACCACTCCCACACCCCCAATAAAATATAAAACACACACCCACATCACCCACAAACCCCTACGACTCAAATTGAGAACGAAGCACAGAGAGAGACACCACCAGCAAGTACAACAGCATCCACAGGCACATAACACCATCACCCACACAACTTCCACGCACCTCACACAACACACCAATACATATCACCACACTTATCACCACACACACCACCCCACACATCACCTACACGACCCCATGGCACGGCAAAGACACCCCGGGTTCTCGGAGGAGGAGCTCAGGGTCATGGTGGAGGAAATCGTCCGGGTAGAGCCACAGCTATTTGGATCACAGGGGCAGCACACCTCAATTGCAAGGAAGATGGAGCTATGGCGAAGAATAGTGGACAGGGTCAACGCAGTGGGACAACACCCAAGAAATCAGGAGGACATCAGGAAAAGGTGGAACAACCTACAGGGGAAGGTGCATTCCGTGGTCTCAAGACACCACCTTGCGGTTCAGCGGACTGGCGGCGGACCCCCACCTCCTCACCCACAACTAACAACATGGGAGGAGCAGGTCTTGGCGATTCTGCATCCTGAGGGCATCGCAGGAGTAGCTGGAGGAATGGACTCTGGTAAGTTAAATCTTAACTATTACATCCCCCACCCTACCTGCATGCTATCACATACCCCCACCCTCGCCCTCACACCTATCACTCCAACTCCTCACAAATGTACCAATATCACAAACCACACATCCCAACACCAAGCCCAGCATGCAACAACAAAGCATGGACACCCATCACCAAAGCATGCACACTGCACATAGCCATACACCCCCCTAAACCATCATCACACAAGCTCCCACACAGGAATGCCAGCACTGGGGTACACGGTCACCCACCCATTGCACACCATGCCACACACAGATGCAATAATCATGCCTTTACACCCCTGCAGGACCCATACCCAACGTCACCAGACAGGAGGGTCCAGACATGTCCACTCCACCCACAGAAGAGGCTCACAGTGATGACAGCATCTCTGTCCAACTGGATCTAGATGACCAGCCCAGACCAGCGGGGGCCTCAGGACAGTTGGTTGCCCTCACACAGGCCACCAGAGACATTCACCCCTCTGGAAACACCAGCACAGCACCCACCCAGCGGGCCCATACCTCCATCCCCAGGACACGTCAATCAGCTGTGTGTCCACCACTACAGGGAACCCAGGATAACCCACCACCCCAACAACAACAGGGACCTGGGGGCAGTGGCAGTGGGCACACGGTCCAGGGGACGGAGGCCCAGGAACACAGGGGAACTGGGAGCGCTGCCATGCGACAGGGGGCGGACAGGCCAAGGGAACCCACTCTCCACGAGGCCCTCTCCTCCATCATGGGAGCATACCACCACTCCCAGGAGACAATGGCAACGGTACTGGCCAAGTTTCAGGAGACCCAGCGTATGCAGGAGGAACAGTATATGGGCTTCAGGGAGGAATTCAGAACCATCAGCTCCACCCTGGGCACCATCGTAGGGGTGCTGAAGGAACTACTTAACACCAGGAGGGACACTGTGGCACTACAAGGGGCCCCTGACACTAGCATGAACGATGAACTGCCCACCACCTCCGCCGGCGCCAGTGGACAGGACGCCCTGCCACAGGACCACCAAACCAGCACCCCACCCCCTACAGAGGGAGAACCACCCCGCAAACGGTCCCTGAGATCCAGGACAAAGACAGAGCACGATGCCAAGACCCCCACTAAGAAATGAGACCACCCTGATTGTCATCCCACTGTCCCACTTTGTCACCCTGTCCATAATTAAACTGCCCCAGCTCCACTTCCTATGCCCATATGGGCAATGCACCTGTGAGACTAATAGACTGGACTCTGCCATGGACACTCCTCCGCCATCACCCCTCACCATTTAACTTCCCCCTCCAATATTTTGCATTTAAATAAACACACCTAAAGCACAAAATGATCTGGAGTCTGTGATTTCGAAATAGTGTATTTGCAATTACAGTGACCAAATGTTCTTGAAAAAGTAATGTCAACATACCTATGTCACACAGATCTAGTCCATGAGGAATCTAAGCAGATGACACACGTTGGGACCCACATCTGTGAAACCGTAAGGGAAAGTGACAACTCAGTGACCATACACTGGGTGAAAACGACAGACAGTAGAGAGGTAGTAGTTGAAAAGTACACGTAGTAGGCAGGAATGTATTCTCACCTGTGTTTCACTGGAAATATTGCTGGATCACTGAGTCCCTGTTCTGCATGTCTTCTTCCTCTGCTTCATCCTCATCACTGTCCACAGGCTCCACAGCTGCCACAACACCGCCATCTGGACCATCCTCCTGCAGAAAAGGCACCTGTTGTCGCAAAGCCAAGTTGTGAAGCATACAGCAGGCCACGATGATCTGGCACACCTTCTTTGGTGAGTAGAATGGGGATCCACCTGTCATGTGGAGGCACCTGAACCTGGCCTTCAGGAGGCCGAAGGTCCACTCGATCACCCTCCTAGTTCGCCCATGGGCCTCATTGTAGCGTTCCTCTGCCCTGGTCCTGGGATTCCTCACTGGGGTCAGTAGCCATGACAGGTTGGGGTACCCAGAGTCACCTGCAAATGGCGAGGGACAACTGTTAGACACACACTAACCTGTAGGGATAACCCCAGACAACCATTCCCACTGTCTTGCTTCCAGGGGCTCACCTATTAGCCACACCCGGTACCTCTGGAGTTGCCCCATCACATAAGGGATGCTGCTATTCTGCAGGATGAAGGCGTCATGCACTGAGCCAGGGAACATGGCATTCACATGGGAGATGTACTGGTCTGCCAAACATACCATCTGTACATTCATCGAATGATAACTCTTCCGGTTTCTGTACACCTGTTCACTCCTGTGGGGGGGGACCAAAGCCACATGGGTCCCATCAATGGCACCTATGATGTTGGGGATATGTCCAAGGGCATAAAAGTCACCTTTCACTGTAGGTAAATCCTCCACCTGAGGGAAAACGATGTAGCTCCGCATGTGTTTCAGCAGGGCAGACAACACTCTGGACAATACGTTGGAAAACATAGCCTGGGACATCCCTGATGCCATGGCCACAGTTGTTTGAAAAGACCCACTTGCAAGGAAATGGAGCACTGATAGCACCTGCACTTGAGGGGGGATTCCTGTGGGATGGCGGATTGCTGACATCAGGTCTGGCTCCAACTGGGTACACAGTTCCTGGATTGTGGCACGGTCAAACCTGTAGGTGATTATCAAATGTCTTTCCTCCATTGTCGACAGGCCCACCAGCGGTCGGTACACCGGAGGATGCCGCCATCTCCTCACATGTCCCAGCGGACGATGCCTATGAAGGACAACAGCGAGCACAGAGTCAAACAACTCAGAGGTACGTACCCACAGTTTACACAGAACACCAATCATACACAAAAGGTGTCCTGTATGTGTGTTGAGACTAGGCCTAGGTATGTGTGACGCAGTTGAAAATTAGGCCATGTGGACCCCTGAAATGGTTGCTGCCTGACCTCTAAAGTGGGACAATGGGATGTGAGGTAATTGCGCTGGCGTTGTACACCGTCGCGGTAAGCGGTCGGAGACCGCAGCACAATGCTGCATTGGTTAACATTGGACCCTATGGGTCCCAGGAGCCAATGACGATGTACGCCGGCGGTGATGGTACGCACCGCCGCGGACGTGACTGCCACGGACGTCACCGCCATTTTCTATCTGTTGAATCACTCGATACCTGATCTTCGACAGGAGAGGACCTACACTGCAAGTGCTGCTGTGTCCTCAGTCTGGAAGAGACAATGGCTCGTGCGTCTGGGGAAAGGGCCTCTGCCTTCACATCGGAGGAGTTGGAGAAGCTCGTTGATGGGGTCCTCCCTCAGTACACGCTACTCTACGGTCCTCCAGACAAACAGGTAAGTACACAGGGAGCATGTTGTATGGGCTATGCCTGTGTGGAGAGGGCTGGATGTAAGAAGGAAGGGGGCAGATTTCTGCGTGCATGAAAGACGGTGGGTGCATGTGCCACATGGCAAGGGTAGGGATGGGGGCCACACACTTTGACGGTGCAGTTGGTAATGACTTCTCTTCTTCCCCTGTATATTTCATGTAGGTCAGCGCCCACCAGAAGAAAGATATTTGGCGTGCCATCGCCAAGGACGTCCGGACCCTGGGGGTCTACCACAGACAGAGCACCCACTGTCGGAAAAGATGGGAGGACATTCGCCGCTGGAGCAAGAAGACGGCGGAGGCTCAGCTGGGGATGGCCTCCCAACGTGGGAGGGGTGCCCGTCGAACCATGACCCCCCTGATGTTCAGGATCCTGGCGGTGGCGTACCCGGAGTTGGATGGGCGCTTGAGGGCATCACAGCAGACACAAGGGGGTGAGTACACTCTAATTCAGCTGACTTTTCGCGCAGTGGAGTTGTCTGGGTGGGGGAGGAGGGCTGTGGGTTTCCCTAGGCCAGGGCGAGTGCCATAGGCTAGGCCTCTCCGTAAGGCATGGCCCTGTGGCCCCCCACCCCACCTCTGTAGAGTGGCAAGTACACCTAGTCATGCCCCTGTGTCATCTATGTGTGCAGATGTCGTCCATAGCCTTGTAGGCCAATTCCCAGGAATTGCACTGTAGAGCCCAAGAGCGCAGCGTAGTGCAGGGGGCTTCTGTGTCTGTCTTGTCCGCCAACGGTAGCGGTAATCCATGCACTCATCATGTCTTTATTCTGTCCCCCCCCCCCTTTTTGTGGTCTCCCTGTTCTTGTGTGCATTAGCATCATCAGGCGGAGGAGCAGTGGCACTGGAGCACGAGGGAGCTGCATCCCACATGGACATGGAGGGCCACACTACGGACTCTGAATTCACCAGTGGGACGGAGGGCGAGGGGAGCTCCACGGCGGGGACAGGAGCTGAGACCAGCGACACGGACTCGTCCTCTGATGGGAGCTCCCTTGTGGTGGTGGCAACATCTGTGCCCCCCGTATCTACAGGTACAGCCGCCACCCCCCCTACCAGCACCGCCCTCCCAGCAGCCCCTCAGCCTTCGCCCTGTGCCCGCTCACCCAGGAGGGTGGGCATCACCTTCGCCCCAGGCACCTCAGGCCCTGCCCCAGTCACCTCTGCTGCCCTCAGTGAGGAGGCCATTGACCTCCTCAGGTCCCTCACTGTTGCGCAGTCTACCATTTTGAATGCCATCCAGGGTGTAGAAAGGCAGTTGCAACAAACTGATGCATTCCTGGAGGGCATTCATTCTGGTCAGGCGGCCCTTCACCGAGCCTTTCAAACTCTGGCCTCAGCACTGATGGCAGCCATTGTCCCTGTCTCTAGCCTCCCCCCTCCAACTTCCTCCACCCAGACCCAATCCCCTGTACCTTTGCCTATCCCAAGCACACCATCAGACCAGCCTGCACACACCTCACCACACAAGGGAAGCTCAGGCAAACATAAGCACCACACATCCCACAGGCACTCACGCAAGCATCAGACACATGCAGACACACCAACATCCACTACCTCCACTGTGTCCCCCTCCTCGTCGTCTTCCTCCTCCCTCCCAGTCTTGTCTACACACACACCTGCATGCACTACTTCTACAGCCACTACGTCCCTCAACAGCACACCCACCAGCACATCCCGCTCACGTGCAGTCACCACCCCCACTACCATTCACACGTCCCCTGTGTCCTCTCCCAGTGTGTCTGTGACACCCCCTCCCAAGATACACAAACGCAGGCGCACACCCACCCAACAACCATCCACCTCACGACAGCCTCCAGCGCATGCACCTGCACCCAAAGTCACCAAACGTACACCTCCTACTACCACCACCCCTTCCTCCACTCCCAAACCCCCTCCAGCTACCCGTCCCAGTGTGTCCAAAAAACTTTTCCTGTCCAGCCTTGACCTTTTTCCCACACCTCCCCCACCCCGTCCATCTCATAGGTCCCGAACTAGCACCTCAGCCACAACATCTCCGGGACCAGTGGTGCCTGTAGTCACAGGTATGTGGAGTGCACCGGCCACCAGGACAGCCAGTGTGGCACGGAGCCACAGCACAGCCAGTCCCCCCCCCCTGTGAAGCATCAGAAGTTGGCCAGTGCCCGGCGGGAGAGGGGGAAGACTCCAGCCACCAAATCCGCTACCAGGGGTCCCGGTGGGAGTGTGGACTCAGCTGTGACACCTCCCAAGGTGGGGAAGGGCCACAAGAAACCCGGCAAGTCTGGGAAGAGCAGCACGGCGGAGAAGAACGCCATCATCCCCACTGCCCAGGAGGCCACCGCCAGCCCCATCCCAGCTGCCCAGGAGGCCACCGCCAGCCCCATCCCAGCTGCCCAGGAGGGCCCCGCCAGCCCCATCCCAGCTGCCCAGGAGGGCCCCGCCAGCCCCATCCAAATTGCCCAGGAGGGCCCCAGCCCCATCCCAGCTGCCCAGGAGGGCCTCGCCAGCCCCATCCCAGCTGCCCAGGAGGGCCCCGCCAGCCCCAGCCCAGCTGCCCAGGAGGGCGCCGCCAGCCCCAGCCCAGCTGCCCAGGAGGGCGCCGCCAGCCCCAGCCCAGCTGCCCAGGAGGCCACCGCCAGCACAAGCCCTGCTGAGCCATGAAGGACCACCAGCACAAGCCCCGCTGGGCCATGAAGGACCGCCAGCACAAGCCCCGCTGGGCCATGAAGGACCGCCAACTCAAGCACCGCTGAACAGGGCACCGCCAAATCAAGCACCGCTAAATAGGGCACCGCCAACTCAAGCACCGCTGAACAGGGCACCGCCAACTCAAGCACCGCTGAACAGGGCACCGCCAAATCAGGCACCGCTGAACAGGGCACCGCCAACTCAAGCACCGCTGAACAGGGCACCGCCAACTCAAGCACCGCTGAACAGGGCACCGCCAAATCAAGCACCGCTAAATAGGGCACCGCCAACTCAAGCACCGCTGAACAGGGCACCGCCAACTCAAGCACCGCTGAACAGGGCACCGCCAAATCAGGCACCGCTGAACAGGGCACCGCCAACTCAAGCACCGCTGAACAGGGCACCGCCAACTCAAGCACCGCTGAACAGGGCACCGCCAAATCAAGCACCGCTGAACAGGGCACCGCCAACTCAAGCACCGCTGAACAGGGCACCGCCAAATCAGGCACCGCTGAACAGGGCACCGCCAAATCAAGCACCGCTGAACAGGGCACCGCCAACTCAAGCACCGCTAGCCCATGAGCGGCAGGGGCACTGACGCAACTGGGACCGTCACGGGGTGAGTGATGCACTCTGGGCCCCAGTCCCCCTCCAGAACCAGTGGACAGATCCATCCACTACCTCGGTCCTTCACAGGATGAAGCACTCTGGGCACCAGTCCCCCTCCAGAACCAGTGGAGACTGTTATCAACTTGAGAGACTGTGGCTTTGCACTCCCCAGGATTGAACAGTGGGCAAACCACCCACTGTAGAGACTTGAGAGACTGTGGCTTTGCACTCCCCAGGATTGAACAGTGGGCAAACCACCCACTGTAGAGACTTGAGAGACTGTGGCTTTGCACTCCCCATGATTGAACAGTGGGCAACCCACCCACTGTAGAGACTTGAGAGACTGTGGCTTTGCACTCCCCAGGATGTAACAGTGGGCAAACCACCCACTGGAGAGACTTGAGAGACTGTGGCTTTGCACTCCCTAGGATTGAACAGTGGGCAAACCACCCACTGGAGAGACTTGAGAGTCTGTGGCTTTGCACTCCCCAGGATTGAACTTTGGGCATTGAGCCCCCTCGTGGATCTGGCGTTGTGCACTCATCCGGCTGAGGTGCCCCCCCTTCCCTTCCCCATGAGGTGCCTGTTATATTTCTATCTGATGCCCCTGCAGTGTTCTCTCTGTTTTGATCTGGTATCGAGTGTGGGCCTCGCCCATGCATTTTGGGCCCAGTGGTCCACGGACTATAAATGGTGCAATACCTGGACTTGTATTATTGGTGTATATATTTGTTTATAGTGTATATATATTTTATAGTACTGAATTTTAATAGATTACAATGGTTACAATCATTTCCTTTGGTCTTTGCATTCTTCCGGGGGGTTTGGGGGGTGTAACTATAATGTATAGATATGTATTAGTGTGTGTGTTGTAGTGGGTGAGGGTGGGGGTGTTGCATGTGTGTGTCCCTGTATTTTGCCTCCCCCTCCCCTGTGTCGTAGGTGCAGTACTCACTGTGGTCTTTGCCGCCGGCGTTCGTGCTCCTGGTAGAGGAGCAGGAAGACTATTGCAGGTAGAATTTGGAGTTCCGGGTCCATGGTGTCCTCGTTCCTCGTGGAGTGTGTAGAGGTGAGCATTTTCCCTTCGAAATGCCTGTTTCCGCCGTGTTTTTATCCGCGGTGAATCCCCCCATGGAAAAGGTGGCGGATTGGCCTGTCATAATAGTGTGGGCGGTACATTGGCTTCCGCCTGTCTGTTGGCGGCGACCGCCGCGGTGTTTGTATGTACCGCTGTGGCGGTCGGAGTGTTAAAGTGGCTGTCTTTGTTGGCAGTTTCCGCAACGGTCGTAATTGCATATTTTTTACCGCCGGCCTGTTGGCGGTCTTACCGCTGCTTTAACACCGTCCGTCAGGGTTGTAATGAGGGCCGTAGTCAGTACTTCCGAAATCTGGTCCTTGTTTTATTATGCCATGTGTCGTGTGCCATTGGTTTACGTGTGCAGCTGGTTGTGTGTATGGTGTGTGTGTGTCTGGTGTGTGTCGTGTGTGTGTGTATCGCTGTCGTTTTCCTGCCTCCCTCCCTTGTGTGCTAGGCGGCTGTACTCACCGTCTTCGTCTTAGCCGGCGTTGGTGTTCCAGGTAGAGCATAACGTAGAAAATCATCGGGAACACTTGCAGATCTGGTTCCATGGCGGCATAGTTCTTTCCTGTGTTTCCAATGGTGAGTCCTTTCACTTCTGAGCTCTGTTTCCGCCTGCAGTGTCTTAATATGGTGGGCAGTACTTTGTCTTCCGCCTGGCCGTTGACGACTACCGCCATGGTGAGTGTTGTTTCCGCCCTGGCGGTTGGTGTGGTATAATGGCTGTCGATGGGAGTTATCACCGCCATGGTCATAAATTGGCTGAACTTACCACCAGCCTGTTGGCGGTATTACCGCCACTTTATCACTCACCGCCAGGGTTGTATTGAGGGCCATTATGTCCTGACATTGGTCACTTTCCCGAAAATAAAGAAGAATTTTCTTCAAGAGTCAAAAGTGATAAGAAAACTACAGAAGGTGGCTGAGATATGGGGAGCCAAAGATAAATCCACAAAATAGGAATTGATTTAACTGGTGTGGGTCAAGGACCCATCTCCTAAAACCAGTTATAATAACTGAGCTATGATACTATCATCATGGCTTCAGTTTTGTTTGCATTGACCTTAAGCGACCAGCAACACATCAACTAAGACTTGTTTTATACACTGTAGGAATAAGGTTACCAATGGCATTTCTACCTCTACCTTAATATTAAGCTAGATTTTGTTAACATTCATGCAGAAATCAAAGCCTTTGCAGTGCAGAGTAGAGCCAGTGACTCCACATGCACACTAAAGATGTGTGATGATCGGATGGAACCCTAAAGAACAGAACATTGCATTGCACTCCAAGGAAAAGTAGAAGACAGCACTGGTTTGAGTGAAACTAACTGAAAATAGTTGTTGAGAAATGATTTGAACTAGAAAAGGCTGAGTCCTGACACCTGAAGACATTCTTAAAGGGTGGTGTGACTGGCAATGGCATATGCCACTTAGAGATCGAGAAGAATAAGGACACTGATGCAGCCATTGCCTACTTCCATAGGCAAGCAGTGTGTTTGACTCAGGGTTAAATATACTTGACAAGGTTAAACCAGTTGACAAGGCTAATACCATCCTGGGAAAAATCAGGCCAACCTTACTACACACAAACTCTGCCACCATCAGCTAGATGCTGCCTAGAGCAAATCGTTAAATAGACTGAGAACATTTCACTCAAGCAGGCACAAATAGATCATACAGCCATATTTACTACTGTAAATGCATTCTTAGATGGCTAAAAACCCAGCTGCCATGCTCAAACACAAGAAGCTACTAAAAACCACAAAACACTATCTACAAATAATATGCATTTTATCTTATTCCAGATCTTATTCCAAATCCATTCTGTACCAACCTCAGCAATAGTCTTCATACTAAAGACCATGAAATCTGAAGTGGCAAAAAAACCAAACCAGCTCCCACTACCTGTGCAAATCACTTCTTCCCCCATTCCACATCACATCTCCATTTCTCTATCAATGCAAACCTCATAGAACCACATGTAAGCTTCAGTGATGTCATACCTCTGTCTCTGGCTAGACAATGTATCAATTCTCAACTAACACCTGACTATCATTAAATTGTCTCTTCTTTAGAAACCTACTATTATCCTCACTTTACTTATCAATAGCAACTTCTTACAGGGCCAAACTTATATTGCTAGACTGTAGAACAGATTGTGGTCCAAAGGATTCATTAAGAAAACAATGCTACCATGCCCACCATCTACTTATTCTGTTCCATGCTCAATGACTGCTCCTAACAGGACATATTGTGTCATTTCAAGACCACAAACACGGCTCCCAGTTAATACCCTTTAGCGTCAAAGTCTTCATGCTTCCTGTTGTGGCACCTCTGTTTGCGGTGATCATGATCCAGTAAAACTTGTTCCACTCTGCCAATCACATGAACCTGCCAACTTTATTAATTGTAAATCATGTGTCCAAGAACACCAACTGAGCATGGTCCAAAATGTTGGCAACACAGCAGTGTAGATGGCCGATGAACTACCCAACACTGGCAAAATCAATAAGTCTGGGTTTGTTTAATCTGTTAAAACATGCAGTGTAACCACAAAAAAGCCAAGCAAAAATATGTATAGCAGGCTATATTGAAAGCTCCCATGCTCTTCTGTTTTTAAAGGTCGTACAGCAAGGGATTCTTCATTACAGTCATTTAGTTTCTAGGGCAGAGGGAGAAGGAACGACCACAGTGAGTGCTTGCTTGACAACCAACTTCTTTTAACATCAAGACAAAACGGAGGCTGTATTAAAAGCAATGGAACCTTTAATATAGACTACCTTTCTCTTCCATAAAAAAAATATATATCCTGCTCTGGCAGTGTGCATGAGAATCTGTAGGGAGAAAAGTATGGACGGGGGAATAAGGAGCACACAGATGGAGAGGGACAAGACCGAGGAACGAGAGATTGAATGAAGGGCGGAATGAGGAGCATTAGGTGAAGGAGGGTGGTTGGAGGTAGATGCAAGAAGGTGTAAAAGGTGGTAGGATTAGAGAACAAGGAGAGCACTAGGGAAAGATGGAAGGATGGGCGTGAGCAGAAGAGGAACAGAGTGAGACACAGGAAAAGAGCTGACAGAGAGGACTATTGATGAAAAGTAGTCTTTCTTGCAGTTTCAATCAATGCACTTGAGTGGAGGTAGCAGAATAGAGTGAATCAGCCAGTAGAATTAGTTGACAAAAGAATATGAGGCTGAGCCAAGATGTGACTGACAACTCATGCCTATGGATCAAAGAGGCTAGCTGAAGACAGTCAGTGGTTGAAAGTGGCTAACGTAAAGTCCACCCTATGTATGTCACAGGCGTAGGTCTATTGACAGCTTCAGAGGCAAAATCAACTTTGTTATCTTAAACCTTTTCTACGAATGCTTGTCAGACATGGCTTCTGCACACCCTCATGATACAAATTGCCAAAAACAACTGAAGCGCTCCCAAGACCGAATATTCCAGAAATGGTGGAAAGCACATGGATATCGTTGATACCCAAGAACAACAACTGCACGACAGTATCTTGATTTTAATCAGGACCAATCCTCAAAGCAATGAAACTCTTCTCTTTCTCCGATAGCCACATTTGAGGATTTGTTGCAGCAGTACACCCACGATTGCTCTACTAGCCTATAATCCTTCTTGCATAGTTAGTAATTGTTCGTTGAAAAATGTCAGTTTGCACGGTACGGAAGCATAACATTTAAAATACACCCATCATAGGCTCACGAGCAATACTTTTGCCACTGACAGAACCACATGATCTGGCCTTTTCATGCGCCCGCACTCCACGTGCTGCTGAGCAGATTCCCGGAAATGCTGTTGTTCTCGAGATCTTCCACCAGTCAAGCATCTATCTGATAATCAACGCACATTAGGAGTCCCCGTAACACGTGCGACAGATCCTGGCTGCTCCTGTAAAATCACTGAGAATATACAATCCCTGTGCGCTGTGAAATCCATCCCTGGTACCCAATATCAGAACAAACTGTTCCGATATAATATAGGTTGTATCTGTGTGGAAAGCCTGCATGAAATATAGCTGGATGACTAATGCTCCGGGGTTCGCGATATCACAGTAATAAAGTATTGCTCACTTTAACGCAGTAACATTTACCTACCACGCTGCCGCCGCAGGTGTTTGAACAAAGCGAAAATTGACATGTCTCCCACCTCTGTAAACCCGTAATTCTGATACATGAAAGGAAAGCTTTACGATAAATTAAGAATTTAGGACCCAGATTAGTGTAAACATAGCTAGAATGTCAAAGTACAAATTTCACATGTTTGGAAATAGCACTAAGCACAAAGTACAGATACATTCCTTTTTCAGTCTTCGCATTGTCGACCTGTTTTAGCTATTTATAGATGGACAATTCAACTTTCTCTCTTTTCTAAAAAATGTTTTTAAATAGTATAACAGTTAGTACAGGGCGTTTCTGGTGCCAGAAAACAGACAAATAGTCGATGCCAAGAACATGCTTGTCAACAGCTTTATCAGCTTCAAATGTTCGCTTGACAGTATGTTACTGTTTACAGTCGTCCAGGCACGAAATCTACTGGGTAAAATTAACACTAACGAAGTTGTATAATTTATACTACCGCGTGGAATTAAATACACACATCAACCTTTTCCCTATTTACAAACTGGTATTACGAATTCTGGAAACCATTAGTGGAGTCTCAGCAACTCTCCAAAACACTTTCATTCAGAAACATTGTTAGCGGCATTAAAATACGGACAACTGTGCAACGAGCAGTGTTTAGGGATACGAATTGACACGTATATTCTCAAAACTCATGGCACGATCTTGGCTTCGTCTGCTTTCACATGGCACGGACCCAAGCATTGCAGTCTGTATCAGAACGTGTCAATGCAAGTGGAATGCAATTCGTTTGCTTCTGGCTACAATCATCAAATTACTTGTCAGTTAATTTACGTCTGTGATTAGGGATAAATGATTTTAATGAGAGAATGCACGATGAATAATGGGCCCTCAAGCTGGTAGGCACAGGGTGAAAAAGAGATATAGGCAGGCCCCCATCATGAGTGGCCCGTTAAAATACCCGTTACCTGGGTTGCACTAATTCTAGAGTTGTGGAAATATCGATGATTATAGGATTTGGGGGAATGACATACTGGGGACCATTCACAAAGGTAAATTAACATTTGAGGAAATATATACATGTACCTTTACTCTTACACAATTTCCATTTACTCTGACACAATTTACATCTGACGTACTTTTCTCTACCCCCTGACCAAGGGTATGGAGCCACTTTTAAAAGAGTAAAGTTACTACTAGTAACGTTTCACACCGAGGCAGAGTTCTCTGTCACCTGGAGGAGATCCCCCTATCGTAAATTATGGGGAACATTTAATCAGTTCACTAAACTGTAAAAAAAATTAGTAAAAATATTTTGCTTTTAAATATTCATATAAATTACTTGTAGGTATTTATTTTAAATGTAGAACACAATAATAACATGTTACAGCACTAACCTAATCTTGAATTAAATATTTAAGTAATTTAAAAATATGTAATACAATTAAAATTATACTTTTAAATATGTATTAGAAAAAAAAACACCTATATTAGAATGTTTATCTTTAGATTTCATGTATTAAAAATTATAAAATGTTATGCATGAATTAAAACTGAAATTAAATCAATTGTTGCAATTATTTCCAAATTTAAAAACGGATATCAGAATATTTTCTCATAAAATATATATTTTTATGTGCATGTAATTGTTTAACATTAAATTGAATTGCTATATATTTTTAAAATGTTGAAATAAATTATTTTACTTTAAAACTATTTCCTTTAGGGTTCTATTTTAAGTTCCTGCCTCCATTATTATCTAACGGAAGATATGAAGCACCAGTGAGTGGTCATGTGAGGTGCTGGACTTACTCCAGGTCTTAACTGGAGTACACTCTTTTGGGTCATTTGTGGCTATTGTAGCTTCAGAAGGCCAGTTTGTGAGTATCAGTTGGCTTACTCTTTTGTAGATTGGTGTCTGGTCCTTCCTAAACCCCTCAATAGCCCTCAATAAACCCCTCATTAGTTCTCCATAACGCCCCCCTATTTACAGGTAAATATTCCCCATTTTCAAGCCATTCTCCGGCCCTGCCCACGTTTACTAGAAAAACCTACACCTACATATGCTGTGATCTCCGCCATGTTGGTGAAGTTCTCTGCAAAGAAAAATAGAGAAGGCGGAGTCAAAGGTCACTGCACCTAGGTTTTGTTATAGCATTCTGTAGTATGTGAGTGCTACTTTATTTACTATTGAATAGGCCCTAATATGTAGACATAGGCACACTTTCAATTACGCTAGAGTAATTTTTATAAATTCTGGAATTTCAATTTACCCTTGTTATGTGTAGATCCCAAATTACTTAATTATGCCAGGTCGGGTAATTGCACCGAGTTTGCAGCAAACTATATAACAGGCGCATGGGAACAATGCGCCACGGTCTCCACGTGGCTTTTGTTCACAGTAATTGTCGTTTTAGATTTTTGGTACTGCAAAACACATCCTCATTCAAAATGGATGTGAGGACATATTTTGTGCTTAGTGCCATATTTTCTTTTCATGTAAATAAGCATTATTTTTTGTAATGTTCCCACAAATTTGCGTAATTACACAAAAACTAATTACATTAATTTCAAACACACCTACCTTTATGTCCATTTGTTGAAAATGCTTTTCATTCACCACTAGATGGGGATTGCTTAGAGGCTGGAAAACATTCATAATCAGAAGGAGTTTCCTCAGCCTTCCACCCTGTCAGCACTGATGTGGGGTACCAGTCTGTAAACATCTTAAGGCAGCATCATCTGTATGCCTGCCGCTGGATTTGTCCACCCTGTGTTCTGCGAGGCACACTAAGATGCTGCAGTGCTCCCCCCCCCAAAAAAAAAACCTGCAACTGCCTTTGCAGTGCCGAACCTTTGATCCCAGAGAACAGAGTGCCCAGATCCATCTTCTACAAGGAGAAGCCTGCACACTCCTTGAAGGCATCGTGGTCAGAGTTTGGCTTCGAACTGGCACAACTAGAGACGCTATTTTCCCTATGGCCGCAATAAAGTGTTATAGATAACTTTTCAAGCCCTCCTATTTAATGATGGCCGCAGCACAGATGCGCTAGGCAAATAGGAAAAATCTGAGGTATTGCTGTCATTATATTGTTGAATATGTTGTTGTTACATTGGGGGTGGGGGTGGGGGGGCGTTTTTTTAAACAATTTTATGTTTATGCCTTTAACTTTTTAAACACTTTTATGTGGCAATAGTGGTTCCGCACTTGGGCTTCGAACTGGGACAACTATAGACACTATTTTCCATACGACAACAATCTAGTGTTCCAGATAACTTTTCAAGCCCTCCTAAGTAATGAAGGTCGGAGCCCAGTCGTGTCACTGGTGTGTGGAAGGGGCACCAAAGTCAAGCTCGTCTGCACCCATCCACGTCCTGACCGCGGAGAGTGCCTCCAACCACTATGCTGGTCGCCTTCCCAAACCAAGATCCAAGAAAACCTACACTTCCAATGAGCTGCATGGTATGAGATCCCACAGTGGGAGCACTTGTAACTCTGTGTTGTGGAACTGCTGGGGTCCAGCTAACTACTGTAAATGCAAACGCACTTTAAATTTTAAATTACATTTTAGAATCAGGGAGACAGGCTTGAGACCCAGGCTAAACTAAAAGCAGCCCTAAGTAACATACGTTCTCTCCATAACCATGGTTTAGACATCTATATTCTGTTTGATTATGGGCACTTAGATGTTCTTTTATGGCAGAAACCTGGCTAAGTGGGAATTCCTGCCAAGATCTACAGCTTGCGCAACCTTGCATCCACCTAGCTAGAGCGGGTAAGCGCAGTGGTGGTCTAGCTACAGCATTCATGAATGCTCTGAAATGCTCCACTTCCCAGGTAGAGGACCTAAAAGATGCTACTGCCCTGGGTTTTTGCATCTCACCCTCAGCTCCGTGTACTTTTCCTGAGGTTCTACTCTACCATCTCCCAAGTTATGCTGGGTTTTTTATTCTTTCTATCACACAGGCATTTGCACATATGATTGTTAACTATGCAAACTTTATGGTTCTGAGTGATTTTAACATCCAAATGAACATCTCTACAAATCCTTTGGTCCAGAGCTTCCTTGATTCCCTTGCGACCTTTAACCTTTCGATGACCTCTATGGGACCTCCTCACAGGGCTGGGCACAAAATTGATGCAATATTCTCCAACATTTCGATTGGTTTAGAAAGCCCTAAGTAAGTTATTTGGTCAGGCCATTTTCTGTTACCTTTTACCTGGCCTTTGCCATCTCCACAGGGAAAAATGAGAGCTGTCTCAACCCTTAGAAGCCGTGCCTGGAATAAGGTAGAAATACCTAAATTACAGGATTTCTTAGCAACCTCTAAGCCCATGCTAACTGGCGATGTCCTGAAAGATGATTTGGTGTGGATAGTTGGCTTACAGCTGTAGCCAACACGGTCACCCCAGAATCTAATTCCAGAACCTTGAAACACTGCCCCTTTACCTGCTGGTCTGTCCAACAAATAGGTAGCAGAAAGGAAACATTGTAAAAAAATTGGAACGTCTGTGGACACAACACTACTACTAGTAATATGCAATTTCTTCTAAAAAAACAACCTGTGAAGCAAATAATAATGCCAAAGAAAATTGTGTCTGATTTTACTGACTTTAAAGTAACACCCCCTCCCCCATTTGAGACTAACTCAAAATTATGTACTAGACTAAGGGCCTGATTCTAACTTTGGAGGACGGTGTTAAACCGTCCCAAAAGTGGCGGATATACCACCTACCGTATTACGAGTTCCATAGGATATAATGGACTCGTAATACGGTAGGTGGTATATCCGCCACTTTTGGGACGGTTTAACACCGTCCTCCAAAGTTAGAATCAGGCCCTAAAGCATTTTTTTAAAGGAAAAAAATTCTAAAGATTTAATCTAACCTCTTGACGCAGAACGTTAATGAGTATACGTGTGCGGGACCTAGTCCAATAAAGGCCATAGAACAGGAAAAACTGTTGCATTTTATCCCGTCCCCCCACCGAAGACGGAGTGAAAAGCTGCCTAAGAAAATGTCAGTCAGGCTCTCCTCTGCATCCATTCCCTCCACACACCCTGAGGCAAGTCGTAGACAGTTCAAGTCCAATATATCTAGAACTTGTTACTTACTCAATGTGATCAGGGATGGTTCCTAACCCTTGGAAAAGGGCAAATGTCATCCTTCTCCTTAAAAAAACCTAATGCTGATCCCACAATCGAAATCCTGTGTAACTTTAGGCCCATCTCTCTGTCCTTAGGGGTCTCAAAGCTGCTTGAGAAGATTGCTAACACCCAACTCTCTACATTTTTGCATGCTTTTAATCTTCTTCCCCCATCATAATCAGGGCCCATCATAGCACGGAGACGGCATTTATGGAAATAACTGATTCCATTAAATTAAAACTGGATTCTGGCCACAATACTGCCATAATTTTGCTGGACCTCTCCACTGCACCTCTCCATTGCATTAGATACAGTCTCACATGAGATCCTGCTGCAGCTTCTTGCCTTGACGGAGGTGGTGGGACAGGCTTAAACTGGCTTTGTTTCTTTTTAGATTATAGGGAACAAGCAGTGTGGCTTTAGACGTTCTACTCTGAAGTGAAGGACTCCACTTTGAGCCCTACACCTTTTAAGATTTATATGTTCACGTTTTCATTTCTGATCGAATCCTTCAGAATTCATGTCATCTCATATGCGGATGACACCCAGCTTCTGCTGACTTATGAAGATTACACACTTGCAACAAAGGAAAGATTTTCAGCCTGCATTGTGGAGGTGACAGGGTGGCTTAAAGCCAACTGCTTCCAATGTAAACCCAGACAAAACAGAGATCCTGCTCTCTGGCCCTAACCTCCTTTCCGGTTGGTCTGGTGCCTAGTCCAGTAGCTATACCCTACATCCCCTCCCCAAGGAGATGGCAAAGCACCAAGGGGTGCTTTTCGATGTTCACCTTTTATAAAACCCAGATCTCTCAAGTGGTAGAAGCCTCTTTTTGGATACTCAGAATGCTGAGGCAATTTCTCAATTTCCTGCCTTGGGAAGCTCATAAATCTGTAGTCCTGGTCCTGATTCTCTCAAGGCTAGATTATGCCAATGTTCTCTATCTGCAGAACCCGGATTACGTAATACATCAGCTGCAAATCGTGCAGAATATGTCAATTCACCTTTTGTTCAATCTTCCTAAACATGCATCAGTGTAGTACTACCATAACCAACTGCATTGGTTTCTGGTGAGGAAAAGAATTATCTTTAACTGCTTCTGTGCCACAGACGTAACGGTTACGTCCCGTGGCACAGTGCTCCATTGCCGAGAACGTAACCGTTACATCCCAGCACCAGAGCTCGAAGGGAGCGCTAGTGCGCCCTTCGCGGACTTCCCCCACAACCCCCCAGGGCAGGGATGGAAGGGGAAGCCCTTCCCCTTGCACCCCTGAACCCCCTGTGGTGTCATCAGAGGCCTGCCCCTCTGCGCTGGAAGCTTCCAGTGCTCCGATCACATGGGGGGGCCGACAGAGGCATCAAAGGAAAGGCCTTTCCTTTCCTTTGATGTATTTCTCAGTATTTCTGCTGCCCGATCGCAATGCAATCGGGCAGGAGAAATGCCCGCTAGACACCAGGGAGTTTTTTTTTAAGTCATTGTCATGAGGGGAGTGGCCCCTTGGGCAAGGGCCGCTCCCCAAGGGGCCAAATTATTTTTAGGCCATTTCTGTCCCCCCCGGGGGCAGATCGGCCTAATATAATTAGGCCGATCTGCCCCCGGGGGTGTGGAAACCCCCTAGACAACAGGGATACATTTTTTTTGGTTTTATTTTTTTTATATGTGGGGAGAGACCCCTTAGACAAGGGTCGTTCCCCTGGGGGGCAAATTGTATTTAGGCTATTCCTGCACTCCCTGGGGGCAGATCGGCCTATTGTTGTTAGGCCAATCTGCCCCTAAGGGGGGCAGAAACCACTAGACACCAGGGATTTTTATTTTTTTGTGCCAATTTCATGTAAGGGGAGTGACCCCTTAGACAAGGGTCGCTCCCCTGGGGAGGGCAAATTTATTTTAGGCCATTTCTGCTCTCCTTGGCGGCAGATTGACCTATTTCTATTGTGCTAGTATGTGTGTGTTTTATTTGGGGGGGAGCCCCTTGGGCAAGGGTCACTCCCCATGGGGGCACTTTACTGTTGGCCATATCTGCGGCCTATTTTTGGAAGGCCTATCTGCCCCCAAGGGGGTAGCAGAAAGCCCACCAGAGACCAGCGAAGATTTATTTTCCCAAATAAGAGGGTCGGGTATGATTATGCCACCACCCCAAATTAATGGGGCCAAAGTTGTTCTGCCCACCAGTGGGCAGATAGGGCAATTACCCCTGATCCACACCCCGGGGAGGGGGGCACAAAGTCTACTAGATGCCAGGGAATTAAAAACAAATAAAAATAGTGGGGTCGTGGCTACCAACCAGTATGGGCCTGGCTATGACCCCACCCCAACTGAAGGGGGTAACACTCTTTCAGCTTTCCCCCGCACTCTAAAACATCTTATCCCATGGCAAGCAAGAGGACATTTGATTATTTTGGGTTTTGGTTTTACATTTGGGCAATGAGAGCTTGCTTAACTCTCAAAATTGTCCCGCTTGGAATGGTGAGGGCTGCACTTTTTGGTCTTTGGGACGCTTCCATGTAGAATAATCCACAAGATCTAGACACATCTGAAAACTAAACATCTGGGTGAGTCCAGGGTGGTGTGCTTCACATGCACCCGCACCATTTTCTTACCCACAAAGCCTTGCAACTTTGATGGAAATCACAATTTTTTTCCCAGTTTTTGTGATGGAACCTTCTGGAATCTGCAGGAATCCACAAAATTCCTACTGCCCAGTACTGTCTCATCTATACCGATAACAATTCTGCCCCACTTGTCAGCCTAATTTTTTTTTTTTCCAACTGCCCTTTTGGACCCGATTTGGTTCCCCCTCAGTTTTGACATGTTTTTGGCTCTTCCCTGTCACAGGCACTTGGTCCACCTACACAAGTGAGGTATCATTTTTACTGGGAGACTGAGGGGAATGTTGGGTGGTAGGAAATTTGTCCCAGTGCGGTGATCCCACACAGAAATGTGGGAAAAATGTGTTTTTTATTCAACAAAATTTCAGCTTTGCTGAGGATTTTGGGTAAGAAAACACTGGGGGATCCACACAAGTCACACCACCCTGGACTCTCTTGGGTGTCTAGTTTTCAGAAATGACTGGGTTTGGTAGGTTTCCCTGTATGGCTGCTGAGCCCAGGACCCAAAACACAGGTGCCGCCTCCACAAAAATAGGTAGTTTTGTATTTGATAATTTTGATGTGCCCACGTTGTGTTTTGGGGCACTAGGCCTACCCCCCAAGTGAGGTACCATTTTTATCAGGAGACTTGGGTAACGCTGGGTGGAAGGACATTTGTGGCTCCTTTCAGATTCCAGAACTTTCTGTCACCGAAATGTGAGGAAAAAGTGTTTTTTGGCCACATTTTGAGGTTTGGAAAGGATTCTGGGTAACAGAACCTGGCGTGAGCCCCACAAGTCACCTCATCATGGATTTCCCTAGGTGTCTAATTTAAAAAAATGCACAGGTTTGATAGGTTTCCTTAGGTGGCAGCTGAGCTAGAGGCCAAAATCCACAGCCGGGCACTTTCCAAAAAACAGCTCTGTTTTCTTTGGGAAAATGTGATGTGTCCACGTTCTGTTTTGGGGCATTTCCTGTCGCGGGCGCTAGGCCTACCCACACAAGTGAGATACCATTTTTATCGGGAGACATGGGGGAACGCTGGGTGGAAGGACAGGTTTGGTAGGCTTTTCTAGGTGCCGGCTGAGCTAGAGGCCAAAATCTACAGCTAGGCACTTTGCAAAAAACACGTCAGATTTCAATGTAAAAATGTGATGTGTCCACGTTGCGTTTCCTGTTGCGAGAATTAGGCATACCCAGGCAAGTGAGGTACCATTTTTATCTGGAGACTTGGGGGAATACATAATTGCAAAACAAGTGTTATTGTCCCTTGTCTTTCTCTACATTTTTTCCTTCCAAATGTAAGACAGTGTGTAAAAAAGATATCTATTTGAGAAATGCCCTGTAGTTCACATGCTAGTATGGGCACCCCGGAATTCAGAGATGTGCAAATAACCACTGCTTCTCAACACCTTATCTTGTGCCCATTTTGGAAATACAAAGATTTTCTTGATACCTATTTGTCATTCTTTATACTTCAGCAAATGAATTGCTGTATACCCGGTTTAGAATGAAAACCCATTGCAAGGTGCAGCTCATTCATTGGGTCTGGATACCTAGGGTCCTTGATGAACCTACAAGCCCTATATATCCCTGCAACCAGAAGAGTCCAGCAGACATAAAAGTATATTGCTTTCAAACATCTAAAATCTCAGGAAAATGTTACAGAGTAAAACGTGGAGAAAAATTGCTGTTTTTTCTCCTCAATTTCATTTCTTTTTATTTCAGCTGTTATTTTCTGTAGGAAAACCTTGTAGGATCTACACAAATTACCACTTGCTGAATTCAGAATGTTGTCTACTTTTCAGAAATGTTTAGCCTTCTGGGATCTAGCATTGGTTTCACACCCATTTCTGTCACTAACTGGAAGGAGGCTGAAAGCACATAAAATAGTAAAAATGGGGTTTGTCCCAGTAAAATGCCAAAATTGTGTTGAAAACTGTGGTTTTCGGATTCAAGTCTGCCTGCTCATGAAAGCTGGGAAGATTGTGATTTTAGCACTGCAACCCCTTTGATGATGCCTTTTTCAGGGGGAAAAAACCACAACCCTTCTTCTGCAACCCTTTTTTTCCAATGTTTTTGAAAAAAATAAAATGTAGCTGTTTTTTGCCTAATTTCTTGGTCTCCTTCAGTGGAACCCACAAACTCTGGGTACCTCTAGAATCCCTAAGATGTTGGGAAAAAAGGACGCAAATTTGGCATGGGTAGCTTATGTGGACAAAAAGTTATGAGGGCCTAAGTGTGAACTGCCCTAAATAGCCAAAAAAGGCTCAGCACAGGAAGGGGAAAAGGCCTGGCAGCGAAGGGGTTAAAGCATTGTCCATTGATCATCGACCTTTCTACAAGACCTGACCTAAATACCTGTCTAACAGACTACACAATCACAATCTGCCTGGCTGTTGGTTATTCCACATAATAAGTGGAAGAAGCTTGGTGGTTTAGCCTGTTCCATCTTGGCACGGTGATGAGCTTCCCCTTCAACTCACATGTATCCCAGATGAAACCATCTTCCGGAAGCAACTAGAAACTTATTTGTTCAATTTGTAAGGTGGTAGATGTCGGTTTTCCCTTTGCTGTAGAGATGGGCCACTTCTGTAGTAGCCTTGCGTTTTAGAAGTATTTTTCATTTATCCATTCACTCATTCATAATTGTGCTCAAATAAAAAGATGCAAAGCATGTAGAGGTCAGTCTTTGTGTGGTGGAAAGAAATATAAAAATTGCAAATCTCCTGAGGCTTATGCATATCATAAGGGGAGTTTGCTGCTTGGTTTAGGCTTGGATTGGAATGGACTAAGTTACGGCTTTATGTTCATCTCTTCTGAAAATTTCATTGATTACAACAATATTATATGGATCTCCCTATGGAAGCCAGGCTTTAGAAGGAAAAGGAGAACTATTGGTTGCAGATTATGGACTAGCTACCTTAAAGGTCATTGTTTAAAATCTGTCTCTTCAACATATGCTTGAAGATAGAGACGAGGCCTGTATTGTCTGTGTCTACTGACTTCTAACTTTTTGTGGTAGTATCTGAGAAATATCTTACCATTTGAAGATTTCTTTCTTAAAAGAGGGGGACCTTTAGGCTCAGGTTTCCTTTTCTTCAGAATTTTCAGGACTCAGAGGGTAAATATGGGAATGAAGGGTGTACAGAAACAGCCTTATAAGGGAGGATTGATGTTTTGAAAAAGTTGCTTTCCACTGTAGAAATCTTAACAATGCAAGCAGAGTGTGATGTGTTTATTGGTGGCTTAGGCATTACTTGCCTGTAAAAAAGCCCATGATCAATATCTTACATTACTAAAGAGAGTACTGCAGTAGAGGTGTCCTCCTATTTACTGTGCCTGCAGCCCCCAATGGGGTTCACATCATTTGGACCCAAGCCAAGAAGAATTAAAAAATTATGGGGGTTATTCTAACTTTGGAGGAGTGTTAATCCGTCCCAAAAGTGACGGTAAAGTGACGGATATACCACCAGCCGTATTACGAGTTCCATAGGATATAATGGACTCGTAATACGGCTGGTGGTAAATCCGTCACTTTTCCGTCACTTTTGGGACGGATTAACACCTCCTCCAAAGTTAGAATAACCCCCTATGTCTCTATTTGCCTTCATAAGATTTGGAGCTATTGGTTCAGTTATACATGGGCTACATATGACAAAGAAAATCGCTGGTATTTAGAGGCCCTTGGCTGCAAGAAACTAAAGAAGGAAGGACATAATTAATAAGGCACAACCCCAAAAAAACCTGTAATCTGTACAGAAGAAGAATGGTCTTCCAGAAGCTAATTAACACAAATATGACTGCGCAGAGCAAGTCTTTTCTTTTGCACTGTGATTAGGTAACGGATGCATATTGCATTTGCTTCATATAATCTAAGATATATTTGTTTAGTTTGTTATAATGCCTTGGTGTATACAATGAATAGACATACAGGCCCTAAATAGTTTATTTCTGTAGAGGGCTCTTGATATGAGATTCCATATTTAGAGGCTTATTCAGAATTTGGCAGACAGGATATTCCATTAAAGACGTATTGGATATCCCATTCACCATATTATAAGTGCATTATAGCCTAAAACACTTGTAATAGAGCAGATGAGATATCCATCACGCCAAACTCTAAATAAGGCCCTTAGTCTTTGTCAGTGGAGGCCGGTAATTTTAGGAGGGTGGGTGGGAAGCACACTCACACTCATTCATTCACACATCCATGCACGCACGCATGCACATCCATTCACAACACTCATCAACATTCAAGTCTACACGCATGAGCCAAACATTCATTTAAAAAACACACACACACTTACCTTCAGCTTGGAGGTCCCAGGAGGGTTGCCTTCCCTCATTGGCTGACCTTAGTTCAGCCAAAGAGAGAAGGCAGCAGCCCCAGCCTCGTCACAGAGAGGGATGGGGTCAGTGATACTTCTGACCCCACCCCACTCTGTGACGAGGTGTCACTGATTGACACTCGCCCTGGCCGTTTCAGGGCTTAAACCTGAAGCACCCAGGTCAGAGTCAATCGGTGACGCTTCCCTTCATCACCGAGGGGAAGGGCCCCGAGGCACCTTTGCTGACCCGAGGAGTTCACGCCCATAGGAACTGTGACCTCTTCAGCCCAGCAAAGTTCAGCTCAGGCAGCCAGGAGTCTGCACAAATCGCGCATGTCTCACTCCTAGCTGCCTGAACTGAACATGAAGAGTGTCTGTCAGGCTGGCCTTTGTCAGCCTGACCGGCATTCTTCATAAGGGGCAAAAGTTGGGGGGCTTGGCCCCTCCGCCTTAAAGGATGGGCCACAGCTGGTCTTTGTGTTTTAGGGCATTATTCTAGTTGTCATTTAGAATTTATCAAGTTTTTTTGAAGTGCAGTGACACAAATAGGTGACACTAGCTGGTGTTATTCTTTAATTGGAAATTACTTCCCAGTCTTGATTTGTGTTGGAAAGTAGCTTCAACGTAATACTAGGTAGTGCTTTTTGCTACTTTGCATCATTTTATTTTGTATTAGATAGAGGATTACACTTCCTTTTTATTGGTGCATCTGTTTTCCTGCCAATATAGAGTGACAGGTACCTAACCAAAAGTATATTACAAGCAAAGATTCACTAAAGGAAAGTAAAAAAAAGCTTCAGCACATTCATGATGTTAGACTTTTCATCCTTGGCGTGGTATCACTTAACTTTTTGCCTCTGTTTCCCAGGTTGTTGAACTGTGCTGGACTCTGTTTTTGCTGTTGTTGTTACTCTGGACACTTTACCACTGCTAACCAGTGCTAAAGTGCAAGTTCTCCTTTACAAAATGTGTATGTAATTGGCTTATCCATGATTGGCATAGTTGATTTACTAGTAAGTCCCTAGTAAAGTGCACTGGAGGTGAACAGGGCCTGTAAATCAAATGCTACCAGTGGCCTGCAGCACTGGTTGAGCCACCCACTTAAGTAGCTCTGTAATCATGTCTCAGACCAGTCACTGCAGTGTCTGTGTGTGCAGTTTTAACTGTACATTCGACTTGGCAAGTGTTCCCACTTGCCAGGCCTAAACCTTCCCTTTTCTAACATGTAAGACACCCCTAATTTAGGCCCTAGGTAGCCCCCAGGGCAGGGAGCAGTGTATGGTTAAGGTAGGACATATAGGTGGTCATTCTGACCCTGGCGGTCTTTGACCGCCAGGGCGGAGGACCGCGGGAGCACCGCCGACAGGCCGGCGGTGCTCCAATGGGGATTCCGACCGCGGCGGTAAAGCCGCGGTCGGACCGGCACCACTGGCGGGGTCCCGCCAGTGTACCGCGGCCCCATTGAATCCTCCGCGGCGGCGCAGCTTGCTGCACCGCCGCGGGGATTCCGACCCCCCCTACCGCCATCCAGATCCCGGCGGTCGGACCGCCGAGATCCGGATGGCGGTAGGGGGGGTCGCGGGGCCCCTGGGGGCCCCTGCAGTGCCCATGCCACTGGCATGGGCATTGCAGGTGCCCCCGTAAGAGGGCCCCTACATGTATTTCACTGTCTGCTGCGCAGACAGTGAAATACGCGACGGGTGCAACTGCACCCGTCGCACAGCTTCCACTCCGCCGGCTCGATTCCGAGCCGGCTTCATCGTGGAAGCCTCTTTCCCGCTGGGCTGGCTGGCGGTCTGAAGGAGACCGCCCGCCAGCCCAGCGGGAAAGTCAGAATTACCGCCGCGGTCTTTCGACCGCGGAACGGTAACCTGACGGCGGGACTTTGGCGGGCGGCCTCCGCCGCCCGCCAAGGTCAGAATGAGGGCCATAGTAATGTGTTTTATATGTCCTGACAGTGAAATATTCCTAAATTAGTTTTTCACTGCTGCAAGGCCTGTCCCTCTCACAGGTTAACATGGGGGCTACCTTTAAATCTGAGTAAAGTGTATATTCCCTTTGGGAGCGGATAGACATGGGGAGTTTGGGGTCTCTGAGCTCACAATTTAAAAATACATCTTTTAAGTAAAGTTGATTTTAAGACTGTTTGAAAATGCCACTTTTTGAAAGTGAGCACTTTTGTGCTTAAACCATTTCTATGACTCTGCCTGTTTGTGGATTCCCTGTCTAGGTCAGTTTGACAGTTGGGCTGGTTGCACCTCTCACCAGACAGTGACACAAAGGGAGCTGGGGTGTAGTCTGCATTTCCTGATGAGCCAACTGTGCTTCGAGGGAGGGGAGGAGTGGTCGCTAATACCTGAAAGGGCTGTGCCTGCCCACACAATGCAGTCTCCAACCCCCTGGTGTGTGTCTGGGGCCTGGCCTCGGCAAGGCAGGATTTCACAAACAAGGGAGACTTTGCTTTGAAGTAGGCCTACTTCAAAGGGAAAAATGCGTATAAGAAGGGCACCCAAAACCACAGACTTTAGAACACATCTGGAAACCAAGAGGAACCTCTGCCTGGAGAAGAGCTGAAGAGCTGAGGAAGAAGAGCTGCCCTGCCTGTGACTGTGCTTTGTGGAGCTATCCTGCAGTTTCTGCTTCTGCCAGAGTAAGAGGGCAAAGACTGGACTTTGTGTGCCTTCCACCCTGTGAAGATCTCCAAGGGCTTGATTTAGAGCTTGCCTCCTGTTGTTTGAAGTCTCAGGGACAGCAAAGACTTCTCTCTGCCAGCACCTGGAGTCTTTGGAGAGACCCCTACTCTGCCAAGTGGTGCCCATCCAGTTCCTGGGACCCTGAAAGGAGAAGCTGGCAGCCTAAAAGGAAGAAATCCACGCACTGACTGCCGTGCGGGGAAAAGATCGACACGACTCCAATCTGCAGCTGAAAAATCAACGCGCCGCCAGCTTCGTGGCTGAAAATCGACACTTGCCTACAACGCGACCCGAAGATCGATGCCCGGAACTGGAGAAACGACGCACAGCAGCGCTGACGGAGGCTGGTGCGATCGCAACCCGCGCTGCGTGGTTTTCAGATCATCGTGCGGCGGGATTTCCAACGCAAACACCGCATGGGCGTGTAAAAACGACGCCAGGCCTTTCTGGACCCGAGAGTGCTGACTGGATCAACGCATCTCTCTCCTGCAGAGAGAAGAAACAACACACGCCACCCGACGAAAGGAGAAACAACTCAAGGTCTCGTTCATGAGTGAAATCGATGCATCGCAAGCCCTTTTTGACGCACACTCGCCCGAGCGGGGTTATTTTTGATGCGCCCAAGGTACATTTTCATGCTAACAGTGTTAGTGAGTGTTTAAAATAACATGAACACTCTCTTTGCATTTTCAGTGACAACTTGACTTGTATATTGTGGATTTTTGTCGTTTTGGTCTTGTTTTGTTTAGATAAATATTTCCTATTTTTCTAAACCTGTGTTGTGTCATTTTGTAGTGTTCTCACTGAGTTACTGTGTGTGTTGGTACAAATACTTTACACCCAGCACTATGAAGTTTAGCCTACTGCTTGTGCCAAGCTACCAAGGGGGTAAGCATGGGTTAACTGAGGGTGATTCTCTATTACCATGACTAGAGTGAGGGTCCTTGCTTGGACAGGGGGAAACCTGACTGCCAACCAAAGACCCCATTTCTAACACATGACTTTTTATTCCTGTGGCATGACTGGCTTTGAAGAAATGCACCTCACAGACTCTTCATATTTAGACTGTAATATGGCAGCAGTGGGTTTCATCATTTAGTAAATCAGTGGCCGCTGGTGGATTTTGGAAGTGGTGGCCTCAAAAGAACTCTCCAGAACCTTAGGCCGAATACCTTCATAGGCTATCAAATCACACGCACACACATATATACTTTCAAACACCTGTTCAGGCATACAATTAAACATACATACACAAAGACAGTCACACAAACATAGTAAACATGCACTGCCCAACACACAGACAAACACACACGCTGCTAAAGACAAACAAAATCGTATCTAGGGCAGGCCCACGATTTCCAGCTCCCCCGACTGTCTGCAGCTTATGAGTGGCAGGCCCTTGAGCTTCCATCCAATCAGAAGCCAGAATAGGTTTGAGCGTACCGAGATAGCCCTTTTTCTCTATTCCAGCTTTTGGCAGGGCAAGAGGGTGAGTGATTGACAAGCCCTGAAGCTCCATTATCTGACATACTACATTGCATGATCCTAAAGAGTCATGACAGATATATATTTCGTCTGTGTGAGGCTGGGTTGTAACAGCCCCCGCTGACACATGTGATTCTGCAAGTGGAACAGTCTTCTGCTAAAAAGGTATAATTTCAGTTTTTCATGCAACAAGTTAGCACAGAATTTGAAATAAACTAGCATTTTAAACGTTTTATTATGCTGCAGGTGTGTGGTGAAAAAAATCTTACATTTGAAAACATGCAATAATTATGCTTAAATAAATGATGTAACAGCTATCAAACGACTAAGAGATATTTAGAACTTTTTGCCAAACTACATCAATTCACCTTAATCCAACTAAACAAAGTGTGGAACAATAATCAAGCTGAGATCAGCAATTGTAACTGATTTTAATTTGATACAAAATATGTAGAATATGTTGGCAAGGTGCATCACTTCACTTAAACCAACTACTTATACCTTGGATTAATTTGCTAATCATTCCAACCGGAAAAACACATTTTATAGAGAGTTGGCGAGACTGCACCCAACCTTCAAAGGTGATAAAATCCTTCTGTAACCAACCTTGTGTTGTGTACAGTGGGAGTTGGCCGCAAGGCTTGGCATTCAGTCAGGTCCTGCACTAAACCATCCGTGGCTTCCCAACCTCCAAAGCACAAGGCATAACCACATATATATTTCTCTATATAGTCACCCAAGAACAAAAGGAACACTTGTTGCATTCTTGTCCATGTGTCGAAAAAAAACAAAAAAAAAAGTTCATAATGCTGTCAACACTTTTCGACTCGGAGTAAGTTTTAATCACAATTAAGGTGCACATAGCAAATTCGTAGCCTTTTTTTTTTACTGTTATTGACATAAAAATATTCTTCTTCCTGTGCGAAAACAGACACCAATTGCAAATACAGATGTAATAGAAATTGCAAGGAGAATCAAATTTTCTTTTCTGAGGAAGGAGCACAAAAACATTAAAAACATAGGGAGGGGTGTATGAAGTTCAAGAAGTTTCCTTTTCCATATTTTTTTCGGGATTTCGAAAAATTACACAAAACTGAAATCCCATTGTTCATTTTAAGCTAAAAAAAAATTACTGCAAAAAGCATTAGTGCGAGGAACGACTATTGAGGGATCCTCATGAATTGGATGATCAGGCATAAGGGCGTAATTTTGGAAATTTCATGCAACAAACATAACACAAAATGCTGGAAATTATGTAAAATTATCCTGCCGTAAAGTTATTCCCCGGGCCTATATTTGAGGGGATTTGTTTGACTTTTAATTGTTAAAATATTTGAGCTACGTTTGACAGTTCACAAACTCTAACATATTCCATTGAGGTGCAAATATATGTTGTTTCTGTCACACTACTGCCTCATGGCTGGTCACAGGATCGATAAATAAAAGTTGAAAAAAAGCGTGTCAGTATAATGAAGGTTCGTTAGTGCTAGTCTGCATTTTATCCAATGCAATGTGCCGTCAACGTGTATATTTTGCTGCAAAGAAAGCGGTAGTAAATGTCTAGTTTGTTTTCGTAATTTACATAAAATGCAATATCAGTGATTGCAGGGTGAATTGTATTATGATATGGCATGTCTCTCGATTCATTGCACATTGAAAGGCAGAGTCGTTGTACCTGGTAGATAATGGATGTTTGTGTGTGTAGCATTAATTACAGAGGCATGCACAAATTATTCAATTATATAATTATTGAATTATTCAATTAAAATCTCAGTGTTTATTTTTAGTGGGAAACAGCAGATTAAAAATAACATTTCTGCTGCAACAACAGTTCAGCAGTAATGTTGCGATTTCCAAGAAAATTGTAATGGAACTTTTCCTGTTTTAAGAGACCTGCCGGTGCGACTAAGGGCTGTGGCACTAAAGCCAGGGGAGGATGCTACTGGCCCTTAAAGAGGTGGGGCATCTTCTTCAATGCGAAATCAATTATCGTGACACTGGGATCAACTGCAACAAGGCTTCAGTAAGCAGGAAAAAGAAAGAAAAATCAAGCACACCTTATTTCATTTATTTGGCTGTTTCAATGACCAGATAATATATAATTTCTGTTTCCATGTTTTGATTTGTTATTTTGGTGGAGACAATTCCTAAACAACCCAAACCTCCTTGATAGTTTGTAGCACTCGGGCAGTAGCACTGATATTCGCACAAGTTTGAGAATAAAAAAGACAATTTATTGAATTGCGTTGTATCTACTTCTCGAGAGAGTGTTAGATTTTCCAGCAATTCTTCAAGAATTTCAGAATTCCTCAAGAAAGGTGTGTGCATATATTTGGATTACGTGTTTGTTTATATTTTCCTCTGTGTATATGTACACCTATGTACGGTAATTTGTTAGTTTTGTGTTTGTGGCTTGTATTGTGTCCTTAGAAGACATTGCCCCACCAAGGTAGCCATTCTCTGTGAATACTACATGTATAGGTGCCCTTAATATGAAAGATTAATTTCTTGCATGTTTATAACTATCACTGACAATGTTGGCAATGGCACAATAATATGTATGTATGTAAATATGTATGTATGTTGGGCATCCTTGGACTAACCATGGTATAACGTCAACTGTTCTCGCCATATTGTGAGTATGTTTGGACTAACTGCGGGTAAATTGAGAAGATTTATAGCTGTTAATATTTTATTTGAGCCAGTCGGCACCGTCTGCTGTGGCTGTTATTTCATGAGTCAATTGGAGGCATTTTATATTGATGAAGTTTTTCTTGACATTGCTGTTAGTAACTATGTCTTATATGTTAGGGTGGTTGGTGTACTACAATTCAAGTTATACATATCGTACAGCCATAATATTGTTTCCAGAATATCAACTAGAACAACAATATCATGAAGGTATGTAATTATAGGTACATTTAATTTTATTTACATTCTGAACTCCACATCTGTTTTCTTGAAGATATATGTATCTTCAAGGTATTCACAAGTGGAGTTAAGAATAGTAAATTTGTATATCTATATATGTGTTTGTGAGTGTACTTGTGTGTATTTTAATGATATTGCACAGGATGTGAAATTTTGGTGTCACAATTATTTGTCATTCAATGATGTGACTTTCATCTGGGTAGTCACTAGTAGTAATCCCACAATGTGTGTCTGGTCACTACTGTAATTTTATTTGATGTGGTTACTGCAAAAATGGCAAAACCATTAGATGCTTAGGACAATTTTTACTGATCTGAAGTAGCTCTCACTATAGAAAAGGTTGGAAACCCCTGTCCTAGATATCAATAGCTCCATTGGCAAATGAAGACACATATCAAGAATTAGCAGCTATCTCAACTTCTGTTTCACCATTTAGATTGAAAATGTGTGCATTGGGTGCTGTATTGGCCACTACATAAAATGGCATTTTTTCAAAGTACATAGTTGAGTGACAGGCGGACAACAGGCCTAATATTTATGCAATGATTAAGATCAGACTCAACATTTCTGGATGCTTTCAGCCCCACTATAAGCTTTGAGTGAGTATTTAGTAGTGCGTTAAGTTGAGTCAAAGTTCTGTCAATGAGTAAAAGTCAGCATTGTCAATATGTATTTAAACAAAGATAGCAGTTTTCAGTAGGCTTGGAGAGATGGTTATATAGCATACCACAATCTACATTTCTGTGCATACACTTGATGTAATAACTAGGGGTGGGTGAAATATTTGGTTCTGCCTGTGGAATTGGTGGAATTTTGGCCAGCCTGCATTACTCTTTAATGGTGAGTTCTGGCCAGATTCCTCCAGTCACCATGAGGCAGACTTTGCCTCCAGTGAGGCTCTAGAATATGATATTTGGCTAGCAAGAGAGAGATTTGGTGTCCCTTGCACAATTTTCTAATGCGAGCGACCACTGACATTTACAGTCAGTACCTTAATGATATATCCTTTCAATAAAGCTTCATATTTATTTCTCCCCTAGTAGTTGAATAACTGAAGGATTTCTAAACCAATAACTGTAGCTTAAGCCAACAGCACTGAGGTGTGAGGATGCCTATAAACATCTGAATATACCAGGATCTCAAATAGGGTTAATCATTCTATTTTAGTATGCTAAAATTCCCGGTTGAGACTTTGAAGTCTTTGGTTTTCCATGAATTTATATCTCTCTTATAAGAATGATTTAACCCAGAAAAGTGCCTTTGAAGACCTAAAAGGGTGGATTCGAACAGAAGAATATGATTTGCATCCATAAGCATGTAGGCGAGTCTCCACCTAGAAATGATAGTAAGCCAAAAAAAGGTATTGGATTATGAGAAATATAAGGAATATAAGAGTACAAAAAGGGGTGCCCATAAGCACCCATTTCCCAAACCACCCTGAACAATTAGACATAGATGTATTTTGTGTCCATTAAAAAAAACCATATCCAGGTGACTGTGTGTTAATATTGGATTGATCAATGTCGATGCACACTGCAGCATATTTTTATACACAAGTGACACATTTTCATACACAAACGAAGTCCCATTACCATTGTTAGATTCCCCCGTCAAGAACTCTCCGTCAACTCCAGCAGATAGGAACCTGGTCAGGCAAGCTCTGAGACCTAGGCCTGAGCGTAATGACTGACAGTTCACAGGTGGGGTAACTCTTAGCAGGAGATCAAACGCACAAACAGAAAAGTTAGATCAGATCCAACAGCTAGCCAGCAACTCTACAATGGTCCCCAGAGAATGGGCCGAAGAAAACACACATGACCATTGAGATGCATGCATTCCCAAAAACACCATAAAGTTAGATGTCACATATAGTTGGGTACACTTAGTCAATCAGGACACAGCACACACAGTGACCACGTGCCTCTCAGGCCGTATACATCTGGACACGTACTTGCTGGCCCAAATTGTGTCCACCGCAGGTCAAGACCCACCTGTATCCCCTATCTGGAAGTGTATTTACAACTCCTTAATGACAGTTTGCATTTTTCACCAAGAAAAGGTTGTCTTTTATGGTGTTATTGCACTCAGAGAAATATATAAAAACCTGCTTCAATCCAATGTACAACAAGATAGTCCTCAGACCCTGGTTCTGTAACTGCTCTCCCGGCCGTAATGTTTAATTAAAATAACCATTTCTGTTTTGACAGACACCCCTTGGCTTGAGTTTTTTGGGTGAGTTCTCATACAAGCAATATTATGGCAAGCCAGATAGGAGCTGATTGGTTCCTTGAGCTCGAATGCAACCCAAGGAAGGGGACCCCGCCAGGACTGATTCACATTTGCACAACAAGAAAGGTGAGCAGACGCCACAATTGATTGGAAGTTCTGTTGAACCCGCAGGGCAGAGATCCGCCCGAAGTCACCATCAGATGGGTAAGAGACTACATCAAAGCCTTAGTCCTAGCATTTGGCATGTGGCAAACTAGGAAAAAAAGAGGCATGACCGCATAGTTTGTGTAAGTCACCTTTGTTGATCATCAGCGTCAGGGAAGGTGAATATCGTTTTTTTTTTGGGTTTGGTATTTTTGGGTTGCTGATCGCTTGGACCACTGGGCATGACACAGATGGTTCGCATAAGGCCCTGGGTGTGATATAGGGCGCACACTTCAATCTTAGTAAGCTAAAGAGGTTTTCTCAAGTGCTACCAGTTTCTTAACACTGCTTGTATCTGAAAGAAGTGAGAGGTGCATTTGCTTGGACCACTGGGCGTGACACAGATGGTATGCAGGATCCCTGGATGTGACATAGGGTGTAAATTGGACGTTATGGAAATAGAACGATTGTGATCCAGGAGATTAGAAATAGCTTGTGCCTTGCCGAGAAGGGCCTAAGGTTATTGAAAGTATTCCTGCTTTTCTCCACATACATTTTTATTATTTTCACCGCTGAGCTGAACTCAACAATATTAGGCTCCCCTTGTCCCGCAAATTGTGCTGTGCTAGGAGTGGGTTAAGGTGTCACTGACAGGTTGTTCCCTTTATTTATGTTTGTGCCTTGTCAGTTTTTCTTTGTACCATTTAGAAAGGTTTCCTTATTGATATTGTGATGCTGGAGAATTAATATGAATGTGTCATGTCTTGAGTGTTGTATCTGTTGGTGACCAAAGATACAGTGTTGGCAAATTTATGTAGCTGTGTTTTACCTTAAGTGCTGTGTTTGTTGACAACTTTAAATGCTATCAATGTATTGCTGATTCTTACAAATTGTTATTTGATGCCAAAGAAAGGCTCGCTATTTGGATGGCATATTCCAAAGTGTTTTTAATTAACAATTGAACTTTTTTCAGGGTTGCGGTTCTTCACGTGTATTTATGTTTGTGTTTGTTAAAATGTTTATTTTGATGCGTCTGTGAAAAAGACCGAGCTCATTAGATCTAGTAACCCCATGTATATATTTCCCACTACCAGAGTACATCTAGTAATACCCATGTACATATTTCCCCACCATCAGAATAAAACTTAGAAAATCCTGTAAAATAGAAAAGTTAGGATGCGTATAACTTAAAAATCACCCAAAAATGTAAAGAACTAAAAAAGTAACTATCCCCTAAACAACTACCCAAACCCATCATGGAAACCTCTTTAAGGCATATGCAGAGTAAGTTCCCCACTCATGCTAAAAAGCTTAGTAAGCTCTGCCATGAGTAACACACACACACATACACACACACGAAGGCACATATGTTCCTCTGTCCCAAAGAGGGAACCTTTGACACCAATATAATTGAATACACAAGAGCATACATACAAACAAAATACACAAGGCAAAAGAAGGACAAATGGAAATCATTATTAGAACTAAGGCCCATCTTTGAGGAAGTCAGGGCAATAACATTGAGCCACCATTAGTGCTTGCAGCTCACCCGCCATATGTGGGAATGGAGTTTTTTTTTCCCTGATACGTGCAGTCCCTGGGTTAGGATACACCAATCCACTAGTCGAGGGAGCCCAAAGGGCCCCTCCCGAACTACTAGCTGATAGGTCTAGACATGGCGGATCAACGGGCCCAAACACTCTCAGCACCACCCCAGTCCAGTGCTAGGGCTCCCTGGAGTTCAACCACCCATCTATTGCATTCAGGCCACCAGATCCTAGGGGCACAGGGAGCAATCACTCCTGCCTGTCCCAGGGAGTGCACCCGAGTAATAGGGAGATTCATAGCAGTTCTGGATAGCAAGACAACTAGCAAGGGTGAGGAAAGGGGTCCCAGCCCTCTGCAATCTGGTGATGTGGGAGCCACAAGGTACGCCCAAGCACCAAGGAAACCACAGAGAGCGAACTAGAGGGCAGCTCCTGATTAAGGAGAGCAGCGCATAGCTCCGAGCGACGGATGCAATCTAGATGGGAGACAGGGGAGAGGCATGAACTAAGGAGGGAGAAAGATTGAGAGAGCACCCTGGAAGCCGAATGAGTGAGTAGAGAAGCATGCCTTCCACCTGAGGAGAACAGGGGTAGGGGCAGAGCCCCAGTCACAGAAGAGTCCAAGGTAGAATCAGAAGAGAAGCTTCCAACTGGGGTCCTCACCAGAGCACCAGTGAAGGAGAGTGTGCTGACCAGGAAATTAGGGACCAAGGCAGCCTAGTGCAAACCCAGCTTAGACACAAGAGGAACAAGCTGGCCCCTTTCTGTGTGCACTAGGAGAGCAGCGATGACAACAACATCAGCCCCTCTACCTGAATGTGCATGACAGGTAAAATAACCCAAAGGGATATAGTAACTTAGGAGGAAGGTGAGATCACCACCTGACCCTTTTGCCACCTACTAGCCCGCTGGACTGAGAGAAATGATCAATATGATAGACCCTTGCCAGGAGGAATCCTTAAAACTAGAGGACATAGCAATTGTAGAAGCCTGCATTAGCCACAGAGGGAGAGATCCCATGTGGAACTTCCCTTACATGCAGGAATGCCTAAGGAGGTGGGAATACTATGTCAAGTGAAAATTAGTGGAGGTGCCCTAAATGAGAATGTGTCCATTAGTACAAAAGCCACGTCATGGGCCATCTATGTGCCTTGGGCTCAGATGGATGACGAAGGGGTAAGATTTGAACTGCCACCACTGTTGGATGAGAAACGGATCTCATGCTTTGAAAAGAACGGCAATAAGCCTAGCGATAGGCGATGTTAAGAGTGTGCTAAGTAATATTATTGGCAAGCAGACTAAAACGTTGTTTGTCCAAGCCCGCATCCCAGCAATCATGCTGACTAACACAGAGCATGATGGGGCTGCATTCAATTCATACAGACATTAAATATTGATGGCCGTGAGAGAAATGTTCCCTGACTGCCTGGATATAGAAGGGGTAGTGGCGGAAACCATGAAACCGGAGGAGACCACAACAGATTTTCTAGACAGAATGAGAGCATGGGGGGCAGAAGAAAGGACAACCATGGACTGATACAGGCCATCAGGTCACCTTCTTTGATAATATCCTCAAGAAGGGGATACCCACCAAAATAAAAAGCGATCTGGACAGCATAGTAGGGCTGGACTGCAAACCTTGGTGGGTGATACAAGTACACATATTGCATTTTCACAAGAGGAAACAGAAAAAGGACATTGAAAAACAGGAGCAGGTCCAAAGGGACACCATTAAGTTGGTCCAACATAAGCTGAGGAAGACCGCCCTCGAGTTGGCCACACTGACCGCAAGCATGCAAATGACACCAGTCCTGGAGGGAGCTCTACTGCAAGAGCCCAGAGGGTTTCGAAATGCTTATAATGATAGCAACTAGGGAGGTTGGTAGCAGCCAAACCCCATACAATGCTATTATTGCCACAGAATGAGCCACATGGCTGATAGATGCTGACTAAAATCACACCCCGGCAGAAGTCAAAGAGCGATGACCAGGCCCTGCAAAATTCCCTTCCACAATGTCAAGCCCAGGGAAACCTGGCTGCACCATATACTCAGCTGCAGGGAAGTCAGTCCACTGCCATACCACAACAACAACAGGTGTCAGGTAGCTGGACCAATGCATGGTATCGGCAACCACAAACAAGGAACATAGCCTAGTAAGGACCAGGGCCACAGCTAGGAGGAATTACTGTTTAGGGAAACAATGCCTTCACACAGGCCCAGAATGCAATTGCACAGCAAACCCTAATGTCCTAAAAGCAAGCATGTATTACCCACCACCCCTTAGAATTCACTGCAGCAAAAACTCAAGAGAAAAGCAAACAAGATTAGGGGTTTAAAATTTCAATTGCTTTTAGGAGAATTCTAGGCTGCTGTGTGACTGTTGACTGGGTAGCCTCACTGGAATTCACCATTCTGGGTTCCTCTGTGGCTGTTGATCGGGTATCCTCACTGGAGCTCACTGTTAATGGGTACACGACGGAGTCTAGGCACCACTCTGGTGCTGGTCTCTGATGGCGGGTCTAGTCAGCCACTACGCCGGGGAGGTCAGACTGATAAAGAGGGGCAGGGCAGCTCCCCCAACTGGTGCTTTAAAAGCAGGCACCCCAGGTCCTCCCACCCACAGGCCAAACTGGGGTGGGTTCCAATCGCCTAGTCAACTGGTCTCCATTTTCGTGTCTGGAACCAAAGTGACTTTTAGCCCCAAAAGCAATAGTGTCTCAAGCAGCCCCTAGCCATATGGGGGCAGTCTTTTTGGTCCCAAAATGATGTTGTCTTCCAGTGTCAGGTGCCAGGCTTCCTATGTGCTAGGGATGGCAAAGACCACATGGCACTCATATCCCATGCACGAGTCTCAATAGAACTCCCCATGACGTCGAGTCAGTAGAGGGGGTACAGCAGGATGTTCAGTCGTCCCAGTTCGTTCCCATAACCTGGGCAAACTCAATGAGTTCCCAGCCATGCTCTAGACTTTCCATGCAGCAATATCTTTGCCTCCTTCTTACCCCTGGAAGTTCCCAAATAGCAGTGGGATCTATAGGCCCAAGAAGACATGGCCTGAGGGAGAGGAGGGGTGCCAGGGAAGGGAGTCCAAAACACCCATCACACCTCTGAGCAGAGTAGAAAGCAGAAATGTGCTTGTACTCGCAGCAGGCCTACTATTCAGGCAATACACAAGGCCACACACACTGTTTGAAGGGAGTAACAATCCCAATTTTGAAGTCCACAAATCGAAGCCACACAGGGGATGCTGAACAGTTCATAACAGTAAGATCAGAGGTCTACGGGGATGCCCAAAGCTAAAAACAAAGAAGCCTAAAGCTAGCCCAAAGGAAGCCTCTAGGAAACGACGTAGCCAAGGCACCTGCTACCACTCTCAAGGATAACAGTGCACACTGAATGCCAGGACTAGAGGGGTATACACCTGACCTCAACATACATTGTGATCGCCGACTAACGCTCATTGTGCCCCACCCACATGTAGGATAGAAACACCACCCACAGCGAGGATACCCTATGGGCACACTAGAGCACTAAAGGGCTGGCGACACCAACAGAGCATCAGCCAAACGTTAAATTTTCCCTCATACACGAGAGTCACCCCATAAAGCATACCATTCTACTTGGTCAAGCACGGAGAGAGGGGGAGACCCATCAACACATAAAAGTAAAAACGTCAATAATAAAAAAATAAATTCAGACCAGGTATTTTGAGCGGGCCACTTTCTGGTGTGTTATCAAAATTGGAAATGCATGAATTAATAATTGGCGACATGCAATGGTGTAATGTTCTTTCTTTCATAACAACCAAACGTAGCTCTTCCTTAGAGGTCTGCAGTCGACCCACTAAGTGCACCACCTCTACAGCAAACTATCAGCTGCACCTGCATCCCCAGCAGAATCAAGAGCCACAAACCACTCCAAATAACTTTCTCATCCAACAGGATCTAGAGCCACAAACCATCACAAAGACTTTCCACATCCATAGCCCCAACAGGATCCCGAACCACACCTTGCCCCACAAACTATCTGAATTGTTTGCCAACCTAGGAATCCCCATCCAGAAGGCCGGGGACATCTCTGCCAGAAGCATCTCTAGACCTACAAAGTTTTATAAGTTATGTGTTTTTATGTATTTATACATCCTCTGTCTATTAGGGATGCTACTGCATCCATGCATTTTCAAAGAGCAGTCTAGCCTGATGAAGTCCATTAAAAAAGTGTCACCCCGCTTGTGTGGGGACCTCTCTCAAGTCACCTTTAATTATACTACATCCAACACTAGCATCCCACATGCACTACAGAATGCTACTTTACACAACATGTATCAGCACATGACTGCCGTGGGCTCCAAGACATCAGCCGGGTCATGTTATGTCTGTTCGCTGATACCACATGCAGTAGGCACAGATAGGCTTTACTTATCCCAAAAGGTAGCCCATAAAAAAGCAAAATGCCTCCTCCATCTGTACCTGTGTAGAATTAGCATCAAAATACAACCTAATAGAGTAGCGGTACTATCGGACCCGCTACAAGACCAATCCTGTACCTTCTCACTGAGCCTAGCGATATCGAAACTGAGCTAGACAGGATATGCAGACAGGGAGCTAAAGGGGAGGACACCGTTTGGCTCCAAGACTTTCACGAGAAGGGAGGTAACTAAACCACCTAATCAGTGCACAAACACATCCACTCCCGCTTCCATCTTTGCTCCCTGGGTGGCCCTTAGTATGTCTGGTGCTGTCTTTGTTAATAACAGATGGACCCCAGACATGGAGTTTCAGTGTAGCACCACTCACCTCGATGATATGAGGGAAAATGGGTGTTATGCGGGAGGGTTAAATTGAGTCAGGAGATCTGGGACACTGAGATAGACAGGTATACGTGGATAGAAGGGAAGAGACAAACCCTAATTGTACGGAAACTCACATTGTATTTCTTATGTTGCAAAGGAAATATTCAGTTGGGCACTAATGAGAACTGCAACACAATAATGTACATTCTGGACATGCAATGGGGCATCTCAACGCTGATGGACACCTACTGGCAGTGCAGTGAGCTTGCCTACACCCACTCACCCCTGGATGGTGTGGCCTCTGCTCCCTCATCACCATACACACCCCAACCCTGATCATCATTTATAATCAGCTGAGTCTCTCTGATGTTCGTAACTACTTCCCCTACCTCTACTCTAAGCAGCAGCCCGGTGACTATACACAGACAGCTGACCTACATAAGTGGCAGTTAAGGCTACTTATATAATTGAATATGTACTCCTTTGATCACAGTGTGCGGTTGGGCCAATTGAGCAGGGGAAAATTTAGCAGAATTAAAAATGCCTGTTGTCCGTGACAAAAAGCACCTCACTAAAATGAGCAATTATCTCGCATTATCATTGAAAATAATGTACATAAAAGTACACACAGATACAAAACCTGTTCTGCACTTCTGAAAACCTGATCATCTTCTAAACTTTCCTACATTAGCAACGACTTACCTAACCCATTGTTGATTCAGCCTTCTACTGTCTGCCAGACGGTTCATAGCAGTCTTCAGTGTGACCCTTGTCAACAATCTTGTTAAAATGTTAGCGTTTTATGAAAATCTTACAAAGAGCCACAACCTGTATCTCTAAATATTGTTACTGTCATCTTCATACATTAATGTAATGGAATCATACAAATACAATAATTCAAAGGAATTTAAATCAATCCTATGAATATAGTCATGGTCTAAATTATGTTGACACCCTAATGCAAGATTACATGTGCTTTGAAATAAATGAAAAAAATCTGTGTGAATCATCAGATCCATTGCTTTTACTAGGTAGCAGGCAGCAAATCGGTTCCCAATGTGGTTTCATTCTTATAACTTCTGATCCTGATGAGGGAACCAGTATTGAAACCATTGATTCAAAATGTCCTTTCTGTCTCATTAGTAATTGGCCCAATATATAAATATTCAATGTCACAGGCACAAATCACTTGCTTTTCACATGATCTTCTAGAATCCAAGAAACAGTGCAACTGCCTGTACTGAATGCGTCACTCAGCTTAAGCTTATAGAAAACTGACTCTTTCGAATAAAGCTAATTTCTATCAAAACTAGATCTTGCAGGCTTCCAATCAGATCTAAAGAGTCTTCCTTAATGATGACGGCATAGCCAACCGTGTAGCTTCCACAACCAATTCTTCCAGCCAAGATCTCTGTGATTGCAAATATTCTTAATACTTTTCAAACCTCTCTCAAGACGTCTCTGTGATCATTTACCAATTCTGCATGTAGCCACTGCCTGATAAACATAACCCCTCTCTGTGGTATATACTCTTTCAAAGACCTTGTGAATCAGTCCTGGGCCATCGCTTCTTCCCCTGCCCCATGAGGATCATTACACTATTTTAGAAATTCCTAGCTTCTCATCTCACACAGTATTGTAATCAATAATAAACAGGGTCAATGTTTCCACTGCCTGGAAAAAACCTATGGTTATCACTCTCTTGAAAAAGCCCATGGAGGGCATTGTCAGCCAGTTGTACCCCTCTTTCGTTTCTGCATTACCCACTAAACCTACTTAAAATTTGGTGAACTTGAATTTACCTGATTATATCGCAAAACACCAGCTGCAGGATGAAGTGTATGCTGGCGTTTGACCACATATTAAAATGAGAGGTCTTAAGTTCATTCTCAATAAGCTTAGATTAATGCTCAATGATGTTGGCTCTAACTCCCTTGTCTTCTTTGATCTTTCTTGCATATTCAATGTTATCTAACGCTTATTTTTCTCTTAGCGTGTCTTTGAAATAGAGTGAGAGTTTCTTGTGCCCTGAGGTTCACCGAGTCATTCCTAACTAATTGTTCCCAAACAGTCTTCTTTCTTTGTTTACTTCCGATAGCCATTTCTTATGGGGTGCCACACGTCTCAGATCTAATGTCAACCTGGTTTAACATCTTTGTAACACCCCTGACCAAGCTCCTGAATGCTATGAGCTCATGTGTTCTGTGTATGCTGGCTAGTGACACCCAGCTCATCACTGGACTAATTGAAAATGACTAGGAATGTCACAATGGAGCTGGCTTGTGTTAACAACTGGTTTGTTGCAACTTGGATGAACAGAAATGCCTTGCAACTAAATTCAGGTAAAACTGAGATTATTGTCTTCAGGACTAGAGAACCACAACTCCATGGGCCTGCAGCACTTTCTGCTTATTGTCTAATACAACCACTTTGTGAAGATGCAGTCATTGTGCACCTGTAGTGTGACCTTGTACACAAAAATCTGACAAATTAGATAAGGGAACATCTACGAGACACCATCACTGATTTTCCAATGTCAGTTTTTGCACTCGCATATCCCAAACCCTGATCACTCATAGATATGCCGTTCTACATAGTTAAGTAATGAAACCCTGAAAATGAATCATCTAATTTATGAAATGAACAAACATATATATCATGAATTGACCCATCAAAAAGAGACATAATTTTTCAATTGATAGGAATATGTTCTCAAAACTCATGCAAGCCTACTCTCATTTTAATGAACATAACCACCACATTGCAGATATAGCGGAATATTATGCTATATGCCTACACTCTATTGCCACTCACAGCAAAGGCCACATCATTTGAGGCCAGATCCCCAAAAAATAAAATGATTAAGATGTAGTTGACAACAAATTATGCCCTTCATCCACATACATGAGTAACTACTAAAATGGTTTGAAAGCCTCTGCTACTAGTAATAGCCATCTAAAGGCACCATTCCTAAAATAAGGGAGTTTTCAGCATCTCGAACAATCTACACATTGAACATAAACTTCACACAATTAATCACCCAAAGAAAATCCTATTATTTGATTGAAAACATCTTCAATAACTCATCAATAATAATTCCCAAAACTGAGCAACTTAATTCTAAGCTTATAGAGATTCCCAAATAACTAGATCCAGTGGAATTCAAAGAAAGGTCAAAGAAGTTTCTTGAACTGCAGTTCTTTTCCCTCTTGGCAGGGAAATATTTAATTTTGAAAGTATACTTGTGATGCTGTCAAGAACATCTTGCAGTCCAGGGTATCCTAGTTCTTAATAGTGAAAAAAAGTATTCAGGTCATAAGTAACATTGAAATATTTTACTTTCAGAAGGGAATATTCATGCACCAGACTTTAGGCCTAGGGCATATTAAATTTTTTCCTTGTTGGTGATAATTTACATTTTGTGCTGGTTGGTTTGGTTGCAGTTAGCACTTTTGAAGTGTATGTGTTGAAATATTACAAACATTTGCAATTTGCTTTTTTAATTTAAAAACGCATACTTTTGAATTTCTCAGGTGGTTTATTGGGATTTTAACCTAGGAAGTAGCTCCTCAATGGTTTGGAAAGAAAGACCAGCAATTAATTTTCTTCATTCTGTTTCATGCAATATTTGGGTTGCCGAATGGACTACAAGCACTGCCTAGACTTTTGCTATTTATGCTAATAGAGCACCTGCCCAAGAGGGTCAAAGGATTAATCCAAATGATCATACTCCTAACCTTGCCAACCACAAGCAGGATATGACCATAGAAACGCCCATGCTCACTATTAAGTGTTTAAAATGATGCTCATCTCAGAGAAAGTGACAAAACACTAGAGATAAGCAGCAAACGAACCCTGCAAGGAGATCAAATGTAAAAGTACAGCCTGTGCCTGTCTCTCACGTGCTGACACACCTAAAATAGAAAAAACCTTTATTAGGTACAGGGCCAACTGCATTACCTTTTTCTAAGAAAGTATCCAATATGGGTGGCAGATCATTCCACATGAGCAGGACACTATTTCACAAGCGAATGCTTTCTCAACATAATCACTGTGGTTCCCTTCATTTGAACCAATTGGACTAATGCACTTGAAAACTGTTATCTGTTAAAACAAAGCTCAGGACCTTGGTGGGAAGAGAGTCTGTCTTTGTTTTACCAGGCTCCAGCCATCCACTCATGGGCAGGCAAATTCAGAATGGGACAGAAGAAGAAAGGCTGCCAGTTGGGTGGTGGAATCCACAACTCCACCTCATCCAGTAGCCCAAAAACATTCCTCTCGAATGAAATGGGTATGGTGGCAATACCAGGAATTCCTAAGTCCTGGGACGCAGTACTTAGGGCACATCACCCAAGCACCGTGGGGAAGCTCTGTAATCCCTAGTATTATATCCCTTGGAATTGCTTTTGAACTTTGAGAGAAGATAATTCTAGGCATCACTTAGGCCCCACATCCTGGAGAATGTTTTGGGTTCTCTGTACATTGGCATGCCTATATAGCAGTGTGGGGGGTAAACTATGGGACATCAGGATGGTGCTGCATATGCCACCTTGCTCATGTGTAAAAAATGCCCCATTGTTCTGTCAGCTTGGCTTGGTTGCCCCATAATTGAGAGGTAATACTGTCAATGACTTCAGTGGAATAAAGGAAAGGAGCTGTCAAAGTTTATACATTAATGGAGATGTAGGCTCCACACACGTCTAGCTAAGACCATAGACCCACATTAAGTGTGCAGTATTTTACAAATTGTACTATGGTAATTCCACAACACATAACAACAGGTTTTGAAGGTCTTACAATCCCACCTGATGATACCATTTGAGATTGTATGCTATGGCCAGTAATACCACCCAGCTTTTCTGTTCATATACATGTGGAATGCGTGACCAAGATAATAGAAAACGTGTACTACATGCCCTGCTAATTCCAGGTGCTGCATGTTATTCTAAATGTTGGACCCAAAACTAGTATCGTCCCTGGTAATGGAGTGGACATTCCATGGTAATGCCAGTTGTGGTATTGCCACCACATAGTGTCCTGCTGACATGGTGTTCCCTGGCAGTCCTACCACAAAAATATTTTAATGAAATGAGGGAAAGGCGTGTATCTTGTTCAAAGAAACTCTATTTGACTGAACAGTTATTATTTCACTCAAACTTTTAGAAAATGGTTCGTATGAAAATTCTCTGCACAAAAAACAACTGAACAAGCCAGCTATAGTTTTGCTGTATTTTAACCTTTGATTGGCAGAACAAACAACGTTATTTATTTAACAACGTATTTAGGAGTTTTGGACTGTTAATGTTTCTTTACAGCAAACCTCAGTTTACTTGATGTAGAAAAAGAGTTTAGTTTAGAGAGCAATTATTTTATTAAGGTATTGTGATTCACATATTTGTGCTCATTGTAATAGATCACTTTTCACCACTTTCAGCGTGAAAAAAATGAGTCCATGCTATCGTGCTCAGTATAGGTGCAGAGACATCTCGCTCAATTAAATCTAATTTACATGCATTCTTTTTTGTTTCTCGCTAATTAAACCGATAATTGCCAGCAACACTTCAGACAATTACGGTGCATCGTAGTTCCCGGATGTACCCTAATCTCCAAAGATTTTGACATTTAAAAAGACAATTTGCAAAAAGCTAACTCTGGCAAAACATTGAGATTTTGAAAGGGAGCGAGACAGTATTTAAAGCGAAATTAAATCCTAATTTGGAATGGAAGTTGCTCGTTCATTAAGGTCTCCTCAATTACAATAATGTCTAACATGCCTACTGAGTTAGAGCAGAGGATGCCAGCCATGCTCCTCCGTGCCATTCAAAACAGTATAACACCAATAGCAGGTATAACTCTCATTAATAGAGCAGCCAAACGGCAGCCTTATGAAGATTGTGAAGTAGATACAAACACCCTAGTATACTTTTAGGATGTATTATGCACATCTGACTTTGTGTAGCCCGAGACACATTGTTGCAGAACATATTAAGCTTGGGGAGAGGATACAAACTAGTCGGATGATTTTACGAATTTATGGAACTGGCTTTCTCACTAAAAACAGTTGTTGGGTAGGGTAAACATTTTATTATCATGTATAGATGTGACAGCATGTGATAGATTTGTAATCCCCTTGTGATTTATAAATGGTAAAAAGAAATCTGTGCGTCAACACTTTAGAAATAGTTTTTGTTTGTGCATACCCCAAGCTTGCCTACAAAACCCCATAGAAATTAACTAGTTAAGAAATACATTTAATTCGTTTACCCTCAAAAGAAATATGCATCTAACTGTATTATTTAACTAATTAATTCGAAAGTGAAGTAAAGAGAATACTCCTTTCGGTATTTTTCTCAAATGGGTATGTTTCCATAATAAGAAGCATTGATTTGTTCACATTGGGTGAAAAGTTACTGTGAGAGCAGGAGAACGGGAGTCGGCACGTTTGCCTGTGTGCTTACTTTTGTGTCAGCACTCTGGTCTGCACACCGTCTTCGTGCCTTGTTTATCTTCTATGATGTGATTCCCAGCTAAGGCGGCATTGGCTCCAAGGCATATGACTCCTAGGAGTACTTGGAGACTACTGTAATTCATTCTACTGGATTTGAATGTATCAAAATCACCTTGGGCTTGAATCACAAAGGTAAACTTACACTTTTGTTTAACTTTGTGATTTTATTTTATGACTGGGGAATCTCTGCACATAAAAGGTACAACAGTCCTATCTTTTTATGTGCAGAGACTCTGCAGTCGCAATGATACTACTAGTAAAATACATTTGTAAATAGCAAACAATCATAAACTTACACAACATTTTAAGTTTACCATGTGAATCAGGCCCTACGATTGTTCATTACTTTCACTGGCCACATCACACAACAAGAGCAAAGTAAAACAGAGTGGCTGCAGTCCTGGTTACAGTAGGAAAAGGGATATAATGCCAATGTGCTTGTTTACATCTAGAGTAAAAGGGCATGGAGACATGGACTTCAGTAGTGATGCGGCCAGATAAGACTGATGAAATCATCATGAAGAAGATGTGAAAGGGATTCTGACAGAGGGATACCATCACCACCATAATCCTGTTTGCCGCAAACAGTGACATTCTTGGCTCTCAGTATACTGCTTTTGATTTGGGAGTAAAAGCAGTTAGCAATACCAATTACCTTCAAAGCTGCTGATCTGCAAGTAAGGTATGAGACCCGCTGAAGGGAGACAGGGAACTGGAGTAGCGTGACTCCTCTGTTGAGGCACTAACAATGGAGGGAAACTGCTAGATGTTGTGTTCCAGTAACATCTTACAGAAAATGGGTGTCAGTCATATGTGGTGACTAATCTATGGCGAACCTCCCATTGGGAATATCCTGCAGAAACCACAGGAATGACACCATAATTATGGGCACTTTAAAGTATAGACAGTGTCACTGTATTTGGGGCTGTTTATTGGAAAAAGTCAGAGGATGGGAAATTCGTATATGTGCAGTCAAGGAATGAATGCAGTGGCAACTGAATTGTGCAGGGTAAAACAATATTGTCCTTGAGTCACAGCCAAGAAACAGAGGCAGTGGTGGCATTTTGGCCAAGTGTACAAAAAAATATCCAAAAGATGAGGAAACACAAGTAGCAGGGAGCCAAGAGGTACGAAAGAAAGAAGAGTTCAGGAAACAGCTCTGCGGAAGTCTCAGAGTGGGCCAGTTTATAGAATAAAAAAGGTATCACTAGCATAGAAAGTAGCATGGGTAGCTTAGCAAAAGTGTAGCATAGTCAACTCCCAAAGCCAAACTCGTTTTAACCAGCACAATGTTGATGGAGAACCATCTCACCATCTTTTGTTTCGTATGTCCAAGATTACACTGGAGAACATCAAAGTGGTAATCTTGAGGGGCAAAGTCTGCACCAGTTGAATACAGACAGCCGATATATTTGACCGTTTCAAATGTGTGATTACCCTACAGAATGTACTCTGAGGATCACTCTAAAGCACAGGAAACACTGTTGTCCTTTCCTTTTTCACATTACATTATTATTGGTCAAGGCGTTCTAAGTATATGGTTATGAGTACTACCAGACACGTTAAGGTATACTCACTGTAATGTCATATTTTATAGCACTGCTACTGTTAATCCAGTTGTGAAACTGTCACGGGACTTCCAAAGTCATGAAGCACGTCTGCCCTAATTCGAGATTCTTACTGCCGTGGCAGAGATCAGTTTAAAGAATGGGGACAGTGCCATGGTGTTTCCTTTTACAGCTCTGAAGGTTTGCTGGGTGAGGGCATGTTTAAAGCACTCACTAAGCAAACATTTCTGTTCACAAAAACAGAAACTCCCAAAGTAATCATTTGGTTCATTTGAACAAAAGGTAAATGGCCTGTCAGGCAGGGAGTTTCCTCCTTGCATGTTGAGGCCATTCTGGATTTTGTCTGATAATTCCCACCATGTCTCACGTTGCAGGAGTGGGCATAGAAAATAAGTGATCATCATCCGACCCTCAATTTTGTTGGCAAGACCGGAGGCTCCTATTATGCGTTTCTTTTCTTACTTTATTAAACAGAAGCAGTCAAGAAACTACAGTTCCCATAAGGCCAGAAGAAAAGGGCCAATGGGAATCAAAAGGTGTACAAGAATAACAACCAATGAACCTTTTCCAAAGGCATTGTGACATCACTTGACTGCGAACAGCCCTCTTTTTTTGCTGCTTGCAGTCAAGTTAAGTACCTTTCCTTCATTGTTCTAATGTGTTTTTATATTTTCTTATATATTTCTCAAACGTACTGTTTATGCTTTTACATTTTGCCATTTTAGGGTTGTGCCTTTCTTTCTCAGTCGGCGAGTCGCTGCAATTATAAAATTTAGCGCTGCTGCGCACGCTCCCTTTCACCGGCTGCATCTCCTCAGACTTGTGCGTTCTCTTTTAGCGCGTCTGAGGAAATGCTTCATTCCGGCAGGTGCGCTCGAGCAACGGACGTTTCGGTCGTTCGGCGCACATTTGTTTACCGCGTATCTGCTTCCAGCTACATTCTTAGCTGGTTTGACAACATTTTTTCACTTGCCTGCCTCCGTTTTACGGCCGCATTCCTCTTCGCCTCCACAGCGTGACAGGTTATTTTCTGGACCCTCATTACTTTACCCTGGCCACTCCTCCGGCACCTCTTCTGTAGAAAACACTTCCTTTGGCACGCCCACAGGCGGAGTTTGGTTTTCCTTTCCCATTTAACCCCTTGTTGCCCATTTCAACATGGAAAGGGATATTTCTCCTTCCAGGCAGGAAAATTTAGAGGATGTTAACGATATTAGACAGGAATTAAATTCCTTTATTAAATCCTCTGTACAACAGGCTGTTGCCTCATCTATAAACAAACTTTCCAAGAACCTGGAGTCTTCTTTTACAAATTTAATATCCAAGACTCTATCGGCCCAGGCTGCGGGGGAATGCAGTCAGCGCCAGTCCCCTTCTACTCATATTAAACCTAAAAAATTGGCGCAAAAGGTTAGTGAGCTTTCCTCACATGTGGCGGAGGATGCGGTTCCTCAAAAGGCTCCTTCCAAGGAGTATAAAAATATGGACAACTCTCAGTCATCATTAAAACATAAAAGGAAATCTAATAATATTATAACCCCCTTGGTAATTTCTGCTGTTCAGGATACAGATGATGACATGCCGGATGCGGACTCAGATTCCGTGGTTTCTGATAAAGATGAAAATGTTTCCCTCTTTCCTCCCCCCACCAAAAAATCTAAATTATCTGCTGACAATTCCAAATCCCGCCTCTTGTTAGACCCTGAAGGTTTACCCATGTTTGACCCTTTCCTAATCCTCCACCCTAATTCCACGGAGTGGGCTCCGGCTGACTATGTAGCCGAGTATATTTCAGCCAAAATAAATTGTCCCTTAGAAAAGCAGACCAGAGCGAAACTAAAATCCGAATGCCCCCACCCTTCCCTTCCCCATAAGTCCTCCCTAACTCCCTCTATTGATGAACCCTTGCTCACCTTTTTTACAAGACTTGGCAAAGACTCTCGCAAAGGTGTGGACAAGGCGTGGTCAGGCTGCCAAGATAAACTCTTAGATATTCTTGGTCCCCTTTCCCGTATTTTTGATATTGCTGAGGTGGCCAGCTTGGAGGGTTCTATTATTGACCCAGATGAACTTACCCTTTGGGTACAGTGTTCGGTTTGTCTCTTGGGAAACGCTAATGCTGCTTTAACTCATGAACGCAGAAAAGGACTACTTTTGAAACTCAACCCCAAGTTGGTTAATTTAGCTACAGTGCAACCGAATTTTCATACCGAAGGTCTGCTGTTTGGGGAATCCTTTATCAAGGATCTGGGAAAATATGTGGCAACCTTTACCTCACTGGACAAAGCCCAACAGTCGTTAAAGAAGATGTTCAGCCAGCGTGTTTTTGGCAGGGCTGGCAGAGGGAGGAACCGCTTTGCCGGCCGCTCCTACCATAACCAAGGTTCCAGAGGCTACAACGGTCCCTCTTACCAAGACTACAGACCGCAATTCAACCCCCAGAGATCCAGGGGGTTCCGTTCCAGAGGTTACCGGGGTTCCAGAGCCTCTAACCAAACAGGTAAGCCCTTCTTGTGGTCACGTCCCTATAGGGGGGCATCTTCGTCATTTTCTCCCAAAATGGTTAGAAATTACTTCAGATCCTTGGATCCTCAATTCTGTTCAGGGTTATATTATCGATCTTTATTCTACCCCAAGTCAACCTCGTCCTCCTCTCATTCCTCATTTCTCTGCAGAAATGTCAGATCTTATTACATCAAAGTTTCAGTCACTTATGCAGAAAGAGGCCATCTCTATTACCACTCCAGATCCAACAGGGTTTATCAGTTCCATCTTTCTGGTTCAAACGAAAAACAAAAAGATGCGTCCTGTTATAAACCTCAAACACTTCAATCATTTTGTAGTTTACCAACACTTCAAAATGGAAACCATCCTCCATCTCAGAGATATTCTTCTTCAAAACGATTGGATGGTGCGTCTAGATCTTCAAGACGCATACCTGGTTGTTCCAATTCATCCAGATTCAAGGAAGTTTCTACAGTTTCAATGGTTAGATCATCTCTATCACTTTACCTCTCTACCCTTCGGTCTATCTTCCGCCCCTTGGTGCTTCACCAAACTCATGAAACCCATAGTGGCCTTTCTCAGGGCTCAAGGTGTGAGACTCATCATATATCTAGACGATGTCCTCTTACTGAACCAGTCTCCTCAGTTGCTGTCGTCCCATCTAATTCTCACATGTTCCCTGCTATCGGATCTAGGATTTATCGTCAACAACGAAAAGTCTCTTCTCACACCCACTCAGGTTATAGAATTCTTAGGTTTTCAGAAAAATTCTGTTTCAGCCCTTCTTCTTCTTCCCTCTTCGAAGATCAAATCAGAAATTTTACAGGTCCTACGAAATTCACTTATTTCTCTAAGATCTCTGGCCTGTATCGTCGGTCTTCTCTCTTCCTCCATTCAAGCGATCTTCCCAGGTCCTCTCCATTGCAGGGCTCTTCAAAGATTAAAGATCCGCCACATAAGGAAAGGCCTTTCGTACTCAGACACTATTCCCCTAGATCACGATTCTCGCACAGAACTTCAATGGTGGATAGACCATTTAGATGCATGGAACGGAAGATCTATCTTTCCATCAGCCCCAGATCTTATGTTAGAATCAGATGCAAGCCTCTCCGGCTGGGGGGCCCGTTGTGGACCAATCTCGACTGGAGGTTCATGGTCTTTAGAGGAGTCCAGATTGCATATAAATTGTTTAGAGATGCTTGCCGGCTCCTTTGCAATCAGAAGCCTGGCAAAGAACAGGGTTCGTTGCGCTATTCTACTCAGAACAGACAATATTTCGGCGGTAAGATATATAAATCACCTCGAGGGCACAAAATCCAAACCTCTTGCGGAATTAGCCAAGAGCTTTTGGGAATTTTGCCTTTCAAACCATCTTTCGGTTCATGCATAATATCTTCCAGGATCTCTGAACTCCGTCGCAGACTGGCACTCACGTTACCTCCGAGATTCCAGCGACTGGAAACTCCATCCAAACATTTTCCAACGCATTGAGAATATGTGGGGTCCTTTGCGAATCGACCTTTTTGCCTCCCGTCTCAATTCTCAACTTCCCTTATACTACAGCTGGCGTCCGGATCCATTAGCATTAGCAGCCGACGCTTTCTTTCAGGATTGGTCAAGTTTTGTAAACTACGCCTTCCCTCCTTTTCTCATGATCGGCAGAGTTCTAGCTCAGATCAGGCATCAGCAGGCCACAGTGATTCTCATAACTCCCTTTTGGCAGTCGCAAATTTGATTCCCAACTCTGTTAGAACTGGCAATAGATATTCCGTACCTCCTTCCTTCTTTCCCGAATCTTTTGTTGGACCCCATGCATCGTCCTCATCCCCACATCTTGGACAACCTGCTGACCCTTGTTGCTTGGAAGATTTCGGGTATATCCAACCTGTCCCTTTCATTTTGACATAGGCTTCCCAATATTTATCACAATCCTGGGCTCCAGGCACCAAGAAGGCATACAAATCTGCATGGTCCTTATGGCATAGCTGGTGTTTGGGAAAACGTATCAATCCCTCTTCGGCAGATGTCATTTTCATTGCAAATTTTTTGGCGGCTGAAGCCAGTAAAGGCAAAGCTTTCCGTACCATTAACCTATATAGGTCGGCGATTTCCTCTAATCACTCATATGTCAATGGAAAGCCAGTTGGTGAACATCCACTTGTTTGTCATTTATTGAAGGGAGTAAAATTTTCTAATCCTCCAATGCCAAAATACAGACAATTATGGGACGTTAATATTGTTTTAAACTTTTTATTGTCATGGCCTGATAATACTATGCTTACATTAAAAATGTTATCTGCTAAGTTAACTATGCTTTTATGTCTAGTTTCTATCAAACGTATTTCTGATGTTAGAGCCTTAGATATTTCTAATCGTCAGTTTACACATTCTGGTGTTTTGTTCACAGTGACTCGTCGTACAAAGACTAATTTAACTTCTGTTTTTTATCCCTATTTTCCAGATCATCCCAAACTATGTGTCGCACAATGTTTAAAAGTTTATGAACAAAAAACTGCAGATTTAAGGACTTCCTCGGCTTCTCAACTTTTGATTTCTTTCAGAAGACCTTTCAAGCATGTTTCGTCAGCTGCCTTAGCACGTTGGGTCAAATGGATTATGTCCTTAGCGGGTATCGATACGTCCATGTTTGGGGCTCATTCCTCCAGGGGTGCGATGGCTTCTAAAGCATTTTGGGCAGGGTCCCGCCTTGAGGATATTCTTAAATCTGCAGACTGGTCTAACGATAATGTTTTTAGAGTTTTTTATTGTAAACCTGTTGAGAATATTTCATTGAATGTAATTAATATGCTTTGAACTTGCATTATAGGAGCCTCCGGTCTTGCCATAAAATGTAGATTTTCCTAGTTCTTTGACGGAAAGTCTTAATTTTATTAAAGACACGGAGGCGAGTATTATCCCTCCACTTCAGTATAACTTTGTTAATTCCCCCCCCCCCTTTTTTGTCTTTCTAGCCTCAACACAGGCGGTACCACCATCATCATAAAACTTCAACTGCATCCGGGAGTTCCAGCTTCCTATCTTCGCTTTCTCCCGCTAGGGTTCTTCGAAGCATGGATCCTTCTCGCAGCAACCGTTCTCCATTTGCCGGAGTATTGAACTTTTGCTCTGAACTTCTGGCCACTGTTCTGGCTATTTTGATTATTTTCGCAATTTTTCCATTGTTTAACTCTGACTAACCTCTTGTAAGAAAAGAGGGCTGTTCGCAGTCAAGTGATGTCATAATGCCTTTGTATATGTTCATTGGTTGTTATTCTTGTACACCTTTTGATTCCCATTGGCCCTTTTCTTCTGGCCTTATGGGAACTGTAGTTTCTTGACTGCTGCTGTTTAATAAAGTAAGAAAAGAAATGCATAATACTCGCCTCCGTGTCTTTAATAAAATTAAGACTTTCCGTCAAAGAACTAGGAAAATCTACATTATACAGGATGACAGTTATTGTAATCTGGCAGCCCTTTGTTGGATGGGCTCCCATGCAAAAGGTTTAGACTAGCATAGTCAACGAAGGCTCCACCAGAAAAAAATGGCACTTCCCAAAGTCTAAACAGAGCATGGAACTGCAAGTGTGGTGATGCAGGAGAACTATTAAATTATGGCAAAAAAAGACAATACTCAAACTGCAGATACTGCTTGAATGTATGTTGCTAAAACATTTAAGAGTCATAAACTCACATGTGTAGATCAGCAATTTTTAAAGCAAATGTCAGAATGATAGTTCTAAGAAACTAACAACTATCAACCACTATTTGCTAAAGTAGACCAACTAGTTGAAATTATAAAAAAAGCCTTAATGCTTGCCCATTTCAATTGGTAACAACATAACATAAAAAATATACAGAGTATAAAATATTTCTAAATCAGAAGTTTAGGGTAACAATAAGGGGCTTTGACTTTGTCGGTTGTTTGGTATAATGTAAACATAAATAGACTGGTAGCACTCAGTTGAATTTTTGAATTAGCTTTGTTAGTTTGAGATTGAGAAACAAGAGTAATTTTTATCAATTATCAATAAATCTCAAATTTCACCTGCTTTCTGTTAACCAGTTCTTGTTTTCTTACCCCTATTTCCAACCTGACAGTGGTTAGTTAACTGAAGGCATCAAAATAATATTTACACGGTTTAGGGTGAGCTGGTGAGAACAGCAAAGTGCTGTACAACATCTCATCTCACTCTTTACACCATTTAAACATCACCGAAAAGCCATATCAAAGGCACTTAGACTCAATTACTTATTCCAGAACTCATTAGTTTGTGACATTCTGCTTCACCTTGATAACCCTGCAAAAATAAACAACCTTTGGAGTTTTATCAAGATTTTTAAAAACAATGTGCTTCTTTTATTGACTACTAAAGGCCAACTATTGTTTGATGAGTTTTTGATTTTGCTTTGTCAGGTCAAAGATCTGTAGAATGAGTTCAATAATTCATAGAGACATTTTGGAGAAAATGTGTATCATCCACAACACTTCTAGTACTTAGCTTAAACCAATAAAATAAATATTATTACCGTACTACATTTCATTAATACCTGATATTGTATGCAGCTCTTGCCTGACTTTCTAATAACAGTGGTGGTTCATATTTAGAGTGACCCCATCAGTCAAGGCCCTTTTGGGCCTACGATTAATGCTCCTCTTTACTCGGGGATAGTAAACCTGAGCTTCGTTTCAAATGCTTGGCGAGGCCCAAAGATGTCACTCCAGGTAAACAAGGCCTTTATCATCATGCTATATCAGAATTTGATTTCATCAATGCATCGAGAAAATGCTGAAGTAAAGTATTTTCTTTACAGGTGAAGAGCACCCCTCACTTGTGATAGAAATCGAATTTTACTATTATTATCAGTGGCATAGAAGTAAGCATATGGCCACTTGCAAACCTTCATTTAAAAGTCTAACAGATAAATTAACATGGAAATGTAAAAATGTGCACGTTTAAATTATGATGGACAATGCAGCAGCCATTTGTATTGTTACATCAGGTTTAACATGATGACATTTGTCATTTATATTTGAGTCAATTAATGACATGAGATAATGCAAAAGATTTTTTACTACATGAATATTAGGAGTGAAGTATTAAATGAATATTAATTAATTGTACTTATATTGAATTAAATGAATTTTATCAATCTTGGTTACATGTTTGCCGAAAAATAAATGCACATTAAAATTGTGTTCTAATAATGTCGTAAACAATGTTTGCAATAAAATAATTTTCTTTGCTTATATGATTTATTTGTAAGGTGTACAATAAGATTTATATGTATTAATTGAATTAATGTGTATTTAGGCTTCCTTAGCTTGACTAGGCCTGCAAGATTAATTTTTGTAGCAGAAGGGGAAAATTACTTGTTTATTCTGTTCCCACTGACCTGAATTCTTTCCCTGGGTTGTTGATGTGATGTTGAATGTTCTATTGTATTGAAAGCAAAGAACATGTTTCAGTATTAATTATGTAACAATATTTGTTCTAGCTGTCGAACAATAAAGGAAACTCATAATTGTTATGTGAAAAAGGTGTAGTTTATACTGTGGCGTGAGAAAGAATTCTAAAGTAACAAATAATTAGAAAATATTATGTTTAGCGAACTGTATGAAATCTTTGAAATGACAAGGCACTTTTGCTGAGAAAATCTGGAATAGTTGCAAACTTGATGGTGCCATCGACAACCATTGGACACTGAATTTGATGTCTAAGATGAGCTCACCTGAAGGACCAATCAAGAGGACTTGCATATTTGTAATTAGTGATAAACACTGAAACTGAGAGTTAGTTAGTTTAGTGTGAGGACGTCAAGAGAGTCCACCTAATGTCCTGAGAGAGTTAGCTGCTGTTGTCCCTGTCTTCTCCAAGCCTTCTGAGGAGATTCCTCTTATACTTAATTGCCCTGTTTGTTTATGCTGTTTAGTACCAATATGCCTAATTAATTTTGAACTTCGGATTCGTCCTGTGTGCAGCCTGTGTTCTGTACTGTGCTGAAGGTGCTGTCAACTGACGTCAGGAGAAAGTGACCGCTTTTGCTTTTGAAGTATTTCTGCCTGCTCTCCCATGAGGAGAGGTATAACTAAATGTGGTTTCTTGTTTCCTTTTCAGTTTAGGTACTTGCACCAGCATATTTTATAGTGAGCTGCCTTAGTTAAATGATTTTTCCAAATTGTTTTTGTCTTTCTTTTGCTTTTGTGCACATGTGTAGCCCGCTCTCACACATGCAAGTCCCAATTCGTATTAGAGTCGTATTAGAGATAAGGATGGTCCAGTTCTGAAAATGATTGTTGAAATTGTATTTTGATGATTTACTGATGTCACCATCATATGCTTTAAAATCTGAAATTAATGTGCATATTGTCATTTTCTGATCTATGTCATTATTTTGGAGTGTTTAACAATATTGATGATTAGCAGGCTAAATCATTTTAGACGTTTCAGTCAGCCAATGGTTTTCATGGATATTTATAACTTAGTTTTGTACACATTTATGTGACATTGATTTTAGGATTGTAATAAAGCTTTGAAACTTTATTTGGTTTGGAGCTTGGTGTTGAATTCTTCATGGTGTCTAGAATTGTTTATGGTCTTATGTCATTGATTTGTGATTGAATAAATCTGACTACTACACTCTCCGCCAAGTCCAAAGATTTAGACAACCTCTAGTGGTGGGAATAATGATGATCTCTCACCAGCGCACTTGTGGTTTCTGAACCCGCAGTAGGAAGGAGACCTCCACGAGTGCATCAGCACCTGCTTAAAATGCAAGGAAATCCTATTACTTGAAAAATATTGTTGCTCCATGCCATTGTCTCAAGATACTTATGTCCTGTAGTCTGAACTCTAAAACTATTTAGGTGATTGAATGATTAAGATATAGGTTTCTGCGCTACAGGGAAGAAACAACAAGACTACTACCAAATAACTTGACCTTAATAATTTACATCAACAGCCTAACAGTAAAAGGATGTGGGTGCTGGTGAATTTGGGATCTGGATCACATACAGTTGTTTCTTGTGCACTTACATTAACACAATGAACAGTGAAAAGCGTTTATCAAGTGATAGGTGAATAGACAAACCATTTGTTTAAAGTAGCTAAAGGCTGAAAAATACTGATTAATTCTACCCTGGGAAAACAAGCAAAAACTTCATTCCCAGGCACTGAAGAGTGTTCAGGTTACCACTCAATTCCTGTATGTCAATAGAGTATTCAATGTTTACAACAGAAGTTTGTCAAAGATGACTTGTTAGTTACGTCAACTTAGACCTTTAGACATTATACTGTATTACCTGATTTTCAAAGGATAGCAGAATTGTAAGTCATGTTTTAAAACACATGAATTAGCCATTCAATTCTCAGAGATGTAATGGTATGCACCAATTCCAGCTGGTATATGTGACTTAGAGTATGGTTTTAGGTTTAAATTAGCAATGTTATGAACTTCTCAAATACTTCAACCTTTAGAAGAAATCGCTTCTGTAGCTGAAAAGGAAGGAAAGATAGCAAGAGTTTAACTCCTTCGCTGTCAGGCCTTTTCCCCCTTAGGTGCAAGCCTTTTTTGGCTGTTTGGGCAGTTCGCGCTTAGGCCCTCATAACGTTTTGTCTACATAAGCTACCCACGCCAAATTTGCATCCTTTTTTTCATCATCCTAGGGATTCTAGAGGTACCCAGACTTTGTGGGTTCCCCTGAAGGAGACCAAGAAATTAGCCAAAATACAGCGAAAATTTGTTTTTGCAAAAAAATGGGGAAAAGGGCTGCAGAAGAAGGCTTGTGTTTTTTCCCCTGATAATGGCATCAGCAAAGGGTTTGCGGTGCTAAAAGCACCATCTTCCTAGCTTTCATGAACAGGCAGACTTGAATCAGAAAACCCAATTTTTCAACACAATTTAGGCATTTTACTGGGACATGCCCCATTTTTACTATATTTTGTGCTTTTAGCCTCCTTCCAGTTAGTAACAGAAATGGGAGTGAAACCAATGCTGGATCCCAGAACTAGTACAGGGCTTTTGGTTGAAACACAATTACAGGAACTAGAGGCTTGTGTTTGGTTCGGTCAAGTTACAATGTGTACATGTGCTTCTCTCTCCGCTAGTCCTGATGAGGCACGTATTTGAAGGGGCCGAAAAGCATTGATCTTTTGTCTAACAAGAGAGATTGCGAGGAATATAAAATATGTCCTAGAAGGAACACATCTCTTTTGAAATAATGGATGCAAATAAGGAGGGTACAGATATGTGCTAGACAATGCAATCATCTCTTAAATATGGATTTAGGGTGTAAATACTGAGATAACCACGTGTTTTTGAAATAAGGAGATGTATGAAGGACCAGATTTTTTTCATGTGTTTTGTTTATATGTGGATTTACATGTATTATATGTCTTATATTGTTCCTTGACTATCTTTATGTTGGGGTGAAATAATGAACTAAAATTTTTGTAAATAAATTTCATTTCCAATGATTGATTTATAGTTTCATTGTTTGAGAGTAAGAATTAAATTTGTCCCTACTATGTGACCACACGTTTTTCATTAATGCTTTAATCCTACCCAGGTATAGGGGGGTAATAGGGTAGACCTCTTCAATTCGATTTCCAAAAAAGGTAGACAGCATCACCATGTGGTAGACTCTGGTTAATATGTGCAGGTGTTTAGAAACAGGTGCTAGTGCCGAGCACCAGCAAACGGCAGCACAAATTAAGCACTGGTTGCTCAAGTACCACCAGTTGACTGGGCTATTTTTAAAATGCAAAGATTCTAGCTTCAGGGTTCTTTAGTTTTGTTGGTTTATTTTCTTTGGAAGCACAGTTTTCAATCAAGGAGGGGGGTCATGGCACTTAGAGGATCACACAGACATGAATGTTAGCTAATAAAACAAGAGCGGAAACAATCATAAGAACAGTGACATTGTCAAGGATTTCTTCATGTTGCAATGCAATTGCTGGAATGAAGTCTATAAGAAATAGGGAGGATGTTCCTTGCCACCTCCACCTAAAAGGAATGAATAGGCAGACATTCTCAACCTAAAGTACGGGATCATCAGTTTAGTGCAGAAGCATATCAGATACGTTTGGGGAAAGCAAGCTGTGTGCATATAAATGTGTGTCCATTGGCAGAGGACACCATAAACGGCAGTGCTTTAAATGCAGTTCTCCTCTCTATGTGGAGCCAATGTAATTGAGCTCTAAAATAAGGTTGTGAGAGTGCCATGGTAGCTGAAAATGGTATGTACAGCCTAGTGGTGGACTAACTGCATCTAAGATAGCAGTCCCCTACGGCAGCCAAGATAGAGGGCATTACAATAATCCAACCTGGAAATGACGATAACTTGTTACATTGTCATTCTATAATCAAAAGGTTGAAAAAGGGAATCTTTCTAAGGCTCTTCACGTAATGGACATTTGAGATGTAACCTTCTGAGATTGTGATCTAAGTGGAACAGTATTCTCAAGAGAAACTTGAAGATTTTTAACCATAGCCTCTGGAGAAGGAATGCGTTCTAAATCAGATGGCCACCAGTTATCCGACCAGTCATCTCTAGATTGGTCAAGAGTAAGTACCTCCATCTTATCTGTATTCAATTTGACAGCATTTTCTACTGCTGAAACACATTTTGTGCATCAAACTTTAACACCAGAAAGAGATCATCAAAGCATATGGTGACCTGGATGACATCAGAATAAGGCATTAATGTGAAACTAAATGATCTTTTTCATGGGCCAGGGGATATACAAAAATGCTAAATAAAATATGATGTAGGGAAGAGCCCCCTGGAACACCTTTTTGCACACGTTTAATTGCAGAGTAGAAAGCTGCAATTGCCATTTACTGGGTTTGATCATGCAGGTGGGAGGTGAGCCAAATAAGGGCCTTGTCCTTGATTCAGATGTCATGCTGGATAGATTGACTAGCATAGTTCATTCATGACTGCAACCAAGGCTGATTCTATGCTGTGGAATGAATTGAAGCCTGATTGATCAGGTGAAGAATAATGTTAATGTGCAACTCAAAGCTTTAAATTGGGTACAGAAGAAGTGAAACTGCTAACTTACAAGATGGGAAAACACATGCAGCAGATAGGTATGCATTACAAAGCCAAGATGGTGTCCGAGAGATCCTGTCAATCTCCATATAAAAAAATAAGCTGGATGTACATCAACAGAAGATTGTGATGTGATAGCTAGTGACATGACTTTCGTTAATTCAGGAGTAAGAACCTCAAGGTTAGACAGAGGTGTGGTTGTTTGGCTTTCTTTCAGACTGGTCTGGACCTATTCATAGTAGGATACAGTGTGAGCTGTAACTAAAAATGTGGAGATCTTAGTAATTTTTACTGAGAAAAGAAATTGGTTAGTGGCTCACACAGCTCACTTGCATTGTTTACAAGAAAGCAATCCTATTTAGGTTGGTGAAATAAGTTCACTATTTTAAAAACACCCTTAGAAGTACTGAAGGGTGAAGTCATTTGTCTGCCCAGCTACACATCTCTGATGATTTATGAGTTTCTTTAGTAATTATGAAGGGCAGGGGAATAAATATTATGTTCATTTGTACTGTTCCCCAACTATATTTTTGCATCCCCTTTTGGCTTGTGCCCATTCGGTGAGTGAATCAACGTGCAATAGATAGGTGGCATTTGCTTTATAATAGCCAAAGGGTCTAACAAGTTGGTAAACCAAGTTTCTGGTTTTGAGTTCAGATTATAAACATCTCAGCTATCATAAGTGGTGAGAAAGAGCCTAGGGCCTGGCAGAAAGCTTTTAGAGACACCTTATTCCAAGATAAATGTATGACCATATTCTGCAATGATTACTTAGCATGATGGGAATCCAATTCCCATCAGCAAAGGATGGCATATAATCCGTCCAGGTTACAGGGTAGATCATTCACTTTAATGCTAGGAAATTAGATTATATGGGAGAGATTCTTTAAAAAAAAAAATACACTCCCTCAAGGCCACCCTTTTTTAGAACATTGGTTTGCACAAATTACTAATTCCTCCTAGTGATATGTCCTGGCCAGAATCATCATACAGGTATGTCTCTCTGAGTACCATGATTTCTATTCAAAGGTTAGTGATAAAATTGTGAATTTCACACTTCGCTTTGCCAATATAGAGCAACTTAAACAAGGCAGTGAAGAACGTTTGCTGTTTTACTTACATTCGGCTTCACATCAGCTTAATTGGATGGAGACTATGTGTTAGAAATGGGGTCTTTGATTGGCAGTCAGGTTACCCCCTGTCCAAGCACGGACCCTCACTCTAGTCAGGGTAAGTCACACACAATCCAAATTATCCTGTGCCCACCCTCTTGTAGCTTGGCACTGAGCAGTCAGGCTTAACTTAGAAGGCAATGTGTAAAGTATTTGTGCAATAAATCATACAATAACACAATATAGTACCACAAAAATACACCACACAGTGTTTAGAAAAATATGTAATATTTATCTGGATATTTGCAGGTCAGAACGATCAAAGATGCAATAGAAAATGTAAGGATATCACTGAAAAGTGATCTAAAGTGTCTTAAGTCTTTTAAAAGCAAACAAAGTCTCTTTCAAGCACAAAGTACCTGGCTCGCATGAAAAATCTCCGCAAAGGGCCACAGAGGAGGAGAAGCGGCGAAAAAAAGGTGTGTGCGTCATTTAGTTTCCACGCAGGGACGGCTGTGCGGCGATTTCCGGCGCTCGGTCGTGGATCCTCTTTGGGTTGCGGGGTTTTCAGACATCCCGGGGGCTGTGCGTGGAATCCTGGGCTTGTGACAAGCTCTGCGTCGTTCCGGTGGGCGGTGCGGGGAAATTTCTCCCTCACGGCAGGCGCTGCATCGATTTTCCCTCTGGAAGTCGGGCGTTGTCGTCCCAGGTTGGCTGTGCGTCGATCTGGTGGGCCGTGCGGCGAAGTTCCAGTCGCACCACAGGCGCCACGAAGTCGAGCAGCGGCATCCCGGTTCAGCGTGCAGTGAATTTTTCACCGCAGGACAGGCCGTGCGTCGTTTTTAGCAAGCTGTGCGTCAAAGTTTCGCCGCACAAGGAGTCCAGTTGCAAGAGAGAAGTCTTTTTGGTCCTGAGACTTCAGGGAACAGGAGGCAAGCTCTATCCAAGCCCTTGGAGAGCACTTCTTCACCTCAGCCAGGGAGCAGCAAGGCAGCAGGGCAACAGCAAGGCAGCAGTCCTTCACAGAAACCAGTCAGGTGAGTCCTTTGGGCAGCCAGGCAGTTCTTCTTGGCAGAATGCAGGTTCTGGTTACAAGTTTCTTCTCCAGGAAGTGTCTGAGGTGGTAAGGCAGAGGCCCTGATTTTATACCCAAATGTGCCTTTGAAGTGGGGGAGACTTCAAAGAGTGGCTTAGAAGTACACCAGTCCCCTTTCAGTTCAATCCTGTCTGCCAGGGTCCCAGTAGGGGGTGTGGCAGTCCTTTGTGTGAGAGCAGGCCCTCCACCCTCCCAGCCCAGGAAGACCCATTCAAAATGCAGATGTATGCAAGTGAGGCTGAGTATCCTGTGTTTGGGGTGTGTTTGAGTGAACGCACAAGGAGCTGTCAACTAAACCCAGCCAGACATGGATTGTAAGGCACAGAAAGATTTAAGTGCAGAGAAATGCTCACTTTCTAAAAGTGGCATTTCTAAAATAGTAATATTAAATCCAACTTCACCAGTCAGCAGGATTTTGTATTACCATTCTGGCCATTCTAAATATGACCTTCCTACTCCTTTCAGATCAGCAGCTACCACTCCAACAACTTATGAGGGCTGCCCCAATGTTAGCCTATGAAGGGAGCAGGCCTCACAGTAGTGTAAAAACTAATTTAGGAGTTTTACATTACCAGGACATGTAAACTACACAGGTACATGTCCTGCCTTTTACCCACACAGCACCCTTCCCTAGGGGTTACCTAGGGCATACCTTAGGGGTGACTTATATGTCGTGAAAAGGGAGTTTTAGGCTTGGCAAGTACTTTTAAATGCCAAGTCGAATTGGCAGTGAAACTGCACACACAGGCCTTGCAATGGCAGGCCTGAGACAAGGTTAAGGGGCTACTTAAGTGGGTGGCACAATCAGTGCTGCAGGCCCACTAGTAGCATTTAATCTACAAGCCCTGGGCACATATATTGCCTTCTACTAGGGACTTATAAGTAAATTAAATAGTCCAATTGGGTATGATCCAATGTTACCATGTTTAAAGGGAGAGAGCATATACACTTTAGCACTGGTTAGCAGTGGTAAAGTGTGCAGAGTCTACAAACCAGCAAAAACAGTGTCCAAAAAGTGGGGAAGGCAGGCAAAATGTTAGGGGTGACCACCCTAAGGCTGTCAGGTCTAACACTATGTTGTCAGTTCTTTGTGGGTGGATAAAACAGGATTTAAATCCCAAAGTTCCTGTTGACTATAACATATGAAAGGGCTACCTGTTTGGCAGTAATGGTTGCAAAAGAGAGCAGATAAGTGGCACACACTGCACATGTCCACTTTGCATTTATCCCCAGCCAATACCCCGCACGTGCTCAGATGTTGGGAGTGAGCAAATGGGTGGGAGATGAGTGCATGCATGAAAGGCAAGTGGCAACTATAAATAAATAAAAAATAGCCACTTCCCTTGCTTGCTGCAGGACTTCTGGTGTCCTGCTCAGCTCCAGTGCGTGTTCTGCTTCTGTCTCCTCCAGGTTCTGCGGGCTCCAGCCAATTCACCTAACCAATCCTCTTGATGCTCACATGCTGGTAACAAGCATGAGAGATGCGCCCAGTTTGGAGGGAGCGATCTCTCTGAGTGCTCTTAAGAATACTGGAGGCCTGTGTTTTCTCTAACCCGGCTGTTTAAGACAGATGGGTATAGAGGTTTAAAATGCACGTCTGGCTGGCTGTCGCAAGACAGTCGGCCAAAGAGACATGCACACTTTAAACCTAAGTGCACAGACAACCCACAACTCCTTCCTGCTGCAGCAATGGCCCCACCCTGTCCTGATCCTCGGTTCAGGACTGGTTCACAAAAACTAAAATGGTAATAAATGAACTTTTTTGCCATTTTATTTTTCATCTTCTGGGCTTTCCTTGGGGGCATTTCTGTTAGTGAGAAGACACTCCGACGCCCTAAAGGAGGAGAAACTCCTGTTAAACTGATTAGAAAGAAACAAATATACCAAATCGTAGATGGACTATAGCTTACGATATCTAGGTTCCTCTTTCCAAGAGCTCAGTTATTTTTTTTAACTAATATCACACCTGGTAAATATTAATGCCGGGTGTAATATTTAGAAGGTACTGCTTTACCTTCCCACTCCAAATTCTGGGGATAACTTGGTAATACCGCAAGGTTACCCCATTCTGCTTTACAAAGCCAGCAATATGTAGTACTTCCACTGTACAAATGTCTCTAGGGTTTATTTGATGAAATGTGTACCCAGAAAAAGTCGTAATAATGGAATGAAGACGTAAACAGGGGCGGTTCCTTTGGTAAAGCACAGGAGCGTCACCCCCTGGCCAAGAGCCAGGAGATGAAAAATGAAACAATAGTTTTCTATCAATATCGTCCAACCAGAGCAGTGAGACAAATACTCAAACTGCACGTCCCCCTTGTCCCAAATATTACATTATGGGCCTGATTAAGACCTTGGCGGATGAGATACTCTGTTACAAACGTGACGGATATCCCGTCAGCTGTTTTACAAGTTCCATAGGATATAATGGAACTTGTAATACGGAGGATGGGATATCTGGCACGTTGGTGACGGAGTATACCATCCGCCAAAGTCGTAATCAGGCCCTATGTCTTACTCCCAATCCAGGCACCCACTGATCCGAGAGTACAAACAATTATGGTCCAACTTGTGAACTGGAATTGGAGGGGCACTTCTTTCATTTCAGTTTTCATCTGCTGGCTCAACCAGCAGTAAAGGGGAGGGGCTGAGCCACAGGAGGTGGGAGGAGGGGAGAATGCACTAAGTGCGCATGTTTGTTTGGCCGGCCGCCTGAGGTCAGCCAAAGACAAATGCGCACTAAGGTTTCTCTGACCTGGCTGAATACAAAGCCAAGCTGGAGAAGCAGCACAGACACCAGCTTGTGTCTGAGCTGCAGTGACTGCCGCACGCAGACCAATCCTGACACTACTTACATGCCATGTTTAACATTTAAGCAGTGCCAGGATTGCTGGCGAGTCTGAGCTGGTGACCCAGCAAATGCTGAGATAATACATGGAAGGAAGAGGAGTGCGAGGCGGCAGAAGATGGAGATGATGTTAAGGTAAGTTTTTTTTATTTATTTCCCCCCTCCCCGATCCCTCCCCTTGACACCTGCGGCGGCCGCCGCTATACGTAAATGAGATTAATTGCCATAATCAGACAACTTGATGAATGTCATAGTAACGTTTCATTTTAAAAATACAATGTACTGCCACGAAATCTCACAAAAAATGTCTGACAAAATGTTAAACCTCAATCAACAGAAAAAGGGCATCGCTTTGTGTTGATTGCTCAATCCCCTTTCACTGCTCTACCCCTTGCGTTTATAGATGACTGCAGATGATGTCATAGGCCAACAGTATGGGGCATTATGGGGCCTGCTGTGTAAGGATGTTGTGCATGGGTACTGTGCGGAATGGGGTATCCTTTCCATCAGTAAAACAGGGAATACAAGTAGCTTTAGTTCTATCTTCATAGAGTGTAAGAGCTCCGCTCCCCTCTACACTCTTTACGGCTCTGTGAACCGGAGTCAAAAAGAAAAAAAAGTTTAACATACCATGTCTCCTCATACATCAAAGGTGTTTTCCACAGGAAGCAAAAAGATGAAAACATGGCTACAGTCTGTGGAAGGACATCCTCAGGTATAATCAGATAAAATAACTCAGGTATCTGTTAGCATCCTCAGGTATAATCAGAAAAAATAACTATCATCGATGTATTTCTGTTTTTGATTACCTTCTAAAATGCTGTGAACCGATTAATGCTGTGAAACGATTAGGGACAGTCTTGCTTGTTGTGTTTTCACGTTTTACATATTTGTAGTGTAGACTGTGTTTTTCTGCCATCAAAGTAAAGAGTTGCTGCATTAAAAAAGAGTGGTATGTCCAGAACTTAGGGCCTGATTTGAAGTTTTGAAGACAGCTGCCTTATTACAAGTGCATTATAACCTATGGCACATGTAATACAGCCAACAGGCGGAATGTCAATGCAACAAACTCTAATTTTGACCATCGTTCAGATGCTTGGGGCTTGAGACAGTGCTGCCATATTGCTGAGTTGCTGAACACCAAGGCTGGTATTGATTCAATCTGATGCCTCTTTCTGTGTTACACCTCCCACACTTCCTTCCTCTTTGTCACACACTTGCAGGTTTCTTTTCATCCCTGCTCTCTGACTTTGGATTAATTTTCCAAACTTTCTCTTCTTCCACCTTTTTCAATTTCTGCTTTTTGTCTTTGCCATTCCATTGTCTTCCATGGAGCTCTCAACGTTCCAATGTTCTCATGAATCCTTAAAACTGCCCATACCTAGTAGGTTTTATGTCACCGTCTTTTCTAAAACGTCTAGAAACAATAAATGAGATGTGAATGTTCCATGCAAGAAGGTAACTAACCCATATTCACAAACGCCAATACCATTTCTGCCACAGCTGGCAATTTTAGAATGATTCTACTCTCTTCTTCTCCTGTTACCATGGGTGACTCATGTCATCATGTCTACTTAGCTTCACGTCAAGAATCTAGACTGCTACGACATCAGACTGAAAAGCTCACAAAGAGGAAAAATCCCTCAGCTGTATTTGCTCATCTGACCTGATTTGTAAGGCAGTAAAAAGTAAATACCATCAAAACAAGAGACGCTATGCAGATCCAGCAGCGATCTTTTTTAAACTGCATTATATTGCAAAATGCCACATGCCAAGAAGACGATTAATCAGATGGGTACAACCACATGGTGCATCTCGTTCAGCATTTCTGAACATGGCCACTTCTTCTGATGATCCTTTTAGAGTACCAAGGCTGACTTTGTATCATCAAGAATAAAGCGCCTGCTGGCCTAAGACATCAGTCGCATCGCCCATGAATGCACTAGGGTTTTCATAGCACTTGGCTCTTAATTCGTTTCCAGGTGTTGATTAGCCTTGTGCTTACCAAGTCTCAACAAGTTAGCATATGTTGGCTGATAATGTTTTTATCACTTGCAGCCTGCAACCCTGTATATATATATATATCTATATATATATAAATATAGATATATATATATATATATATATATAGATATATAGATATAGATATATATATATATATACATATACACACATACACTTCTCAGTTCTTCACTCTGAATATTTATGTCGAAGGCTTTTACACTTTGCAGCACCCCAGAGAAGCAATGCACATCTCTGGTGGGACCCCTGCTGTCAAGTGTTACACAAATAAAATGGCATTTTTCAAGAGGCTTCCTCTTGCTGTAATGTTCATGCTCAGGATGGCTCTTCTTCGTACATGAAAGAATACACATTAAGAGTGCATTCAGTCTGGTTTTAACATACAGTGCTCACCTGACATACAGACACAACTCTCTACTCATACAGATTCTTCCTATGCATTCACAGAGAGGCACTGCTCTCACTACACTCATACACACTACGTTCACCAATACCTCCACTATGTTCACCCAGTCCTCATATCGACACGCCATTCACTCTGCACCCATACTGACACACTGCTCACCCAGCACCCATATCAACACTCCACTCACCCTCCACCTGTACTGACACACTGCTCACCCTGTACCCATACCAACACTCCACTCACCCTGCACCTGTACTGACACACTGCTCATCCTGTACCCATACCAACACTCCACTCACCCTGCACCTGTACTGACACACTGCTCACCCTGTACCCATACCAATACTCCACTCCACCTGCACCAGTGCTTAATCTAAGTGGTTGGTTGCTAGTGGGCTCCACCAGCACTCATATTTGGGGACCAGCACTTATTTTTCTGCATCAAATATAGACAGCAAACAAGAGAAAAAAACACACAAATTGGAAAGAAGGCAGCCGCACTGGTGGCAATCTTAACATGGGAGTTTGGCAGGTGGCCTTTTCCACCTGCCAAACTCATAATGACCCCCAGTGTCAACTTACTGTGCGACAACAAGAAGGAATGCCTCCTGACCTGCCTCACCTATACTCCTGGTGGCTCCTAAAGGAAGCTGGTACTGTAATTCATAAGGAACTTCTTCCTTTTTCTTTGTCCTTGAATGTACTTGCCTCACCCCATAAGAAAGGATGGCTCACAAGAGTGCATCACTGGCATGGAGGCAACGGGTTAGAAATAGGACATGGCCGTCTTGTGCGTGTCTGATGCGGGCACGTGAACAGCTCCTTTGGCTACGTATGAATGCCCAGCCTTAGGAACTGGTTCCCTCGCCCTTCTTTTAATGGTATCAGCTAGTTGTGGAAAGGGGAGGGAGAGAGATGAGCAGGGCCAGACTGGGGAACCAAAAGCAGCCCTGGGAAAAATGCTTAAACCAACTGGTTACTTTCCTCTCCTTGCTTTATCTCTCTTTCGACTCCAGTTGCTCACCTTTTCTGCTCCCCAGCTGATGTCTTTCTTTACACCTAACTCTCTCTGGGCCTTAATTACTAGGCCGATGGTGCAGGGTGATGCAGCAAGTAGCTTTTTTGGCACCCTGTGCCACCGGGAAAGGGCAGACATGCGCCATATCTACAAGGTTTGGTGCATTTCGGTCCTCTCCCCCTGTGCTGGTGCTCAAATTGCTGCCTAGCACCAATGTACCTCTGTTGTGGGGATGATTGTTTTTCTCAGAATGCAGCACACACAAAAAGAGGTTAAAACAGAGAGAAATAAAGATATTTCTCCCCTTTGTGTCACTCTTCCACTACCCCTGACGTGGCGTCAGAATCAAATGCATTCCTAGACTTGTAAATCTGGGAATGCATCAGGTTCCTTCGAGTTACATGGGTGTTGCGTGGGAACACCCCAAGCAACACCCATGGAGTGCCCCTTTCATGCAGTATTATGCGTGAAATGGGTACATATTTACAAGGCCATGAAAAGCCACGTTAGGTGGTTTTGCTTGGCCTTGTAAATATGGCTGGCACACTTCGCCACCGGAGCTTGTAAAAATAAAATGACACTCCTGTGGCCAGTGTGCTGCCAGGTCCTCATAAGTGAGGCCCTCTGTATCTCTCCTTTGAAGCTCCCCTGTGTTTGTCGCACTTAACCTGGGGAGATGGGGAAAGTGATAGAGGCACCAGCAGCAGCCCTGCTCTTGTTATGAAATGCCTCAAATGGCTCCAGCCCACCGGGAATAAAAGGCCAGTCCGGCCCTGGGGATGAGCAACGGATGTGATATTTTATAATTTGTGTTGGTGGGGTTGGTTTCTCCCACCAAAGTGGAGCACCCCTTGTACTGGAGCATGGCACAGATGCACTATTGCAGGTTCTTGTCTATAAGTATAGCGTGACCCATCCTTGTGTACTGCATGTATATTCTGGGGAAACTATGTGGCTGTCACTTGCACACTGAAGCCTCTGAGATCTTCTCTTTTTTTACAAATAGGTGAAAACTAAACATGGTATGAAGATTGGGCAGTATATAGGGTACAAACCAGCAGGAGTGGCAGATAGTATCTTTGTAATTAGAGAAAGGATTGCAACCGATGCTTACACAGGGCTCTGGATGGTAACGCTGTGCTGCAGATCTGAGACTCGGGTCTTGCATGCAGTCCACACTTGCTGCAAATTTTGGAAGGGGTTGTGGTGGCTCTCTTTAAGTTGCAGATATATTGTGGGCTGCTGCAAGTAGTTGGGAAAAGGAGCATGTTAGGTGTTTAATGGTTGTTTGGAGATAGAGAAGAGTGGTGCTGCAGGAGCGGGGGTCAGTTGGAAAAGGAACAAAGGCAGCCTCACAAGAGGAATCGGCCCTGTGAAGAGAAATTGACTGTGAGAGAGAACAGAGGTGAGAAGCATTAGAGGAAAGGGGCAGACGGGAAGCCTCACCTGTTTAACCCTAGAAACACCTTCCAACATCCTATCCTCGACGGCATGCACAGCATAAATAAGAAAGCACTACATAATCATCAGCAAGTGTGGCAGAAACATAAAGGAGTGATGACCTAGGGCCCATCTACTGTGTTACTGGGTTATGAAAGGATTTCCTTCTGGAGCACCATTATGTCATCCGATTTGAATGAGGCATGCAGTTTAGGAGATGGAAAGCTTTCCAAGAGCCAATAGGAGTGCAGTAGAAGCTCTCTTTTGGTGGAAGCACACAATTTGTGCCCAACCAATACCTCTACCGACGACAATTAAAATCTGAGCGGAGCCAAAGCCCCTCTCTATTACTTGAAGCTCCTTTTTGTGGTGGTCACGAGTCTAATAACAGTTTTGCCATCAGGCCACACTTAAAACTGCTCAGTCGGACGAAACGGTCGTCCTAGCTCAAAGTTTACGATCACGTCTTATCAATTGCTGCTCTGAAGTACACATATGTATACCCTAAAGTCCAGCTCCTCTTGTTAATAATGTACTCTGTAAAAACTGTTATTTATTTGCATGGAAGTCAAGAGAGTGGTGACGCGTTAGCCTCTTCCTAACCCTTGGAATGTCTCCATACATTTGCAAAAGCAAAGTGCATTCTCAAGAACACTCTTTGGAACTCGTAATGCTGTAATTATAAATACCCGTTGCAATTACCGAAGGTTTGATAAAAACATCACACACCTCTTTCACGTCTGCATTTGCGAAAAATAATAAAATAAAGGGAACGTGGCAATTAAAACACATCAGTCCATTTGCAACTTTTCTTTAAATCCACTAACGCATTTCAAAGCCCCATTACTGTTTCAGAAAAAAAAAAATCGACATCCTACGTAACATTTCTCCTATGTAATAAGCATCAAACCTGCAGTAATTGTGAAGGATTCCATATGTGGTATCTTGAAACAAACCTCGTGGTAGAACATGCAACTTACTGTAGCTGTTCGCCACACTAAAATGATGTATAAAGACACAACTGAGTAAACGGGACAGTTTAAGAGTTTATATGCGATCTGCATCTACACCATACCTGCCTCTTGATAAGATGCAGTTGGGACAGAGCCACTGGGCCACCTCTGAAAGAAGAATTTCTACCTATGCCCTTTAATATGCGTGGTCCCACATGCTACACAACCAACGAACCTCCTGCCCTAGGGTATTCTAATACATCATGGGATGCATGCAGGCATTATATTTCGAATTTTGTGCATCAGCTTATTAATATGTCTACAACAGTGAAATAAAAAAAAACAATGTTTTACACATTTTCAAACCTGTTTATGTACAGTTCCATTCTAGCACTGGGAAAAAGTAAGAGAGAATTAAAATAACTCTTGGAAAAATCAATGGTACCCAATGCCCCGTTGACTGAACAGGTTTGTGGAATGTGCAGTCACAAAAGATGCAGGTTTTTAGGTGACACAGATCGAGACCCCCACATGGGTAAAGGGAACCAGATTTAGATCTTTCCAGTTGTGGATGTTAACTTTTATTGATAAACGCAGTGACATATCCACTAGGGATGCCATTTGTTGTGTGTTCTGTTAAACGATAGGATCAGATATTTTGTGTTAATAGGTTTGGCTCTGTGAGAGTGTATAAGCTTCTATAAAGTATGCAGTACGAGCTGCAGACACATTTCTGAAGGCTTCAGGCTGCTCTATGCAGATGTCTGCCATGGAAGGTTTGCCATATTGATTGCAATATATTGCAAAGGAATATTATCCACTAGACTGACCAACCACTACATTGTAAGGTAAATGGTGGGCCTTGGCGAAATTTTAATTATGCCAAAGTAATCAGAGTACTTTTGGTAATTTTGCGTTTGTCTTTTGATGCATAATTATATGATTACACTGGTTTGCGAACTACGAATACATTGACACAAATATCCTACAGTAGGAGAATAAGAACAACAAACTTAGCAAGTGAGAGTGGCTGCTGGTTACTATTTGTGTTTTGTTGAGTTTATTGCTATTTCCTCAGCACAAAATGCACCCTTGGGTCCATTTTGGATGCTAGTGTACAGTTTGCTCTATGAAAATAGAGCAAAATGCTGGGTTATGCTCCTCGTGAAATTCTACATAATATTGTGTAGTTTTGCATATTTAAACTACTGCAACTGACAAGTAACATCTATCCCAAGTAAGTGTGAAATTACTGTTGTTTAATCCATTTATAGTTACCTCTCAAGGTAAGAGGAGGTAACCTTAAGAATATTAAATATATACAAAGTAGCAGTTGGTGAATACAGTGGATACAAGATCACTGTAGGCAAATATTGCCAAACTTAATATGGTCTAACCTGTAAATATTGATTCGGTAATATTGTTTGACCATAATAATATGCGTAAAATATTCTGACTGCAAAAATCCTGTGAACAAAAAAAATCAATGATAGGCATATTGTTTCTTACAATTCTTCTTACAATAATGTTGATGTTTAAATTCATATGTTATTTTTATTATGTTATTTTATTGTAATATATCATGAATTAAATGTTTTATTTATGTTTGTGTGAAATTTATTTTTAAATATGTTTAAATATAATAGTAATGTGTCACATTTTTGGACTGACAGGATCATTGGGGCACTGTGTGGTTAGCTTTTTCTTTTTTTAACTATATATGAATTATTCCCAATTTAATAAGTTGATGTTTTATTAGTTATGTAATGTTGAATACATTTAAAAATTCGTTATTAAATTTTAATTTCATGTTGCTGGGTTTGGTGGGACTTGGGTGGGTAGTTTATTCTACATTATGTACTAATATGATTAATTGTTCTATTTATGTGTATATGCTTAGTAATATTTCAAAATATTTAATCAAATATAGTTCCTGGGACTTATTAGGGTATTTGATGCATAATGTTTTAGTACAAAATACAGAAATGGATGTATTTTTCATCCAAAGGGTTAAATATGTTTAATTTATAAACATATCTGTAAATATGTTCGTAAACTATAATGTATTTTTATGGATGCCATTGTGTTGGAGTATGGGTGGGTACCGTTATTTTAAAGGTTTCTTTTTATTATTGTTTCTTGTTTAATACGTTATAACTGTAATGTTTGATATTTGACTGTATTTATAATTTTATAATCTGTTTGGTATGTGGGGTCTATTGGGGGAATGAGTAGGTAGTTTTTATTGAAAAGAAAAGGTTGAATAATAATGTTGTTTGTGTGTGCCATCTGCTGGCAGGATGGGGGGGCAGAACTGGATATAATCCCATTTGCAACTGAATAGGCTGGGCTCTGCCTGCACACAAAGGACTTGTCACCTCTACATTGTTTCAGCAGCTAGCATGAAGCCAGGGGAGCCAAAGAATTCCAAGCACTTCAAGGAGAAACCTTTAGAAACTTCTCCCAACTTCAAAGAAGGCACCAGATATAAAAATAGGGCCCTCAGACCCACTCTTTAGTTCCCTATCTGGACTTGCGGAAGGACCCTGAGAGGACTAACTACTGCTGACTGCTGCTGTGGTCTGCTGTGTAGTACGCAAGACTTCCTTGCTGCACCTGGAAGGACTGCTTTGGTGCCTGGAGCCTGCCTTGAACCCACAGAGGTCAGCCCTGCTGTTTGAGCTTCACATCTTCACCTGATCCCAGGAATAGAAGAGTGACTTCAAGGGCTAGTTTGCAGGCCTTCTTGTCAAAGCCACAGAACCATATAAGGCTCCCATCATCGTGACTAAGGGCCTTATTACGAGTTTGGCAGTCCTGAGACCGTCAAACTCGCAGTGGTGCTTGGACCGCTGCACTCCTGGCAGTTCGACCACCAGATTATGATACTGGTGGTCGGACCGCCAGGTGACCACTGCCTCTGGTGGGATCAGGGATCCTGATGGGTTGGCAGCAGTCGAAGTCGTGGTCAACCACAGTGGTGCTGAGTTCAGCACTTCCATGCTGATTACAACTTCCCTTTCCACCAGCCTTTTCATGGTGGGGTCCCCGTCATGAAAAGGCTGGCAGAAAGGCAGTGCTGTGGGCAACAGGAGGGCCCCTGCACTGCCCATGACCAAGTCCTGGGCAGTGCAGGGCTCCCCACTGTCAGCACCCTGGGTATGTGCACTGTCTGCACATTCTGAGGGTGCTGTGTGTGACAACAGTGGCCTCTGTTTCCACCGTGCTGACTGGTGGAAAAGTCATAATACAATGGTGTCCACTGGTCAGCCTGGTGGAAAGATCGTAATACAGTGATAGGGAGGATGCCGGTGATGGTGAGGCCGCCAGCTTGATGGCCACCTCACCACAGCTATATTAGATTTTTAGAGGTTCAACCACCCAACTTGTAATAAGGCCCTTAGTCCGAATGCAGAAATCTTCACTGCTGCTTCATCCATCTGCTCCATGACGCTTGCCCTGCTGACATTTACATTCTCAGGACACTTTTCTTGAATATTCTTCTATGACCGAAGGTAAGTGCTGACCGGGCAAAATCCACTTCTTGTATCTGACCCAAGCTCCATTACGGTCACCCATATTTTTCTACTTTGGCCCGGTTTGCACAACTAGCTGTCCAAGGTTGGTATTTTGATCTTTTAGGTACTAGTTTCTTACTAAAATGTTTATGAATTCATAACTCTAGTTCTACTGATTGGATTTTTCTTGTTTTCATGTCAAATGTATTTAAATTGACTATTTTTCTAAAGTGGTGTTGGATTTGTCTTGTATTACGTTTTCACTTTATTACTGTTTGTGTGCTGCCTAAATGCTTTACACTTTGCCTCTAAGTTAAGGTTGACTGCTTTTTGTGCCAGGCTACCCAGGTTTAAGCACAGGTTAATTTAGTGATATTTTGTATTTTACCCTGACAGGGACTGTGGCTTTTGCTTGACAAGGGCTCACACCCCCAGTCAACCAAAAACCCAATTTCTCACAACCTCCTAAATAACACTACCACTCAATGCATCAACCATCCACAGCCCAGCTACATCTCCTATTACTTGTTGACAATATTCTTGTCTTTGATCACCCACAGCGCTCAGAGACTTTTGCATTGATCTGCGATATGGAAATACCATATACATACGTGCACACATACATTGCAATCTGACCCTCATATTGCAGAATGTTCTCCAATTTAGTTGCATTGGCATTATAATAAGAATATATTTTAACCTCCTGTATATAAATTTTACCTAATTGTTGCAGTATTTTAGTTAGAACGGTGCATTTTTATTCTCTTATGTTTAATTTTCAATAATTTAGATAGGTGTGAGGTTACTTTATCAAGGAGAATTTTAAATATTTCCTGAGAATATGTATTTTAAATGTATATATATATTTTAAAATGGGTATACTTTCTTGTATTTTTAATTTAGTTACTGTATTTTCTAATGTTTTCAAAATATGTATTTTGTCATATTTTGAAATATTTAATATATCATTTAAATACAATTTAAAATAAAATGGCTGATGGTTAAATAAATGTACATATATGTGGTGTTTTATTCTCTACTAAAAAAGCAAGTTATAAGATACTTTCATTTAAGAATTATTTTTACGTGCTTACCACATACATTGCAATTTATCATTTAATAATAACGTTTTAATTGATTGTAGATGTTTTTAAAGATTTTGTTTAGTGCTCTTAATTTGATAAATTAAATCTATGTTATCTTTTTCTTGCATGTATATTTTTAAATATATAGTTATTTTATAAAAGGGTGTGTAACTAATATTTTACAATATAGTAGTGTTACATTGATATATATATATATGTATATATATATATATATACGTGTATACACACACACCCTTCTAACATCTATACTTTTGACTTCAACATGTTTGTACTTTACATTATAAGTATGTAAAAGTAGTATATATGAGTTTGATGTTTTTGCCACAATATGTTCGTATCACAATCTTTTGTCGTCGAAATTTCATTAAACGGTATTATCTGACAATTTGACCAGTCATTGAAGTTCCCATGGCTTTCTCACACTTTGACTAGTCTCCTATGAGGAACAGAATTACATTTTGACATCATTGCTTTAGTTGCTTGAGTAATGTTTGAAGTGCTCAGTGCAAAATCTTGTTGATGGCATTATGCCTAGGTATTTCTGTGAGAAATGTGACACTTACCAGCAAAAGAAATGGATTGTAGACAATATAAGTATCTTTGAATGATATGGATGTTATAGTTTGCTCTTGGGTTCTCCGACTTTAGCTGTTGCAGAGTCTTTTTACTGAGGATAGAGGTGTGTGGTTTGTAGTGTACCAGTGGGATAGTGTATACATTGAGATGTGGCTATACAGTTAATTATTGTACATGGAGGTGAGATGTTGTATGGAGAGAGAGAGAGTGAGTGTGAGTGTGAGTGTGTGTGTGAGTGTGTGTGTGTGTGCGCGTGCATGCATATGGGGAGTGATATACGCAAGCCCTCGATCACGGCAGATACCCAATCTAGGCATCCTCTTCAAAAATAATTCCCTCTGTCTCCTCCAGTACATGTGCACTACCCTGGTGTCATCTGTCATATTGCATTCTATTCTATTTATCTAGATATCACCAAAATGACTAGATCTTCCAGAATGTAATCTGCCTCACTCAGTACAGATAACCAGGCAACTCCACATACCTTAGTATGGAACAATGATCCAGTGCCGTTTTTGGCAGGTATTGCGTAGCCAGAGCTGCAAATGCAGGAGCTAAATGAACTGTACACTCACAGACAGCAATGTTAATTAATTCAATTACATTTGCAAGAACATTTTTTAAAACCTAATGCTTCTACAAATACTCCCCTCTCAAAAAACACAATTTGTCAGACATTAAAAACATGTGTGTGGTGTTCAAAAATAGCCTGATCTATATTTCCAGAACAAGCCACAATACAACAGAAGGACTACATTATAAATTACAATGCTAAAATAAAACGTTGTTCAGAATAAATATGAACGTTTCTGAAGCAGAAACAAAAATTGTGAAATCCTTTTCAGCTAAGAAATGTAAATATTACATCTTCATCATCCTAAGCCCCTTTATCCGTCAAACACAACGTGTCCAAGCTAGAGAGCATCAAAGCATGCCACTTTAGCAGAGAAGGAAAGAAGAGGAAAGACAATGTTCAGAATGATAAATAGAGGGAATACATTCGAAGCAGAGTCGGGCTCAAGGGAGGCTTGTATGCATCTAGGAAATCCTGGACTCTTGGGGCGTTACAGATATGTGATAGCATCCTCCTAACAAAGCAGCAGGAAGGAGCCCTAGGCCCTTGCCGTAAGAACCCCGTGGTCATCATCACATGAACAGGAGGAAGGCTGGGCCTAGTTGTAGGCAATTATGAACCCCTTGAGGACCTATTTTTGCAGTGGCATTTACCAGTGTAAAAATAACACTTAAACCAATTGCCTAGTGCAAAGATTAATTTGGATTTGCCAGTCAGTGCAAATGTTGGTTCAAGGGACAACGCACAATGGCAAACTGTGTCCTATTGTGTTTCTGTAGTACATTAAACATTTGATGTTTGTAAATGAGTGTTACATGGGATTTTTAAGAGAAATCCGGTTCTCCAGCTGCTGCACAGCCGGAAGGGGTTATTTGATTGAATATTTTAATTTACGTGTTTTTCTATTACTTTATATAAAGACATAATACAACAATCGTGGTTCAAGGCTGGTGCAGATCAGCATGGTACCAATGCTAGATTTGACGACAACAATGTAACTATGCCCACGATATTACAGAATACAAAATAGCAATTTTTTGTTTTATTGAAATTGACTAGTATAAATAAATACCAACCACGTGCAATTCTTTCTTTCTTTCTTTCCTCGAGCAGCGCAGGTATTATTTTGTGTAAAGGCCAAAAAATAGAAATGATTAACAACACGTAGAAACCCAGTACAATTCCTCATTCCTGAGGGGACCGCAGAGAGATGGTGATATCTCTTCGGAGAATCTGGACTGGATCTGATCAGAAGAACCATTGAGACATTTGTACCAATATATATTTGTATCCGACATTAAGCTTGAGTGGTGGTGCAAATCACTTCAAAATGAATCCTTCTAAAACATGACAAACATTGGAGACTGTCGCATATTTAATGCTACTAAAGCTCGATTTATCAGGGGGATGAAAGCGGATTAAATAGCTGATGTGTTTGAAAGACTAGAGGTAAATCAGTTTATGAATAGGCTTTGCAAATAGGACTTTGTGGATTTGATTTGTAGTGAGTGCTATTAAAGCTTAATCGCTCATCACTTATATCTAAGTAAATAGGTGCTAAATTCATTTTCAAAAGATGTAATAGCTATAGGATTACTTCCTTTAATAAGGGATTGCTCTGTTTGGTAAAATATGTCTTTCTGTTCTTTTGAAAAAAATTAACATTCTCAGAGAAGGATTTCATCAACAAAAACAAAACAAAGCTCATTTTAGTGGTGGGGAAGTTGGCACATGTGGTGTACATTTATTTAATGTTAAATTTACATTTTTCATCACGTGAAGGAGCATTGTTATTTTCGCTGAGTGTTTATAGAAACCTTTCAGTCCGCAGACAGCAAGACTTGCGATGGAGTTCGGACCACGGCAGCTGTGGCGGTCCGGATGCCACATTACTACCCTGGTGGTAGTAATCTTTGATCCTGACAGCATAACGGCAGTCGTGTTTGTACCGCCATGAAAAGGCTGACTGAGAACAAGTGCGGGGGCCACAATGGGGCCCCTGCACTGGCCATGACATTGTTGTGGGCAGAGCAGGAGCCCCCATTTCCAACACCGTCAGAATGCGCACTATCTGCTTACCGGACAGTGCTCATTTTGAGGGTGCTAGGGAGGCTCCCTGTGTGACAGCATTGGACTATGCTCCATGTGGAGCTGAGTCCAATGCTGCCTCACGAATGCCACTGGGCTGAAAGGCGGAAACCTAGGCTTCCGCTGGTCATCCCAGTGAAAAACTCATAATGGGGCTCGTGGGGAGCCCGCCAGCACCGTGGCGGTCGCCTCATCAGGAGGATGGCAGTAGGATTGTTCTAACCACCAAACTCGTAATCAGCCCCTTACTTTTGAACACTGTACATGTTTATGAGAGTGCACCACATAATGGAGATCTCAGCCCATGTTTGAGCCCAACACACGTTTTGCAAGTGTTTAGCAATTGAATGTACTAAAAAATGATAAAACTTGCATTTCCAGGCAAACTCCTTCAGCTTAGGGGGTCTGTAGTAGTACAATATTTCACACATTTCTAAATGAGGTAGTAGTAGGTAATGCTGGCACTGAAATTTGGCAGCAGTGGCATGAACTGTGGGTAGTGCAGGCTGCCTTAGAGTATCGGCCATGGCACTTATATTTTTACAAATTAAGCTCTAGTCACAAAAGCACAAAACTAAAGAAATGCTAGGCAGACAAACTCACATTGGATGTTACATTGTTTTTAAGTGCAGTTTTTATTAAATATAATTCAAGAATTCAAACAACCAATTATTATACATTTTTTTGTCAACGGTGTAAAGTGAAAATTGTTACACATTCTTAGTTTATTTGAATAAGTAACATAACTGAATCAGCGTTTAACTGCTCAACAGTCTTCACAGTATTTCTGAGGATAGTGTGTTTTTTAGGTTTTGTAGTCGGTTTTGTGTATCTGCTTTAGGTTCACAGGAAGTCTTCATTGAGATGTATTGTTGTACTGCTTAGCAGCATATATTTTTTTCCCAATAAAAACATCACATCAGAGTTTGTGCCTTAATTCTGAGGTTAAACACATTGATGTAGGCCTGTAGGCAATCCCCACTGATGGTGCTCTCACTATACCTCCTCGCTTCACTTCCACCTGCCTGCTTAGAAGCCCGTGGCTAGTGCTATAAAAGGTCAGCTCACCAAATACCAAGGCTGCATAGTCCTGAATTCATCTCAGGCCTGTTTAATCAACTAACCAACACTCCCTACCAGTTTATCTCACTCCTGCAGGTTCCTGCTTTCTCCCTTGGTGACAGTTTTTGTCTTTCTCTTCCTCTCTTTTTTCCGTTCTGTGTTTTTCCTTCTCTTGCTCTCTGGAACAGTCTAGTGAGGAAAAATAAGTGTCGGCCCCCATAAATGAGTGCTGCTGCTGGCAACCACTGGCTCAAATTAAGCACTATCCTCTAGCTTGCTCCTTGCCTGTGTCATTTTTGCTGCAGAAGGTAATGTGCTGTAGTATCCTATGGCTGAGTTACACAAGGAATATGAATTCAAAGGACAGCAGGGAGGGGACCTCAGAGAGGCTGTGGACCTGCTGTATTGACACTTGTTTTGCACATTAACTAAACTAATCATGCATCATCTCAAGATTGTGCTGCTGCTTCCTGTGATATAATGGTTCTGTGTATGTAGGATATCTTCCACTATTATTGCACCTGCTTTTCCTGCTCCATGCGTGAGGAAGAGTTTGCTCCTGTTATTTATCTCTGTAGTCTGTTTTCCCCACTTCTCTTACCACTTCTCCTGTACATGTCACTTGTGTTAGGGGAGTTTGTATGTTCACACCCATAGAGTTTATTCAGTGTGTGTAAGAGATGACCGAAAAAACCTTTTCAGTGTAAAAGAGGCAAAATTATTAACATTACCAGTGCCTGCCTCTAATTAGAGGTGGAAGTCAGTCTTCAAATAATTTTTCCTGTTGGGAGATCTCCTGTTCTTTGCTTTTAAACAATATCAGACATTATATAAAATAGCCTTTGTCCTAAAACTGTAGCTCTCAGGACAGTGCTAGAAAAGATTAGACCATACAGGAATTCTGAGAATCAATAATTTCAATTCAAGTGCTAAATTTTATTTTGGCGGCATGATCTAGTTATTTTTTTCACAAACCCAGAACAGATTCTTTTCATGGGGTTTGATGTAAATACATTCAGCAAGTTTTGCAAATTTACTTATGTGACCTGCAAGCTGAAAAGTGTTGGCAAACACTTGTGAAAGAACTTCCATGAAGCAGGTCCTACCCTGAAAAATATGTGCAATGTGTTAGAGGCCTGGGGACTGGGTACAGATGTTGCCTCTAGCCATATATAATGCCCACAGCTTGTTTGGCACAGCCTATGTATGTGCCCAATAGGTTTTGGTGCAAGAGGGTCGGGCACACAGTATTTTCATAGCATCAAATATTTCCTTTACTATTATCATAAATATTATAACCAATAATAATTCAAATGTGTGGTTAAAAAGACAGAGTATCCTCTAAGTACTGTGGCAATTCCCATCAGGTACCCAACAGTATTGACCATAGGGGATGCGTAAATGCTAATTATATCACATTGAGCAGCAGTGCAATCTTCACTCATTATTTCTGGGTGTGTGAGTAGGATGAGGAGTGATTGGTTGTGCTAATGTGAGATGAAAGTGTAAATACAATAAGTCCAGAACAGTTCCTACCTCTAAGTGCTGTGGCAGTTCCCAACAAGTCCCTCACAGTGTTATCCATAAGGGAAACATAAATGATCATTACTAAACACAGAACATCAGGTACGTCTGGGGCCTGAAGTGATTCCTGTAATGTCATGTCCATAATACTGAGTAAATATATGAAAAATCCCCATTCCCATAAGGTACAATAGTGGAGTCCCAGCCGTGATATTTCTGTTTTGAATCCAAAGACTAGACAAACAAAAGGGTACCAGCCACAAGAAGGAGTGCAGAGAGAGTATGAGGAAAGGATGAAAAACAGAAGAAGGAAGTGGAGCTGGGAGAAACATAGGACCATGTATGCAAACCAGTGTGATCATTCATATGCCCAACAGTGTGCATAATGTCACAAAGAAATACTATATATGGCCAAACATAGATGCCTGATTTAAATGTCTGTAGATGACACATCCTGGTTCCACCAAGTGGAAGAGCGCTGAGGGCCATTCCTTCTGGGAAGGTACTTTGGCCAACCACTAGAGCTTCAGCATACTGATTCTGGCCACAGAGGAGGCATTGAGAGTCAACTTGTGCAAATGTGAGGTAGTGTCCTCTATGTCCAAAGTATCGTACATGATGGCCAACGTAGCCAAGGGTTGAAAAAACATAGTTGCTAGTGTCAGTTAAAAGGTGCCATACTTCAAGTCGGTAGTACCATACGGAGGTGCATGACCAAAGTATGTACATCTCCAACAGAGCTCCATATGTTTTATCTTGCATGGAGTTCATAAGGAGTCCAATACCACTTCTGTGACATTTTAAATCATACAAATTTCAATTAGACCACTTACTATAAATGTACAATTGAGCTTGCCAGTACTGCTGAGAGTCCTGGACTACCAGTTTAGACAATAGGTCTGCACTTAGTACATTATACAGTCCCTCTGTCTTTATGCTATTGCACCACACATTATAAGTATCAGGCAAATGGGAGGAATAAATTGACCCAGCCAATCCTTCCCTTCACACAATGGCCATGTGAGGCAACTCCTTATCCTGAGGAGGTAGAAGTTGAAATTCTTCACAGAGGATGTTAAACTCAAGGAATCCCCACTGAGCACTTTCCCTGTCTTACTGACACTGTAAGAAGACCAGACAGGCCAACAGCACATCACACCTCCAATAATTATTTCTGCATTACACTAAAATGACTATTGCCAAAATCTTTTAATTCAGCATTGAGCAATGTGAGGATTTGGATGTATTATATGATATGGCTGCGTGGCCTTATTGTGGAATACACATGCAAATCCTTTATTGGGCCCAATCAGGCTTGTTTGTACAACCTTTAGCTCAACCCTGGGTAGTTGTGGTTTCAAGCAGCAAGGCTAGACAAGGGAACATAGGGCCTGATTACATGTATGGTGTTCCATGGTCTGCATACCCACAGTGCAGTCCGATGACCACATCCCTGGCGGTCCAACCAGCAGATTAGGATGATAGCTGTTGGATGGCCTCAAGACTTCGGCCACCGCCAGAATCATGGAGCTCAATGCATTAGCGGCGGAGAAAGTCATGGTCAAGCACAGCGGTGCCAATGTCAGCACCTCCATGTTGATAATAACTTGCCTTTCTGTCGGCCTTTCCATGGTGGGACGTTATGAAAAGGCTGGTGGAAAGGCAGAGATAGGACAACAGGGGGGCCCTGCACTGATCATGCCCATGTCGTAGGCAGTGCAGAAGCCCTCCTATCAGCACACTCAGAATGCACAATGTCTGTCATGGCAGACAGTGCACATTCCGAATGTGCTGGCGGAACCGACAGAATGATGGCATTGGCCTCAGCTCTCCCTGAGAGCTGAAGCCAGTGCTGACACAATGTTTCTGCCGGCCAGCCCAGCAGGGAGTTCATAATCTGACGGTCAGACCACCAAACTACTAATTAGGCCATTAGTGTAAAGCATTTAACAGTACCAAACAATGAAATTAGCAAGTCACACAATAAGAAAGAGACACAAAAACTATTTTTAAAAAGAGTGTATTTTTATTACTTTTCAGGGCCCATGATCATCACAATCGATTGGAGGAGTCTGTAGAAATTAATTTTTAAACCATTTAAAAACTTTTAATCCAACCAAAACAATCATTGGTCAACAAAACTTTAGTACATTTTTTTAAAGTTTGAAAGAGTTGGTTTGGCGACTCAGACACGATTTGGGCAACCAATTCTGAGAGAAAAAGGTCTAGGAGGCCAGTAAGGATACTTTGGACAATAACCTGCCACCAGAGAATTTTTAAGTTCAGTTTCAAATTTTAAAGGACAATTGCCATAGACTTCAGTGGAGTGTTCTTGATGCTGCGTTCTGTATGAGCCATTAGAGAAGCTTTGTAGCTGCTTAATTGTTCCTTGTCATTTTGCACAGATCTAAAAGTAATAGGATCAGCATGTGATCCAAGATACCGTCGCCTGGCTAGAGTGATGAGATGTGAGTGACTAGACTGAATGCAACAAAATAGCTGATTCCGGAACAGGACCCATGGACAAATGACATGAAGGACCGAGCAGACCACAGCCTTTCATAGGGTCAAATAGTAGAGCTTTAGGGTACACATTCCAATCACCCTTGATAATTACCTGTGCAGGCCAAAAGCATGCTTTTCACTGTCTGCCTAGCAGACAGTGAAAATCGCGACGGGTGCAACTGCACCCGTCGCATGCCTGCAACACCGCCGGCTCCATTCGGAGCCGGCTTCAGTGTTGCAGGCCTCTTTCCCGCCGGCCCAGCGGGAAAGTTGTAATGGCACCAGCGGTCTTTTGACCGCGGTGCGGACAAATGGCGGTTCCCGCCAGGCGGGCGGTAACCGCCGCCCGCCGGGGTCAGAATGACCCCCTTGGTCTTGTGAATAGCGACATATGATGATATACTGAGGAATTGCAATCAGTGTGTGGGTACATGGAGCAGAAAGGGACAAGTCAACAGGATTCTGCACACTAGGCTCCCTATTTCTTTCACAGCCAGTGAGAAGGTTCCCCTGATAAGGTGAAGGGGAAAAAGAGAAGTAGTATATGGTACTATAGACATGTGAGTGGGGTCCTCTGGGATAACAAAGAGCATGGTAGGATGAAATGAACAGCACATATAACCTGAGAAAGAGTGCAAGGGCAAGTCAGACGATAAGAGAGAATGAGCCATATCACTGTTAAAAATAGTGCATATCACTAACAACCAGTTCAACCAACTTTTTAGAATAAGACAACACTTCCAGGAACCCACCACATCGCACCCACTCTGATATCCACATTTAGCTAGATTTCTTTTTATTGTCAAACTGCATATTCAGAGGCCAACCGGGCTGGGGAACAGTAAGCATAGTGGTGCTGCAGTCATCCAGAAATAAACAGCACCAATTTTAATACTGTTGTGGTATGAGAAGTATTAAATCACACAGAGGGTAAAAGAACAGTCTCTCTGTAAGCCTATGTGAGAACAGAAGCATATATAGTAAAGCATACAGATTACTGCTCATCACAAATCAACAAGAGTCATGCTCGCACATTACACCATTAAAGACTGTAATTCAAATCAGGGCTGTCTTTGACATCAGTAAGTGCAGGGAATGGTACATTTGGCCTGCCAAGAGAAAGAATGTGATAAGACAGGGTAAACTGTAAACTTTGCACTTGTATAGCGCACTACTCACCCGTTAGGGTCTCAAGGCACTGTACGCATACCGCTGTGGAACCCCTCCTGGCTTTTCCCTGTGAGGCGCCCACTCCTGGACAGCCCCAGGGTGAAGCCAGGCATCCAAGTGCTGTGAGGGCCATTGTGGAGATTAAGTAAGCTATTGCCCAGACTGACAGAGTGGGACCCATTAATTAGATTAGGCACCGAGGCGAGAATTATCTGGTCCAAGGGAATTGAGCTCAAGACCCACCGAGGTGGGAATTGAACCCTGGTCCCGGGCCAGATCTCTGCATCAGGGTTTGCCGCTCTAACCAGTGTGCCACACTTCTCCAAGTACCCTCGTGCCCAGGTACTGTGCCCTCTTGGTGTCACTGTAAGTTGAGATCTAGCTTTCTCCTTTATGCCTAGTCAAAATATTTTCTCCAAGCCAGTCCATCAGGGAATCTCCTTGTCATCAATGCCAGCCTTGACTTTTCAATTAGTGATGACTGTATGGCTGGAATGAAGCAAGGTTTAAGAGCCCCCTGATTTCAAAGAGGTAGTGTCTGAGAGGTATCCATACCACATAAGCCAAGTGCTTCCAAAACTCCTGTAGGTTTCTGGCTCAAAGAACTGACTCATAGAACCGTTTCTGTCATAGGCCAATAGTAATGAGCAAAGTCCTGGTGCCAACAGCCCCAACCTGAAAGCCCGCTTATGAAGCATGTGGTGATGTTTGAGAAACGTTTATCTTTTTATATCAGTCTCTTGTAAAAAAGAATTAGCTACACTAAATGTGAAGGTTCTTCTTAAGGACTAGGCCATTCTATTTCTTGGCAAAGAAAATTAACTTTCACACAAAGAGGACAAGAAATATAGTCAAGTATCAAAACCCGACTAATTCAAAATCAACAAAATTTTGAAAAAACGGCCCTCACCCACAATTTGTGGTATGCTTCATCATAGAGCCCTGCTAACACACTCCAAAATTATAAATCCCCTTTGGAGTGGAGCAGTAAGGGTGGGGGAACATATAAGCACAATAGACAGGAACAACAATCATGGCACAGGGACCAAAGACGAACAACAGAAAGATATATAAAACTGACTCAGGCTGACCACTTATCCTGTTTTATTCCGGTACAGCCTGGACAGGATTAAAATGTTATTGGTGGTGTTTTCAGGAGTTAGTAACCTGTACACCCCAATCTCTGAAGAGGGTCAACATGTTTCGGCCTGTTTCTAATGCCAACTTGGGTCATGCGGCCTTCGTCAGGACCTTCGCCCTGTCCCTGTATTATAAGAAAGAGCCCTACCTGTCCTTTGATCAGGAGGCTAATTGATTTGTGCCGCAAAATATACTGTCATTTGTCAGCACACTCAGTATTCTGTGGGGAAAGAAATATATATAAGATTGATATCCACAATTCAGTGAAGTGTGGTATCTTAAAACAGTCCCCAAATCTTCACCTTATATGTGTAGGGAAAAGATAATCAAACTAGTGCATAAAAATTCCCTAAGTAAAATTCCATTACCTTGTAGGAGGAATAACACCTGTCTAAATCCACCTGTGTTGAATAATTTGTTATCAATATCGTACACACCCATGTGATATACCCAGGTTCATGAACCAGAGGGATAGGCTGGTGTGTATGAACTTACTGAGTTTAACAAATGCCCCTTTTCATCAGAGCCGGGTGGAAGCACCACCCTGTAGTCACACACTGTATGAGAATAAATATGATGTGAAGGAAGTAGCTGTATATAATATAACGTAGTTTTATTCTTCAGGATTTTCAAACAAGTAGTGCTAGATTATAAATAGTCTTTTAAAAGATTTTCTGTGTCTCTCGTTACTGTGGTCTCATGTTTTCGCCCCCCGGCCCGATCATGTTGCCAGTTTTATGATGCGGGCATTTAACTTTTTTCTATCATCGCCCATACCCGTGTTATCAATAGAAACATCTTGTGTGCATGGGAAAAAATAATTCAGCCCGCCGACCCTAATTGTACAACTCAGAGCTGTCCATGCTGCACTCGTAGACTCGGACATGCCCAAACACTCGATTAAACGGGTAGGCGTAACTATAATATGGGCAAAATAGTAAGGGTGCCGTTAAATGAGGCCCCAGACCCCCTCCCCCCTCCTTACTTTGTCAAGGGTCCGGTGCTGCTGCTATTTTCCTCTACCCGGTTCCGCGTTGAAACGAAGACGCGGAGCCGGTCGTTGCTAGAAGAATACTTCCGGGTGTGACGTGTTTTCCATCACACCAGGAAGCTAGACGGGCTCATAGCTTATGAATAGCGGCCATCTTGGGTGGGATTGATGATCTCGATCCCATCCTCGGCTCTGGAAAAGCTCGGATTTAGTGATAAATGACCGCAAAAGGGGTATGGGGGAGACAGAGTAGGATTGAAGAGAAACTGACTAATAAAAGAGCCCAGGCTAAATCCAGAGAGAGGCACAAGTCTATATCTAGGAAAGTCATTGGCAAATAGAGTGTAATAGAAGGTTATAACAGTTAAGAAAATCAAATCACCCTATCTGGACGTGAGGACAAAGATAGGGGGGAGGGGGGTGGGGTTCGGGTTTCCAGGGGAGGCGGGGGGATTTCTGTCACAAGTGACAGGAACGGGGAGATCTTAGAAAACCTTGATAATTCTTTTTTGTTTTCACATAGACATCTTGAACCATCATCAATACATCTTGTCTTGTCAGGTAGTTCTGATACTGGCACAATTATTAGTTGAGCAGTTGTAGCCATTGTACATCATCATTCAGTCCCTGACTATTGCTCTTGGTGCGATAGATCCAGCGCTGTTCATGATAGAATAAGAAGTCTCCTATATTAGTGCCATTATTTTTGGGGGTTGGTTTATCAAGTATAGTCCATGTCAGAAAATTAACTATCTTGTTTCTTGGTGAAGCAAAAAAATAGGATACGATAGGCCTCCCGCATCAGATGTCACAGTAGATAAGGAGCAGATCCAATGTATCCTCTGAAATTTGACAGGACAATCAAAGATATGTTGTGTAAACTCTAGTACAAATGTTCTGAAAACAAGCACATATTGTCTGCTACAGCTTCTGTTGTTAAAGTCAATCATCTTCTTCCAGAGACTTCAAATTTCTTGACCTAGGTCAGGGCCGAAAGGTAGCGGTTCCACATGGTTTTTCATACAGTCAGAAGAGACTGGGAGAGTCGTGGTTGGTTTTGAAGCAGTATATTCTCACATATTGACACGTGCTCTCACATGAGGCAGCAAGTAGGAAGAAGAGTGCATTCAAAGCGCTACCGTAGATTCAGAATATGCGAGCGAGAGCAAAGCACAATGGTAGCAATCACTTAATGCCAATGAGCGGAGAGGCCAAATGAATAATTTTATTGGTGTAGGCAGAAAACCAAACCCATAAAAAACATGATTTTGGGAACACCCTTCAGAATGTAGGTAATCCATTTGTCAAGCAATATAAAGGGGCACAAGGGTGTAGGTGAAAAGCTGTACCTGCACTAGGCTAAGATTAACTTCTAAGTCAGAAGAGCACACACTCATATTGAGTATAACACAGTACCATGAAAACCAGGGTGTTCATTTCATAAGGCACTCATCACCAGGTCAGGGGTAGCACCCACTTTTTTTCCTTTCAACATTATGTGCAGGGGCGTCCAATAAAGTCATCTGTTTTCCTCCTTTATCTTTCCTTTATCCTTCAATGTTGAACACGCCAGGCATGACCCAGGAATGGGCACAGTGTTGTGAGTGCCAACAGTAATCCGAATTCCATGGCCTTCAAGGAACAACACTGTAAGTGTCCAGTATTCCCTAAGCAGTCACATAGTAAAAGAGGTTCAGCTTATGGAGAATGGTGGGCAGTCCTCACTCTATACTGCGTTCTGTATCATATAAGTTGAGGTACTGAGCCAACCAAGGTATCATTTATGAAGGTGTGATGTGATGGCACCAGTGATGTCATCGATGATGCCATCTATAACATCATGTGCAACATCCGCAGCAGTGCGTTAGGGCGAGTGAAGGTTAATAACAACTGTCGAAAGTCAGTGACACCATAACATTACTTAAATTGTTTATTTTTCAATTAATGTATATATAGCACAACCTAGCAACTTACCTATTATGACCCAAATCTATAAGTATGCCTTAAGTAGAAAAACTGACGTGATGTCCTCTTACATGCCTTATCTACGGGTTAATATGGTCCTCCAAAGGCCGTCTGAGATTTGCAAAACATAATTCTAGATGTTAGATCAGTGAAACACACATATTTGTGTTTAGCCACAACAGATTGATATTAAACATGCGTTCTCATGTAGACAATGACGACTGTCTGAAGTACCGACTCTTGTCGGATGCTTTATATAGAACAATACAGCACTCAGCACGCAAAAAGGTCGTCCTACTAAAAATAGAATCACCATTTCCGTAAACACCTTTCAATAAGTCAAGTGAACTTTGATACACAATGATACTTTGCTTTTTCCATTTAATGGTTCATTCCTCCGCATTACGTTTTTGTAAAAATAGCTTTGCCTGCATTTCTTTCTTGTGCAGGCAAGCACAAACTCTAACACCTCCCAGTAGGCAAAATAAAGCCATGTTAGACGTTTGTGTTTCCCCACCGGCCTTCGCTTGATTAAAGAAATCTGCTTCATTATGGAAGCAAAGTAGAACAATTCCTCCGAGACCTAAACTACAATTTTCCATATTTATTACCATGCAGGGATTAAAAGATGAAATCTCCGTTTCCAAAAAAACCTGACCGCCGGGGTTTAATTTAAGTGATATGCTGCTGTGATGTGAAGAGCTCGCTATATCAAGTAGCGATTGAAAACAATTTTTAGAAAGTGGCGCAGTTGCATTACATATTCTGTTATCTGTGTTGCGATGCAGTCCTCTAATGTTTCTTTTAAAAAAAGCGTTGAAAGCTGGATTAAACAACATCGTACTTCTTATTGCAGGGCGGGAATTATTTAAAACAAATGTCACACCTATGGTGTCTGGGAAGAGGGCTCGAATCATTCAGGACATGGCTCCAAGTCATTTTCTGCAGGATTCACTACATCATTCTAGCTTTTACATCAGAAACTGGGGCTAGCGTGAGAATGCAGCAGAGGGTGAAAATAATAAGTCTGTTCTCTCCTTTTATTCTCCAGTGCACATGTCAGATTCTGAACTTGGAGTCAACCAGAAGTGCGGAGGACGTCATGCATAGCACGCAGATATAGTTAAGGTAGGGTGCCAGGAAGAGAGCACGCATAGCACTCAGGCTACTATATAACAGCAACGTGAACTTGGCATGCACACATTACTGTGCTGCACAGTGGGGGGTTATCAGAATTACTACATATAATGAAAGTGGGGCTAAGGAGCAAAACATTGTGATCGGCGAGCAAGAATCCGGCTCCGGAGAAAAAGACCGTGCCAGCTGCCCTCTGCTATGATTTGTTTATAAAATCTGCATGCACAGAACTGAAATAGAAATGGATTTAGAGAGGATCACTCTGAAAAAGACGCAAGAAATGTTGAGCTCCTTGGAACTAGTAATAAGGGCCTATGTGATGTGCAGCACATAAAGCAAGACGGTGCTTGTCAGCAATGGTTATGCTTCCTCAAGCTCAAGTGTTCGTGGGGGGATAAGTTAGCCTTTAGAGATATTTGGAAACGTCCTCCTAGTTATCCCTCCTGTCTGAAGTATGATATAATGGCGACTTGAACTAGGTCACCCCCAGAAAGTGCACCCTTTGCTTCTTCAGCTAATTGAGAACACATCCAGATATCGACAGATGCAGAAAGGCAGACATTGCTGCAGTACCCAGGCCTTTCACTGGTTGCCTCCGTGGCCCTTCACGCTCTTACTCAGCCCTCTAAAAGAAGAGTACGTTTTTTGCAACGGGAAACCCTCATACAACTTAAGTTAGTCCACATTAGGAATGCGTGAGTGCTTCATCAGTACCTTTAAAATCAACATCGTCAACAATTTCAAAGAAGTCCTATGCATTACAAATAGAAAAATAGCCATAAGAGCCATTTGCTCAAAAGATTACTCGTTTTGAGACTTTATAGAAAGAGTCAGTGGCGTAACAAAACTTGAGCTGCCTCCTCCCCTTGTAAAGTACATGGAGGGAGGCCTTTTGCCCCCATACTCAGTCAAGGAGCCCTAACGCCAGAGGCCCGCCTCTCGTGCACAGTGCCAGCCAGTGAGAAGTGCAGGCTAGTGTGCTGTTGAGGGGACCCCCTGCTGCTCGCACCCCACCCTCACCACAGGGGCTGATGGGGCTATTGTTACACCAATGGAAAGAGCATTAGTAGTTTGCAGGTCTAATTCACACCCAGCTCCTTCAGAATTATGAGATTCAAGGTTTTTCAGCGGACCAGTTTATTTTCACACCAATAATGTATCTGCTTTCAGCAGCTGAAATGTCTGTGTTGAAATATGGAAAAAATGACAAATTAACAAGGTAATCAGACCAGAAGTCACCAATCCCTCCAGGAATACCTTATTTCTAAGGGCACTCCAGGGTTCAAATTGTAATGGCCGAGGTGTTATCTATCTCCACAGTGCAATAATTGTTTTTGCAAGTATGCAGCAGTACAGCGTGAAACGACCAACCGAGTGGATGGTGAGACTGCATTTTCATTTAAAGACCTGTAGAAAATGACACATCTAGAAAGAGCAGTGGCCCTTTTTCATATACTAGTCTTATAAAGGAAATACAAATATTATGGCAATAAAATGACAGCAAACCTGCTCTTTGCCAAGACTTTCAACTACGATCCTAGTGTGGTCATATTTTACATTTAGATTGAAAAACTATTAGGCGTATACACAAATGATTTATAAGTGTAAAGTTACTACAATACATTTTCACATAGGGGTGGGGGAGATGTCTTCCACCATGACAAGGATCTCCCTATTTGAAAATAAAGCGAAATTATTAAAGTTTATCAATATTTAAACATGTATTTACAAAGTTAAATATAAAATACAAATGTAAAATAATAAAAAAAATATTATTATTAACCGTGAACTAATAAAATAAAATGTTGCAACATGTTACCTAATTAAATTAAGTAAGCATTGCATGATTAACTAATTAAAGTATACTGATTTTATAAATAGTTAGTAAAAAATAATCACACCCACATAAATATTTTTTTTTACTATGTATCATTTTTATTATGTTTTAAATGTAGTTAACAGTTATGTGTTGAATTATTTTATACATTATAATTTTGAAACTTAAGTCAAAAATGTAATATTTTTATTTTAAATTAAGTTTATAATACATTTTTTGTGACTATATATATATATATATATATACACAAGCAAAACCATAGAAACTCAACTGTTACTGTAGAGTTATCTCAAGTAACTATAACTCATGCACTAAGGTAACTAAAACTTGCTACCCCACCATGCGCAGTTATCTCATCAATAATTTTACTGCAAATGTTACAGTGACATTATCAATGATGTTATAAAAGATGTCATGAGTGCTGTAATCTCTGTAATAACTAGCACCGCACTTGGGGTGGGGGTTGGCTGCAGGCCCTGTGACCAACCCCTATAACCACCCAGCCCTGCGCCACACATGGCTAGGGATGGCCTTAGGGCACCCAACCCTGTGCCACATATGGCCAAAGGCTGTCCATGCTCAGCATTGGATACAGGGTGTTCTCTGCAGCCAGGCCCTGCAGCTAACCCCCTCTAACCAACCACCGCGTGCCACATTGCGCCATGGCGGTTGACTGCAGGGCCTGCGGTCAACCCCATTAAAGCTCCAGACAACACAGCATACATGACTAAAGGGGTCATATATTTAGGGTGGCTGCATAGGCCCCAGGGACCACCACCTCCCCGGGGCTACCTAATAAAACTTTTTGGGGGGCACACAAACCACCCACAGGCCCCAGGGACCACCACCTCCCCAGGGCAACATTAAATAAATCTATGGGGGGACCACCACCTGCCTGGAGCTAAATAATACAAAAAATTAAAAAAACTTAAGGGGGGGGCATGCAGGCTCCTGCGGGGTACCAGGATCGCCACCTCCACAGGATAGCATGAAAAAATTATATGGGGCCGCACAGACCACACCCTTGAGCCCTAGGGCCCACCTCTCCCAAGAGCTACATTTTATAACAAGATGGTGGGCTGCATTGATCCCCGGGGAATACCACATCACCAGGCCTACATAAAAAAAAAATTACAAAAAACTTAAGGGGGTGTGCAGACTCCCCCGGGTCCTGGAGCCCACCACTTCCCTGGGAAAACATAAAAAAAAAAATTTGGGGGGCCGCATGGACCACCCCGGGCTCAGGGACCACCGCCTCCCTGGGGATACATAATATAAAAACTTAGGGACCACGCAGAGCCCTTGAGTCCCGGGGGGACAAAAAGGGTCCCTCAGAGCCTCGGCGACCACCACCTCCCCGGGGCTAAATACATTTGTAATTTTTTTTAAAGGAGGGCGGTATGTGGCCCCCCCCCCCTTCCTAGCCTGATTTTGGTCCGCGACACCATTCCCCAGGGCCCGGCCACATGTATGTGGGTGCCCAGGTCATCCACTATAGATTTTTGGGCACCGTGGGAGGAGCCTCAAGCTCCCCACAAACACACAGTCTCCCATCTCCTGCGGAAGCTGGCATTGTTCTTGCACACAGTGAGCTGCTTTACATATCAGCGCCATGCATGTGGGAGCAATGTTGTCATCTATCAATTTTGTTTTTTTAAATCCCTGGCGAGGTGGTGTTCCCAGGAGCATGGGGAGGGGGTCACATGGCCCAATGTATACAATAAACATATATCCCTAGGGAGGTGGCAGGACCTGAGGGGTCTGCTGGACCATCCCTATTGTTTTTATAATATCTTGCCCCAGGGAGGTGGTGGTCCACCGGGTGAAGGGGGGCCACACGCATACCCACATACTTGATAAGCATAGCCGTGGGGAGGTGGTGGTCTCTGGGGCCTCTGATAGCCCCAGAGTGGAGGCCCCATGCGCCTCCTCCCTATTTTTGCCCAAAATGCCCCAGGACCGGAGCCACCCAAGGGCAATATCAGTTACAAATACAGAAAACGTCTATTTTTTTTTTATCACAGCAAGATCTGCAGATCCAGCTGTGGATTTCTCAGTGATTAAAAAAATACTTTTAAGCCTTGGGTAAGGGGGCCCAGAGGGACCACTAGGCCAATGCTAGGGGTTTAGGATATATAAACCCTGACCCTTTTTCTTTTTTTTTAGGACTCCTCAGCAGAAGCCAAGTCCCAAAATATCTGCCAACACTTCTTGTTTTAAGTGCTGGAAGCCAATCAGATCTCCACAGGAGATCTCTCTTGATCCGAGGCCCTGGATATACAAACTTCCTTTCCTCTTAATATCTAAAAAAATACTTAACAAATTTAAATCAAATAAAAGAAAGGTGATTTGTGGACCAAAAGCTACCTTTTTGCCAAATCTGATGTAATTTCGTCCAGTGGTTTGGGCTGAAGGCTTGTCTGTAGAGTCTAGGGGAATTAACACATAAAACACACTTATTTTTTTTTTTTTGGACCCCCCTTCTTTTTTGCCCCTCACTAGATGGATTGTCCCAAAACTATCCCTGCATAAGACCCAACTTGACTCTTTCTTTGGAAAAAAGTTTGAAAATTTGTCATATGGTGCCAAAGATATAGGCAAGTCAAAAAACGTTTTTTTCTATGGAAACTAGGTCCTAACTATACCTACCTACTGTCAGTCACCACTGTGTAGTTAGGACCACATTTACATAGGAAATGGCTTTTATGGTTTGCTAATAACTTTGGAGTTTTGACAAATCTTCATGAAACTTTTCACAGAAAAAAATCCATCAACCTCAGCTCCTTTCTAGAAAGTTTTGGGGTGATCAGTCAAGCAGGGGCAAGAAAAAGGGTTTCCCCAGGCAGTTTTCCATGAGAATGTTAGACAACACTACTGCCAAAACAGCTGCATGGAATGACACCACATTTATCAGATAAATAGATATCTACCCAACAAATGTGCTTTTTATAATTTGGTGCACATTTGTTCAGCCATTTGAGAGAAATTAAGATTCAAAATGTATAAATATCTAGCTGCACCATACAACAGAGGGAGTACCAAAAGGGTACCAAAGGAGTACCAAAGGGAATACCAAGGTACTAAATGGCAAATTAAGCATACTGATTAGCTGGATCTGCAGGACTGGTTTGAGTCCAGCAGGACCAAGGGCTGTGTCTGGCCAGCATAACAAGAAGAGAAATGCTGTGGCCGAAAATTTAAGACTCAGGGACTCAATCCCCATGTTCTGAAAATCAAAACAAAACATTTAAGTGGCAGGGTAGGTGTACCCTAACACTCTAGCCGTTGCGGGGCTATCCCTGAGGGACCCCCTAGGAAACTAAGTAATTTTTTTTTCACATCAAACTGGATGTACTTATTGGAGAAATTTGCAGGAGTACTGAGCAATTACGGTGAGTTCAGCAAAACTATTGTGGACACAAAAGGTGGGTGTCCATCGGTTGCTGTGTATCCATAGTCGTTGACCATCTGTCGGGGATTGGCCTTCTGTGGTGCAGAGTGCAGTAGGCCTAGTTAGGTATGGTAGTAAAATATTGAATTACATTAAAACAAATCCTTACTAATTCCCTGAAAAAACAAAGGATACTGTTGTGTCATAGTTAAATGAATGTGTAAGTTAAAACATTAGATTTTAAAATGTAAAATTCACAGAAATATACCAGTTATGGTTAACTCAAGGAACTGTATCTCATGCCCTCAAAATGAAGTGTGAAGCATGTGCCCACAGCAGTCCTGGAGATTAGTTATATAGATCTTTTTCAAAAACGAATATATTGTTTTGAGACAGACGCTTATCACCTCTAGCAAAATAGCTGTGTGGTCATACAAAAAAAAATTTCATCTCTAAAAGAAATGTTTACAGGTTTCCAGCTCCTTGTGGATGTTGGATGTATTCGTACAGTGATGTGACATCCATACGATAATGAGGAAAGTAGTGTATGCTGGACATTTTCTGGATGAAATGGCTTTCTCTGCAATACGAAGGGAGGATAAGGACTTGTGGTAACATAAAACGGCTCAAATAAACTGACATGCTTTACAGGAGACTTCCACTGGAAACACAATTGGCCTCTCTGGTGGCTTAGCGGGATGTTTGTGCACTTTTGGTAATAAATAGAAACAGGTAATCATTGGATCATTCTTCAAAAACTCATTCATTACAATTAATCCAACCCTTTACATATGAATCCCCCAATAAATCCAAATGGCGTCGCTCAGCAATTCTATATGTGTTGGCATCAAATTTGGCATAACACTGGGGATTCGAATATTTCATGTATGCCTCTTGTTTGGAATTGTCAATGTCCATCAATACCACACCCTCCCCTTTTTTTAAGAGGTCTTTTTATTAAAGGGTTGCTCAGTGTATATCATACATAGTTGATTTATTAGTATTACAGTAGGCATCATAGTAAAAACAAGGTATAGTAAAATCAGGATGTGTTTCAGAATACACTGTAGAGGAAAATGCAGACAACGTTTTCAATCAGTGCCTGAGGGTAAATGCTCGTCAGTAGCCTAAATCGAATTCCCTTGCTGTTAGTGCCCCCTGTTAGTGAGTCCCGCTATCCCCAGTAAATATTCCAGTTATCTCAAATGTTTTCACACTTCTTCGGACAACCCTGACTTTGATAGATAACCTTTTCAGACCTCTGGCACCATTCCCAATCTGCTTCCCAATTGGCTATTCTCAGTATCTCCCCACTTCCCGTGTGCTATGTTCCGCTTAGCCACCGAGGCCAGAGCAAGATATATTTAGTGGTATCTGGGCATGTCTCTTCCCCATTATACACAGGAGATGCCAACAAGCCTAAAATGGCACAGTGAGTGCTGTGACCCGGGTCATGGTTTGTATCACAGCCTTCCAGAAAATCTGGATTGCCGGGCACTCCCAGAGTATGTGAAAGAAAGAGCCCACTATACCACACCCTATGGAACATAAGTCATTAGCACACCTTACCAAGTGGTAGAGAAGCGTTGTGAAGTATGCAAAGCTGGTTTAATCGGAAGCATGCCCATATCACTATTTCTCAATGTCTCCCTCCCATCCTTGCCTCAGCATCTGCAGAGGGTCAGGGAATTGTTCTGTAACTATCTATATGTTAAGGAAACAGCCTTTTCAGTCATTGGATCCAGGAGGAGCCAATCCTCTAAAGGAGACAGGCAGTTGTTTGCCCTCCAGCAGATGGCAACGAAGAACATTTCCAGTTGTAAGTATTTAAAACACTCTGATTCTTCCATGTCATAGTTCTGTTGGAGGTCTTCAAATGTTACATAGGCATGGTATTTCCGTACATCCCTCACATGTTCTATATCGCCGAGTCCCCATTTGGAGAAACCTCAAAGCCCCCCCCACCTCTCTCGGCAGGATGCTATCCCATAAGGGGTTCCTGTCTGTCAATTTATCTGCCAAGCCCAGAAACTTGTTGGCGTCCCTCCAATCCTTCTCACTGTCTGTGTATGGGTCAGTAATGTTTTGAGCCGTTTATTCTAAATAGAAGTAGGAGAGGTCCCCGCCCACCCATAAATTCTCCGTCCACTCGGTACGCTAGCTTAGATATGTCTGTGAACACTCAGTTGTTAATGATTATCAATGACGCTGCCCAGTAGTATTTACATATATCTGGAACAGCAGGACCCCCTCATACACTCCTCTATGGAGCTTACAAAATGAAATTATAGAACTGCCCCATTCCATAGGAGTTTTCCTATTATGCTGTTGTTGTTATTGAGGCAATGTGGCTGTATTTTTATGGGGTATTTTGTAGAATGTAGAACATATGTGGGAGTGACATTATTTTGAAGTGGACCGCTCTGCTCTTCAGAGTGACTGTAAGCAATCGCCAGTGGGCCACATCACTCTGGAGGTATCTGATTGTGTGAATAGGTAGTGATTCAGAAACTCCGCTACATTACACATGATGTAGATATCCAAGTTATTGAAATCCATATCTTACCTGTGGTGTGATGCAAGTTTAGGGATGTCATCCATCAGTGGGAATATCATTAATTAATCTGGTAACTGGAATACCCCTCAAAAATCTCAACGATGTGCAGTAGTCTGTCCACTGTTAAATAGGCTTGCATAGTGCCAACATATATGGAGATCCTTTCCTCCCAGTTTACAGTCCCACTGATGACCCTTATGAGTGGGTCCCCTTGAATTTAGACCACCAAGGGTTCAAGTGCCAGCGCAAAGATCATTGGGGACAGTGGGCATCCCTGATGTGGGCTCTTGTGTAGAGAGAAGTATCTAGACAGCACACTGTTAACCCACACTCTTGTCAGTGGTCCCGGGTACAGGAGCCTGACTCATCTACAAAACTGGGGATCGAAGCCCAGTTGGCAAGAGCATCAAAAAGGTAGGTCTATGTGATGCTGTTAAATACCATCCGAGCATCCAATGAGAGCCGCACTGCCGTCTCAGTCTGAGGGCAAATAGTCATGTGTGGTAAGCCATGGAGCCAGAGCACATTTAACTGGGTGCCCCTTTGTGGCATGAAACCGGATTGAGCTGGGTGTATCACAGATGTAATTACCAGCTGCATTCTGCCGGACAGTACCTTAGCCAAGACTTTTGCATTCAGATTCAGTAACGATATTGGTCTATATGAACTACAGACCGTAAGTGGCTTCTTTTTTTCATGGATAAAAAATATTGTGGCAGTTCTTTGGTCTTCTGGTAGGCTTCGCTCTTCCCTGTCTGCCAGGAACATACCTAACACGTGTTGTGCTACCTTAGTTGCCACACATTTATATAGCTGTACTGGCAGACTATTTGCTCCTGCCACTTTCTGTGATTGAAGGCCTCAAATTGAGTGTTCAAGCTCCTCCACTACCAGATTACTGTCAAGTGAACCCCTGTCTTCACTGGAAAGCTTGGGAATTGGGAGGTCCGTCAGCAGCTCAGCAGATTCTGTCACTGACCTAGTAGTCATGGATTTCTATGTCTCTTCATAGTATGTGGCAAAGGCTTCTGCTATTGCTGCCCCACACATGTCATCCTCCCTCCACATCTTGAATTTCTAAGATCCAGTTCCTTCTCCGGTCTATTTTGTGTAGCCAGGCAATCAATTTACTGGCCTTATTGCCTATATCATATAGTCTGCGCTGCGTTGCAAGAGCATATCCCCGTGCCATATTATCTGTGAGATCCCTTAATTCTTGTTGTTTGAAGCGAAGTTGGTGTTGTAGTTGAGGTCACAACTTGCCTCCACCCAGCACTCACTCTTATAGGACGAGGATCTCATTTCTGAGTTCCTTGTGCTGTAATTTCTGTTCTTTCTTTTTTCCTGCGATTATTGCCTTACGTGGCACTGGAGCACTGTCTTGAAGGCCTCCCAGAGAACACGTGCAGACTATACACTCCCCGTATTTTCCAGAAAATATTGATCTACCCTCTCTCCCATTTTATTTCTGTAGATCTTCTCCTTCAGGAGCCCGGGGTCATAACTGGGAGATTGCACAGGGAGGAAGGAGAGCCAAGGAGGAGCACCTCCTCCAGGGTATGAGCAGATATGCCACATGCTTTATGGGTCGTATTGAGAAAGAGGCCTGTAAATGAATAGTAAGAATATGTTCTAGTCCTGGATGGTTGAGTAATATATAAACTGCCTAGCCGTGGGATTGTGTTAGCTCCATAAGTCCCTCAAACCCATTGCATCCATGAAGGCTCGCAAATGCATACGTTGCTACTAGTCTGGGACCTGGAGTCTCTATTTAGCGCAGGATCTAGTGTAGCACTGAAGTCCTCCCCCTAAAACAAGAATGCCAGGGGTAACTCCAGTAACTGGGCACTGACAGCATGAAGGGTCTCTACATGTAGTCGCAGAGGGATGTATATGGGATATATATGGAACTATGTTTAACGTACGGCTGTCCTAATTGCCCTTTTGTGCCGCAAAGTATCCCTATGGATCTGTCCATGTGCGACCACAGGTATTTAGGGTAACATGGTTCTAACCAATATACCTGTGCCTCTGGAGCTAGTAGTAAAGCCCATGTGGTTCAGTAGGGTGTAGCCAAAGCGATCAAGAGCTTTATAGTGCTTACCTTGCAAGTGGGTCTCCTACAGGAGGATCAAGTCTGACGCATGCCGGGGGAGATACTGCAGCACCACTGTACACTTTATGTTATTACCCAGGCCATTGATGTTCCACATCCAGATCTTTAGGGCTGAATGAGAATGAATTCCCATGGGAGATGATAGTGTCATGACCTGAAAATCTCTTACCGTTGTAATCTGCCAATTTCTGGGCACCACCTGGTTTTTCCTTGTTCTGGATTGACCAAGGTAGGGGCGACCCTTTCCAGTAGCTACGGTGTTGATGATAATATAACACCAAGCAGGCGGTAACCTCCAGAAGGAGTCCCAGAGGAAAAAAAACAAACTTGGGGAAAACCTCAGATCAAGGAATTCCTGAAAAAGATGTTAAAGAGAAGCACAAAAAAACCTGGAACAAAAACTGCAGGCAGAGAAAAACAGGAGAAGTCCAAAATCACAGGATACGGGAGCTAGGAGCACAACCATGACTGAAGAGTTTGCAACGCAAGGAACAGAAGACCAACTGTGCATATATACTGACAAACAGGAAGTGGCATGCAGGAAGTATTGAAGACACCATCTAGGACTGCGAAAAGCCACATTAAACTGAATGGGAAAATAGCCATAGTATAAAAAGTAGTGAGCAAAGCATGCGGGTAATTAAACACAGACTCCTGGGAAGGAGAAGATATGGCCAAAGAAAAAAAAGGAAGAAAAACTAAGAAAAACAGCAAAAAACAGGTAAGCAAAACTATGAGGGCAAAAAGCGGGTGCAGCGCAAAACAGAGCCCAAACGAAAAGTTTCAGGGTGCGCTGCAGCCCAAAAAATAGGTCACGACCCGAAAAGCGGCCCGCAGCAGAAACGGCCGTCCGAGATGTGGACTGCCGATCTGCCTGCGGCCCACAAGTGGGGCACCGCCAGTCTCCACGTCATCACAGATAGTTTATATGGGGACGCTTCCCTCGGTATTGGGAAACTGCCTGTATATCCTCTTCCTAGTGTAACCTATGTACCTGGCTCTCTATGCCTACTCCTACTGAGCTTAAGGAAAGGAAAACAAGAGTTCATGCAACAAGACAAAAGAAGATCCAAACACCCAACATATACGACTCATACCCTGCACTGTAGGCTCAAACTGCCCACATGCAGAGTGCCTGAAGCCCTAACCAATAGCAAGGAGACTGTGTGGGGTTGGCCTGCATCACCTCGATAAGTCAAACTAGAGCAAAACATAGTGCTGCACCACTTTGGTTTGAATAATGTTCTGTGTCTACATAGTATATAATGAGTGTGTTGAATCCCCTCCTTACTAAGGGGGTCATTCTGACTCCCGCCGTGCGCGGTCACCGCGCGCCCGGCGGGAGCCGCCAAAATACCGTACCACGGTCGGAAGACCGCAGCGGGTATTTTGAGTTTTCCCCTGGGCTGGCGGGCGGCCTTCAAAAGGCCGCCCGCCAGCCCAGGGGAAAACGACCTTCCCACCATGAAGCCGGCTCGTAATCGAGCCGGCGGAGTGGGAAGGTGCGACGGGTGCTACTGCACCCGTCGCGTATTTCACGGTCTGCTATGCAGACAGTGAAATACAAGCGGGCCCTCTTACGGGGGCCCCTGCAGTGCCCATGCCATTGGCATGGGCACTGCAGGGGCCCCCAGGGGCCCCGCGACACCCCCTACCGCCATCCTGTTCCTGGCGGGCGAACCGCCAGGAACAGGATGGCGGTAGGGGGTGTCAGAATCCCCAAGGCGGCGCAGCATGCTGCGCCGCCTTGGAGGATTCTGACGGGCAGCGGAAAACCGGCGGGAGACCGCCGGTTTTCCTGCACTGACCGCGGCCAAAGCGCCGCGGTCAGAATGCCCTAAGGGGCACCGCCAGGCTGTTGGCGGTGCTCCCGTGGTCATTCGCCCTGGCGGTTTTTACCGCCAGGGTTAGAATGACCACCTAAGTCCCTAGGGCTACCACGCAGGTGGAATTCACATTCCCCCTTTTGTCCAAATACTTCTGTCAATCTGTAATGTATGCATGGGTTCTACTTGCACCCTTGTTAAATTGCTCTACTTCTTGAGGGGTTTACTATTTATGTATAAGTCAAAAACATCTTTAATAACCAGGTCTGAGAACATATCCAGGTTTTCATGTTTGGTTTTAAAGCCAAGTCCATGTGTAACGCCAATATGCACTCTTACTATATTGAGCATTCTACATTCCAAGTGCTAATACTGGCTCCAAGACTTTCCTATGGCCAAAGTCACAACGTTCTAAATGTATGTGTAATCAAGTTCCCAATATCACTTATGGTCAAATTCAACTCTGGCCTCCCATTTCCTCTGAGGGAGGTACCATCCTCTTGGTTTCTCCTTTTAATGTATAATGAGTAGTTTTACATTTTTTTTCATGAATAAAAACAAACCAATCCTACATGTCCTATAACTAAATTGAATAATGGGACAAACTGACAATCCTAATTTCAGAATGGTCAACTTATTCAGTGTGGGTGTATGGTAGGAAATGTTGACAACAGCTAATTTGCTCTCACCTGATGTCTAGTCTCCATCAAACGTCCTGTTCCCGGGGTGGGGGGTGACAGGAATGTCTTGCCTCTGTTTGTTATGGTTCTAACTTCCTCTGCCCCCACCTTCTTGGTACCCATGGTGTTATATCCTGCTGGGGTATTAGCACCAGCTTGTTCATCCACATCTGATTACCCTCCGAACCTTATTCTACGGTTGCCAACTTGTGTGTTCTTTGTGTTTAATGACCTCTTGTCTCACTTCATTGAAGCGTTTGGTAGAGGGGAATATTTTGCCTGTGGCATAATATTGTTTATATAGGAGCAATCTTCTCTTCTCTTCGGCCTTTATCTTTATATCAAATGTAATCAATCTTTCATTCATGTTGTTCAATAAATTAACCTTGAACTCAGTGTTCTTGTGTTCTTTTAATTCAATTATATGTTTAACTTTCCTAACAGGTCTTGATTGGATACAATTTATGTATGTTTTATAAGTAATTGCAGCATACATTGCCATGTCCCTGCCCCAAGCTCACCCCACCCTTCCAAAATGTTTGGGATCCAGGTTCTCATAGGTGGGAACTAAGAAAATCCTAAAACCCCTGGACACTTTTCCCATTTGAACATAGTTCTCCAATGAAGATTTTTGCCACCATCTACTTATTTCTCTCGAGAAATTTCTTCAATAGATTTAATTTCATTTTCATATTCAGTTCAAGATATATCCCCTGTGCGGTACCCTACTCATTGTTAACAGATGCCGCATCCACTCCAGCATCCGTTCTTCTTCATTTAATAACTCTTGTGCAACCCCTTGACGCTTCAAGTAAAAAAAATCACTCATATTAACCCTATTCTCAATAATTTTCCATGTTTATATGTGGGGAAAAATGGACACACAGTACCAAAGTATTATAAAACATTTAATCTCAACGTAATACCTCAAATCACAAGCCGCAGTGGCCAATTGCCACTGTTACCCTCAGGGGTCCCACTAGTAACATTTGTTCCCTCATGTTCTTACCCCCACATGGGAGCAAAAATGATATCCATATAACCAGGTTCACAACCTGAATGTAGAACACATCTAAAATTGTCCTGTTAATGTATCCTTAGGTCCACTAATTTACACTCTGCACTAGCAGACCCAGCAGGGGCACAATACGTAAGTGGTGAGCAGGTACATTTCCTCATCTTTATTGAATTCATAAAGATGTTTGGTACTAAAGTCGATGATATACTTTGATGTCAATCTTCTCATTGTTTTGAAAATGCCTTGCGACAAGGTAGCTTAAATCCCCATTTGGGTATACACAATATTCTCTACTGCATGTAATAAGCTGTCCAATCTGTTTCACACAAACATTAGGAAGGGAAATTATTATTTCCTATTAGTGAATGCATTATAGACCCTAAATCTGCCCCATTTTCGGATTCCTTTTAAACTGGAAGGCCAGTTATCTGTGTTCCATCCCCCAAATAACTATAGATTAGACTATCTTGCAATGATTTAGTTTTTGTATAAGTGCTAGACAAATGGGTGATGACATTTCTGTAAATGACATTGCCATGTCTCCCTATTTCACAGTGTCTGAACAGAATATTCCTCATCTCATTGGAATTTGTATTGAATGTAAAGATAGAGCTAATGGCTTTCTTGGATTTCGGTTTGGTTGTACCTGATCCAAATAATAAGTATTCTCGAATGATGGACCACACCTTTTGTGGGACAGTGCAGTGCCTTGTAATGAGATGCTAGCTCTGAAATGTTCAGACAGGAGGGATGTGTACATACTAACTACCATCCATGATGAGAGTACTTCCCCTGTGACTGTCTGGGGTTAGGTTGCGGAAGTGCGCAAACCTGTGTGCATTTTGGACTACAATAAGCACATGGGTGGTGTTGATAAAGTAGATCAGAGGTTGGAACCTTACACTGCTCTTCCTAAGTCTTACATGTGGTATAAAAAGTTGGCCATCCATTTGTTTCATTTGGCAACTTTTAATGCTTTTATTGTGTTCAAGGATTTTCCCCTGAGTCAAGGATGAAATTTGTTAAATTTCAGGAGCGAGTAATAGACAGCCTTATTGTGGTAGTAGCAGTGGTGGAGTATGTGGCTAGATTGAAAGATCGCCACTTTCCTGATCACATTCCTCCCACTCCCAAAAAAAGACCTGCCCACTAAGAAATGTAGGGTCTGCGCCCGAAGAGGTACCCGGAGGGAGAGCTGGATGTACTGCCCCGATTGCCCTTCAAAGCCTGAGCTGTGTGTGGACGGCTGTTTCAGGAGTTTCCACACCCACAAGAATTTCTGGGAAATACCGTGAGCGTAAACTGCCTGTTTTTTTTTTTTTATGTTCTGTTTCACAGTTGGCATTTCTGTCATGTATTCAGTTAGAGCCTTTGTGTTTGTAGTTCTGTACTGATTTATAATTAGTTAGTGGCTTCTTTGTTTTTTAAAAACAAAGAAAAGTGATGGTGTGCATGGAGAGGTGCTTGACTGGTGGTGTGCGTGGGGTGGTGCTGGGCTGGCGGTGTGTGTGGAGTGGCTCTTGGCTGGCGGTGTGCATGGGTGGCGCTTGGCTGGAGGTGTGCGTGGGGTGGCGCTTGGCTGGCAGTGTGCGTGGGGCGGCGCTTGACTGGCGGTGTGTGTGGGGTGGCAGTGCCAGCCAAACACCAGTCCACACACACTTATCAGCTGGTGTGATTGCTATATCAGACATGTGGGCATATGTAAGTGATGGGCCCTTGAGTGGCGCTGTCCGTCGATGCAAGTGTTGTAATGTGCTGGGCCCGTTGCTGGCGGTGTGAATGGACTTATTCATGTCATGTATGAAAGGTGTGTGAATGGACTGTAAAGCAGTTGGTGCCTTCTCGTGACTTTACAGCTCACAAGTTGTGAGTCATTGGTTCAGTTTTTGGCCTGCCAGTTAATAACAGTGCATTTCATTTTTGTGAAATCTCTTGTTAATAATATGTGATCTACTGAACCATCACTCACCCTCGTGCCAAATCCAACCAGTATGTGTGGTAAAAATGACAAAACCGCTGTAATCAGGTGTCACGATTGGTGGGTGAGGGGTCTTTTTAACATAACCCAAGTGTGTTTCTTTTCACAATTTTTGTGTTTGGAACATCCCAGAAGTACGTGTACACATCAAAATGATCTATTGCAAAACTACCTGTGTTTGGGGGGGCACCTATGTTTTTGGTCCTGGGTGTGGCCTTCATCTAGGGAACCCTACCAAACCTAGACATTTTGTAAAACTAGACACCCCAAGGAGTCCAGGGAGGTGTGGCATGCGTGGATCTCCCAACATTTTCTTACCCAGACTCCTCTGCAAACCTAAAAATTTGCTTAAAAAAGCATATTTTCCTGACTTTTCTCTGTAGGCTCAACGCTCCGGCACAAATTTCCTACCACCCAGCATTCCCCTCAGTCTCCTAAGTAAAATGATACCTCACTTGTGTGGGTCACCAAAGCAGAGTCAGCCTAAAGATCTATAAAAGAAAAATATGTGCTTATCAGCTAGCTGTGCTATCCCCCTCAATCTCTACAGGTTTTTGGCCTTTTTCTGTCACGGGCACTAAGCCTACTCACACAAGTGAGGGACCATTTTTATCAGGAGACTTGGGGGAACGCTGGGTGGAAGGAAATTTGTGGCTCCTCTCAGATTCCAGAATTTTGTCATTGGAATGTGAGGAAAAGGTGGTTTTTGGCCAAATTTTGAGGTTTGCAAAGGATTCTGAGTAACAGAACGTGGCGAGAGCCCCACAAGTCACCCCATCTTGGATTCCCGTAGGTGTCTAGGTTTAAAAAATGCAAAGGTTTGGTAGGTTTCCCTAGGTTTCGGCTGAGCTAGAGATCAAAATCCACAGCCAGGCACTTTCCAAAAAATACGTCAGTTTTCAATGTAAAAATGTGATGTGTCCATGTTGTATTTCCTGTCGCAGGCATTAGACCTACCCATGCAAGTGAGGTACCATTTGTATCAGGAGTTTTGGGGGAACACAGACTAGCAGAACAAGTGTTATTGCCCCTTGTCTTTCTCTGCATTTTTCCCTTCCAAATGTAAGACAGTGTGTAAAAAATACTTCTATTTGAGAAATGCCCTGTAATTCACATGATAGTATGGGGACCCCGGAATACAGAGATGTGAAAATAACCACTGCTTTGCAACACCTTATCTTGTGCCCATTTTGGAAATACAAAGGTTTTCTTGATACCTATTTTTCCTCTTTATATTTCAGCAAATGAATTGCTGTATACCAGGTATACACAGAATCCCATTGCAAGGTACAGCTCATTTACTGGCTCTGGGTACCTAGGGCTGCTGAACCTACAAGCCCTATATATCCCCACAACCAGAAGAGTCCTGCAGACGTAACGGTATATTGCTCTCCAAAATTTGACATCGCAGGAAAAAGTTACAGATTAAAACGTGGAGAAAAATGGCAGTTTCTTTACCTCAATTTCAATATTTGTTTATTCTAGATGTTATTTTCTGTAGGAAAACCTTGTAGGATCTACATAAATAACCCCTCGCTACTTTTTAGAAATGTTTAACTATCCGGGATCCAGCATTGGTTTCACACTCATTTCTGTCACTAACTTGAAGGAGGCTGAAAGCACACAAAAAAAGTAAAAATGGAGTACGTCCCAGTACAATGCCAAAATTGTGGTGAAAAATGTGGTTTTCTGATTCAAGCCTGCCTGTTCCTGAAAGCTGGGAAGATTGTGATTTTAGTACCGCAAACCCTTTGCTGATGCCGTGTACAGGAAAAAACCACAAGCCTTCTTCTGAAGCCCCTTGTTCAAATTTTTTAAAAAAAACAACAAACGTTTTGCTGTATTTTGCCTAATTTCTTGGTCTCCTTCAGGGGAACACACAAACTCTGGATACTTTTAGAATCCCCTAGATGTTGGAAAAAATGATGCAAATTTGGCATGGGTAGCTTTTGCCGACACAAAGTTATGAGGGCCTAAGAGCAAACTGCCCCTAAGAGCCCAAAAAAGGCCTGGCACCTGAGGGGGAACAGGCCTGTCAGCGAAGGGGTTAAATCCATCCCATGCTGCAGTGGGCCTTTGTTTTTTCCCAGCCCCCTCCTTCTCCTCCCTCTCACAGATACTTCTAAAATGTAGGCATATGTGTGCGGAGATATCCACATATTAGAGCTAGCAGAGGCAGAGGTCCGTACACCAACTGGATGTTAGTGAATAGCATTTTGTAGTTTATGAGCGGTGCTAGTATAGTACTACTTCATGTACTACAAAATGCAGCCTGTGAATAACTCTCACAGTTTTTAAGTTGGGACAGGGCACGATGACCAGTCTGTGCTCTGTCTGGCACTGCAAACAAAATCACTACAATTCCAACAGTCTCTGACGACCTGTCCCACCTATCTGTCACAAGAACAATATTAACCCCTGACCACGGTCCTGCTAAAAATACAAACTGCAACAAAGGAGTAATCTCCTTAATAAAAACAGCAACACTGGCCTTATCCACCTTTAGTACCCTTATTACACCTTTATGTATATGGTTTTGTTGCAACAGTACGCATTTTAAACAGATATTGATGTAAAGGGATATATAAATTCATATAAAGAGACGTCAGAAAATGGCCTACAATGTTAACAAGAATAGGAAATAATCATGTAAACTAACACACATATTCATGGTTGGTCTATCCAGGGGCTAGGCTGCCTTGTCATCTTGTGCAGGACATGTCCCAACTATCAGTTAATTACAGAAGTGACACTGCTGCTTGCATTGTAAAAATAGGCATTGCACCATTAAGCTTCTGCAACCAAGTCCTGGTACTCCTGACCTGCAAGTCAAAACATTAGTGCACCAGCACCCCACAATCAACTGAAGCATCCAAACATGATAGTTACAGGACATGGCCCAGACCTGCCAACTCACACAGTGGCACCATGTGTCACTTGATATCAGCTCTCTCCACACAGTCACCTGTTGAAAAGCTGATATTACACTAGAACTAGAAACCAATGAAAAGGGTAGATTTCCAGGTCATCTTTTGAGGCTTTGAACAGCCAACGTACACGAAAGGGTGTAAAAGCACCACAGGACATTGACAGGTACGTCAACATTCTTTTTTTGGAGGAGGGAGTTTGTTGGGGGGAGAGAGGGCAAAGTTGCCTCTTGCGTACTTCTCAGCACGATGCCTCTCCCTCTCCAAGGCCCCACCCCCACCTTACATGGTGATTTTAGTTTTTTAGTTGGCAGTTCTGCTGCTTACTCCGTCTGATGCTGAAGACTGCTGTACAGTCTTTTTCTTGTCCTTCCTCTGATATGAGGCAGAAAAGGCTTATTTCCCATTGAACCGCCCCTAGCCAATCAGCATCAGATCGGAAGCTCCCAAAATGTGGGGTAGAAGTAATGGGTGGTAGTACTTATCTCTTCCCCAAACCTTAGCACCTCAGTAGACTCTTTGTTCTTAGGAAGCAATGAGAATGGAACAGTGGTCATAAGATTGCAGACGGTAAACATGGCTTGGGAACACAGTTTACCCTGAATGCCATGAGTCGCCTGCGAACTCTTAAATTACGTACACGGAATTTCTATGAGGTAATGCGTAAACTTTAGAGAGAACAAGTCATAAACGGAGAGATGTAATCTCTGCTTGCCTTTTCTGCCTCGTTCTGTCTAAAGTTCATGCATTACCTTGGAGAAATTTTGAATTTTACACCATACAATGTTCAGTAATAGATGGCGCACCTTCACATGAACTGTTGATTCACCTAGAAAATGTTGTATTATGGTAAACCCAGGAAAAATACTTATAACATATTTGTAACAAAATGCAATTAAAGGAAGAGCAGAGCTTGGCATCAAAAGCAAGAACTACAAACATGTGAATAATATAGATAAAACCGTACATTCCTGAGAAATTGCAAACCTTTCTTTGCTGACCTCATTTAATATTAAAAATACATTTCAGTGACAGTATTTTCTGCTTACAAAGCAACATCACTTCCATGTTTCATGATACTCCATTTTCAGGTCAATTATATTTTTCAAGCCATGTAGCGTCTGCCAGTGTTTTCTGATAAGTAATGATATTCAGTTACTGCTCCAGAAAAATTGCAAACACCAATGCCCCTGGAGAGTCTACACAGCTGCAGCACGCAGTATTATACCGGACATTTCAGTAACCTGCAGCTTTGTTTTTAGTCGAAATGACACCTCCTGCTTTTTGTGGAAAGAAAATAGATAGATAGATAGATAGATAGATAGATAGATAGATAGATAGATAGATAGATAGATAGATAGATAGATAGATAGATTGATTCCGAATGGCAAATCTGAGCTAAGATGCTCCCACGGAAATTTAGCTAGCAAAAATATGAAAGATGCAAACCCTGTACTCATGTGGAAGCAAAAGAGGCACACAGCTTAGAACTCCCACAACCTCAACTTTACAGATCAAGGGCCAGATGTATCAAGAATGCATTTTGCGAATCGGAAATAGCGATATTTAAGAAAGCTCTATTTCTAATTTGCAAAATGCAATGTATCACATTTGCGATTCGGTAATAGCGATTTCTTAAAAATCGCAAATGCTATCACCGAATCGCAAATTGTGATACAGCCCCTATTCGGACCATATTTGGGAATATTTTGCATGTCCCAAATTGTGAATTCCTAACTGGAATTCGCAATTGTGGGAAATGCAAAGTCCAGGGTGCTGGGGGCCTAAGGCCCCCTCTGCTGCACCCCAAAACATTTTTTTACAACATGTAAGGTGCACACATGCCAAAAGGGCATGTGTGCTTTACATGTAAATTTTAAAAATGCATTTTAAATGCATTTGTAAAATTTGCCCATGGTTACCACCAAGTTCAACTTGGTGGTAATAGCAATTCCTAATGCCCAATTCGCATTAAGGAATTGCTTCTTACATGTGCTTTAGAAATCGCAAATAAGGAAACCTTATTTGCGATTTCTTATTTACAGAGTCGCAATTTGCTACTCTCTAAACAGGGTCGCAATTTTAAGGAATCGCTATTTTAGCGGTTCCTTAAAAGTGCATTCAGAATGCCTTTGATACATTCTGAAATGGCTTTTTTGCATTCGCAAACGAGCATTCACACCGTTTGCGAATGCAAAAAGCTTTCATACATCTGTCCCAAAATGTGTAACTTTAGGATACAGGAATGTCTTTTGTCTCCCAGGTAACATGGTCAAAAGTATTGTTCATGGCTTGAATTTGCTCAGGGTGAACCTATCTATTTTTGACTTTCTAGCTTGGGATTGCTTTTGCACTGGCAGTGGGTGTATCTCAGATTGATTACTGCAATATTATCTGAAATCGTCTACCTTCCAAAATCATTGTCAATCTAAAAGGACTGGAAATCATGCCACCAACATATTTTGAATGTGCACAAACGGGTCAACACAATCCCAGCACTGGGCAACTATCAATAGAACAAAACAGTTCAAAAAGATGTGCATTGTCCACAAGTCTCTGGATAGCTGGTACCAAAAATACCAACCTACCAGATATCGGAGGTCAGCTTCAGAGAATTTACTGGCTATCAAAACTCCCAATACAAACAGTTCAGGTTAATATCTGTTCACCGTCAAGATCTTATTAAGTACTTTAACCGTCAAGTTGTATAGATCACTTTAAAGAATTAATTAAAAAGCCTACAATACAACCTACCCATGTAATAAACATCGGGGGTGTGATTACAATGAGATTATGAAAATTGATCTTGACAGAAGGATCAAGGGTGCCCAAAATATCCCAACTAGTGCTGCATTTTTCTAGCTTTGAACATTTAGTGAATGATCTTGAATGGACAGGCATTCCCCCAGACATGAATTCCTCACTGAAAAGAGGAGGTCTGATGTTTGGCTAACCACATTGATGGCTTAATTAAGGGGAGGGCTCAGATATATTTGCATTATAATCATGAACTAGCCACTCTAAAACGTACTATAACTCTCATGTAAGTGTAGACCTCTGTAAGAAATTGGATTTCTGCTTGAGGGAGGTGAAGCCCTACTCAAGCAGCAACCATGATTCCTTTGAGGGTGACGTCACAAACACACCCAAATTAACTTAGGGGCAATGTATAAAGTATTTATGCAGCACTACAAACAGTAATAAAGTGATAACACAACAAAAGAAAAGTCCCACACCAAATTAGAAAAATAGAATATAATTTAATAAAATTTTTGCGATCAAAACGACAAAAATCAAATCAGTAGAACCAGATATATGCTTTTTTGAAAGATTTAAGTGAAAACAGAGCTTAGAAGCACAGAGCGCTAACTGTGGTTTTCTGTTCGCACCAGACCTGGACAAAGTCACAAGCAGTCCAACCGCAATGGAATGTGGGCCAGATACAGGAACCAAGTAAGGCCTGCTGAACAAAGTACCATAAATCCTGGTTTGTGGAGTGTTGCAAGTTCCCACATCGAGGATGTATCACGTAGCAGTTGTTCGGAGGAGCAGAGAGGTTGAGCTGCAGAGTTGTGTGTCAAAGATGCATTGTGCACCAGTGAGCTATGATACAGAGTCCTGTGTCAACATTGAGGATGCCTTCGACACAGGGCTTGTTATGAAAAGGCCTGTGTTGAGGATACGTTGTGCAGTGGTGGTTCCAAGGAAGCTGTGATGTGAAGTCTGCCCTCTATAAGTCATTGTGCTGTGGCTGTTCCAAAGCTGACCTGCGAGGAGATGCATCACTCTGTGGAAGTTCCGAAGCGGAGCTGCAAAGAGATGCATTGCACTGCATCGATTCTGCCGACAGGACCACAGCTGGACTGGCACAGCACCATCAGGCATTCATCCAAGGAGCCAGGACTGGGGTGGCACACTTGCAGGGTAGCACTCTGAGCAGACAAGGTCCAAGTGCTGGGATCAAAGTGGTTGGAACCTTTTCTGTCCCTAGCCAACTAGCCTTTGGAGTCACTCTAGTTGTCCTGGGCTCAAGATTCAGGTACAGTCCGTTCACTTAGACACCAAGGGAACTGAGTAATAGCTTTTCTTGCAGAGCAGCACAGCAGTCCTTATGAGTCTTTATCAGGTCCAGGGGTCTACTGAAGAGTTGGATCTGAGGGTCCATTATTTATACCTGGTGCCCACTTTGAAGTAGGAAAAGGTTCTGGAGGTTTCCACCCTAAGAGGTGCTTGGAGTGTCCTGCCTCCCTGCCCTGGCTTCAGATTGTCTGGGGTCACAAATCATTAGTGTATAAACCTTTGTGAAGGTGCTCAGCCAGAAACTTTGTGATGTGCAAGTGTGGTAGATGACAGCTCCTCCCCTCTTCAAGCCAGAGTTAACTCATTGCGCCACACAAAGTCCAACTGCCAGCTATACCTAGTCTTGTGACCAAGGTTATAGGCTACAGGCACCAAATGGCTGAGACAGGCAAATGAAAACTTTCTTCGTGAAACTCTGCAATGTGGCAAAAAAACTCTGCCGTACTACAAGGAGTTCCTCGAGCAGGCAGAGTTCTCCATTGCACCTGTTCGCGCGAATAGCACCACGTGGTTCAAATGGGCATGGTCATCCTGTTTTTCACTCTGTTTGTGGTGCTGGGCCTGTTTTTTTCCATCTGTAATTAATCTTTGTAATACTCCCTCCTCCTAATTATTTTACAACTCATTTTTACTTATTTTATTGGCATCTCTTTTTCTGGCCCTGTATTTTTATGTTTGAATTATTTTTTTGCGCTTTTTCATGACTTCCTGTATTTTTCCCTTTTCTTCCTTTCTTCTCCCTAAATTCTTAATTTTTTATCTAGCACCACGGCAGAGCAGGGCGGTGATCAGGGGAGAGGCAGCGCCAGTCCTCCCCAGACAGCCAGCAGTCGCCTACCTTGTGGGTGGTGGCGCCGCCCAGGGGTGCAGCCCCAGCCAATCTTTTGGGAGGCGGAGGTGGCAACACTGGTATTTTATGTGCAGCCACACCTCCCCTCTATGCTGGTAGCAGGTGGCAGGCCTGGCAGCAGTTACTCCCTGCAGGAGCGCCGGCTGCATTGGGCTAGGGTTCACCGGAGTGTCAGGGCCACCACCCAGGACCAGCACACCACCCAGCAGCTGACGCACTGCTGGGCGGATATAATCGACCACAAGCAGGACCTGCTCGACATGCTAGGCTCTGAGATTCTGGGGCTTGGCAAGTATTACATTATTGAGTTTTTGTTCTACAATGCTAACTTTTTTACAAATAGCATGTAGCTTGTACTTAGAGGTAAGTTACGTTTAGTTTACCTTAAGAATATTATTTATTATGTAATCCAGTTAGAGCTAGGCAGGTGCTTGGCGCTACATCATCATATTCATAGCCACTGCTTTGGCTGATTATTAAGGAGCCATTACAACCCAGGCCTCTCTCTCCTCCTGCCTCCATAGTGAACTAGTGATATCAGTGAGTTAGCACTCTCTGTGACTTATCTGTGTAGCTCGTACAGTCCCAAGCAATTTCACAGTGCTGCAAGTATGCACCTATGCATCCCAAAAAAGGGAGACTGAGTTAGTCCATCAAGGGAGGTGGAGAAATTAGAACAAAATCAAAGATCATTTGTTGCAATGCATTGGTTCCAAATTTAGTTTTTGTTAAGGAAAATTTGGAATAGGGATTTAGGAGTATAGCCTCCTCAATGATAGTGGATCATACTAGTACCATAAGCGATCTGATTTAATCACAATGTTATTGCATTTGCCTGTTATATAATAATTTTGTGGAGATTAACGGTACCACTAATATATTTTTTTAATCTTCTCTATTACTTTCATCAGCACCCAAGGGCAAGAAGAGGGGCACTACAGCAGGTCCGGCAGGAGCTGGGGGGTGCTGAACACCAGTGCCGATGCTGATGGCTCTGCTCATCCCAGTAAGTCCTATTACTTATTATTATTTCCCTAACTTTTACCTCTCCTCACTCTTATGCTATCTTTAGTTTTGCCTTGTTTTCCATTTTTTTTTATTCTGTCTCCACATTTTTTCCAACACACCTATACAATTTTGGTTTAGTTCCTGTTATCCCTGCATTAACTTTTTTGTCTTTTATTGACCATTTTGTATTCCACCCCTTCGCTGCACTTCAGTGCTTTGAAGTCATCATCACCATGGCTATATCTCTGCCCCGCCGTTACACAAAGCTTTTGGTTGGCTTGACTACCTGGCTTTTCTAACATTCTAACAAAATGCTCAGAGTGATATATTTGATAGAACATACTGCTAACTGAACTGTAACAATGTATTGCGGTTGCATGTCTTTGATTAGCAAAATTAAGAAGGGGAAGTATACCAGGCATATTAAAATTGTATACTGTTTTTTCCTAGCCACACGAGCAGTGAGCTGGCTCAAAGTCCACCACTGCAGGAGCAGATGAAGCAGGGGAAGACATGGCAGCAGGGATGGGAGATGGTAAATCGCACTGCTTGCTTATTGACAATTACTATTACTCACTATCTACAAGGGCATTGTTGAGGTCAGATTCTTAAATCCCCTGCATTACAGCTACAGCGGTGGGTGGGGTAGCACGGAGGGAACTCTTCTATAGAGAGGCATACTGCACACCTACTTCACTTACTTTGTGTTTTATAATTTACGGTTATTAAAAGTGGGGGGTATTTTAATATGTCTTCTAGTCCCTCAAACTCACTGTTTTATTAAATGAGGCAGATATGTATCCCATCTTTATTTATCAACTCCCTCCATGCCCGTGGCATTTCGCAACCCATGACCAAAGAAGTGCAGTGCAGTATTCCCATAAGACTTATTTTATACCTGTTCAGATTTTTCCCTTTAGACTTTTGCTATACAGTAACTGAATAAGCCAAATCTTAGGCACATTATGACTCGATAATAAGTGATGCTCCTCTATTCTTCTATAGCAAAAGCTCTACCTACCTGCCTAATCCCTCTGCCTTAAGTCAAGTTTCCTTCCCTTACTGCCCAGCAAATGAATTTGTTAGAAAGAATTTGTGTTGGTGGGCAAGGCCAGAGAGTAAAGTGGGACTAGTAAGTGCTTAATTTGATTTCAGGTTTTGCATAAGAGATACTCTGTGACGAACGTGCCAAATACAATCTATATAGCCCATTCATTTCACCGTTATGCAGTACATTGTTTTCGCCACCGTCTACTTATGGTAGACAGGATATATATCCACATTTTATACATGGCATGTGTGACATATCCAATATTTATTCGTCTGCCTCTTTTGAGTCTGGATAGAAACTAAGTGAAAGGGAATTGGGGAAGAGAGGGGCCACTGTAATTAAAGATCAATGATTGTCAGCAACAGCTGCCCCAGCTGTAGACAGTAGCAAACTACTTGCAGTGCTGGCTAGTATGCCTCCAATAATTTGGCACAGCTAGCAATCCATAGTAAACAATGTGTTGCTCATAAATGATAGGTAATTCATTTTCATTTTCCCACTAAATGGGCCTGTTTAGTTACTAGAAAAGCCTTTAAAAGAAAAAGAAAAAAATCATTGTTTTTTTCATCTGGTGGTAGCCTGCCTTAATTCTTTTCTACCAGACAGTCAGTGCTTTTTGTGTGAGGCGTGTGTATGTAAACAAATAAAAAAATGGTCTTGTGACTCTCCTAATCATAATCTCATCACATTCTAATGTTCCTAGGGGACCAACAATGTACTGCTACTATGCCACCAACGACCTTCTTTTAAAGAAGTGTTTGTTCGGAGCAATCTTTACAATTTGTCTTTTTATTCTCATTTTACTCGCTATAGCTACTCCTGATTAATGACCACCACCAACTAGGCAGGAGATACTGGCGTGTCTGCAGAGGCAGAAGCTTCGGAATATTCAGGCAGAATATCAGCTGTTAGTGGCCCTGGAGGAAGAAAAGGATGAAACAGCTGCCTTGGACCCAGGACCCAACACAGCAGCATGCCAGCCCCCAGTATCCAGCCTCCCAGCCAGTCCATCACCAGCGCTGCCTCCAGCAGTCAGGGTTGCTGATTGCACCTGCTGCTGCATCTCCCGCTCCAACAAGGCATTGTTATACCGCATCGTGCAGTGGGTGGACCGCATGGAAAGCCATCTCACCAAGATTGAGCGGAGCCTGGACCAGCTCTGGACCCATATATACAGTACCCTCTTCTAGGACCTTTTAAAAAAATGTTTGTTTTGGTGGGAGGGACTTGTTGGTGGAAGGGTGAGGAGGGAGATGGGATAGACTTTGGAGTTTTCATTGGACTCTTTAGGGACTGGGTTATTATTTGTTTGGGGAGAGGGATGGGACTGTTGTGGGTGAAGCAGCAGGGTTTTCTATTTGTAAATAATTAAAGGGGATAATTTTTTCTTTATTTGTGCCTCAAATCTTTATTTTGGTGTTTTAGTTTGCATTACTGTCTTTTAGTGTTGCTGTTTTTTTAATCTGCTAAAGAAAAGTGTATGCCATTTACCCAACCCTTGCTCCACTGTCCTCTTCAACACTATATTGTCTATATGGCTGACATTACCTATTTTGCGTACAAAAACCTAGTCCACACAGACGCATGCTCAGCAGCATTTCCAAATCAACACACCTCTCTCCAGTTTACTGAGCTGTCATACTAGACCTCTGAGTCTTCCCCATTATCATGGTTTTTTTAATGGAGTCAATAATTTTCTCCTTCTAGATTTTGAGGTGGTCCCGCCCTGAGTCTTTCTATTCTCCTCCTTCAGATTCTGAGTAAATCTGTCCCATTCCCAAACCGAGCAAGGTAGACCTGTGAAGTGCTCCGCTGTTGAAGAACAAAGAGAGAAACAGAATTGGAGTATTGTGTGTAGATTTGTGTTTGGTAACTAAAGTGGATGGTCTGCTCTGAGGATCCAGAAACAAAGAAGTGGACCCTGCAGGTAAATTTCACTAAGTTTGAAAGGCCAATCACTTTCTGGAAAAAACAATCACCCATCAGCCCCCATACATTGAAAAACATCAGAAACAGGTTTACAAAGTTGTTAAACTCCCTCCCTCCCTCCCTCACTGTAATCCACCACACAGATCAGTCATCACTCACAAATTCACAATCAAATATCACCACTTCCTGGGGCATGAGTTATTAAGCAGTTACCTCTTTCAATCCAGCACAGTGGTTGAACCAAATATCTTCTCTTTGATGGTATCAACACATTGGAATTTAGCATTGGCACTGGTAGTCTTGAAATGAACAATTTTCTAGAGCATCCCTGCTAGCTGATGTGAAAAAAAAATAGGGTAGGCAATGGCATGTGAGGGAGGCAGGCATCGTTACCGATGTCCGGAAGGGTATGGATGGGCTTCTTCACTACATACCAGTCCAACTCCAATCTGGGTTATATGTGACTATAAAATGGTGGGGCTGCATAAATCCCACAGAAATATACTGTTCCACTGGCATTTCTGTTTGCAAAGAAAGAAAGACAAAAATAAATTCAATAAGAAATAATAAAAAAGTTTTTGGGTGGCACTGGAATACTCAGTCCGTGAAGTGAATACTTTCCTCAAACTCAGGTGGTTCACCAAGAAGTTGGCCAGCTAACACACTTGACTCTGACCAATCATCCTCTTCCTCCTCCTGTGGTGGTTCTGGGGTGGTGTAATCAGGCAGTATAAAATGCTGTTTCATTTTGATCACGGTTAATCTCTCCACGTTTTGAGGCAAGACTGGTCCTTCTCACTGTAACAACTGCACCAGCTGCACTGAATACACATTCAGAAGACATGCTGGCTACAGTAAAAGCAAGAAACTGGATTGCCAGCCTGCTGAGCTCTGGCTATTGGCACATCTTCCCATACCAATACACCGATGGGTAATAAACCACATGTACCTCTTTCTGGTCATCCGGATACTCCTGGAACATCCTCTGAATCGTCATTGGTGCTTCCGCTTGCTCAAACCCTTTTGCCTTTTCCTCTGCACTTGACCTAAGACCTGCCACTTGAAACCAAGCCAATGCTGAGGTTTGGTCTGATTTTTCTGTTGCTGTGTGGACTTTGGTGGGGTTGGCAGATGTGAGACAACAAGACTGCCCTCTCTAGAAGTTGAAGGCTGCACCTTGGAACAGTAGAGAGAGACTCAAAGTTCCAGCCGTTCCTCTTCCTTTATTTGCGCTTGCTCAACAATCCACCTCTTGTATTGTGTAACAATCCGTTCAGAAAAAGGAATGTAAGTGGGAAGATTTTTTTGTAGTGTGAATCAAGTGGGATGGAGCAGATAATGTCATTTTGCAGCCTTGCATTACAAGTCAAGCAAAGGTTAGGCTCTCCACCAAGGCATGTGCTCCTGGGCTTTTGTTCGCAGCCCCAAATATGAACCTTTCAGATATCTTCCTTAGTTGCTCCTGTAGCAGATGCATTAACAGTTTAGCTTGGCCCATTGTACTGTCCTCCTTGCTAACTTTCCACTTGAAAACCTCAAAAGGGAGCTGCATCTGTGTGAGGCATCTGACTAGGCCCCATTTCTCTGTATCCATGGTCATAGCTTTCCCAATTGCATCTCCTCCTCTTTGAGTGACATAGTCATTTATCTGTTTGTACTGCCCAAACAGACATCGCACCATCGAATAGGTTGAGTTCCCATGTGTTGGCACCTCCTGTATCAGGGCTTTAACTGGTACTTTGTTACCAAGCTGAATAATTCACAACTATTTCCGGGCTTTAAAAGAATGGCTGAAATGAGCGCAGATGCGTCTGCAAGGTGGTTAATATGTTGCTGAATAGGTCTTCTTTTTTAAGAAAGTCTTGGTCAACCAGGTTGATGCAGTGGGCCAAACATAGGTCCCTGAAGTAGCCAACGTCTGCCATGGTCTTCACTAGATTACTGCAATTGTCTGTGGCAACAAATCCAATTAGAAGACCTCCGGGTCACAGCCATTCAGACACCTTGCTATTAAATTTGTGGAAGGTGTTTGCAGCTGTGTGAGGTTTCTCCATGGTGAATATGTTTACTATTGCATGCTGCCAAAATCTTTTTTAAATGTCTTCAGGGCCAAGACCTGTAGACAACTTTACCCCACAAAAGAGATCCAGTGTGCAGTGAAGCACATATAATTGGTCACCTGACAACTGGTCGACATATCTGTCGTCAGGTGGATAGAGTGGACAACACTTTGCTGCAAAGCTTGTCCGACCAATTGCAGCACATCATGGTGCATCACTGGAACAGCAACTCTGGCAAAATAGGCCTGATTTGGAACCTTTCTTTTCAGACAGATGGCTCCCACAAACTCTTAGAATCCCACTCCTTCCACAAAAGAAAAAGGGAGGAAGTCCAGTGCTAACATTTTATCCAGCTTCCCAATGTTCTAACATGCCATTGGGTGGTTGTGGTCACAGGGCCCCTCCTGCCTAAACATGCCCATGATAGCAGTCTGGATTTTCTTCTTTTATGGGGCCACTGATGCTGGCGACTTTTGAGATGTAGGGTACAGTAGACTCAATGTGCATTGTGGTGCAGTCACCGTATGCTGTGGTGTCTCCATCTGACTCTGAGTCTTCTTGTGCCATTATGAAGTCGCTGAGGTGGGTGATTCTGGCGCACTGCTGAGGACAGGGCTGCATTGCATGAGGATCTCACCCTCTTCTTTCTCACCTTCCACTGTGATTTGACCAGCTGTAGCTGATGTTTCCTGACTCTCCTCACCTACACATTTCAATCATGTTCAGCCACTTTTTAAGGTGTGGCTCCCACTGGATTGTGTTAAGTTTTTTCATATGGGTCATCTGGCTTCCAGTGCCATAATGTGATCCAGGCTTACCTCAACGAACACTCATGTGGCAAATGAAGCACATCGTAATGTTCTCCTTCTCATGGCTAATCAAAAAAAAAGTCCCAAACTGGAGAGTAGCACTTTCTTATTAGGCCACTGGCAATGCCTGATGAAGAACTGGAGGTAGGAGGATGGGTAGATTGCTTCTCTGCAATGCATACTTCTACTGAGCTACACATTGGTGAAGGTCTCTGCTGGGGCTTTACAAATATGGGAGGCCGTGGTGCTGCTTGTGCAACATCCCTCGGGGCAGTTTGGACAGTAATGTCAGACTCCTCTGTGCCAGCTTCCACAATGACTGGCTCGTCTTCATTATCATCATTCCCTTCCATGATTCTAAGGCTTTCTGAAACGTTTCTCTTCCCTTGCCCTCCTGGCGTCTCCCGGACTCTGCCGGGTTCCACTCCATGTGCCTATCAGAAGTAGTGCTTGGAGAAGATGGTGGAGTAGTACCCTTCCTTTTTCTTGCTGGAGATCTGGGAACCCTTGACACAGTTTGAGAAACATAGCATTGTTGCAGGTTGAAATAGTACAGACAAATGCAATCTTAGTGCAGTTGATTACTTATCTAATAATTACCAATTTAATCAAACATTGTAAATTCAAACCACACCACAACACCATAAAAAATTACATTTCACATCAGACAGCACAAAATGCAGATCTAGTTCTTTGCTTTATCTCCATGTGTTTTAAAGGAGGAACCTGGAGTAGCCAGAGACTTGCATGGGTAAATGAAATAATCCTTTAAAAATCTATGGTGGCAAGGTAATCCAGGGGAAATAGAATAATCATTAACAAAATGAGTTATGCTGTTGATTTGTTTTAAAGAAACCAAATCCTGTAGTGCAGCTGTGTGTCTTAGGTGGATGGATGAATGGATGGATGTTTATGAAAAGATAAAGGCAAAATGCAGTGTAAAAAAAAAAAAAAAAAAAAAAATAGAAAAGACATAAAAAATTAAAATATAAAATGAAAATAAAAAATTAATGTAAAATAAAAATTATAAATTATAATAAAAATAAAATTAGAAATTAAACAACTAAAATATACAAATGAATATTTTTTTTAAAATGTAAAATATGGAATGAAATATTAAATAAAATAAAAAAAGCAAAATAAAGAATTAAGGGAATTAAAATAAAAATGTAAAACAGAAACTTAAAAAACAAATGATCCATAATTAACAATGTTTGTTTGTAAGCATAGGGCAAAGGCACACTGGCTGCATGCACAAAATGGCTGCCAGCCAGCCACATGATCAAACAACAACAACAAGGAGGAAACAGGAATGGCAAACAAAAAACACATGCACGCCTATGGTAAAGGGACACTGGCTGGATGGACAAAATGGCTGCCAGCGACATGGCCAAACAACAAGGAGCAAGGAGGCATGGCAAACAAAGGACACATGCAAGCCTATGGCAAAGACACACTGGCTAAATGCACAAAATGGTTGCCAGCCAGCCACATGGACAAACAACAACAACAAGGAGGCATGGCAAACAAAGGACACATGCAAGCCTATGGTAAAAGAACATTGGCTGGATGGACAAAATGTCTGCCTGCCACATGCTCAAACAACAGCAACAAGGAGCAATGAGGCATGGAATACAAAGGACACATGAACACCTATGGCAAAGACACACTGGCTGCCTGCACAAAATGGCTGCCAGCAACATGGTCAAACAAGTGCGAACAGGGAAGCATGGAGAACAAGGAACATATGCATGCCTATGGAGAGAAAACACCCGCTGGCCGCACTGCATGGAGAACAAAGAGAAATGGTGGATGATGACAAACACACACACACACACAGTAGCTATATGGAGGCATGGTGGTGGTAACACCAAAGAAATGTGACCAACATTAATTCAGCAATTTAGAATATAAAAATTAAAAGAGCTATAAAAGGTTCATTACAACACACACAACAACACGTACCCTCCTCTGTCATCACATATTACCCCAGAGCAAAACAAAAACATGAAATGCAAACAATAGCCACATGTTTAATTAATCCAATGCCACCATGCCCTAAATAAAGTTTCAAAAACATATACCACTGAAATATATATTTCATTTTCATACACTGATGACTACTAGTGCTGGCTCCTACTGGCTAGATGGCCCTTTGGAAATCTAAGCCACATAGTAAAATAATATTGCAAATGTTACAAACATGTAGAAGAGGTACTGCGCTTTGCAACAATTTTCCTTTACAAAAGATGAAAAATCAATGACATGAAAACTCAATAAAAACTAGGCCTATACTAAAAGTCCAGGCCACCCACCACTATAAAATTTAAAACTCTAATTAAAGCACAAATAAATTGTGGTGCATGCCCAAGGAAACAAACAACAGCCTTACACAAGAGTTTTTGAACTTACATGTGTAATTGAACAAAACAAAGTCCTTAAGTCCAAATGTATACCCAGGAAACAAAGAGTGATCCTTCCACCTCAAAATCCAAGTGAAAAGTCATCACGAGATGGACAAAGCACTGGGAGGAGCCATCCGGACAGGAACAGATAGGTTGAGTCTTTGACGCACATCTTTCCTGTTTGAAAAAAAAAAGGCTTCTCAATCTGAAAAACAAATTTCAGGACCATTGGAGGAGAAAATCTAGTCCTAATATCTTTTTGACTAGATTTAGTGGCTCTGGAGTAGAAAATCTACTCCAGAAGCGAATTTGTACTCACAAGCTGCACCGTTTTGGCAGCCCAGGAGTATCAATGTGCTTGCGAGTGAGTGCAAAAATCCAATCTCATGAGCGCGAATAAACTCCGCTCTGGAGTGTGAAATTTGGGAACTCCACACTATTCTGCGTAGCGTGAAGTGCCCAAATTCTGCAAACGCCATCAGCAGAGCAGAGTTCTACACCCAGGCCTACAACTTTCTCTAAGTGGCATTTTCAGAATTATGGCATCAAATCGAACTTTACCACTGAAGAGGGTTTTAAATTACAATTCGTTAGGCACCAAACTCAAGCTTCCTACCTACTTCCAATTGAAAGTTGACTCTTATTACATGTAATATGTTAACCCAATGTTATCCTAAGGAAGAAGCAGGCCTTGCTGAAGTGAAAAACACATTTAAGAGCTTCTCACTAACAGGACATGTAAACCAAAATGTACATATTCAACTTTTTAAACAACTGTTTAGGGCCTACCCTCGAGGTGACTTTTGTATTAAAAAGGAAATTCTAGGCCTGGCAAAAGGTTTATTTTGCCAGGTCGAAAAGCTTACAAATCCTGGGTACAGGTAAGTACCTCTTCCACTTAACTATGGATTTACAGGCAAATTAAATGTGACAATTAGGTGTAAGTCAATTATACCATGTTTAAAGGGGAGAGCACAATCACTTTAGCACTGTTTAGCAGTGGTAAAGTGTGCAGCAAACACAAAGTAGCAAAAACAGGAGGATGAAAGACAAAAAGAGGGAGGACAACCACAGCAAGCATCAAAAGCCCAACAAGCTCATACATAATCCTTCTGAGTACAGCTCCTTAACAGAATTATTTATACAGCTGATGCCGAATTAGAAAAAAACAAGCACTGTCAAAGCCACTAGGATTTGACTTTAGAGGCAAGGGCCAACCTATTGGCTATACCAATGCTTGCTTATATACCATTTATCGTGCACACATAATGGCCACCTTGGTTACCATTTTAAGATGGGCGCTGTGTACACACCTTTGTGCACATTTGTTGATGTGAGATAGCCATTTCAAATTGGTTTTATACTTTACCATCCACAATTCCAAAATATCAATGGCCATGTAAGAATGTTAAACTAAAAATAAAGTACTTAAATGTGAAGTCAGCAACCCAGTAGCACTTGGCAGCTGCCAGGCCCTCTGGAAGTAAAGCTGCTTATCAACATCTAATAGGAGACTCAAGGGCAATGGGGGGAGCAGAATAATATTGTAGATTGACAACCCAGTGCCCATGTTAGTCTTTTTCTGAAAAAGATTGAAATCTGGTCCCAAATTCCCAATTTGTCACACTAAAAGACTTGAGTCGACAGCCAGAGTACATGACCAATGTGGGCAGATGTATTCAGCAGGAATACCCTCTACTCCTCCTGTTTCATATCCACCCCTTGTTTTAGTTGGGAGCTGAGTTCACCACTCATATTGTACAAATGAATTAGATCAAAAATGTTATGTCTCTCAACATTTTTTGTCAAGCTTCCAACAATTATTTAACAGTATCTCAATTACATGCCAATATTCAGACAATTGTTCCAGTGTCATCGTGTTGCTCTCCATGTTCCTCTCCTTCCACCATCATTATTTTAGCTTGATTTCCACAAGGTACTACTGTAATATTCCTCCTTGACCACCAGATCATTACTGCAATTTCTTGAGCACGCCACTTTCTGTTCTCACCCATTTGATTACTTCAGTTCCCCACTGTTGTAAAGTCAGAGCTATTTTCTTGATCCATCTGTCATATGGTTCTTCACCACAACGAGCTCCAATTCCTCTACTTTGGACATTTATTTAATAGAGTTTTTCCTCTTTGAGACCAAAGCCAATAGTTATATTTGAATGGTCAGCCACACCACACCTCATCTTGGTAAAGAGGGCCTATACTTTTGAAGATACATGGTTAAAACTACATTTATTAGACAACCAATAAACACAATAATTAATGTAGTATCATACCCAGGCACACAGACATTTCTTGTTTGACCGGTGGTGGCAATTGAGGAGGTGAATATATATCACCTATTTTCTCTCATCTTTCTCCAGTTGCCTTGTTAAAAATGATAAATATCAAATAGAAAGATTAATTCCAAAATGGAGGTTTAACAATTACAAAGAAGAATCAAATATGGTGGCACTGGAGTGTACAAGGGAGCAGTGTGAAATCAGTCCTAACAAGAATGGCCCTTCAACTATGGAATCGATTTTAAAATGTTAAATGGGATTCTACATATCTTGCAGCTTACATTCTAAACCTTTGATTTGATAGGTTACACCCTAGTGGCAAGAAGTTGAAACTACACAAAAGACAGTATGATTTACTAGGTAGCATTTAAGGATATTTAATAGCATGAATTTCAATGTATGTCCCATTTTTTCCAAGCTTGCCAGGCACAAATTATATAGTCAAATGTCAGACGTACCACTGCTCAGTGCTCACACAGAAGTCTTAGTTGACAGACACATCAAAGATATGTTAAGTTCACTAACAGACATACCAATGGATTTTGCAGTCTTAAAACCCTGGATTCTTAACATTACAGGGGTTGCAACCACAAAATCCATTTTTGTATGTACTAATCCCATTTTACGAGTTGGTAAATTGTTGTTGACTTACAAAATGGGTTAAGAATGGTTATAGAATCACAACTTGTAATATACACGTTTTGGGTATACCTCCCGAATTGCAAATCGGTAACGTGTGTCAATGGCTTGCAAACGTAATTCTAGTGACAAAAAAACACTTGTAGAGTTACTGACTCCCAAGCTGGGGTGAGTAACCCATTCACAAATGTAAACAGGCCACCATTGTATTGTTTCCTCTTTGCCAATGAAGGTGGCAATTTCAGGGGAGTAGTCAGTGGAACCACTGCAATCTCTATCTGAAGTCTTCCAAAATGTATATATTTTTTTTAAATCATTCACATTTCTTTGAAGTGAACAGAACTGCTTTAAGATAAATATACATAATCCTGTAAAGCAGTCACATGGCTGTTGGGCTGTAGTCCTTGCAGGCCCCATCCCATTTTTGTAGTCAATCCTATCCATCATAAAATATGACCTGTCTAACTAACACGCAGTAGGCAGGTCATTCTGTAACCCCCTACGATTCCTCATTTTGCAAACAGACCAAGAAGCAGATAAGCTGGTTCTCAAAAATAGATACAGGCCACAATGTCTGGTAGCAATTTGTAACCACTTTTGTGCAACTAGTATATTAATACATCTGCCCATAAATTGTGTACCATTGTTGGACAACAGTAAGAATCAGTTATGTTTCTGGAATACTCATTGTTTCGCTTTGGTTGGCAGAATTACCTTAAAGAAAGTGGCGATTCTGCCCCAGTGGTTATTTTGTTACACGTTTTACTTTGTTTTTTGATGACAAGGTTCTTAAGTTTCACAACACCATCATAACATGTTTTTTTTTTTCTGAACTAGAACACTGAGCGAGGGGAGATTTATGAATACACTCCAGACATTAAATCGAGGATGATGGGCTTTACCCAGTGTTACACCACTGCATCAAAGATGTCATAGTGTTTATTTCAGTGTTTGAAAATAGGGGGCTGTCCAAGTAAAACTTTTGTAATACAAGTGATGCAGGCACGGCCCTCATTTCCATTTACTGCACTAATCAAATACAAATACCACAAAATAAAAAACATAATGCCTTTTAAAATGGCAGTATGCTGTTCATGAGGCTGTTCATGTGAAACAGTTTACAGCAGGCTGCATTGAAGGCACTCTGAATCTCAGGCCACTACATAAAAGTTTACACATTACCTTTCAGCAAATTTAAATTACTAGTTGTTTGCTCTAAAACGCACTGTGTGACCAAAATAGTTTAACGTGTTTTTTTTTGGGACACCCTATCGACACAACTTGTAGAAGGTGGGCTCCCTCAGGTGCAGCAATTCAGTCTAGGTATTACATCCTATCACTTTCAAAGACTTCCAACCACCACTGCTCTAGTGTACAAGAGTTTGAAAAGGCAACTTGTCTGAATCATGTCTGAATCCTTTCGATTCATTCTGAATCCTTTCGATTCACTCTGTCAGATAGGTAATGTGTATTCTGTTGTCTTAACTGGTGGCCCAACATTCAGAACTCTAGCTAAACATTACAGCATTCCTTCTCAGACACCCCTCAAAAACTAAATTAATGTTACCTCTCTTTACCTCTACCCATCTCTCAAACCTAAAACCCCTTTACCACGACCTGCTCTTCAACTCTAAAAATCCCTTAACTCCCTTTACCACTACCTGCTCCTGTACTTTAAGCAAAATCCCTATAACTTTTACTACTCTGCACCCTTATCTACTCCTAATTACCCAGCCCATAAACCTTAAACTCCTTTGTTAAACAAAAAAATTACATTATTTAAAAAAATATATATTTATACTTACCTGTTTTGTAAAGTACCAAAAACACCTTAGTGGTACTTACTTGTGTTATACCCTGCACGGTTAAGGTTGCATTGTAAAGGTTGTATAGTGTGGGAGATGGCTTCATCTTTTGTGCTCCTGCATGGTGTCAGCAGGCAGGGGAGCTGGATGCTGAGCACCCCATCTCCCCTAGATTAAGGTACCGGTGTGGGAGAAGAGCCCAGTCTGGTCTGTTCTTTGGTCCCCAGCAAGGGGTTAGGGGTTCCTGGGAACCAGGCAGAAAGCCTACTCTAGCATTTGATGTTTTTTTTCCTTGCCTCCCAGTAATGGCATTCCCAGGGTCACGACTGGCTTAGAGGAGGGCCCCATTCACACCTCTGTTTAATAAAGTTATTAAAAAGGGAGGTCTGGCCCTGTGGAAGTGTTTAGAAATTCTGGGGAGGTTCTCCGCCCGGTTTGTTCCTAGAAGACCAATATTTTCAGGGTGATTTTTACCAAGGAAAGTGACATTTTACTCCTGCTGACAAGCTCTAGCCACCAGGAGCTTTTTGTATAGTTCTCCTTACATTTTATTTTTGTTTTTGGAGCGTAGTTTTCCCCTGTAGCTACTGACCTGGCCTCTGCCTGAGCTCTTGATGTTCTTTCCTGTTTTGCAGACATATTCCACAGATCTTCCAAAGCCAGCCAGCAGAACACTGTCCCTTCTGTACTCCCCAGGTCCAGCCGCCTCTTAGCTAATTGTATGGCACTAGTGTGTAAGGGGGGTCAGGTGCTAGTACACAGGGGAACCCTCCAGGGCCCTCCAGGGCCCTCCAGCACGCCCATTCCCTTTATTTTTCCTCACGGGGATAAGGTGGCAGTACCACTGGTCATGGAGAGACTCATCGTAGTCCTGGATATCAGCTGAAGTTTCAAAGCTCAAAGTCCATCCTTACAGAAGTTCAGACGTCTTCTTACTTCCAGCATTTCATTATTCCAGCATCGTAGTCTGACAACTCCTCAAGTGTCTCTCACTTGTGCAGGGATTTCTAACGGATGATGCTGCATTATTACAACACTACTGCCCCAACCCTTCTGCACGTCAGTCTGGGACATGGTAACAATACAGCTTCAAGTTGTCCAGGGAAACAGCTTCCCTTGGAGCAACACTGCCCCCATCGGGCAACTGACATAGCTGCCTGATTCCTTCCCAGAAAAACTTCAAATGAGATCTCCTCCTATGTTAGGCTCCAGAGGTCTGGCCTTCCTCCTTTATTTCTGTGGGATTGAACTTGCACAGGCCAAGTGCAGTCTGAAAAGTTAATTAACACATGCAGATGTCCTCTCCACCACTTTCTTTCCCAGGGACTGGGTCAAGCACTGTTAATGGTTGTTTTTTTCAAAGAGGCATGTGCCCAGTAAAGGGGACAAAGGACTAGAATCTGATTATAGTTGAGCCAGGGAAATATGATGATTCTCATAGTGCATAAGGAATACAGTTATCATAGTGGATTTTCACTGGGGTGACATGGTCACCCTAAAATTGATACCTGACTGGTGTCTCTGAGCCTATGTATGGTGAAACTATGAGTTGGTTCAAACTTTGCTCATAAGGTAAAATGGTGTAAGCATACAGCATTTTAGTAAGTACTACAGATATGCACTATGAATGCCCACTAAAACTATAATATGCCACATCAACACCAATGCCTAATGGGTTCCTTCTGTGACAGGCTACGTGTGTGCAGATAACGGGCTCAGCTGGACAACAGTCTCACATTCAGTTCACCCATGCACATGAGTACTCACATGTTTATGTGTAACCAGCCAAGGGCTTCCTACCTTAGCTGTGCAACAGCAGCCTTATCTTAAAAACAGACACTGAAGGATAGCACTCTGTTAATTTCCACAGAATTTACTGTGAATGAGACTCAGACAGTAAGACTCACTCACCATCCAAAATCAGGTTGTCAGAAAGCAAAGAATCCATGAGAATTACATTGGGGAAAATCATTTGCTACAATGGGTCAACCACTACTCTCTCCTGGTGGCTGCCCGAAGCGGGGTCCACAAGCAAGATCCTGAGCTTCTGAAAACAGGCCTGTGAAGTACTGTGTCTCAGCCCTCAAATGTCATCTCCTCAAGCTCTTCAAGTTTTAAATCCTCCAAGAGACACTGACCATAAAACAATTTATAGCTATGGTCCCATTTCTAGCAAGATGATGCCCCAAGACTGTTGGCCTCTAACTTTTATGTGGCTACCACCTCCGAGGGACTCAGACTTCCAAACCTAAAGATGTACTATACAGTGATTAGACTTTCTCAATTTGCATATTATTTCCAGCACACTCTGGAAATGCCGGACTAGTTGTGACTAGAGAATACAATGCTTGAAGTGCCTAATAATATCTCAGTGGTGTACATTAAATCATCAACACCAGTCACATGTGCCAATTCGATACTACAAGGTACTCTGAAAACCTGGGAGTCAGGTCAGGAAAAACTCCAACAAAAAAGGATCTATCCATACTTCAGCTCCACTTTAGCACAATGCTGAACTTACAGTGGAAGGAGAATCTCTAGCATGGTTTCTACGGTCCAGGAAAGTCATTGTATTGTTGTTAGACACTCTGATTAACAATGGTCACTTAGATTCTTTTGCTGACCTACAACAGGAATACCACCTGGAATGGTAACAACCCCTGCCCTACCTCCAACTAAAAAAAGTACTCTTCCAGATTTTAGGTGGTGATCTGAAGGATTTAGGAGACTCCAACCTCTATAGGTATCTGTCTAAATGGGAACTATACAAAAAAACGAATCACAGGACTTTACAAAGCACTCATCAATCATGCATTCTTAAAGCCCACCTCCAGACGTCTCTACTGTCTTTTCATGACCCTCGCCCTCCCAATCAGAAAAAGAAAGGGAGGAGCTACTCTTTCAGCACAACAAAGGCTTGTTGGAAACACAATTAAAATTGAGCCACTTCAAGATCTTACATGATTGGCACTAGTTGCCATTCAAGATACACAGGGAAAATCTGGAGACCTCCCCCATTGTTGGAAGTGTTGTCATGCTAGTATTAGGTACCCCATATGTTATGGGGGTACCTAATACTGCAAAAAATACTGGTCAGCGATATGGGACACTCCCAGACTGCCACAGACTTGCAAATCAGACCATCCCTGGATTTAGATCTCATACACGAGACATACGAGGTAAAGGACATATCTTCCTACCAAAAGCATTGGCTTGATACTGCACTGACTGTGGCTACTAACTGTACTTTGAGACATTGGCAATCTGCCACCAGACCATCTGTGAAGGAATGGGCCACCTGGTTGTCAGACATGGACACAAATAAGAAGGTGATTTATACATTAAATGACCAATTGGAAATATTCAATGAGGTATGGGGGACAATCCTATCCTGAAATGTACAGCGATTACCATGGATGGTTCACACTAAAGGAACCCCTTTTTTATGTATACACTATTTTTCTCCTTCCTGAGATGGGTTACAGGTTTGATTTGTTTGTGACTTACATGCTGCATGCTTCCGTTAGCCCCCCTGGACAGATGATGACATCAGAATTTCTTCCTAATTACTCTGATAATCCTTTTTAGGTATCAGATTATGACTTTGGGCTGAGTGATCTGCGTCAGGACGATGCCCAGATCATACATCTTTACACTGGCTTCCGATTAAGAAGAGAATTATTTTTAAAACACTCTGTCTTACTCACAAAGCATTACAGTCGGAGGGATGCGACTATTTGAAGTCTACTTTTCATTTTTATCAACCGTTGAGATATCTGAGATCCTCTTTCAAATTTATGATCAAGGTTCCCCGCTGTAATAAGGCCAGATGGGAGGACCGGGCCTTTACGGTGGAAGCGGCTAAGCTCTGGAATGGTCTGCCCCCTCACTTCGTCAAATGTCGATCCATCTCTCTTTTAGGAAAAGCCTTAAAACTTGGCTTTTTGCAAATTAGATTCTTTTGGGGTAGTCCGTGTTCGCTTTCCCTGTGTCTCTGGTTTGACTAGCGCTTCAATGCTTTTGCCGGAATGCGCTCTACAAATAGCTCAATACAATACAATACAATACAATACAATACATTCAAGTGGATAGTTGAATCCTTATTAACAATTGTTATAGAAACACAGCTATTGCATGTCCTTAAAGCTTTCACTGTGTCTGATTGCATCAGAGCAAGCCACAGCAAAATAAACTAAAACTGGTGCCTTGGTTCTCTGTTGGTTCTTTGTGAGAGAACTTGGCTGGAATCGTGTTGAGTTAAATTGCAAAGTCCTTAAGTTTTTTTTTTTTTGCACTGCCAGCTTCACAAACTGTGAAGATGGCAATGTTTAAGAAAGCTAATGGCCAACTGCCCATTTGGGAACTGTTTCCTGTTTCTTATATTATATTCCCTGCACTTCTGTTTTCCTCGCTGGTGGAAATCTGAGTTTGACTTCTTGCAGCAGGAGATGGAGATGACACAGCTGCAAAGCCATAGCTATGAATTTACCCTGCTGCCACCCAGTGCTATGGCATCGCCTAGTGACAGGCGAGAAGCATAAGTTCATGCAGTCTGATGTCATAGCTGAGCAGACATCCTATTGCAGGGAACAGACTTTACCCCCTTCTACGTCTGCACTGATCTAAGCAGCAAAGCAACTTTCCAGGGAAAGAGGACATTGTAATTTTGCGTTGATGAAAGGGTGCCTGCAGTGGGTTTTTGTCAGGTAATCAAATGATCTGACATGCAGGGTCGAGTAATGGCTCATTTACCCCACTTTTTGTTCTGATTCTCCTAGAAATACTGCTGGTGAATCAGAGCTTACTTTGAGCTGGCAAATGCAGGTGTGGCCCTCTGGAACTATTTTGGGGACAAAACGTATTTTCCCTCCTCAAGTTTTGATCCAGAACAAAAGAGAATAAAGAGACATGAGGTGGGATCACGGCTAGACAGCTCTTGTATTCGGTGTCCCCTACATTCAATAGTGCCGGCCGCAGGCTTCTGAGAAAAACCTTGGGCCCAGAACCTATTCTTTTACAAATCAAACAATGACATGACTAAACACCTCATCATCTTCACGTCATTGCCACCGACAAGGGCATAATCGGTGTCTTCAGTCCAGACTCAATTATGGCTGTCAAAATGTATTAGCCCAAAGCCTCCATATGTCTATAGATTCTATGTAGAAATCCTTCACGAAAACAAACAGGATGTGGAGGAAAGTCGTTGTTTTCCTGCTGCATATTAGAGCTGAAGAATTATCCCAATGTGTTTCTATTAGTCATACAACTAGAACGAGTACAGTTCTAAAAGAATTATGCCACATTTTAAAGACCGTTTTTATGTTTTCTGTTTTTTAAAATTTAAAGTGCGTCCTTGTGTTTACGGAGTCCATATTCGGTGTTTTTATTTTATGAAAATGACCTTCCGTAGAATCAGCATATTATGTTTATTGTCTTTGCATGTAAGATTTTACAATATCTAAACGGAACTCATTGCTGAATTGGAAAAATGTTGTCGACTGTTTACAGAAGAATCATTTTTAACATCGCTGGTTATCCTATAGCATAATGTAAAGTGTTTAGAAATGCTGGGTGTTAGCTACGGATGTTTGATACATGGGGTACTATTCATAAAGGCATTCTAACCCAAATACATGTTTTCACAGACAAAAATGCTTCCTTTTGTGGTTGGCAGAAGTTCACAAATGAATCTTGTCATACGGACAGCAGCTGACTTTTGTGTATTTCTATGCCATGATGGAAGAGAAATGGTGGTAACTCCTTCCTCTCCCTGTAAATGGTCAAAAGGCCTAGAATAAGTCTCCATCCAGGGTGGTAAAGAAAACTATCACCTTTAAACTTCGATGATATGTTGAAGAGCATGTTTCCCCATGGGGAGAAGAAAGAATATCAAAACATAATATACATTTGCCCAGTTCCTAAATCTATGCAAAGTAGAGTTATTCATTTGGGGAAATGGGAGTCCTGGCAACATATCACCTGGCATTTCCCATACCAGCCATAGAAAGCTGCTCTTTCCCAGCATGCCAAAGGCAAAGTTTGTGGGTTCTAAAACGTTTTAGAGCATTGGAATGTTGGGAGCTCCTTTGAAAACAAAAGAGTGCTCTGGGCTTCTAATGGCTGGTAGAAGCCCGGAGTGCCAACATTCCAATGTTTTTGTTCACAGCTTTTGCTGCGAACCAAGGTCTCATGGAGCCTGACGGGATTTCAGTCCCCTCGGGCTACGTGAGGCCTTTGTTTTATTAGATTATGCCTTCTACTAGCAGAATGTTCTAACAGCCTTATAGCCTCTGTAGCTGGGCTATACCAACATTCAAGTCCTGCTCCCTTGTTAAAGGCTCTCGCCTTCGCTTCGGGACTTTAACGCTGAGCGGGCCTTCAATGGCCAGTACAGCCTGCTACAGCAGGCTTTAAGGCTATTTTAAATCTACACCATTAGTTGGAGTACTTTTGTGGGTGGAGATTTAGACATTTTCAAACCCCTGGCTCTCAGGCCTTTCCCCCCCCCCCAAGTGCTAGGCCTTTTTTTGGCTATTTGGGGCAGTTCGCACTTAGGCCCTCATAAAATTTTGTTCAAATAAGCTACCCACGTCAAATGTGTCCTTTGTTCCCAACAATTTTGGGATTTTATAGGTAGCCAGAGTTTGTAGGTTCCCATGGAGGAGACCAAAAGATTTGCCAAAATACAGCAGAAATGTCATTTTGTTCAAACAAAATGGGAAAAAGGGCTGCAGAAGAAAGCTTGTGGTTTTTTCCCCTGAACATGGCATCAACAAAGGATTTGTGGTGCTAAAATCAAAGTCTTCCCAGCTTTCAGGAACAGGAAGACTTGAATCAGAAAACCATATTTTTCAACACAGTTTTGGCATTTTACTGGGACATACACGATTTTTACTACTTTTTGTGCTTTCAGCCTCCTTCCACTTAGTGACAGAAATGGGTGTGAAACCAATGCTGGATCCGGACAGCTAAACATTTCTGAAATGTAGACAAAATTCTGAATTCAGCAAGGGGTCATTTGTGTAGATCCTTCAAGGTTTTCCTACAGAAAGTAACAGTTAAAATAAAAATATATTGAAACTGTGGTAAAAAAGTGCAATTTCTGTCCACTTATTCTTCTATAACTTTTTCCAGCTTTGGCAGATTTTTTAAAGCAATATACTGTTACGTCTGCTAGACTCTTCTAGTTGCAGGGATATATAGGGCTTGTAGGTTCATCAAGAACCCAGAGTACTCAGAGCCAATAAATAAACTGCACCTTGCAATGAGTGTTCATTGTATACCGGGTATACAGTAATTCATTTGGTGAAAAATAAAAAGTGAAAAATAGGTATCAAGGAAACCTTTGTATTTCCAAAATGGCCACAAGATAAGGTGTTGAGAGGCAGAGGTTATTTGCACATCTCTAAATTCCAGGGTCCCCATACTAGCATGTAAATTACAGGGCATTTCTCACATAGAGGTCTTTTTTACACACTGTCTTACATTAATGTAGAGAAAGACAAGGGGCAATAATACTTCCTCTTCTGTTCTGTGTTTCCCCAAGTCTCCTGATAAAAATGGTACCTCACTTGCGTGGGTAGGACGAATGCCCGCGACAGGAAACGCAACATGGACACATCAAATTTTTACATTGATATCTGACGTGTTTTTCGGAAAGTACCTAGCTGTGGATTTTGTCATCTAGATCAGCCGGCACCTAGGGAAACCTAGCAAACCTTTACATTTTTTAGAACTAGAAACCTAGAGGAATTCAGAATGGTGTGACTTGTGGGGCTCCCACCTGGTTCTGATACCCAGAATCCTTTGCAAACCTCAAAATTTGATAAAACAAATTTCACATTTCGGTGACAGAAAGTTGTGGAATCTGAGAGGAACCACAAATTTCCTTCAACCCAGCATTCCCCCAAGTCTCCCGATAAAAATGGTACCTCACTTGTGTGGGTAGGTCTAGTACCCATCAAAATTATCAAATACAAGACTACCTGTTTTTGCAGGGGGAGCTGCGTTTTTGGTCCTGAGCCCAGCAGCCATCTATGGAATCCTACCAAACCCAAACATTTCTGAAAACTAGACACCTGAGGGAGTCCAGGTAGGTGTGACTTGCATGGATACCCCAGTGTTTTCGTACCCAGAATCCTCAGCAAACCATAAATTTAGCTAAAAAAAAGAAGTGATATTTTTCCCACATTTCTGTGTGGGATCACCAGCACACATTTCCCACCATCCAACGTTCCCCTCAGTCTCCTGGTAAAAATTATGCCTCACTTGTGTAGGTGGGCCAAGTGCCTATAACACGGAAGAGCCAAAAACATGTAAAAAATGAGGGGGAACCAAAGCGGTTCCAAAATGGCAGTTTGAAAAAAAAAAGTTTTTAGGCAGACAAGTGGGGCAGAATTTTCATTGGTATAGATGTGACAATGCTGGGTGGTAGGAATTTTGTGAATTCCATGCAGATTTCGGAAGGTTCCATCACAAAAATGTGGGAAAAATGGGGGATTTCAAGCAAAGTTGGAGGTTTGCAGGGCATTGTGGGTAAGAAAAAGGTGTTGGATGCATGTGAAGCACACCACCCAGGACTCACGCAGATGTTTAGTTTTTAGATGTGCCTAGATCTCATAGATTTTTATACATGGCAGCGTCCCAAAGTCCAAAAAGTGCAGCCCTCACCATTCCAAGTGGGACGATTTTCAGAGTTATACAAGCTCTCATGGTCCAAATGTAAAACCAAAACCCAAAATAAATGTCCTCTTGCTTGCCATGAGATAAGATGTTTTAGTGTGCGGAGGAGAGCTGCAAGACTGTTACCCCCGTCAGTTTGGGTGGGGACATAACAATGCCCATACTAGTTGGTAGCCGCCACCCCACTATTTTTTTTTGTATTCCCCAGTATCTTGTAGGCTTTCTACCACCCCAGGTGAGTGGATTGTTGGGGGTAAATGCCCCATCTTCCCACCGGTGGGCAGAACAACTTTGTCCCCATTTATTTGAGTTGGGGGTTTGGCCATAACCCCACCATCTTTTTTGGAGAAAAAAATCTTCCCTGGTCTCTGATGGGCTTTCTGCCCCCTTGGGGGGCAGATAAGTCCAACAGTAATGTGCCCCCATGTGGAGAAACCCTTGCCCAAGGGGCTGCCCACCAAACAAAACACACACATACACACACACCAATCCCTGGTGCCTAAGTGGCTTCTACCCCCGGGGGAAGGTCAGCCTAAAAGAAATAGGCTGATCTGTCCCCAAGGGGGGCCGAAATGGCCTACAATAAATTTGCCCCCCAGGAGAGCGACCCTTCCCTAAGGGGTCGCTCCCCATCTGTAAAAAAATTAAAATCCCTGGAGCTTAGTAGTTTCTGCCTCCCTTGGGGGCAGATCGTCCTAATTAACATAGGCCAATATTCCCCTAATGGGGACAGACATGGCCTAAAATAAATGTTCCCCCCAGGGGAGTGACCCTTGCCTAAGGGGTCGCTCTCCTTGCGGGAAATTAGTGCAACAAAAAAATCCCTGGTGTCTAGTGGTTTCTGCCCCCCTTGGGGGAAGATTGGCCTAAGAAAAATAGGCTGATCTGCCCCCAAGGGGAGCAGAAATGGCCTAAAAACAATTTGTCCACCCAGGAGAGCGACCTTTGCCTAAGGGGTCGCTCCCCACAGGTACAAAAACGAAAAAAGAAAACTTATCCCTGATGTCTAGGGGGTTCTGCCCCCCCAGGGGCAGATCGGCCTGAATTAAATAGGCTGATCTGCCCCCACGAGGGGCAGAAAAGGCCCAATAATAAACTGCCTCCCTAGGGAGCGGCCCTTGCCAAAAGGGGCCACTCCCCTTATGCATAAATAAAAAAATAAAAATAAAAACATCCCTGCAAAGCATTTCTCTTCCAATCGTGCTGGAAGCTGAGCTTCCAGTGAGATGGGGGCGGCCACTGATGAGGTCAGTGTGCAATCGTGTGCTGACGTCATCAGATGTCGATTGGGGTGGAAGGAGAAGCAAATCCCCTTCCATCCCTGCCCATGGGAGGGTGGGTGAGGCCCTCGAGGGGGGCAGGGGGGTACTAGCGCGTCCCCAGGGGGCCGGTACCAGGACAAGGTGGTTATGTCCCTGGCACCTGAGCGCCACAGCCGAGGACGTAACCACCTCATCCTGGACACCCGAGGGTTTAAAATAACCCCATGCTGTGTAAAACAGCTGAGTGGGTTATTTAACTGATGGCCCTGGCTCCAAACCAGCACTATAATGATGATATAGGGTCTAGTTACACAATATTGTTTTTTTTCCATAACAATACTTATCATCACTCCGTGCTGTTTTTATGTAGGCACTGGTATCTATTTGTTTTTGTAAAAATAAACAAGCACTATTGGAAGAGCTGCCTGCTTAACCATGCACAAATGGCCTAATACAATTCACGCTCAGGCTTCTGCTGTTGCATAAATCAATCAACCTGCAGTGCCTAATTTTTCATGGCAGTAAATTCACTTAGGTACAGGGTATACTTTGCAACAGCCAATACTAATCCAATTTACGCAGTCAAGCAAACAAGAGTGTCAGGCTAACATGCAGAGTTTTGGACTGTTGCTAGCTTGTGATGTGCTTACTGGCTTTTACAGAGTCAAGGTAAACATTTAAGGTTAAACAGCACCCCAATGTTTACTTGAGGCAGTAAAATGCATAAAACGTGCAACGGTTTAATTAATGATGTGCATGAGCAACAGGCTTACAATGTTTGTCATTAAGCAGCCAGGCAGCTTGTGTGCACCTTCATAGGGAGTTCAAAGGAAAAATCCAAGGTATACATATTTTACCAAGTGCAGTGAGTGGGAAAGTGAGACTTCAGCGTGGACTTGCCAAGAAGTGCACAGCTTGCCACTCCTTAGTCTCCTTATAACGTAAATCTTTAAAACAAAGATTAAAGTGATGTTATAGTTTGGTGAGGTAGTAAGATTTTAGCTTACATTAAAAATTATAGAAATTCATTGAAAAAAAACAAAGGTTAAAGTGACCAGGCCTCGAAAAAGCATAAAAATGCTACCAGACCTACCACATCTAGGGCCAGATGTAGCAAAGGTTTTTACCCATTCTGTGTCTATGGGAAAAACTGTTTGTACATATGGCCCCTAGTTACTTGAATGATCTGCTCAACCTAACAGTACTGTACTTGACATAAACTCTGTGATCCTAAGCAAATATATTATTTTTCAGAGCTGCCTTTTCCTTAATTATCGCATACAAGAGCACCATCAAATATCCAAGTTCAGCTTTTTTGCTGAACAAAAAAACTTTTTTGTTTGATTTAATAGATTAAACTTTTGATCCATGTATAATAAGTATCCAGCCTTCAAATAGGGTACACATGAGCCCTGACGTGCCTCTTAGGTCACTAATTGCATTACCATCGGAGCAGGGGAAAGGAATGTTTCTCAGTTTATGTTTAAAACCTTACTTTTATTAGATATATTACTACAGCATGATGTGGTAGTGCACAGTCATTTACAGATATTACATTTTCCATTGAAATGACTACAGACTTTCCCACTAACACGCTTTTTACTGATAAAACTATGTAGCATAAAGACAATCTGCGGAAACTGGGTTTCAGCAAAAATATTTATCATTTGCATATCACCAAGTAAAGTGTTCTGATTTGTTTTTGTCCTATTAAAATCTTTTTTAACACCCAGTGTTACACAAAATGTGCTTTCATAACTACTGAAATATATTTTGACATGTTTGCACAGTTCGTTTACAAGCTGATTAAATGTTGTGTTAGAAAAAAACTACATCCTACAGCCTTTCATTTCACACTCTTTGTACAGCACCATTGTCAGAGAGTTTACTTGCAGTTAGAGAAAGAAAAGCAAACACCAATGTCTAGGATAAAATAAGCAGCAAATTGCAAGTAGACATAAGCAGACATTTGACCTCTGTCTCTGAATGCAGAGCAAATGTGACAAGATAAAAATTATATTTAAAGGCATCTGTCTTGCTCATTCGCTTTCTGAGTGAACAGAACACCTGTTCTTTGTCCTCAGCTTGACAGAACAGGCCAGTAGGTTCTAAATTCTTACAAGCAATAGTGAGTGGGCAAGTAGATTTCTCAAGGCCTGTAGATGTTATAGTTAGGCCTTGTTAAAATATATTAACTTAAAATAAAAACAAACACTGAAAGTCACCAGTTTTACTTTACTGAGTTAACTATAACTTGCTACCCAGCCACGCACTGCCTATAGCCTCACATATACATTGCTCATCACATGTTAAGTGACATCACAGATGACATCACTGATGCCATCTCAAATGACATAACTGAAGATATCACTGGTGAGGTCATACCTTCATTGAGACACTGGCCTATATTCAACATGCTACAGCTGTGGCCAACTTTCTGTTCACTTTGATAGGATTACCTACTTAAAAACTTCACATGACATACAATTTTAATTCAAGAGGATGGCAGATAGACATTTGCCACTGTAAAGACAGTTTCTATCAGGCCATGAGGACAAAGCTCCATAGATAGTAAAATACATTGCACATGTTTACTGAGAAGGACACTCTGGAATACACCCTTAGAGCCATGTTTACATTACTCAAAATAGTTCTAAGTGGGACACCCTTACTTTCAACATTATTCCTCAATCTCCATTAAGCCAAAATTTGAAGTGGAACCCTGGAAATAAACTTCCATACTTTCTTAACATCCTTGCTAAATAGAAATAACTTGTTTGGCAAGATGGACTTTTCTCTTAGCTAACCTTCTGTGAAGGTTATTGGACTTGGACCGTTCTGGAGGATCATTCCAGAAACATTTTACCTTCACACTTCTGTTTTCTGATCCTGTTTTCGTTGGCTTTTAGGACTCTGCACACTTTACCACTGTTAACTTGTGCAAATGTGCTTGTGCTCTCCCCATAGACCATGGTAGAATTGGCTTATACCCAACTGACGTTTCATTTCCTTGTAAGTCCCTAGTAAAGTGACACTAACTATCCCCAGAGCCTGTAAATGAAATGCTGCTAGTGGGCCTGCTGCACTGATTGTTCCACCAACTTGAGTACTGCTTTAAATATATCCCTGCGCCGCCACTTCAGCCTGTGTGTGGAGATTTAAACTGCTATTTCGACCTGCCAAATGCAACATTTTGCCAGGCCCAAACCTTCCTTTTGATTCTATACAGGTAATTCCTGCTGTAGGGCCTGGGTAGCCCAGAAGGCAGGGTGCAGTGTATTTAAAAAGATGGGCATGTACTTTCAAGTTTTACATGTCCTTTGTAGTGAAAAACTAAAATCTGTTTTTCACTACTGCAAGGCCTACCTTTCCTATAGGATAACATTGGATGTACCTGATTACTTTTAATATGCTGTAACTTCCATATGGGACAGATAATCAGTTCGTGCTTAGTGTCTTTAAAATAGTAATGAAAATATTATCACTGTAAAGTCAAATTTCAAATGGCAATTTTGAAAATGCCACTTTTAGAAAGCTGGCCTTTTTCTGCCTTAACCATTTAGTGCTTGCAGTCTATTTCTGGGTCATATGACTAGGTGTAGTTGGCAGTTGCACTGTGTATTTCTCCCAGACAGCCACACACAATAGAGGGCTTAGATGTGCCTGGATAGGCCATCACTGGCAGGATGGGAGGACAAAGCTGGGCACAGTCCTACATATGCTTCAATAGACTATGTCCTGCCTGTACAAAAAGGGCTACATACCCACTGTACTTAGCCTGGAGCTAGGGTAGAGGAGGTAGGAGACTGCACCTAAAAGGGAACCCTCTAGAAGCTTCAAAGATGGCACCCTGTATAAATATTTAATTTCCAATACCAACATTTCAGTACACTTTTGGACCTGTGGAGACTCTGCCAGGAACAAGGACTGCTGTGATGCTGAAAGGACAGCTGTACTGCTGGATTGTTACCCCACAGGACTACTGCCTTGCTCTACTGCAACCTTGCTGGATTGCTGCCCTCCTGCCTGAGACAGAGGGATTGGACCTGCATTTGAATGAAGGACTCCCAGGGACATACTAGGCTCACAATCACTGGAACCAGCACCCAGTTCCAACTGGAGTATGCCTCCGACCCCCCAGTGGTGCCCTTTTGGATTTCAAATTGAATGGGGCATGCATGATTGTTTACTGAAGCCAATAACCAATATCCAACCAGCATTCCGATGTGACAAGCATGTAGAAATGCCAATTTAAACAACCCCAAGGCCCGCAATTCTATTTGTCAGAATGAGAGAATCGTGTCATGTAAATTGCAAACTATACAAGGCAAACTTGACTATTTATAAAAGTTGGTAGGCAGTGTCCGGACGGCATTCCAAAGTGACAAGCATGGAGCAATACCAATTTAAATAACTCCATGGCCCATATTTCTATTCATCACCAAAGAGAAATCACATTATGTTGTATGTGCAGAGGCACCAAAGAAACAAATCGGCCCCAAATCATTGTAAGGGGGACATTCACCTATGGTTCTGAGGAGGACCGGTTGGAGTCTTCCTAAGTGAATCAGGGATGCTGCGCTAGGCTAGAACTGGCCTCATTTAAATGGGCGGAGATCACTTTGTCTACTAGATCACTAGCAGATAAAGGACACAGTGGTCCAAGTGGTACCACTGGGGCACCAGATGTGATAAATTTGACGTGACAGGAATCGTCCCAAAGAAGGACCTATTGTGACTGGTACGTATGGTCCACAGTGTGTGTTAAAACTCCGAATTACTAGTGCGAGAATTGTGGATATTTGTCAGAATTATTTGTTATCTCTTTAGCACTCCAAGAGGTCTATCATAACCAGAGCATAAGGTCTAATGGTCAGTGGGAGCAAACAGCATGTATGAGTAAAAAATAAAATCCCTTTTTTTTTTTTTTAAAGGATGACAAATATCTATGGGACCACTTCTTTATAACTATTAAGTTCCAATGGGACGGTGTTCCAAGGCACATTGGGGAATGCATCTTGCATCAATTCCTAGAAGGACTGGGTTTATCCTCAATATATGCAGATATGAAAAGGTACTTATATTCAACCACCTGAGGTGAGAATCATGGTTTTCCACTCCTACAACGTATTTAAGCCATTGACAACAGAACTGCAGCAAGAGATCCAACGGCATTCATAACTTAGGAGAAGCTGTGAGAGATCCCCTCCACATCCTTGATGTTTGGGCTGGTCAATCAGCTGCCACGTGAAATTGTTTTCAGTGTAGTTCAAGGCTCTGAAGTAGGCCACCAATGGAGCATTCTCTAGTTGAGCTTCTGCTTTTATGTTGAATAATCTGCGTTTTGACCATCTGGTGGTTTGTCCAATCTAGATCAAATTGCATGGACAAAGAATGGCATATATTACATTCTTTGATCTGAAATTGCTCAGTTGGCGTAGATGATACATCTTAGTACCTGACTCAAATGTTTTGATAATTGTTGTCTGTGCACATATGGGCCAATTTTGACATTTAAAGTGGTCTACCACTGTGGTAGCCTGCAAGCTGCAGTTAAGGATTGGCTGGTTTTGATTTTGGGTGTCCATGTAATGGCATGTGATAAGTGATCCCCCAAGTTGCTCCCTCTTTTTATACAAAAAGTGGCGGTTCAGAGAAAATAAGCTGGTTCCATAGAATACTCCAATTTTTCTTGATTATTCTGCTGACCTTATTACTGGCTGGGCAGAAGGTAGATACAAATGGAATCCGTTCATTTTTTATTCTCTTCTTAGGTGTAAGGGGTGCTTCTCTTTGGCAATATCATGCCCATTCGAGTGAACCCGATACCAAATGTCTTGGGTTACCAATTTTTTATGGGCGAGCGCAAAGCGCTCTGTCCCATTCTGTAATCTGGCTTTGGACTTCCAACCACGCCCATGTCACGTCAGTCACTGACATTGGTTTGTGGGCTTGCCTTTTAAAACCGGCTTGCTTTCATTTGTGAAAGGCATGCATACGTCATGCCTTTTCCGGTGTTTAGCCCACCAACACAGCACCGGTAAACCACTAAAAACATACAAGGCTCGATGTTTTCAGCATGGTGTCCGGACTACTTTATCTGTTTATTTTCCACGCAGCGCGATCGCGCTGCATTTTACATAGTGCGATCGCGCTTCATTTTTTTCTTTACAACCCTAATAGCTCTAACTCAAGCAAATGTGAGACCCGTTGCATTGAAAATGCTTGTCTTTTATTGCTGCCTCTCTAAAGTAATGATCCTTCCATTTACAATTTCTGCTAATCTGCAGAAATTGGCCATAGGGTAAACCATCTCTAAGCCCTCTTGGATAATTGCTGGTATACAAAAGTAGAGTATTGCGTTCAGTCGGTTTCCTAAACAGAGATGTACCTATTTTACCGTCTGTTACTTGTATAAAAAAGGCCCAATAATAGGAGGTCATTTTCCATAGCCTCAAAAGAAAATTTGAGATGGGGTTGAATGGTATTGAGCCTATTGGTGAAAAGCCAGAGTAAATCCTTCTGACCCCTCCGGATGAGCAGTATATCACTTATGCATCATTGCCAGAAAGTAATCTGGCTCCGATAAGGGTTGATATGTGAAAGTGTGGTATTCTTTTTTAAATTACAGCATATGAAATTGCAAAATTCAGCACAAAGCATGCACTCATAGAGACTCCCTTTTCTGAATATATATTGAGTCTTTATATAAGAAATAGTTGTATTGTAATGCTTTCTGTAACAATTTCATGATAAAGTCTGTGGGTTGTGGTCTGGTGCTTAATAGCTCATGTATAATCTGCATGCCTTCCACTTCGGGGGCATGTTAGTATATAGAGATTCAATATATAACCCAACTAGTAATTCCAAAGCTGGGTCAAAGTCCTTATCTTCAATTTGTGACTTTCTCCAGGGTCTCGCACAACTAGATAGCTGTGAGTGGCATTTTGGGCTTTTTGGCCCTATTTTAACTTACAACTTCACAATTGCATATCCCCGGTTCAAATGATTGATTGTTGTCATTTTGGTCTTGAATTATTTATTACATTTTGTTCTATTTTTCTAAAGTGGTGTGCCATTTGTACTGTGTTGTGTTTTCACTTTATTACTGTTTGAAGTGCTGCTATAATACTTTACACTTTGCCTCTCAGTTAAGACTGCCTGCTCTGTGCCAATCTACCAGAGGATTGAACACTGGTTAATTTGGGGTTTGCTTATGCCCCACATGACAAGGATTGTGGTTGCTGCTTGAGTAGGGTTTCAGCCCCCTCAACTAGTAACCACATTTCTCACAAAGGCTATGATTGTTTAATCTCTTCCTAATGGCAGAATCATTCAGATCTGTCATTTACCATATTGAAAGAGGCATGTAGATCTCTGGGTGTAATTCTTCAGGGGCATCATTAGGTCTGGTTTGGGGTGAATTTCATGGGATGTCCATGCCTGGGTAGAGTTGAAACCATCCTAAACTTCTCCAATTTGTAAGTTATCTTTCTCATTGAGGTATCCACTATCAATGACAGCACTTTGTGTAAATAGCTTTATAGCTCTGCCCAACCTGATGTTCAGCAGTTATTCTTCTTCATATATCTTTTGAGCTACACATGGTGTGGTACCACAAACATCAATGCTCTGAACTGACAAGGTTTCGGATTTTATATACACAGGTGTAGCAGTTCCTGATCTTCAAGTAAACATGTGCATTTGTTTTGAAGTGTGCAATTCTATTTACATTCTTAACTGCTATGTAAGCAGCAAGGGCCGTCTTGGGTTACCATGAGTGAATATTTTCTTTGGTTCATTGATAATGCTTATACAACAACTTAAGTCTTGCCATATCTCTTTAAAGAGAGAAAATATTCTTGCACAGCAACACACATCAAAGACTGGCATAATTAAAAACCTCTTGAAACAGAGACTGAAATTCCTCGAACAGCAGCTTTTTAACTAAAGTTTTTTGATTTGCAGTATATACAGCATAATTGATACTTCTGTGATGAGATCAAGAAAACATGAAAAACAGTACATTCTAACTGCTAATACCTAATGTACGTACTAACACATCAGGTTATAAAGTTCCAAATCGCAGTTGAGCGCAATGATTGGAGGCCCTGAAAGGGTTGTAGACCTTTTGGGGTCAGCAGGCCACCATGTCTGTGATCACATTCAAATAAAACAAATGTTTATTTAAAATGACGCCAGTTTTTTCCTAAAGGAATCTGGGCTGTGTTAAACATTAAAAGTATTTTTAACTTTGTAATTTTGCAGTTGTCCCACGGACCACTGCCTACTCCCCAAAACCATTTTTTAACACTCACAAAGGAGAAAAGGTGCCCAAGGGACCCTTGGGACGCCTTCAATTTTGCAAATGAGTTACCACCTTAACTTATAGGTCTGTACTTTTTCAATGGTTTACCACCTCTATTTCGCTCTAAATCATTGAGAGATATGGATAGAAATTGCTATTGGGAAGAGATGCTCACAATACGCCCCTTCCAAATAGGTATTCCTTAATCATTTCAAAAATGGGCTTAGTGCATTGCAAAAAACATTTTTGGTTCAGAAACTCAGAATCAGAGCATGTGTAACAGAAAAAAATCTTTGTACATCTGGCCCCTAGGTCATAATGCTTTGTGAATGCACAATAATGTGCAATTTGTGATTCGCCACAGTAAAAAAATGAAAGAAATGTCTGAAGCAACTTATAAGGTCTGTGAGCATATGATGTGTAGCTGCAAAGAAGTGGATATAGAATAGACATGTCCAAAAAATAAATCATTTTCCTTATGCCAAAAGGGAGTGTATTAATTGTACCCATTGACAGGATACGTAAACAAATGAAACACCCACTTGTGTACATCCACAAAGTCATTTACTAAATCACAAAATAATAGTAAAGTATTTGAATTGTTGTAAAACTTGGCATAAGCTTATTGCTTAGAAGCAAGCGCATAGCAATTCATATTTTGGTCAATGTCCAATTTGCCTTAGGCTGTAGTTAACTGCCATCAAATGCACATGTTTGTAGGTGTCTGGAAAATGTACATGTGGTACGTTTTTACCCGATTCTGCAGCGCTTGTTTCTTTTCCAATCAGGCAAAGGCAGTGCTCAATTTGTAAATAAATAGGTGCCGGTGTCCAAAGCCCTCATCTTAAACACACGGTTGCTGCAATTAAGCATGCGAACACGGAATACTGAGGTAGCGTAATCCTAAAGCCACCTCGGGTCTCTTCAATCCATGTAAAAGCCACTCCCTGTCCCTTCAGCTCACTCTTCCAGCTTTCTACTTTCTCCCGATGTGACGCTTATTCGTTTTTCTCTTCCTCCGTCTTTCCCATCTGTGTCTTTTTGTTGCAGCGAATGCTTGAGGCAGAAGAGTAAGCCCTGGCCCTGCTCAGCACCGGAAACAACAAGCATAAATTAAGCACTGGGCAAAGGACACCTGTTTAGTGAGTTTTGGCATATGTGCCAGGACAGCTCCTGCACAGCAGTGTGGTTCTTTTAAAATTGACTGCAAAGAACTGTTTATTTCTCCCCGGTATCCACTGCTTCTACCCATGTGCTGAGCTAGCCAGCGCAAGGAATCCCAGGATTCCTTCAGGCCAGCACACCCACTATTCTTTTTGATTATGTATTTCACGGATTCATTTCTTCCTGGTGATAAAGAAATCTGAAATACATTTAAAGCGCTGAGCACACTAACATATTGTTTATGCGTTCGAAATATGTTTATTTATAAATGTTTACCGTATGAGGTCATAGTTTAGACCCAAGATCCACCCAGGTTTCTTTGGCGTTTATAAACGTGTAGAACAGGAGCAAGAATGCTATTATGGCAATCTTTGGGAAAGACCAATTGGAAATTCACATTTTTGTCGGAAGTAGAAATAACCATTCATCGTCAGTTGTGTGTTTATCTGGGGCCCACACTCTACATAGCATTAACTTTGTAGCGTTTGTGAATGTTAAGTTTTTCCTAATTGCTGAAGCCAGAATGGAAAGACAGTTAACTCTTTTCTCATTGTTCCAGCTGAAATGAATTTAGCCAATTTACCAATTTCTCAGCAGAAAAGTAGATTTCTGTACCTAATATTTTGCTGTACTTGCCTGTTATGTTAAGTCAATTGGTTTAAGAGGCCGCGACTTGGTGGGTTTTACATCCATGGAAAATTGAGAAGTCAGAGACTGCAGTACACATAACCATAACTTGGGTGCCACGTTGAATTCACCCTGCGCCTTAGAAGTGAAATATGATTGCGGGACTCAACGTGAAGCGAGGCATTTGGCAAACGAGAAAAGAAACGTTGAACTCTGGACGTTTTTCAGCCTACAACAATACCCCTTAATAGGTGGGCATGGATAAAAAACTGCATCAAGGATTCAGGGCTCTGTTTAAAGTTTCTGAATACCTCCATTTATAGTCTACAATGCAGTGTACAGTCTGTAAATTCTAAAATATATCCACAATCGGTGTGCATATTCCTAGATACGTTTTTCCTAGCCCCATGGGCGGCTGAAAAGATTGTTTTTGTGTTAAGCTAAGGTAAAGACCATTTTTGTTGGTAAGTATTTCGATTTTTCTTAATAGATTAGTTCTTCTTAGTGTTTTTTTCTCTGACAGGTTTGTGCTCAGAACAGGAATGCACAATTTAAATGAAAGTTAAACACCACCTATGTTAACTCTGTGCCTGTGCAGTCTTTGTGGGTTGCTTCACTGGCACTTTTCTTTAAAACCAACTCACTGGAAACAGGAGCTCAACCTTTGTGCCACTTACTGAGGCTATAATGGAGAATAAACTCGTTACAGAGAGAGGAAAATATACGTAATATTAGCCTCCTAATTTATAACGCTGTATTAGTGGTCGTGGAAGTGGGAAAGCATTGCAGGCAATTCCACATGGTATGTAATGAGTGCTGCATAACCAATACCTCTTCACCACAAGCAATTGTTCAGAAATATAAGGTGCATATGTTTTGTCCTGGGTAAGGTATCTAGTTGCAGGTTTGGATTACGATAGTCTTGAGGGTGGCTGGCCACTGGTCCACCTGCTGGTGTAAGGCTGTGGTGGTAGTTACTGTTGCATAAAGGCAGCCACCACCAAGGCGGCTCCACTCACAGCACCGCAGGTTTACTAAACGAGTGCAATGTTTAAAGTAACTGGTGAGCAAACTTTTTTGTTTAGAGAAGACAAATTCCCAAAGCAGATGTTGTTTCTTCTAAATAAAAACAAATGTCCCAATGCACAGGGCCTTATTTCCTGTGAGTGGGGCCGTTCTATATTTGTTATGTCGTATACTAGGAAAAATCGGTGATGGTCACTCCATCCTCAATAGAGTGGGAGGGACCATCACTGTAATTGTATCATTTAATGGTTCAAACTTAATGTCTGTCTATTAGGATGGAGGTGATAGCAAGTGATTTATATAATGATTCATATACTTAGACCCTTCTTCAGTGTTTCAACACATGAGTTTATTTTCTTATCTTTCAATTGCGTAATGCAGCGCAGAACTCCTGACTTGTCAAAACTCTATTTTTATGTGATTTAATTATTTTAAGGAATAGCATCCAACTAACCATTTATTTTACAGGCCCACTATAAATCTATTGTGCGTGTTCATGCTGTTTGTGTGGTAAAATTTCCCACCAGCCAGTGAATAATTTCATGTACTTCAGTCCATGGCCCCCAGAATTTTCTCAAGTGTGTGAGTGGAAAATAGAAGAACTTAGTGTGGATTATGGAGTGACTTTATCACTGAAAAGTTAAATTGTCACAAATTCACAAATTCAGGGAAAGATATATCCTTCACTAAAACTCTTATGTATGTGACACCTGCCCTAAAAAACACATTGTAACATGCTTCGGAAGGCAACACAACTTGAGAATCCTATAACACTCATAGGATTTTTAACAAAACTATAGTAAATTATATTATTTTATTTTTTTAGCAGTTGTATCATTTTTGTGGTATGAAGTGCTCCTGAATTTCTAGACATGATTCACTAAGCAGTTTCTGCTAGTAGCTGATATGGTTCATTTGTGCTAGTGGCTGCAGGTGGTGGACACCAGAACTAATTTTTGGGTACGAGGACCTATTTTGTATCAATTACATTGATCAAGAGTAAGAGAGAGAAAAATAAAAATTGAGAAAGAGGAAGAGAAAGATCAGAAAACAGTGACAAAGGGAGAAAGCAGGGATGGGAAATTATCAAAAAGAATTACATGAAGAGACGGAATGTGTAGAATTGGGGAAGAAAGAAGCATGAGGTGTAATCAAGACTATGTAACCTAGGTAATGTGCAACCTTAGCAATCGTAAGCATGACGACGGGTTGTTCAGAAATACTTTGAGCCCATTAACTAATTCTTTTTACAAATTAAGTACCAAGTTGTCATTCCTTACTTAAGGCCTAGGTGTGAGTTGCAGACAAATCTTCAGGTATAAGATATGCATATAATTAATGAAAAATGCTTTCCAAGGCCACAGTTAAGACATGAGTAAGACTTAACAGTCACAGAAAAAACTGTGTGAATCAGGTCCCCAGTCAAAAGTCCAGGTTCACTTGTTAGTGTATTAGACTAGTGTCACAAACTTAATAATGTGTACATTCAATGTTTTTTTAAATGAATAAGTAGTTAAATAGCAATATAGACAAAATATCAGTTAACTCATTGTAAAAAATACTGCAGATAGTGGCAGCAGGTAATTTTAGGAGGGAGGGGGCGGTAGGGACACAAACTCACACAAAAACACACAGATTAATTCACACATGTGCGCTCATACACACATCCATTCATAAAACTCATTACCAAATATTCAAACATACACACCTGCATAAACCAAACATTAATTTAAAAAAAAAAAAAAAAAAAAAAAACACACACTTAACTGCAGCTCTGCCACGGGGGCCCCTGGAGGGTTGAGAATGCTTCCCTCTCTCATTTCAGCCAATAAGGGAAGGCAGAAGTCCCAACCTAGTCACAGAGTCGGATGGGGGGTCAATGAGACTTCTGACCCCACCCCACTCTGAGACGATGTGTCACTCACTGATTGACACTCAACCTTGGGTTTTAAGCTAAAACACCCAAATCCGAGGCATTGAGTGATGCTGCCCATCGTCACCGAGAAGGAGGGCTCAAGGACCTCTGCTGCGCTGAGGAGGTCATACCCACAGGAAACTAACTGTGAGTGATAGCATTCTGCTCTATCATAAGGAGTACGTCCACTCACAAAGTAGTTTCACTTAGTGCCTGATACTACCATAACAATGTATGGTTCTGATACCAAAAAATGTGTTTGCTTTTAGACAGTTTTCTTTTAATTGACATTGACAAGGGCATAGCAGCTTTTTCAGCAATAAAGTTTCGTATAGACTATGACAAAAGAAAACATGCATTTCCAAAGCCAAAAAACTGACAGCCAATGATAGACTTATTCGGTTTGACAATGCTCATCTCTTCTGTGCAGTTTTCATCACCTAAAAATATTCAGTTTTATCACCATTAATATACTTATTGATGCTAGTTTGTGGATGATTACAGCAATAACCTCTGTTTTTACAATGCACCTTATGCCACTCATATGTCCTTTAGTAGTGTAGTAAATAACAAGTGAGAGAGTCAGAAAATGAAATGATTCTGAAAGAAAGTAATTAAGCCTTTGGTCACTATTAAGAATTGTATGACAAATGTCTTATCCTCATTTAATTGATTAATCAAATATTTTGGTTTCAAGGGGCTATATAAACTAGACCCGTTCGAAATTTGAACTATGCCTGTGTAATTCATATATTTTCTGGAACTTAGCTTTACGCTTATGCACAATTTCTGACATTACTCCATTATGCCATCTCCCATAAGAATGTGCCCTACTCAGTATGTTGACAGCAACCACTCGGGACTATTGAGAAAGGCCAGAACACAAGTGGCTATTGCTCGAGACACTATTTTTTTAATGCATCCATTCATCAAAAGTTGACACAAGGACACATTTGACACTAAAGTATGACACTAATTATGGATTTGCATTTCACATAATTGTGCATAGTTTCATGTACTTTGTTCTGAAAATGTCATATAATTGTATGAAAGGAAATTTACTAATTTCACACACCTCTAATGGAAATCTAAGACACCAAATAACAAAAGGATTTATGAGCCTGGGAAGTAGTAGTACAGGAGTACTCTTACACATACACTAACATGCCTTTGTTAATTAGCCCGAAGCATCCAGCTCACTATCATTACAAGTACTAAGAGGCCACCGTTGTTTCTATCTGTCCTAATTGTAAATTAATATTATCTGAATATTTATATTTTATTCCCATTTTCGATGTTTTGCGGCAATTCCAAAATTTGCATGTAAGAGCACATTAAAAACTTGAAATACCTTTGTGAACATAAGTGTCACTACTGTTGGCTTGGTTAATTAAGACCCCTACACAGAAGTGGTACTCTCCTCGGGAATTAGCAGCTCGCATTCACTCTGCAATCCCACTGGTCATAGCATCTTAGACTCCTGCTCTTTTTAAAAGAACATTATTTGAGTTTGCCTTTAATTGGTGATGTATTTTTTGGTGAAAATGTACAGAAAAACGTACATAACTGCACATTGATTACATTTTTCTACAATCACTCTGCATTCATTTTTCCCACAGTTTTATGCCTGGTTTCTTTCACAAGTTATGATCAGTCCAACTCAGGCATGTATTGGTCAGTCCCCTGTGGATGTGTACAAGGGATAATGTGACTTGTGGAGATGCTTGAAAAAATCCTTATGGTTTAAACTCGTTAGGGCAAAGTGTAATGCGTATGCACATTTCTGCATCAGAGAATCGTTGGTGCTTTTTTCAAAATGCTTGAATGCGGCAGGATAAGAGAACGCAACTCCTAATAAAACGTTTATTCAAAAAATGAACAAATAGATCACGTGGCAATCGCCCACATGATACAGACACAAGAATAACATACAAAAAACAGGATTAAAATGAAAGCCCTAATGTAGCTACTGCTTTACATATCCATGTAAGCCAATATATTAAAAAACACATTGGGGGCAACATTTTGGGAGAAATCCAAATGTATGTAATCGTGCTTTAACTATTTTACAATTATTGGGAAATCGCAACTTTTTTTCCATGAAGTCAAAAAACTACTTTGAAAGAGATGCGTAAAGACAGTTGTAAAAGGCACTAGTTAGTCTCACAGGTGTCATTTCCCTCAGCCTGCATGGTCGTTTGTATAAACTGACACCAAAGCCCCTTCTTTCCAAAAGTGGCGCCGATTTCAACATCTGAACACGAGGACAAAAGTCAAATTCCACCAGACTTTCACTTAACCTAACAAGAATAGAGCACCGGATGTATTAATTCAACCTTCACTCGAATTCATTCATTAATTCAACCATCACTGCCTGCGAAGTCTCCTTTGGGGTCCTGCCTGGGAAGGGTTGCGGTGTTCCACGGGGAGCAACTGCACAGTTTCGTTGTGTACTTCCACAGCCTTTTCCGAAGAAGACAGTGGCCTTTCTATTTAATTGTTGCTTCATTTCTAAATAAATTCTCGACACTTAATTTAGGAGCACAACACACAGCACTAACGTGAGCACACGGTTCTTCCAAAATGTACTGATATGGATCCAGAGGTCAACACAACACATGAGACAACATCGCGATTGTTTGAATATCATGTTGAAGGCAAAAAGTCACCATTACTTTAAGTCTAACTTTTATATATTGACCTGAGCTGTCAAAGCTCATTTTAATTTACTACTATGAATAGCAATCAACACCTTAAACCTCTGCTCGGTAATAACTGTACACCTGAATGTTCGCTTTAAGATATCATAAATTCACAAAAGATAAAAAAAAAAATCGAACCTCCCAGCATCTCTGTACACATCAACCACAAAACAAGTTAAGTTTTAGTGCCACTTTTAATTAACTTTGGGACACGTATGGTTGCTCGGTAAAACAAATAGACATATTTAACTACCATACACGTTTGTGACCTAAATCTTTATTCAACATGAAGACCACAATTCACAAAAAATATCTGTTTGAACTTTTACATCATACAGTAATCAGTCACTTGCATGTTATGTTTTTTCCCCTGTGACCAGTGCTTGAAATGGAAAAATTAAAGTGCAGGTACTCTGTGCCAGAGTACCTGCTTGTTTCTGAGAAGTGCCGGTACTCTCCAATTAAAAGTATTACGTTTTTCTTGAGATGTGCCGGTACTCTCCCTCTCAAAATAAAAAAAAGTGCCGGTACTCAGTACCGGGCAGTACCGGCCCATTTAAAGCACTGCCTGTGACACTACTTGGAAATAATAGAAACATCCCCAGAAGTGTTTCAAACGAAGAAAATACTTTACCTCTTGGGGGTCCCTGAAAAGCATCAGTGGTTTTGACCATAAAGTTTTTCCGTGGATGCACGAAAGAAGCGGACTTGAGACCCGTCTGAGACGCTGGAGCTCCGCCTCTGCCCTTCACTATCACTCCAGCTTCTTAGAGCTGAAGCCTGGCTCCCGACAGCCTGCTCCAGACGAATGTTTTAATAGACGCCCCCATCGTTTTCAATGAAACTGTCCCGATGGCGAGCACGGCAAGGAAACAAAAAGAAAAGAAACGCAGATGAGAGATAACTAGGCGCGTTAGGAGAGCCGCCTGTTTTTACAGCCAAATAGTTATTTGGAAGTCTTCATCTCTTGCTGTCTGCGAGGAAGCGGTGCTCTCTCTGAGGCTGCTGTGGACACTGCCAGCAGCCTTCTGGTAGCAGAAAGCTATGCACTACGTTTCAGTGCACGATTGCTACCCCCTCCCACTCCCCTTAAACGGACAAGTAAGCCAGCTCCTGATTGGTAATTTCGAGAGCCTCATTTTAAGATTGGCCGGCCAACAATGAACTCTGATTTGCTTCTTTTCATTTTCCCACCCTGTTTGTTTTCCTTTCATGTCTGATAGCGCGAACCTCTCTCTGCAGAAGACAATATGTGCCTGACTGCCGCACTTAGTTTCAGCATCTAGCAAGAATAGCTTGCTATTTTTAAGCCCCATCTAATTTTAACTTGTTCAGGGCATATTCATGCACCTTAAACACCGAAATCACCGAAATGCTGATTGTGCTTGTCAGGTACATAGAACGTGTTTCATTTAAATATTGATATTTTATTACTGTAAGCAGTGCAAATAAACACAAACATATCAGATAACGAATTACAGTGAAATGCATTAGGTCTTCTGGAACCGGTAATGGTTATCCCGGGCTTCGCAGCCCTCCTGGGATATTATTGATCTGCCTGCAGAGTATATTTAACGTGAAGCAATGTAAGCTATTTATCAATGCTGATCATAACTTGACTCCGTTAACATGCGTTATTTAATGTCAGGAAAAGCCCAGGCCAGTTCCTTTCGCAAATTACTATCTTTATCCAAAGAGCAGTGTTATATTATTTTTTTAAGTCCACTGTATTGACATCTGCAAAATCCATCTACCTATATTGTTAAAATGACAGATCCTAATTTGTTAAATAAAGGGTGCCGGTGCCAATAGCGCTGCTTAAAAACCCACCGCCAGTAATTTTAAATGCCAGCGTGCTTGAATTCTGAGGCTGGTAGCCTTGAATCTACCTCATGTCTCTTTAATCCACCACCAGACACCCCCTTCACCTTTATCTAACTCTTGCGCTTTCCTCCTTTGTGACAGTTTTATCTATCTTTCTGTTCCTCTTATGTTCTCCTTTGTGTGTTATTCCCTGTCTTGTTCTCGGGAAATGTCTAAAGAGTGCCGGTCCCCAAAAATTAGTGCCTGTGCCCCCCACCGACAACCACTTGCTCAAATTAAGCACTGATACTAGCTGTAACATATTTAACAGTGCGTGGATTTTCTATTTAAAAAAAAGCACTACACCAATAGGTTAAATGTTATCTTTATTTAACTCTGACATTTCCAGCAAAGCCTGAGACTGTTTTGATGTATTGCAAACAAAAGACTTTTTATATTAATTACTTTCCTTTCTCTGTTCTTGCCTCTGTATCGATCACATCTGACTTGTATAATGCCTCTTTCACCCCCCCCCTCCACGCAAGTCTAGTAAAGGCATAGTTGCTCTGCCCCCTGGGAATAACCTGACAGGCGTGCTCTACTGTGCCAGTACTGGCCGGGCTTGGGTGATAATGAGAAAGAATACTGTGTTAGAGAGCAAAAACAGCACTGCAACAACGAGTTGCGGGCTGCAGTAGCAATTCATTACTCTTGGGGTGCACCACGTCCATTACAGGGGTGCTGCCCATCATGTTCATCTTTAAGCTCCATACTTCATTTAAATACTTTGAAATCAATCAGGATTAATAAAGCATGGCAAATCACCCATGAGGTTTCAAGGTATTGAAGTTTTTAGCTGCTTTGAGGTGCTCTGTTGCTTCGAACAGCTTTGTGTTCCGTCCTTTTCTGAATTCCAAAAGTGATGCTGTGTTACTGAGGGAAGGTCGTTCCAGGCTTAGGCTGCCAGATGAGAGAAGGAGTGTTCTTCCCTGTGGATCAGCGGATCCAGTGGGTGTCTGCGAGGAAGGGGGAGGCAGATCACAGGAGCCTGGTTGGTTGGTGGACGGTCATTCATTTGTTGATGTATGCTGGTCCTTTGTTGTGCAGATTTTTATATGAGTGAGTCAGCATCTTGAACTGGCATCTCTTCTAGAGAATAGTGCAGTGTATTTAAAAAGTTGTACATGTAATTTCTTAGTTTAACATGTCCAGGTAGTTAAAAGCTCTTGAATTCATTTTCACTGCTGCAAGGCCTATTTCTCTGGTACATTAACATTGGGATTGCCTTAAGTCATCTTTTAAGTGTAATTTCCAATTGAGAAGAGATGTAAATATGGAGTTTGGGGTCTCTGGACTCACAATTTAAAATCACAACTTATGGTGACGTCGGATTTTAAACTGTAAGTCAGAAAATGCCACTTTTAGAGAGTTGGCATTTACTTACTTGAACCATTCAGTACCTCTGCCTGTCTCTGAACATACGTCTGGGGTAAATGACAGTTGGGCTTTGTGCATTCCCTCTAGGCAGTCACACACAAAGGGAGCTTGGATGTGATATGTGCATCCTGATGGTCCATCACCTGGCTGACAGGTCTTCCAGGACTAGATGGGAGGGAAGAGCTGAATCCTACACCTGAATAGGGCTGTGCTGCTCCTCACACAAAGAGAGGCATACCCCCTTATATGGTGTCTGGAGCCAGAGGAGGAATGGAATGGACCTTTTGATCTTCAAAGACCTCTTGTGAAGTCCTTTTGGATCCTGAGGAGACTCTGCCGAGAGGAGGAGCTACACTGCCAGGAGGGACTGCCACTTTGCTAACTGCTGTGTTGTGTTGACCTGCTGCCGGCTAATTGCTGTGCTACTATGAGGGATTGCCACTTAGCATCTTGCTCTGCTGTGTTGGCCTGCCTGCCCGCTGACTTGCAGAGATAAGGACTTCTCCTACTTTACAACCTCAAAGGACATTTCAAGTGATTCAAAGGACTTGTTGGCTTGGCCCCTGTTGGAAACCTAAGGGCCATCAAAGATTTCAACTGTGCTCTACTGCCATGGGACTCTGTCTCTCGTGAGTCTGGCAGCAGTGCTTTTCAAGGAGGAGCCATGTGTCTGACCGCATCATGTGCCTGACGCTCTATCTGGCCAGCTTGTGTGAGTACTTCTTCCTTTACCAGCCCAGAGCGTGTTAAGTGCTTTTCAGCATTTTACAAGTCAGCGTGTGAGCACTTCTTCGTATTACCAGCCCAGTGTGTGTTGAGTGCCTTCTAACATTTTAAAAGTTAGCACCGTGCCTGGCCCAGCCGCTAAGACTGAGGGAACCTTCACACAGCTGCCAAGACACTGACAAGGTACTGTGAGTGGGGGAGCGGTGCAGGCTCCTCAGCCTATGTGTGTGTATCCACCCAGTGTGACACCACGCTGCAGCTCTGGACTGCCTGTTGTGGGTTGCTGCCCCACATTGACTTCCCAATCCTGAGGGGCTGGGGAAGCCAAGATCCTCTGTAAATCATTCTGGTCGGGAGGCCGCATTAGAACTATGAGCGAGTGCTTTTCCAGCATTCCACTAAAAATACCTTACCGCCACGCCTGTAAAGGGTGCAGCTGCATCTTTTTGTGCACTGTGACTTTCAATGTTAAGCTTTATATGTGATAACTTATGCAAATGTAATTGGATTTTTGTTGTTTTGGTCTTATTTTAAACAGATAAGTAATCTTCATTTTTCTACACTGGTGTGGAGTTGTTTTGTGGTATTTTCACTGTGTTACTGTACTTTAAGTGTTGCCCAAATACTTTACACATTGTCTTTTAAGTTAAGCCTGACTGCTCTGTGCCAAGCTACCAGAGAGTGAGCACAGGCTAATTTAGGATTGTATCTGATTTACCCTGACTAGGATTGTGGTCCCTACTTAGACACAGTGCTTACCTCTGCCAACTAGAGACCCAATTGCTAACACCTACATATAGAGTGTTACCGTAGTCCAGTTTGCTGGTGACCAGGGCTTGAGTAATGTTCCTTCTGGGGAAGTATCACACATAAGGCACATATTCCTTGTTTGCGCCAGGTTCACTTTTAAAAGGTACGCATGTGGCAAACATGGAAAATGTGCTGTATTAGCATGAATGTGCTGCCCTCAGGGCAGCCGCGAAATCACACCACTCTGGGAGCAGCGCAGACATGTGAAAAATAGAGCTGCCACTTCAAAGATGCTCAGTTTTTCACTGCGCAGTGCACCTCCTGACAGCTTCTTTGCTCTGTGCCTGCATCTATAATACGGCGCAGAGGCAAATGGATTTCTTCATTCGCATGGGGCCACACCCCCATGCATATATGTTCTTAACAGAGTAAACTCTAGTTTATGACGCATCATTAGATTCAGGGAAATCTGTTTCAAACAACAGTTATTGTTTATATAGGAGAGATAGCCATACCATGCTGAGAAGCTTTAAAATGAAAAAATCACATGCATTACAAATCACTGACTACCTACAAATGATGTGCACAGCTATCTCACATGATAACTCACATTCACATACATATAGGCCCTCATTATGATATTGGCGGTTACTGTAAAAGTGGTGGTCATCCCGCCAACAGCCTGGTGGTAATTACCACAAAATTATGACCATGGCGGCGATACCTCCCATAGACAGCCAATGTACCACACCAACCGCCAGGGCATGAACACCACTGACCACGGCGGTAGCCATCAACAGCCAGGCGGAAGCCAAGGTACCACCCACCATATTATGACATAGCAAACCGCCAGGTTTTCCGGGGCAGTACCGACACCATCAAAAGCCTGGCGGAAACACTGCACACAAGAGGAAAGACTCACCTTCAGGGACACAGAGGAGACCGCCGCAGCCATGGAACCGTAACTTCAAGTCTTCCCGATGCTCTTCTACGCCATGGCCCTCCTGGAACACCAACACTGATAAAGACGATGACGGTGAGTACAGCCACCTAGCACACAAGGGAGAGAGGGAGGAAAAGGAGAGTGACAATCACATGCACAACACACACCATTCTGGAGGGGGCTCCCTGCCCAATTGTCTCTGGGGGGAGTCCAAGGTCACAGTCTCTGAAGTGGGGAACATGCCCACTGGTTCTGGAGCTGGCTCCTTGCACAACAGTCCCTGGAGGGTGGCCTACATGCCCTCAGCTGGAGGTGAGGGTACTGTGCCTCTGCTGGAGGTGAGGGCTGCTGTGCCTCTGCTGGAGGTCAGGGCTCCTTGCCCTCTGCTGGTAAAGGTGTAACCCTGGCTGCCTCTGCTGGTGGTGTGGGCTCCTTGCCCACTTCTGGTTTAGGTGTAACCCTGGCTGCCTAGGATGGAGGTGGGGGATCGTTGCACTCTGCTGGTGGAGGGGCCTCTTGTCTCTCTTTGGTGGTGGAGTGGGAACCTTCCCTTTCTTTGGTAGTGGAGTGGGAACCTTCCCTTTCTTTGATGGTGCAGTGGGAACCTTCCCTTTCTTTGGTGGTGGAGGGGGATCCATGTGTCCCCTCTTGTGATGGGTCCCCTTGGCCTTTGACATGTCACTTGTGTCCTTGCCTCCAGGACTAGGAGGTGCCTTCACTCTCCCTGTCTCATGTCCCTTGGGTTTCACCACCCTAGTCCTCCCTTTCTGAGGTGGAGGTGTGCTCACAGTAGGAGTGGCAGCTGTCACACTCTGGGGCCCCTTTGTGCCAGCAGCTGATGATTTGATGGGAGCAGTGGTAGACTGTTTGGCTGAGGTACTGTGCTGGATCGTTGAGACCCTGCACTTACAGGCAGGACAGAGGGTGGAGGGGGAGGGAAGAGGTCAAGATGGTCAGGGAAAAGCTTCTTAGGGATGTTGGGGTGGGATGTGGGATGGCAGTGGAGGTTGAGGGAGGGGTTGTTGGAGGTGTACGTCTGCTAGACTTGGGTGTAGGTGCATGAGCAGTGTGCATGTGAGGTGGATGGCTCTTGGGAGTCTGAGTGCATGAGTTTGTGTCTCTTAGAAGGGGGCAGACAGGGTGGGAGAGGACAAAGGGGACAAGTGGATGGATGCTGTGGTGGTGTCTGCAAGTGAGGTGTGTGCTGCTTTATGTGGTGATGGTGGTGGTGGCTGTTGATGCAGTGCACGCACGCAGGTGTGAGTGCGGATGTGACTGTGAGGGAGGAGCCGGAGAAGGGGGAGACAGTGGAGTCAGTGGATGTTGTTGTGTGTGCAACTTTCTGTTGTTTGTGTGAGTGCTTGCACCCTGAAGTGTGCTGCCTGTGTTTGAATGTGCTACTCTTGTGTGATGTTTTGTGTGCATGCTTGTCTGTATGTGTTCGTGGGTTGGATTGGGGTTGAGGAGACTGGGACTGGGAAGTAGTAGTTGGAGGGGGGACGGTAGGAACTGGGACACTGGCTGCCAGCAGAGAGGAGGTCAGAACATGAAACGATCTCTTTAGGGCCGCCAACCCACCGTGGATGCTCTCCAGGTATGCATTGCATTGCTGCATCTGGGATGCCAGCCCCTGAATGGCATTCACTATGGTTGACTGCCCTACAGAGATGGATCTCAGGAGGTCAATAGCCTCCTCACTGAGGGCAACATGCTCACTGGGGCAGGGCCTGAGGTGTCTGTGGCGAAGGAGATGCCCACCTTCCTGGGTGAGCGGGCACGGGCACCTCGGTGGGGGGCTACTGGAAGGGTGGTGCTGGTACAGGGATGTGGCTGTACCGGTAGCTGGGGTGGTTCCAGAAGTGTCCGCCACCACCAAGGAGCTCCCATCGGAGGAGGAATCAGAGTCAGTGTTGTCACCTCCTGTCTCTGCTGTGATGCTCCCCTTGCCCTCTGTCCCACTGGTGCCCTCTGCGTCGGTGGACTCTGCCTCCTGGGTCCTGTGGGATGCAGCTCCCTCAGTCACCGGTGCCCCTGCTCCTCTGCCAGATGATGCTAATGCACACATGGACAGGATGACAGATGAAAATAAGGGGGGGAGAAAGGGAGCACTGGGTCAATTAGAGCACCAACACCACAGATGGCATACACATTACCATCACACACAGGGTTCAGGATTGAGCACAAAGTATCGCAGTGGCATTCCATTGGCTAAGTACCACAGTAAGATGTGAGACAAACACAGCCAACTGCACCCCTCCTGGGACCCACGAAGCCCTGTCTGACATGGAATGCCACCTAGCTAGGTTACAAGATTTTGCCATACATCCATTTACCTTAAGCTAGACCATGCAGCAATGTCTGAGCTGGAATTAAGGGGCACCCATTAACTGAAACCCACCACCAGGATCTCATGCCAGGCAACAAAAAAGGTTGTCACGCTCACTGTACTCACCCCCTTGTGGCTGCCCTCAAGCACCCATCCAGCTCTGCGTAGTCCACTGCCAGTATGCGGGCCATAAGGGGAGTCAGGTTCCGATGGGCACTCCGCCCTCGTTGGGAGGCCATCCCCACCTAGGCCTCCACGGTCTTCCAGGCCCAGTATCTCAGGTCCTCCTACCTTTTCCTGCAGTGGGTGCTCCACCTGCTATAGACCCCCATGGTCTGCACCTCCTTGATGAAGGGATGCCACAATCCCTTTTTCTGATGAGCACTGACCTGCAGAGATAATACAGACAGGAGGACACAATTAACCATGCAATCCAGCCTGTCACACATATGGCCCACAAATTAAATTTACATCTCCATTGGCACACACATCACCCAGTGGTAACTACTACCAGACATACCCCCCACCCAAATGACACACTGCCAGCACACACATCTCCATGCAACCTTGTTGAATGCATCATCCCCATGATGTACTCACCTGTTGGTCTGGAGGCCCATACTGGGGTAGGACCCCAACCACCAGGCGCTCTAACTCCTCTGAAGTGAAGTCAGGGGCCCTTTCCCCTGTCACACGGGCCACAGCAGGATCCAGACACAGGTCACAGCCGCACACTCATTGTAGGAGTTGTCCTGTGTAAAGTCAGGAATCAAGTGGACACTGTACTCCATAGAGCCCCATTTTAGCCAATGAGGAATACGACGGTGGTGCAAGACAGCCTTCCGCCATGATGCTCAATGCCGGCAGAGTTACATCACTTCCACCTCTTCATACTTACAGGAACGGCTGTAGCCATTTTATGGTGGTGGACAACAATCAGAAATTGGAAACTGCATCATTGCTGTGAATTGTACATACATTGCCATCCACATTGTCTGATTACATACATACTCAGTTACACTGGGGTGGTGGTTCCATTGTTGAGTTGTGAGACCCTTCTCCCTTTAGAGTCCCTTAGATACCTACCACTGAGGAGGAATAGAAGGAGGAGGCAAGATTCCATGTACAAACCCCTTGTGGACTTGGCTACACTGGAGAACCGGCATATAATACTAACCTATAGAGTGGACAGGGTCACAGAGCTGTGTACTCAATTGGAGCCTGATCTGATAAGGCTGGATTCTATGCAATGGGACATATTCCTAATATTACTGAGGCGATTGACGGAACACATATTGCATTTGTCCCTCCCCTGCCACAATGAACAGGTGTTCAGGAATCAGAAGAGGTTCCACTCACTCAGTGGGCAAATGGTATGCCTGGTGGACCTGTACGTCACCCACGTCACTGCCAAGTATCCTGGGATGGTGCATGATGCCTTCGTCCTGAGGAATAACAGCATCCCAAATGTGATGGCACAATTACAGAGGCACAGGGTGTGGCTGATAGGTGACCCTGAGTCCCCACCCAATATATGTCAGTGTATGTCTTCTGGAGTCATCCCCCAAACCATTGTGTAAGGCTAATGTTTGTCCCTCAATTCTTGCAGGTGACTCTGGCTACCCAAACCTGTAGTGGCTCCTCACCCTTGTGAGGAATGCCAGGACAGGGGCTGAGAATGGGTATAATGATGCACATGGGTGAACTAGGCGGATCATAGAATGTACCTTCAGCCTCCTGAAGGCCAGGTTCCGATGCTCCATCTGACAGGTGGATCCGTGTGCTATTCCCCTGAGAAGGTCTGCCAGATAGTTGTAGTATGCTGCATGTTGCACAACCTGGCCCTCAGATGACATGTGCCTTATCTGCAGGAGGAGGAGATTGGAAATGCCCCTGTGGCAGCAGTGGACCCTGAGGACAGTGAGGATGAGGAGGCAGGGGATGAGGAAGTGGACAACAGAACATCAGCAATACAGCAGTACTTCCAATGACACACAGGTGAGACTGTGGAACTGACCATTCCTCTAATTCTTTATGTTTTCAGTGTGGCTGTAGCAGGATGGTAGTCACTTCCTTTGCATCTCAACTGACTGTCACCCATGCCTTCTCAATTTGAAGATGTTGGTGTTATTACAACTGTGTACTGATGTGATGACTACAGTCAGCTACAGCTCATTATTTGTATACAATACCAAAGTTCATGCTAATTGCACAAGATGTAACTGTTAACATAATTGCACATTTACATCACATAAAGCACTTTCACTCAAGTTGTGTCCAAGGATGTTTATTGTAGTGCAATTTATAGAAGGAATAGTGCAATTGAATGGGGTGATGGTAGAGGTAAGTCCGGGGTATTGGTCCAGTATGTTTGTTACACCGATCCAGTGTCCAAGGGGGCATAGGAAGAGGAACAATGGTAGTTCAAAGTGGACAAGGTGAGACAGTAGAACACATGGGGGACATTCAGGAGGGTCTCATTTCCTGCCGGTGGTCTTGGTCTTGGCAAGTGTCTCTGGCATCTGTCTGGGTCACAGGGAACATTTGCGGGGTTGTTCACCCTCTGCAGAGGGAGGGGTGCTGGTGGCCTGTGGGTCCTGTGGCAGGGCCTCCTGTCCGCTAGCTGCAGCAGATGTGGTGGGCTGTTCAGTTGACTGGCTAGTGGAAGGGGCCCGCTGGTGTGCAGTATATTCCCTCATGATGTTGGCCATATCAGCCAGCACCACTGCTATGGAGACCATGGTGGTGTTGAGGACCTGCAAATCTTTCCTGATCTCCTGATGGTGTACCTCCTGCAGCCGCTTGTTCTCCTGCATGTTGTAAAGAATCTGGCCCATCTTGTCCTTGGATGGTTGGTAAGCCTCCAGGACATTAGTGAGTGCCTCCTGGATAGTCTGTTCCCTGGGCCTGTCCTCCCCCTGGCGCACAGCAGTCCTCTCAGTGTCCCTGTCCCCCTGTGCCTCTGTCCCCTGAATTGTGTGCCCACTGCCACTGATCCCAAAACCCTGATTGTCTTGGCTTGTGAGGTGTGGACTGGGGTTCCTGTACAGGTGGGCACACTGCTGATTGATGTGTCCTGGGGACAGAGGTGTGGGGACATTGGGTGGGTGCTGTGGTGTTGGATACTGAGGGGGGAGGCTCTGTGGTGGACTGGGAGTGGGCTTGGGTGGCTAACTGACCAGTGGTTCCTGATGGGCCAGGTAGCTCATCCAGATCCAGAAGTCCGGAGTTACTGTCATCACTGGGGGTATCTTCTGTTGCGGGACTGGATAGTTGTGGCACCTCCTCGCCGCTGCGATTGGCTGGGGCACCTGTGGGGATGTAAGTGATGTATTATGCTTCATATCTGTGACATATTGTACATCCCTAGCTTCCCCTATATCGTTGCTGTTGCCCTGCCACCTTTGTTTGTGTATGGTGATGTGCTGTGGGATTGTTAGTTTTCCATGCTGTGCATGCATTGGTGGTGGGTGTACATGCATGGCTGGGAGGGCTGTACATGCATTGGTATGGCATGCAGGGTTTGGCATTGGGGTTAGTCAAATGTGTAGGTGCACTGTGTGGGATGGAGCAGAGTGATAGGAGTCAGGGTGAGGGGGTGAGACTGCATGCAGGTATGGGGGGTGATAGGTCAGTAAACATTGACTCACCAGTGTCCAGTCCTCCGGCTACTCCAGTGAGTCCCTCAGGATGCAGTATTGCCAAGACTTGCCATGCTTTCAGCTGTGGGGCAGGAGGTGGGGCTCAACCACCAGTCCTCTGGATGGTGAGCTGGTGCCTTGCTGCCATGGAACATACCTTCCCCCGTAGGTCATTTCACCTCTTCCTGATGTGGTCCCTTGTTCTTGGATGCTGGGCCAAGGCGTTCACCCTGTCCACAATTTTTTGCCATAGCTCCATCTTCCTGGCAATTAACATTTGCTGTACCTGTGCTCAAAACAGCTGTGGCTCTCCCCTGACTATTTCCTCCACCGTGACCCGCAACTCCACATCTGTGAAACGGGGGTGCCTTTGTGGGGACATGGGTGTTGTGTGGTGTGTGTTGTGCTGTGGGTGTTGAATAATCTGGTGGGGTGTGGGGAGCGTGACAGATGGATGGGTGTTTGTGGTATGTGTAGTTGTTGCTGTGTTTTGCGTGGCTATCTCTTGGCTATTTTTTGTGTTCGTAAAAAGTTATGGGTAAGGTGGGTGTGTGTTTTATAGTGCTGTGGGTGGGTAGGTGTGGTGTGTGTATCAGTGTCAGGTGTGTGATTTTAGTTTTGGCTAATGTTGTGTTGTTTTGTATTTGGGTGGCCATTCTGACTGCACCAGTGTGTACCGCCAATGGTCTACTTCCATTGAATGTCCACCGTGGTCATTCATGGTTCATAATGTGGTGGGCGTTGTTTTGTTGGCATAACGGTATGGGTGTTCGTACCAACACTTTAACACTAACCTTTGGTCTGGCAGATAAGTGTTTGTGGCAGTTTTGTGTTTTTTTTTTTGTGGGAATGGATGTTTGCCTCCGCGGCGGTATGTTGGCAGCCGTCACCGTGGCGGTAAGCAGGATTTATCGCCAATGTCGTCATGAGGGTCATAATCATCCCCATTGCACATATTCAAATGTGCCAATATTCTTTGATGTAAATCATTTCTGTCAGGCAACTCTATGCTTGGCTGTAAGTAGTAATCCATGTTAGTTTAGTTGGGTAAATACCCACCTCAAGCAGTAATCTCAATCCTTTTCTGAAAGCACTTTAAAGTCAATAAATTAACCTGAGCTGAACTCTGTGGTAGCTATGGCACAGAGCAGACAGACTTAACTTAGAGATAATGTGTAAAGTAACTGTGCTGTACTAAAACAGTAATAAAGTTGAGATGCAAAATAATAATAATCCCAATAATAGTAAGAAAAAATTAGAAAAACAAAATGACTCCAAATGAAAAAAATCTAAAAAAGGGAACCAATGACATGAATTTTGTACATTTTTATATAGAACTGGACTTAGGTGTAATTTGACACTAACTACCAAGGTATGCACTTTGGATACACTAACCACGTTTGTCCTGGTCAAAGATTTTACCTTGTGACTTAACTCCTTTAAGTCCTAGTTCACAACAAGAGTGCACTACTAAAGCCCCCAGGTCCTTGAGTGGTCACTTGGCAACACACAGGGTGGTGGGTAGAGGCCAACAGGAGAGTACAGTCCAAGTCCAGCTGCCATTGGGCATTTGCAGGAAAAACAGGAGGTCAGCCCATTTGACACTTGTAGTCCACTTCTTCATCCTAGGTACGAGAAGACGAGCAGGTTCAGTCTTCTAGGTTCTTCTCAAGTTTCTGACAGTATGTTCAGTCCACTTTTGTTTTTTTACTGTCCAGGGGTATTCTGCAGTGGGTGCCCGGAGGTGCCACATTTATTTCTGGCACCAGTTAGTGGGCTGGAATGACCTCTCAGGCCTCCCTAATGAGCAGAGTAAATGTTCCTGGGGCTATCCTACCCACATTGGGTATTTTTAAGATAGCCAAGGTTTTTTGTCACACTAAACTTGGGCTCTGGGGTCTGAAGGTGTGTTAGAGGAACGTACATTGGGAAGAATGGTATCCTCCCACATCTAAAACTAAAAGTCAGTTTTAAGCAGTCCCTGTAACCACAACAAACTCAGAGACAGAGGGCCAGATTACAACCTTGTCGGAGGGGATTACTCTGTCACAAACTTGATAGATATCATGTCTTCCATATTACAAGTTCCATAGGATATAATGGAACTTGTAATACGGCGGGCGGGATATCCGTCATGTTTGTGATAGAGTAATCCCCTCCGCCAAGGTCATAATCAGACTCAGAATCTGGTAAACTCAAATCTGAGATTTCAGCAACCAGACAGTAGACTCAAACAAAATGCTTTGGTCTTCCTCCTTTGAAGTGCACCCCAAATGTTATGTACCACCCCAGAACAACTGTTAAACAGGCTATGGTAATGTAAAGTCAAAAAAGTCTCATTGTGGTTGAGGACTGAGCTAGCAGGACAACAGAAGAACCCCGTCGCAGCATCAGCTAACATTTGCCTCTGACAAGAGAGACTTCTTTGCAGTGCACCACAAGTGCCATATGACAAACCCCAGCAGAGCATTCAGGCAGAATGTCAAAGAAGATCCTGTCAGTTGCATGATGTTGCAATGCAGAAAAATACACGCATGCCTTTACCATACATTTTTCATCACACATTTTTTTTGCCAAACATATGCCTTTACCCTGCATGTCTTTACCATGCACTGAAAGTCTATTTAAAGTAAATATTTTTAAGGTAAGTATATATATATATTTATATATGTGTGTATATACATACATATATTTTTATATATATATATATATATATATATATATATATATATATATATATATGTATTACCTAGTGGCAGTCACCACTAGGTACTTATAGTTAGGACCTAATTTCTATAGAAAAATCGTTTTGTTTTGCTTTTAATTTTAACGTCGCTTGATGAATCTTCACAAAATCTTCCAAAAAACCTTCTTGCTCACATCAGTTGCTGTAGGGGGTGATCCTTCAAAGGGGAGGCAGAGGAAAAGGGGGGGGTCGCAAAATACATTTTCCCCATTCATTTTGCTATAGGGATTATGGACAGCGATAGTGTCAAAAATACTGGACGGAATTACACCAAATTTAGCAAAAAGGTAGCTCTTGGTTCAGAAAGAGACATTTTTGGTGTACATCAGTTCAGTAGTTTTTGAGAAATTAAAGGAAATTCTAATTTATTTATATATATATATATATATATAGGCATGCAGATTTATTGCGAATCCACTGTGTAGCGTTGCAGCTCCGCGTGACAGAAGAAAGCAATGTGATTGGCTGGTCACAACCTGAGGAGAATGTCGCAACCTCCACCTTATCAACTGGTGCATGGCCCAGGGGGATGGAAATAGGGGCTGTAAATAATAAAAGGGGTCTGGGTAGAGGTACTCTGACCCTGTGAGGTTCACCAACTAGTGTCTGAAGGACCCCTTATGAGTTTTAAGTGGTTCAAAACTATTTTTTTCCCCACAATCGTGATTTCACAACTCTGTCACGACCCCTGTGTGGCCCCTCATGTAACGTGACGACAGAGTCACAAACCCTGGTGAAAATACACTTTCATACACATGCACTCGTTGACAGTCCCACAAAAATCATAGAAATTCACTGAAAAAAACAAAGGTTACAAGGACGTTATAGTTAGGAAATAGAAGTTAAAAAAACCATAGAAATTCACTGAAAAAAACAAAGGTTACAGGGACGTTATAGCTAGGCTCACATTTTAAATGTACAAAACCATAGAAATTTACCTGTTGTAGATAGAGTTATCTAAAGTAATTATCACTTGTGACCTAAGGTAACTATAACTCGTGCCCTCGCCATGCACTTCTAATTACACCACAAATTACGCCACTCATGACATGTTTGCTAACGCCATTGTTATAATCAATGTAATATTTGCAGTAAACGTTTTGAGGAAAAAACTGCTCATGTTGGGGGGGTGAGTTATAGTTACCTTAGAGGACAAGTTATATTTAATTTAGATCACTCTGACTAAAACAGATATATATATAAATATATATATATATTTACGTCTATGTATATATATTTATATATATATATATATATATATGTTTACATCTATATATATATATATATATATATATATATATATCTTCAAAAAACAAGATTCTCTTTCTGTTTTAGCAAGAGAAAACCGCACTCTGTCGTTGTGCCAAAAATACCTTAACTTTTAATACATTAGTGAGATCATAAACAAACAAACAGGAATCCCCTGACGCGTTTCGGTCTCACCAGACCTTGTTCACAGGTGTGAACAAGGTCTGGTGAGACCGTGGGAGGTGGGACACAGCTGGCACTGTGAGACCGAAGTGGGAGGGGCCCCTTTTGCAGCAGAGTCCTGGAGTGGTAGCACCGAGGTAAGGGACGGAGCACGTGAGAGCCCCTCTTTAGTGGAGAGCCACAGAGGAGTATAAGCAACAGACTGCGCAACCTAGGGCCTGGAGGCCTCCCATAAAAGCCCCTTATGGCAGGAACTCTTGAGACACATGAGCAACAGCATGCTGATGGGTCCCTGGAGAATGGTCACATGAGGGACTTGTGATGAAAAAAAATATAATAATTGTAAATAAAAGACTTACTGATGATTAACCATTCCACTCCCAGATCTGGGGAGATATTCTGACAATGGTAATCAGCCTCCAAATGCAGTAATATCAGTGCCCCTGGGTGACTCAAGCATAAGGCTGAATCGGAGAAATCCCGAGCACCGGCACATTTGGCACCCATCTCCACTTAACGATGGTCATGGGTTGACAACTACCAGCAATAGAAAGTTGCTGATTGCTTGACCTCCCTTTGCTTTTACCATGCCCACCTGCGGCACCATATTCCCTCCACAGTAAAAGAATTTGATTGTGACTGGGTAAAACGTTTTCCGGCTAAAATCTGGCTGAGTGTGCATCGCTCCCCTCCCAGTCCATCTTCACTCCTGACTCGCCAATTACACCAAAGGAGACCATCAGCATGGCAAGGAGGTGAAGAAGTGAGAATGTGAGACAGCAGCCCTAATGACAGACCAGACACAAAGTACTCAGAGACCTCCCTGCCTGAGAATGATGTACTGGACCTTACATCAGGATGACCAGGGAACCCAAGGCTACAAGACATATTAAAAGCCATAATGGCCACCGGTGAGGTGCTAGAAACAAAAATTGATTCTCTGGGAGTGAACCTGGGCCTACTTAGGGATGATCATTGCCATCTTGGGTAGAACATCACCACAACTGAGTGAGAGCTAGCAGATATACCCTCCGTTATGGCCCTAAGGCATGAAAGACTTTCCTCCATGTAAACAAAGGTGTGCACACTAGAGCTCTAGGTCAATGATGCAGAGAACCAGTCATGCTGAAACAATATCCATATAGTGGGACTCCCAATTCGAGGGAATTAACATGGTAAACAATCTGGAGGCATGGATCTAGGAGGAATTGCAGTGGGATAGCCTATCCCCATTCTTTCCCCTGGAGAGGACTCACAGAGTACCCACGAGGGCACCGATCCTGGGAACACCCCCAAGACCAGTGGTGGCTAACCTACTGTTCTATTAGGACCAAGATTACATACTGGCTCAAGCATGATATAAAGAAGACCTGTGAAGTGCAGAAGCATCACATTACAGTCTAGGAGGCCAAACAAAAGCTCAGACAAGTGAGCCTGCAATGTGGAATGATATTATCGGCAAGGCATAGCGTGGGTACCACCCGTGGCCCTGAAATGTTCAATTCACCACAGGAAGTGTGGAAACTGGCTCAATCACAATCCTCAGCTGGGCCCGAACAAGGGACCTCAATCCCAATACACATGGAAAGCCAAGGGGAGCCACCAGGAAGGCGCATATAATGCAATTGCAATTGGATGAAAAGAAGCATGGAAGGAGATAGGCCATGGAAGCAGTGGCCTCCCTGAGCGGTTCTGGTGCAGGATCATGGTCGCCAATGGCTGACAAAGCTACGGACGACTCTGAGTCTGCCAGCTTTGCTAGTAGTTCAGGTGACTCCAGCTTGCATATGCCACATGTAATGCTGGGAACGTCAAATGATATCATTTGATCAACAAGAGGCATAGCTGATGTGGCTATGGGTCATCCCAGAGGACAGATTTCCAGACCACTGTAAAATTGGGACTCTGGGAAAAGCGGCTAAGTTGTTGCCCTTGCAGATTTTGGGGACTTAAATATTTTAAAAGTGCTAGGTGGGAGGCCGGGGAGCATGGTGCATACATCTAAATTCATCCTACTTATTACATAGTCTACCGATTACTGCAGATAATGTTAAATATGTTGATTGTTTGGATGAGGAGTGAACCACTACATGTCCTGGGGTTTGGGAGTTGATTTGAGATTACTCAGTGTACCTGTTGGGGATATGAAAGTTGTACTATACTGATTATCAGATTACCAGACTTCCTGGGCATCCAACGGAGGAGGAGAGAGGATGGGGGAAGGGGAGGATACACAACACTGCATCATCAATGAAAACCCCACAACTGTCATAGTTGGACTATCGCTGCTAGACGAGGCTGCTGGTTTAGGATGACAGCACTTTTGTTTTTAGGCGAGGCTGCTGGTTTAGGGATGACAGCACTTTTGTTTGTAGGCGACTAAGTCACTCCTACAACAAGTCGCAGCTGTTGGCCCAACCTCAACAAGACCTCACCAAAAACTCAGACAGTAAAGGTGATTTCTGGCAGCCTTATGCATGGACTCTAGAGAAGACCTCTCAGGGAAGTCATGATCGAACGGAAGTTATCCTTTACTCACATTAGCAACAAGTATCAGTCACACACAGGCAATGAATGAGATGCAGGAAAGTTTTCAATAGGTTTATTGAAAAGACTGCAATCTACGGTAAAATGCATGAGCTGCAATTATTAGGATAATGAACAGTAAAAGAAGATTAATTGCGAAGATAAGAGTTGCAAATACAAAAACCTCCACCATCTTACAATAAACATGAGATGTAAAATTCCTAGCAAAGAGAACCTAATCAGAGCTAGGTATGGTAAACCTAATCTTCCAGTACCATGTTAATGAGAAGCAGCCCCAAGCCTTTGTTACCTTGGAAACTGGTTTATAGGTCAGACTTCATGGTGACACAAAGGTTGAGTTCTGCAACAAGGTGACGTGGAGTGTAGCTGGCATCTGGAAGGAATCCCTCTAAGGTCATTGTCAGTGTGAGATGTATTTATACAGATAATGTAGGACCCCTGACTCAGGTATATTCCTGAAGAGGTTATAAGGAGTCAGACTTGTGGGGGGAATTATATCAACAATCCCTAACAAGTGTACATTATGTTCCTATCACACGTGAGAAAGGGACATGATGTTAATACCTACATACATCACTGATCATGACGCTGATAATGACGCCTTCACACAGTGGCACTGAAAATGCAAATCAAAACATTTCTTTAACTATAAACCAGGGCAGCAATCTTAAAAGAAATAATAAAACAAATGGGCTAAAAGAGAGGAAGCTAATTAGGTTAAAAGTCACTAGGTGACGGGGGACACAGGCCTGCAAGCCAAAAGACTAAGCTAAAGTCCTGAGTCCCAATGAGAACTAAAATGGATTCACCACACAACCTATAGGTTCCTCTCATGAAACATTCATGGAATGCATACCATGTCCAAAAGATATAAAGTACTATCATACTTAAATAGGTGAAGTGTGCAGGTGGCTCCCCTAAAGGAGACATATCTTACATCCACAGAGGTGCGAGCCCTCCAACGGAGATGGAGAGGCCTGCTATACTACATTACATATTCCACTTTTGCCACAGGAGTCCTGATCTGGGTGAGGGCAGGAGTTCCATTCTAAACACTAAACAATTAGTAGACCCAGAAGGCCGGTATGTGATGGTGGAGGACAGATTAGAGGGCTGTGATAGAACAATAGCTAACATATATGCCCCAAATATGGACCATGGGTCCTTCTTCATGAGCCTATTAGGTACATTGGCTCAGCACCTTACACACGCATTGATATTGGGAAGAAATTTCAACTGTGTGGTGGACCCATACATAAATAGGTCCCACCCAGACTCCCCAACATTCAGAGTGGCCTGGGCATTTTCGGAATGGCAGACAAGATGGGGGCTGATAGACATTTGAAGACAGGCTCACTCACAATCCTGCGACTACTACTTTTTTCTGCAATGCATGAGTTGCATTGAAGGCTGGATACATTTCTTTGTACCCCTGACGTGTACAGCTTGGTCTCCAGTTTCGAATACCTGCCCTTCACGATCTCTGATCATAACCCGATTATTTTACATCTGAGCTGGGAACGCTCATGGGCTTGGATTCCTTCATGGCAACTTAAATATGAATCCTAGGAAGATCAGGCATTCATGGAGGATATAGGGTCAAAGATATTACAGTACTTTGAGGATAACCATGGGCCTCCCACTTAGCCACAAGAGGAGTGGATTGCTTTCGAGGCAGTGACCGGGGTACTGCATGGCAGCATCCATATGTGTCAGGAAGATGATATTGTGAGAAAGTTTGGAGGCAGAGAGTGAGCTTCGCAGCCATTAGGTATAATGACCTTCCCAATCAGACTTACATCAGTCGCTCCTAGAAAAGAAGGAAGAAATGACAGTCTGGGTTAAGAGACTGCAATGCTTTAATTACTGGGGTTACATGGATCACACACATGCGGAAAGGGACCAGACAGGCACACTGCGAATCCTGCGAAAAGAGGGCACCCATCCTAGAATTAGAGACGGATGATGGGGGTCGGGTCTATAGCCATGAATGAATTATTGATTGTTTCTACCAGTATTATTCAGAGCTTATCGAAAGCACAATACAGCACAATCTGGATGAGGTTAACAGTTACTTGACCCACCTGCCATTATCTCGCCTTTCAGCAGAAGAGGCGGAGATCCGAGGAGACATCATGGCACACGAGATAAAGGTGGCTATCAAATCCCTAGCACGCGGCAAGATACCCGGGACAGACAGGCTCCCGGCCGAATTCCATGCCACCTAATCTGAAGTATTAGCCCCCCTCGGAGCCTTATATAACGCAGCTTGTGCAAGAAAATGCCAACCACCAGGGATGCAGTAATAGTCCGCTGCTGGTGTTAAAACCAGGAAAACCAGCTTCCGACTTCAGAGTGTAAAGATCTCTCTCAGTGCTAAATTTAGATTACAAAATCTTAAATTCATCCGTTCCTGCTCAGTCCAGTTTTATTCCCAGAAGCAACACTGTTTCTAACATTAGGTGACTCCTGTCCATTATGATGGGAGGAGATTATGATACAGCGACAGCTGGGATCTTTGCTGTCGACATTGAAAAAGTGTTCAATAGCTTAGAAAGGGATTAATTATATGAAGTAATGTCCCACATGCAACTTGGATGGTGCTTTTTGGAAAGGACCAAGTTGCTCTAAACAAACCTGACAGCCCAAAACAGAACAGGCAGAACCATTTTGCACAGTTACAGAGTGGGCAGAAGCACACAGCAGATCTGCCCACTATCTCCCCTGCTCTTTACCCTGGCAATGGAACCCTTGGCTGCTTGTGTGCAAGCAAGGTTATTTTTTCAAGGGCTACACATTGGTGAGCAATGGTTCAGGACTTCCTTGTATGCAGATGACCTACTGGTCTTCCTAAAGGACATATAGGTTAATCTTGATGGAGCTAAGAAGATGCTGAAACAATTTGGCTCCATATCGGGTCAAAGAGTGAACTGGCAGAAGTCTGAAATAACTCTGACTATAACTGCTGAATTTCCCTGGTCTTATGCAAATAAATTCAGAACCTAACTATAATGTCCTTTTTGTTTTTCTAAGTGACTTTCTAAGGTTTATTTTTATGTAAAGTATTTTTCATTATTATATGTTCAGTATTTTTAATTATTATATGTTAAGGCTGATCTTGGCCCCAGGGACCCCACCTCAGGCCTGGTTATCTCCTAGTGTACAATGAGTCTGCAGGGGGACTCTGAGGACCCTGCAGCCCCAGTCGGCACCCCACCTCCTGTGGGAGCCCGCATTGCTGTCACAGACAGGAAGCCACTAAAGATGCAGCTCCCTGTCTGTGAGAGCAATTGTTTCCCTGTTTCCCTTCCTGCATCTATGTGGGAAGGGAAACAGAGGAAACCTGTGCCCTGAGGTAACTATAACTCGCGCCCTCAGCATGCACAGAGTTTTCATCAATTTATTTTTTACTGTAAATATTATATTGATATTATCAATGATGTTATCAAAGATATCATGAGCGCAGTAATTGGTGAATTTCTATAGGTTGGTACATTTAAAATGTGAGCCTACCTATAACTTCCCTGTAACCTTTGTTTTTTTAAGAGAATTTCTATGTTTTTTTAAATTCTATTTCCTAACCATAACGTCCCTGTAACCTTTGTTTTTTTCAGTGAATTTCCATGTTTTTTTAATGTATATTAATTTTCTTGACTATACGTTGAGCCAACTACCGCCATGCACAGCCAATCTCGGCTGCGGAGACCCCATCCCCTGAGGCCTGGCTTAATTTTCTTTTGGGGGGGATGGGAGCCCTGCGGCCTCCATCCCTACGATGATCTTTGCCCCGGGACCCCATCTGCTGGGGAATGGTCTAATTATTTTTGGGGGAAGGGAGGCCATGTAGCCTACCTCCCCAGGGACCCCATGCCCTTGGACCTGGCGATGTGTCCTGAGAGCCCCCCAGGGCACCCAATCTGAATGGTTGGAGACTGTAGGAGGAGTCTGAAGGCCCCCATGGTCTCAGCTGTCTCCCCACCTCCTGTGGGAGCCAGCATTACTATTACAAAAAGTGAGCTGCTAAACAAATGCAGAAATTCACTGAAAAAAACAAATGTTACAGGGACGTTATAGTCAGGAGATAGAATAAAAAACATAGAAATTTAATTAAAAAAACAAAGGTTACAGGGACGTTATAGTTAGGCTCACATTTTAAATGTACCAAATGACAGAAATTCATCTTTTATAGTTAGAGGTATTTGAAGTAACTATAACTTGTGCCTTCGCCATGCTCTGTTAATTACCCCACAAATTATAGCACTCATGACATCTTTGAGAACATCCTTGATAACATCAATTTCATATTTGCAGTAACATTTTTGAGGGAAAAACTGGGCGTGGTGGGGGTGCAAGTATATATATTACAAAAATGTGGCATGCCTGATGTCATCTTGATGTAATCAAAATTGTAATACATAAAGCATTTCCTTTAGAAATTATAAAAAATCTGAGTGACTTATTCCCATAGAAATTATGAGTAGTGGTCTAAATAATTTAAATGAGGACATATTTTCTAAGTTCTCAAATAGCAACAAAGCACTTTTAAATTATTTGCTATCTTCATGTACCAAAATGGATGTGTCCTTGTGTAATTTAACTGATGTTCATGTAAAGGACTCCAATACCTTCGGGTCAAGTCTGTGCTACATAAAACTGCAAAAAAAAAATAGAAACATTAAGTGTTCTGCACACTTCTGTCATTAAACTATACTTGAGCTACATTTGGGCTCTTTTTCTCTTGTGGCCCTTTTGGGAGACTGGCTTGGTATAAAACACCCTAATTTCCTTATTTACTGCAGTATCTTCAGTAGAAAATTATTTCAGCTTTCTACTTTGAGTCCATCAATATGGCGTTCAGATGTGCCAAATTTGTGGCATAAATTCAGAATTTTAGCACTCTAGTTTCTCATTAAAACACTGTAAGCTGCTGGTTAACTGGCATTCTGCTGCTGGTTTTGAAAGTGCATGTTTCAGGTTGCATGTCAGAATGTTTTAATGAAAAAGGAGAGGAAGGTATTGGTGTTTGAGAACTCACTTAAACAATGTCCATAATTTTCTTTCAACAGCACTAACCATAATTTCTATGGCAAAACGCCTTTTTGGCAAGGGCTGCTCCCAATATTTGGGAATAAATTTTGCCCATTTTCTGCCCCCTCACTTGTAGGCTAATTTGTACCTGTAGAATGCCACCAGACACCAGGGATTTAAAAAAATATAACTTGCAGAGTGGTCTCTTGGGCATGGGCTGCTCCCCATTATGGGTGATTATTTTGGCCATTTTCTGCCCCCCAGGGCCAGATGGCCCTTATTTTTAGGCCAATCTGCTCCGCATGGGGTAGAATACTACTAGACACCAGGGATTGAAAAATATAAGTTGGGGAGTGGCCCCTTGGGCAATGGCCCTCCCCATTATGGGGTGATTATTTTGACTGTATTAGATTGGCCTTATTTTTAGGCCAAAGTGCTCTTGGGGGTGGTGCAGAAATCCACTAGGCACCAGGAATTACTTGTTTTTATTTGAAGGGTGCCCCCATCTGCCTCCCAAAAAAATGGGACCTGGGGGGCAGAAAATGGGGCAATTACCCCCATCTGCACCCGGGGGGGGGGGGGGGGGCGGGGAATGCCACTGTACACCAAGGATTACTTTTTTGTCAATTTGTATTGGTGAAGGCTGTGCAGCATGGACATGGGTGTTCCCTCCATCCCTCAAATAAAGAAAACAGACTTTCTGTCCCCCCACAGGGGGGCAGATTGGGCCAATTTCCCCCATGTACCCCCTTGAGGGGACAGAAAGACCACTAGACACCAGGGATTACTTTCTTTAGTTTTATCAGTGGGGGCTTTCCAAAATGGTCATCGCCATGCCCCTCCCCAAAAAGCAGGGAAACAGTCTTTCTGCCCCTGAGGGGGGCAAATATCCCCATGCCCCCAATATCTCAAAAATGGGTAAATAGTCTTTCTGCTCCCCTGTGGACTAAAGCATCTCATCCCAATGGCAAGCAAGAGGGTATTTGATTCTTTTGGTTGTTGTTTTTACAAGTGGGCCCGGAGAGTTTGGCTGATACCTAGTATCATTCCACTTGCAATTGTGAACAGCTGCACTTTTTGGAGTTTGGTAGGCTGCCACCTAGAAAACCTACCAGACCCAGACAGTTCTGAAAACTAGGCATCTCGGAGAGTCCATGTGGTGTGCTTTGCATCCATCATTTTCTCACCTACAATGCCCTGCAAACCTCAAATGTCATTAGGGGTCCCCATGCAAGGGCTCCCATTGCCCTTTGTTTGATAAGTTCTTGTCCCTGGCACTAGGCACAGTCACAGACTTGAGGTACCATCTTAATCAGAAGATTTAGGAGAATGCTGGGTGGAAGGAAGTTTGTGCCACTGTGCAGATTCCAGAAATTTCCATCACAGAAATGTGACGAAAATGTGTTTTATAGTCAAGGTTTGAGGTTTGCAAGGCATTCTGAGTACCACAAGCTGATGAGAGCCACACAAGTCGCCCCATTCTGGGTTCCCCTAAGTATCTAGTTTTCACAAATGTACAGATTTGCTAGGTTTCACTAGGTGTCAGATAAGTTAGGGCCCAAAAATCACAGCTACTCCCTTTGCAAAAAAAGGGTCAGTTTTCAGTGGAGAAGCGTGATGTGTCCATGTTGGGTTTTAGGCCGTTTCTTGTCATGGACACTAGGCCTACCCACTCAAGCGAGGTACCATTTTTATCGCAAGACATGTGGAATGCTGGTTGAAAGGAGGTTTGTAGCTCCCTCAGACATCAGAACTTTACATCACAGAAATATGAGGAAAATGTGTTTTTAGACAAATGTTGAGGCTTGCAAGGTATTCTGGGTAACAAATTGTAGTGAGAGCCACAGGCGTCACCTCATCCTGGATTTCGAGAGGTGTCTAGTTTTCAAAAATATGTAGGTTTTCTAGGTTTCCATAGCTGCCAGCTGACCTAGAATCCAAAATCCACAGCTAGGCACATTGCAAAAAGGAGTCAGTTTGCAGTGGAAAAATGTGATGTGTCCATGCTGTGTTTTGGGATGTTTCCTGTTGCGGGCACTAAGCCTACCTGCACAAGTGAGGTACCATTTTCATTGGGAGATTTGAGGAAATTCTGGGTAGAAGCAAGTTTGTGGCTCCCCTCAGGTTCCAGAACTTTCCATCACAGGAATGTGAAGAAAATGTGTTTCTAGATAATTTTTGAGGTTTGCAAGGGATTTTGGGTAAAGATTCTTAGAAGTGCCACACAAGTCCCCCGAACCTGGATTCCCTTAGGTGTCTGGTTTTAAAAAATGTACAGGTTTACTAGGTTTCCCTAGGTGCCAGCTGTGTTAGGGCCCAAAGTCCACAGATAGGCATATTGCAAAAAACATGTCAGTTGTCAGTGGGAAAATGTGATGTGCCTAATCTGCGTTTTGGGCTCTTTCCTGTTGCGGGTGCTAGGCCAACCCACACAAGTGATATATCATTTTTATCTGGAGACTTGGGGGAACACAGAATGGAACAACAAGTGTTATTACCACCTTTCAAATGTAAGACAGTGTGTAAGAAAGAAGTCATTTTGAGAAATGTCCTGTAATTCACATGCTACTATGGGAACCCACAAAATGAGAGATATGCAAATAACCACTGCTTCTAAACTCCATATTTGGTGCCCATTTCAGAAATGCATAGGATTCCTTAACAACTATTTTTCACTCCCCATAATTTAACAAATTAATTGCTGTATACTTGGTACACAATGAAAAACCATTTTAAGGTGCAGCTCAGTTTTTGGTTCTGGGTACCTGGGGTTTTTGGTGAACCTGCAAACCCTATTTATCCTGCAACCAGAAAGCTACTGAGGATGTATTGGTATATTGCTTTTGAAAACCTGCCACAGTTAGAAAAAGTTACAGATGAAAACATGGACCGGAATGTCTGTTTTTGTGAACTCAATTTCAATTTTGTTTTATTTCTACTGTCACTTTTTATAGGAAAGCCTTGAAGGATCTATGCAATGACTCCTTGCTTACCTCAGAATGTTGTCTACTTATCAGAAATGCATAGCTTTCTGGGATCCACCATTGCACCCTTTTTCTTATTTTCTATCCAGTAGTTTTTGAGACATGAAAAAAAAACTAATTTGTATATCTAGAGGTGTGAAGCCTACACAAAGCCTCCCCATCTTGTGAAGAGATCTGATTGGCTGCCAACATGTCAACCAGGAAGTGTTAGCAGCCATTTTAAGACTCTGCTTCAGTTGAGTCTCAAAAACAAATACAAAAAAAGGGACAGGGTACATGTACCCGAAGCACCTAGCCTTGGTACAGTGGGCCTTGTGTGGCCCGATGGGGCAGAAAAGCCTTTTTTGTTTTATTAAATTCACTGTTAAATTCGCAAGTAAATGGATTTTGCTGATAATTTAAAAAAATACAACAAAATGAAGTATGGGCTCCAGTTCTTGCATTTAATGTTGCCCCAGGTTGGACCAGGTTCCTGGGGTGTGCAGGCTTATAACAAAATGAGGAGAGGGTGCACTGGGTCCCCTTCTTGGGACTACACTTTTGAAAACTACGGGGGAGGTTGGGTAAACCCCCGCCAGCCCCGGCGGCCACCACCTCTCTTGGTCCAAATTTGAAAATAGGAGGGAGGCCGTGCGACTCCCCTCCTGGAGCCATGCATGGCCCTGAGGACTGCCACCCCCAGGGCCTGCTCCTGCTAAATCTGCCAAGCAAATACTCTGCTTTCAGAAGGCTGGAGTTTTAAAAATGTTCCTGCTTGCTGAAAATGGAGTTTTCATCTCTTTCCCTGCCCACTAACATGTGGGCAGGGGACGAGATGAAAACATTGCTCCTGCATGCAGGAAGCTGCTATTTGTAGCAGCCCCCTGCATACAGGTGCAATATAGGCTCCCACAGAAGATGGGAGCCAGTGGGACTGCATGGGGCCTTGAGACTTTCGCCACTGTGCCCATAAGCGTTTACTGGGTGCCCTCAATGGGGCCAGGGCACCCAAGAATACAAGGCCAGTCCTCGGGGGATAAATATATATTTAAAAATAGCCTTGAGGGAGTGGTGGTCCTTGGGTCTGGAGGGGTCCCTGCTGACCCCCTAAAAATAAGTAAAAAATAGCCTCAGTGCGGTGATGGTCCTAGGGGGTCCTTGGTGCCCTTCTATAAATACTTCTGAAATGGTCCCTCGGAGGTGGTGGTTCCTTGGACTCA